>NW_027325375.1:15023155-15623155 GCF_036924035.1 Leuresthes tenuis | reverse complement strand
CTGGCCTACAGTGAGCTCAAGACAATCGAGACTCTTCATATGTTGTTTGACAATGGTGGAATGACTTACTGAGCGCTATCTATCTTATCTTGATAAGATAGATAGGGATACTATCTATCTTCAAAAAAACTCTTGAAGACCTAGTTCTTCAGAGTGCATCAGCACTTACCCTGTGTGTCCTTCTCCCTCTACTGTACTTTCTCTTTCTGTTCTTCCCTCCATGCCTGCACTCTATTTCTACACTGTCACCTCTGACAGAGCCTGACTAGTGGTTTTCCGTCTATGTAGCTTATTGTTAGCTTTGATGTTAGCTGCATTGTTATATGCTCATTTTTAAGTCGCTTTGGATAAAAACATCTGCCAAATGCATAAGCATAACAAAAATAACAGCATTTCTGTGCCGCTAAAGTACTGAATCCAGAGTGCCTCTGGGCCAATACAGGACCAAGACTTTGGGAGGTAAAGAATATGTCAAGACAAGCTCAATACTGGTTAGATGTTGAACTTGGAAACCATAGTTGCTTATCAAACTCTCCTTTGAGATCTGTAATACAATAAAACACCCACAAACCCACAGAGATAATTCTTAATTTGTTCCCTCAGTTGTCCTGCACCATGCATGTGCATGAACAGTATGCATTACTAAGGAGTTGAAATTGACTTGGCTATCTTTATTTTGGGTAACCCTAAAAAACGACAAGCATTTGGATATGACTGGGTAAAAAGTTATGCTGACATGCTTACTTATGCTTACTTCGAATCAAATTTGATCTCTTTGTTTGAGTCAGCTGAAGGCTAAGTGACAAGTCTAATTGATAAGTGTGTTTTTCATAGAGTGGAGGACATGTATTGCACGGTCCTGACTGCTGTTACATCTTTGAAATAATTTAGTGATTATCAAAAAATAAATAAATACCACATCTACTTTGTTCAAGACCAGGTAAAAATGTGGTCAATGCTGAGATGAGACCAATAGCTTGGGAAAGACCGCTTTGATTACTTCACCATTAAGCCTAAGTATTCACAGACTATTCTCATGATGATTCTTACAAGCAACCAGACTTTGATTTGTCAGTAAGGGGTGTCTCTTGAAAGTTCAGTATTTTTGTGTAGCCTTTGTTTAAAAAGTCACCTTCTTCAGAAAAGTTGAAAAAATGAGATCATAATTAGTTGGCTTCAAAAACAGATTCATCATTCCAGCTTTCTTGCAAAGTGGCATTGGTTACAACCTTCAGAGCGCCCTCTGGTTTCTTTGTTTTATTTTAATTGTGTACAAAAATAGAAGGATGGGAACTCACAGACAACCATTGACTCATGTTTGTCAACTGGGAATTCAGCATGTATGAGAATTCCCAGATCTTTTAAGGTCTTCTGACATTTTGCAACAGTCAGAAACAATGCACATAGGCACATTGAATTTTACAAATGTTGTGCTGTTACGTCTTGTGTGTTTCACTGTGCTTGATTTTATAAGTTAGAGATCCAAAGCAATAATAACACAGTTCTAGGAAATTAGGATGATCCTTTTTATTTCTTTTCTTTTTCCTTCTAGTTATTTTGAGAGAAAAAATATATATATTTATTTTGGCGAGGTCATAATAGGCTGAGAGCTGAGAGGTCAAAATTTCCCTTCAGGGGAAATAACTTTGCTGACCTCAAACAAATAAAGTGACATATTTGTTGGTTCAAGCAAGAAAAAATTCTCGAGTTCAGATGGAACTGATAAGTGTGAATCTGTATTAGTGGCATTTCAACTAGATGTCACTGTCACAGTTTATGTTTTGATTATTGTTATGTTCAGGTTCTTTATGTTCTTGTCATGTTTCTCCCGCGCCATCAGCTTCACTCATGTCACCCGTTTCCTTGTCATCAGCTGCACTCACTCAGTAATCATTCCCTCCACAGCATTTAGTCTCCTGGTTTCCTCTCATTCTTTGCAGAATCCTCACCTACCCTTCACGGAAAGTTAAGTTAAGTCTTGTTAAGTCTAGTTTTGCATCATAGTCTTGTTTATCCACAGTCTTGGTTTGCTAGTTAAGCATTTTTGAATCCGGCTCTGCCGCGCCCTCTGTTTTTGCCTTGCTCCCTGTTTTGTTTTTGTAAATAAATCTCGTTATTTTTTTGAAAGAACTGCATCTGGGTCCTACCTTTCACCACCGTTCCGTGACAGTCACTTATTGTTGTCTGAACTTTACTGCTTGTTAAAGCCTGTAAACGCTGGGATGCATTCATGAGTATATTGTGTTGCAACTTACTCCTTTTCCTTTATATAACCAAACTATAATATGATAAATATGTTGAAAAGAATATGTACTTAGTGCCTAGACTGTGTTCAAGGGCAGTAAGCGAAAAAGGGCCATGACCTTATCAGTCTTTGACACATAGAACAAGGGTTTGCAACCTGAGTCTTGTGTAGGATTGACAAAATACAACCCACAGTATGCCTTATTGTTTCAATGAACACTGAATAGCAAGACAATTACTGCAGATATTTGTCTATAAAGATACTTGCTGTTTTAAAGAGCCCAATGTGATGCTCGTGTGCAAGTTCGGCATTTTAAATACAAAGTCTGCTTTAATTGCCTAACACCCTAAAAATGTTTAGATTTTTTTTTCTCTCTACTGCTGCAGCATCTCTTCCCCACTTTCTCTCTGAAACATTTAGTATTAGCACCCGTCTTTAAGGTTGATGGCACGATGGCCCAAGTCTGCTTTGAATGATAAGTTGATCTATTGAAAATGCTGAGTGGAAGACAGTGCTCACTCTTTCTTCAAAGTGTGGCAAACTGGTAACAAAGCAATTAAGTTTGTTTTCTAGGGTTGTCATTAACAGAAGAAAAACTAGGACAACAAATGACAGCTCAGGAAAAGTGTTGATAATAACAATGACTCTCTTGGTGTAGACTTGGGCCTTAATAGCTTCACAGATGTTCTACATAAAAAGAAAAAAAAAATTAACACACAAAAGGAAGCGGACACCTAAAATACAACCACTGTAAACTGCATCACCGTTCTATCCAGTTTCCAACCAGAGGGTTTGAGAGTTAAGGTGGATTTAAAAAAATAAAAATAAAAATAATCTTCCTTAATTTTTTACAGTGGTTATGGTCAAAGATGAATCCTTCACATGTGTATTAACATAATGCAATTAATGCAGTATTAACTGCATTGCACATGAGCATAAATTGATGGCTGCAAATTATTTGTAGTACTTTCTGTCAAAAAGCCCCCTCCACTCATCCCCAGATGATTGCTGGATTGATGTTTCCCATTTTGAAATAGATGCTGTAAAATGTTGCTGTGCTGGATATGCCATTTAAAGAAGTAGAAAATAAGCTGCCGAGCAGACTATTTTCAGGGCAGACTCTCCTTCCCAATAAGCTCTTAAGACAATGTGCATGAATAGTATGCTATTTCTGACACACTTGTGTGTACTTTGTTATGGCCCTTGGCCTTAGAGGAAGTGGTGCAGCCTCCCTCCATACAGATTTGACTGTGGCAACACACATTGAGGATTGGCTGTTTGGAGGCTTTGGCCTGCCTCCCTCCTGTGGAAAATCTATTGGACCAGCTTTGGGACACTGGACCAGAATAACGACAGCTGATCAGACACATCTTTAAAAGGCTCTGAGGATGGCTAATTCACCGGGGAAGCTTTGGAGTGATTTGGATTGAATTGTCATCTGGCGAGACAATTCCTATCTTATGAGGAAAAGTGAAACAACAACAAGATACAGATAAAATTGTTGGATAAAGGCATCCAAACATTTTAACTTGGAATTTGGTTTCCAAGTTCCAAGTATGAACTCTGAAATCTGCCCAGATAATCACTAATAGGGAACTTTTAACACTTTTATCACATTGAAAGCAATATGAGTTTACATACAAAGACAAAAAGAAAGTGAAATGGTGGTTCTTAATTTAGTTCCTCACAGAGTTATAAAATCGTATCATATCACATCAAATTATTGAAAAATTTAACTGACCTTGAGAGGGTGTGTCTCAGGTGCTATAGAGATTTCCTTAAGTGTGGAAGGATTTGTTTTGAAGAACATAGATACATGTATATATTTATGTAAGTTATGTATGAATGGATGCATTAGATCTATAGTTAAAATATGTTATCAATGGTAACCATTTACCTAATATTAAAACAAGTCTCTAAATTACATAAGATTTAGATAAATCCATTGTTTTCTCCAAAGAATCAAAGCTTTCTCATTTGAAAAAAGAAGCACAAACCCACAGAAAGTACACAGAGAAATTTCAGAGTGTGCCTTTGGGATTGTGTGCCTGTAATCACTTGTTATTATGACATCAGCGAACAGGCTTCAATCTATTTATGACTTATTCATGATTATGATGGCATATTTTCTACAAAAATAAAACAAGTGTTAGTCAGTAGAATCTTATGTGATCCAGTGTTCCAGCTGCTGAACTGCAGAGACTTGAAATGGATAAGCCGCATGGAAATGTAGTTAAATGCATCTGTAAAAAGTTATGTACATTCCGTCATTGTGGCTCATTTAAATTTATTTAGCCTCTTTTTTCCTGTTGTTCTTAGGCTTATATGAGATGGAGGTTAGAGATAGCCCATGAACCACGAGCTGAAAAAGTTTGAAAGCATTTCTGTGGTTCCAATATGCAAATATTCAAAGCAGAGTTTCCTGCGATCTCCAGAAAGCTCAATTGGAAGGCAAGGAATGGATTGAATGGAAACAAAAAATCTGACCATGTCTACGCAATGAAAAATAATAATCGCTTATGCACATTTTTTTTCCATGTACTGTCTTTCATAAGCTGACTTGTGAAAAAAAAAAAGTTTTCCTCTTTGTTGTTAGCTGTTTGTATAGAGAGAAATATATCTTTCAAATCTACCTTTAATGATAGTATATGACATATATTGTTCATCTTATAAAATCCTTAAGTAAAAGGATTTTTTTAAGTAAAAACAAAATAGTTTGTTTTCAATACTGCACAAACCTAGCAATGGAAATTATGCCAAAATAAATGTATCATAGAGAAACTTTTTTTTTAAGTCATTAATTTTGCATTTGGTAATTAAACTGTTGTCATTTGACTTTATTTCCCTTATAACTTTGATGAAAGCAGCTTATCGGGTTGTAAAACAGCAGAGTATTCAGAGTGATGGTGATGGAAAATGAGAGATCAGAACTGTTCCGTTTTCTGGTCTCTGAAGTTCATGAATAATGGTTGATATACCTGTCTCAACAGGTGCTGACAAACTCCTCCTGTAAATAATATTACCTCATCCAAGTGTTCTTTTCATCTGTAATCACAAGATTGTACACTTTTGGGATTCTCTGTAATGATGTGTGTGTACTAATGTGAGCACAGACATTTGTCTTTCCAAATGTCATCTGTCTGCAGCAGATGAGGGTGAGGGTTGATCCCTGGCAAAAGTTGAGAGAGCTTTTCTCACTTTGTGTGCTAATTCTGAGGAGGCGGGAGCTTTTGTTTCTCCTCTGCTCTCTTGTGCTTCTGAGCCATTTGATGCCTTCTCTGAGCCTGATGCTGATCAAATACAATTTGCTTTTGAAATGTAAGAATTCCACTCTCTCACTTTTGTGCCATTTGGCAGAATGCACTAAATTTTTGCAAACTGAATGTAATGAAATATGTTGTGAAATCTATTGGGTTAAAGGGGAAAATAAAGATAATCTTAGACTTGGGTCTGGTCACACGTTTTTAAAAGAAAACCACAGCAAAATAACTAGATAATTAATGTTACAATCTAAAGGATAGAAAGACACAGCCTTTATGATTTTTGTATATTAGGATTATACAGTTCTGCTCAGAACTGGTGGAAAAATGGGTGGAAGAGTCAATAGTGCCACAGTTTGAGCCAAAGATAATATGATCCAGAAAAAGGAATGTCTTTCGATTCAATTCAGGCTTCTTTTTGTTATTTGTCATATTTGTTAAGCTAAAGTGCCGAACCATGTACATGAAAAATACACATACATATTAATACATATCTATTTTTTTTAAATAGAAACACTTACTATACCTGTATGAGATAACACTTTTATATAATGACTTTTTACATGATTAAAGTATTGATCATTTACAGTTACAGTTTTTCTTCTACTCATTTACATACTTATTTCATTGATCTTATCAATCATTCATCATACTACAAGCATGTAATTTTACTGTGAGGATTGATAAAATAAAATTTTATTCAACTTAATATTTTCATGTTTTTTGGGTTTTTTTTTGTATGACAGAAATTCACTATTTACAAATAATAGGAATATTTAAAGTCCCTGGATTCATCCCAGTATGCATATTCAACTGGAACAAACTGTATGCTTTTGTTTTACTGTGTTATTACTCATTCAAGTCTTTGGTATTGGCTTTATGCCTCTGTTAGTGCAGATCACTTCATTAAAAACACATGCCAAACTGATGTGCCAGAACTTTAAAGATCAAGTTTAACAGCTGTCTGTGGTAATATGGATGGAGAATGTGAAGCAAAATCTCCCTTAAAGTTTCTCTTTTAAATGCGTTAAACAGAGAGTAACATCAGTGATTCATGTTGTCTTTAGTTGCTCACATCTCAGTATTTTGCTGACTTTGTAGATTAAGTAATTAATCATGTTAATTAATAATTGATTAATTAATTCAGGTTTGCTTTTCATTTAATCTTTTGAAAAATCAGAGTCAACACAGTCAGCGCCACTGCTAGCAGGAGAGCTCGACATTAAATGGAATGTGAAGTGTAGCCAATCTATCCTTATCACATCTCTGCCAAAAGTCATCACTTATTAGGTTTAAGGCTTGACTAATCATTTTACAGCCTACTATGATTTAACAATAGAAATGACCATGTTAAGAGGACCCGAAGATTGTCATTCATGATGACAAATACTGACGTTATTCACCAGACTTATACTGCTTCGTAGTACTTTTCTGTCTGGACTTTGTAAAGTTTGGTTTCACATAAATTGCATCTGACATTATTCTTGCTTTCTATCACATGAAAACACATGAAATTAAGCTCAAGGTTTCTTTATTGTCATGTACACACGAATGTTACCAAAAATTATTTCTCCGCATTTGATCCATCCAGGTTGGCACCTGTTGAACACACGTTGAACACACATGCACATGCACATGCACACGGTCACGGTCACATACTCATGGAGACAGATGCCATTCACTGTAGCAGTAGGCAGCCAATCACAGTGCCTGCATGGGGATAAGGGTGCCTTGCTCAAGGGCAAGGACTGCCACCCCTGCAACCCCTCCAGTTGTCAGTCCACCAAACTACGGTATTTTGAGCTGCAAGAGTGGGAATCGAACCACCATCCTTCCGGTTATTGTACAACCCATTCTAACCGCTGAGCCTGCATTTTATTTTAACTCTTATCTCAGTCAGTGCAGCTAACACAGTGGTACAGGACAAAAACATCTCCTTAAGCATGTACTGTTTCCATTTTGAGGTAAAGAAAGGTATAACTGGTATGAAAAGTGAGGCCACTGTGGAAGAGCTTCAAACTTTCAGCTGGACTAAAGATCAGCAATAGTTCCCCAGGCCTTTCAAGGGCTTTATTAAAGTTTTACTTGGTACGTTTTACTTAGTTATTTTTTCACTCCTGTTCAGTCCAGTCCTTGTACCTGAACATTTACATGATAATGTGTGCATGTGAGTGTGTGTGTGTGTGATGTTGTTTATTTTTAAGCCACTTAGCACAGACCTAATTAACTTTAACATAGAAAAAGCTCTTCACTTAAATGTTCTCCTAGTGTTGTGTCCGCACGTAATAGACAATGAGGGGACAAAGTTTGTTTCTATCTTGAGACACTTTGTTACTTGCAGCCTGTCCCAAAGACACATCATTTGTTACAATTTCTTTAGTTCTATCAATGAAAAATGGCTAAATATAGCAAAGTATTTTACGGAATTTTACATTTCCAAGGTGAGTTAACAGCAAAAACAAAACTTGGCCTATCTCAGCATGATGTGCAGTGTATCCTTTAAGAAATTTTATAAAATCTGGACAAGTGGAGGACAATAGTGTCAGTCCTAAAAAACTGTCTACAGATGAACAGAATCTAAAAATTATATCTTAAGAAATAGCAGGAAAAAAGCCAGCAAAAATTATCTCCATGGCTGTCAAAATGTAATTCTTAAGGAAGGAAAATTTTAAAAAAAAGTTATGAACTAGAGTTATGAACTAGACTGAAATCCAGTGGCAACAGGTTTGGAGTGATGAATCTGAACCTGGACCTCAACATCACAAAAGCAGTGTGGGATTATCTTGATGGAGAAGGGAACAAAAATGGAGTGTCCTTCAGGCAGCCTGGATAACCATTCAATTCAATTCAGTTTTATTTATATAGCGCCAAATTACAACAATTGTCATCTCAAGGCACTTAAATATCCATCCATCTATCCATCATCTACCGCTTATCCAGGGGTCGGGTCGCGGGGGCAGCAGCTTGAGCAGAGAAACCCAGACGTCCCTGTCCCCGGCCACTTCCTCCAGCTCTTCCGGGGGGACCACGAGGCGTTCCCAGGCCAGCCGAGAGACATAGTCTCTCCAACGTGTCCTGGGTCTTCCCGGGGGTCTCCTCCCAGTGGAACGTGGCCGGAACACCTCCCCAGGGAGGCGTCCAGGGGGCATCCTAACCAGATGCCCGAGCCACCTCATCTGACTCCTCTCAATGCGGAGGAGCAGCGGTTCTCATTCCCGACCTGGAGAGAGCATTCCACCCTTTTCTGGCTGAGAACCATAGTCTCGGATTTGGAGGTGCTGATTCTCATCCCAGCCGCTTCACACTCGGCTGCGAATCGCTCCAGTGAGAGCTGAAGGTCACGGCCTGACGACGCTAACAGAACCAACTCATCCGCAAAAAGCAGAGACCCGATTCTGAGGTCGCCAAATCGGACACCCTCAACGCCCTGGCTTAGCCTAGAAATTCTGTCCATAAAAGTTAGGAACAGAATCGGTGACAAAGGGCAGCCCTGACGGAGTCCAACTCTCACCGGAAACGTATCCGACTTACTGCCGGCAATGCGGACCAAACTCTGGCACCGGTCATACAGAGACCGAACGGCCCCCATCAAGGGGTCTGGCACTCCATATTCCCAGAGCACCCCCCCACAGGACTCCACGAGGGACACGGTCGAACGCTTTCTCCAACTCTACAAAACACATGTAGACTGGTTGGGCGAACTCCCATGCACCCTCCAGGATCCTGCCGAGGGTATAGAGCTGGTCCACTGTTCCACGGAAAGGACGAAACCCACACTGCACCTCCTGAATCCCGAATCCCGATCCTCCTCTCCAGTACCCCCTAATAGACCTTACCAGGGAGGCTGAGGAGTGTGATACCCCTATAGTTGGAACACACCCTCCGGTCCCCCTTTTTAAAGAGGGGGACCACCACCCCGATCTGCCAGTCCAGAGGCACTGTCCCCGATGTCCACGCGATGCTGCAGAGGCGTGTCAGCCAAGACAGCCCTACAACATCCAGAGCCTTGAGAAACTCAGGACGAACCTCATCCACCCCCGGGGCCTTGCCACCGAGGAGCTTTTTGACCACCTTGGCAACCTCAGCCCCAGAAATGGGAGGCCCCGTCTCCGAGCTCTCCGACTCTGCCTCTTCCGAGCATGTGTTGGTAGGATTGAGGAGTTCCTCGAAGTACTCCCCCCACCGACTCACAACATCCCTAGTTGAGGTCAGCAAAGCCCCGTCCCCACTGTACACAGTGTTGACTGTGAGCCGCTTCCCCCCCTGAGACGCCGGATGATGGACCAAAATCTCTTCGAGGCCGTCCGGAAATCGTTCTCCATGGTCTCACCGAACTCCTCCCAGGCCCGAGTTTTTGGCACTTAGATAATATAGTCCAATTCTTGCCAATTGGAATTCAATTCATTGTAATCATAATCCAATGAAATACAGTTAATTAATTTCAAAATAATCCAATTCATTCATATAGAGCCAATTCAAAAAACAATATCCTAGCTAAGGCAACCAACAGATTACACCGAAACATGTCTTCAGTCCAATCTCCCGTCCTGAGCGTGCCTGTGGTGACTGTGGAAAGGAACGACTCCCTTTTAACAGGAAGAAACCTCTGGCAGAACCAGACTCAGGAAGGGTGACCATCCGCCTCGACCAGCTGGTGGCAATAATATTATTTGAGAAATTAAACAGGGGAAACAGAGAGCAAAGTGAGGAAAGGTGTGACAGATGAGGTCCCCCAGCAGTCTAAGCCTATAGCAGCTTAACTATGGGATGTTTCAGGATTACCTGAGCCATCCCTAACTATAAGCTTTATCAAAAAGGAAAGTTTTAAGCCTAATCTTAAAAGTGGAAAGGGTGTCTGCTTCTCGGACATTTACTGGCAGCTTATTCCACAAGAGAGGGGCCTGATAACTGAAGGCTCTGCCTCCCATTCAACTTTTAGAAACTCTGGGAACAACAAGTAAACCTGC
This sequence comes from Leuresthes tenuis, assembly GCF_036924035.1. Classification (NCBI taxonomy): domain Eukaryota; kingdom Metazoa; phylum Chordata; class Actinopteri; order Atheriniformes; family Atherinopsidae; genus Leuresthes; species Leuresthes tenuis. The sequence goes on along the minus strand of NW_027325375.1, from coordinate 15,612,683 downwards.
CATTTGGGAGCGAAGTGCTCTGTTCGGAAAATATCTTACAATGAGATTTTTAAGATGGAGCTCGGTCATTAAGAACTTTATATGTGAGGAGAAGAATCTTGAATTCTATTCTGAATTTAACAGGGAGCCAATGAAGAGAAGTAAAAACTGGAGAAACATGATCTCTCCTGTTAGTTCTAATCAGAACTCTGGCTCCAGCATTTTGGATCAGCTGGAGGCTTTTCAGATAATACGTGGGACAGCCCAATAATAAAGAATTACAGTAGTCCAATCTTGAAGTTACAAATGCATGAACTAGTTTCCCTGCCTCACTCTGAGACAGGATATTACGAAGGTGAAAGAAGGCAGTCCTAGATACCAGTTTTATATGTGCGTCAAATGATAAATTCTGGTCAAAATAACTCCAAGGTTCCTCACTGTAGAACTAGAAGCCAAGGAAATACAATTCAATTCAACAGAGAAATTCAATTTCTCCCTGAAGCGCTCAGGTCCAAAGAGAACAACTTCAGTTTTGTCTGAATTTAGAGGCAGACAGTTCCGAGTCATCCAGGTCTTTATGTCTTTGAGACATGCTTGTAGTCTGACCAACCTATTGGTTTCATCTGGTTTCATAGATGAGTACAACTGAGTATCATCAGAATTACAATGTAAATTTATGCCGTGCTGTCTAATAATGTTACCTAATGGAAGCATGTATAAAGTAAAAAGAATTGGTCCAAGCACAGAACCCTGAGGAACTCTAAAACTTACTCCGATGTGTGAGGAAGATTCTTCATTTATTGGAACAAACTGGAATCTATCAGATAAATATGACTTAAACCAGCCTAATGCAGTTCCTTTAATCCCAATAACATGTTCAAGTCTTTGTAACAGAATGCTGTGATCGATCGTGTCAAAAGCAGTACTGAGATCCAACAGGACAAGCACAGAAACAAGTCCGCTTTCAGAGGCTAAGAGGAGATCATAGGTAACTTTCACCAGTGCTGTTTCTGTGCTATGATGCACTCTGAATCCTGACTGGAACTCTTCAAACAGATTATTTCTATGTAAATGATCACAAAGTTGAGCTGCAACTATTTTTTCAAGAACTTTAGACAAAAAAGGGAGTTTGGATAGAGGTCAATAATTAGCCAACACTTATGAATCAAGAGTAGGTTTTTTTCAGTAAAGGTTTAATTACAGCAACCTTAAAAGTCTGAGGTACATATCCTGTCAACAAAGACAGATTGATCAAATCCAATATGGAAGTGTCAATTAAGGGGGAAACCTCCTTGAACAGTTTGGTTGGGATTGGGTCTAAAATACAAGTTGAGGGTTTAGAAGAGACTATTGCTGTTGTTAGCTCAGAGAGATCAACTGGGCAGAAGTAGACTAAATACAAATCAGGTTCTAAAGATACTTCTAAAGCTGCTCTACTTGATGATACATCAGTGATAATAGTGGGAAGGATTCCATTAATATTCTCTCTAATAGAAACTATTTTATTGATAAAGAATCTCATGAAATCATCACTGCTGAGAGTTAAAGGAATACATGGCTCAACAGAGCTCGGATTCTTTGTCAGTCTGGCAACAGTGCTGAAAAGAAACCTGGGATTATACTTATTCTCTTCTATCAATGATGAATAAAAAGCAGTTCTAGCTTTATGAAGGGCTTTCTTATATTCTTTATACTATATATATCTTTCCAGACTAATTTACTTCTAAATTAGAGGAATGCCACTGTCTCTCCAGCTTTCTTGCAGTCTGCTTTAACGCACGCAGCTGTGAATTATACCAAGGAGCCAACCTCTTCTGACTGATTACCTTCCTTGTCAGAGGGGCAACATTGTCCAGTGTTGTACGCATTGAAACTATAGTGCTGTCAACAAGAGAGTCAAGTTCTACTGGAGTAAAATTTAGGTAGCCGTCCTCTGTCATATGTGCACATGTCAGTGAAGAAAAGGATGATGAAATCAACTCTTTAAATCTGGTTACAGCATTCTCTGATAGACACCTTCTATATGTAAAATTCTTCTCAGAAGCCGTATAGTCAAGTAATGTAAATTCAAAAGTTATTAAAAAATGGTCAGACAAGACAGGGTTATGAGGGAACACTGTTAACTGTTAACACTCTCAATGCCATAAGTCAGCACAAGGTCAAGGATATGATTAAGACAGTGAGAAGGTCTGTCTCTACATGAATATTAAAGTCACCCACTACAATGACTTTATCTGTACTCAGCTCACTCACCGATGCAACATTCATTTTGACGTAACCGGGTGTCACTACCACAGACGTGAATAACTATTTTACCGTATTTACGCTTATCCTTAGCCAGCAGTCAAGACTGCATGGAGATGACTCCAACCAAAGTCTCTGCAGCACCTCCTGGCCCATCCCTGATTCATGGAAACAGCTGCAACAGTTCCTGGGGTTTGCAAACTTCTACTGAATGTTCATCTGGGGGTACAGCACTGTGGCCGCCCCACTCACCCCTCTCATTTCCTCTAAGGTACCGCTCCGTTGGTCCAAGTCAGCCGACGTCTGTTGCCAGCGGAAAGAGACAATGACATTGGGAACCAAGAACTGTTGGTGAGGAAGTTGGCATTAGAAGAGTGGCGCCACTGGTTGGAGGGGGCTAAATCACCCTTCCTGACTGGGCTGCCACTGTCTGGTGGATTCTCCACTATCTTGACGTAGTAGACTGGTTCAGTAAGATGGCTAACTTTGTGCCTCTACCCAAGTTCCCATCAGCCAAAGAGATCGCTGAAATAGTTCTGCAGCACGTGTTTCGGCTTCATAGCCTACCATTTGATGTGGTCTCGGATCGAGGTTTCCAGTTCACCTCTGTATTCTGGCAGGAGTTCTGCTGCCTCATCAGGGCCACCACAAGTCTCTCCTCTGGTTTCCATCCCCAGTCCAACAACCAATTGGAGAGGATGAATCGAATAATGGAGAAGACGTTCCGATGCATGGCGTCTAAACATCCCTCTACTTGGTCCAAGCATCTGCTGTGGGTAGAAAATGCCAACAACACCCTAACCAGAGCTGCCATAAGACTCTTCCCCTTCCAGTGTGTCCATGGCTTCCAGCTGTCGCTGTTCCTAGCTCTGGAGAAGGAAGCCTGCTGCCCATCGGTCGAGACCTTCATCAAGGCCACCAGACCTTGACCCAGGCCAGGGCTGCTCTCCTACGAGCTGTGGACTGGTACTCGACGGCCGCCAACCGCCATCATTCCCAGGCCCCACTTACCTGGTGGGCCAGAAGGTTTGGCTCTCGACCAAGGACCTCCCATTGACGGTGGAGTCCAAAAAGTTGGACCTCAAGTTCATTGTGCTGTTTGTTATTGAGAAGGTTGTTAACCCTGCAGTGGTTAGACTCAAGCTGCCCCATGTCATGCAGATCCACCCAACCTTCCACATCTCAAAGGTCAAGCCGGTTCGAGAGAGCCTATTGATGCCCGCCACCACCACCCTGGATCATTGACGGGGCCCTGCTTTTATGGTTCACCACCTGCTATGCTTCCGGCGCCATGGGAGGGGTCTCCAGTACCTCGTTGACTGGGTGGGTTATGGTCCTGATGAGAGATCATGGGTCCTGGCTCGTCACATCCTGGTTGCGCGGCTCATCCAGGAGTTCTATCACCGGCACCATGATCAGCTTTCCAGTAGTGGAGGCGCCAATGCAGAGCCCCTGTCCTCTCTGTCATCTGAGGTATCCGACGAAGAGGAAGAAGAGGAGGGGTCATTCTCTGGGGGAGACAACTCAACCTCCAAGGAGGAGAAGGCTGAGATGTAGTTCTCGGAGGAGATTTAAAGATTGAAGATTTAACTGTTTGCCAAGTTTCCTCATCTGCTCAAGCCTCTGTTTTGTTGGTGTAAAATTAAACTAACTAACTGTTCCTGTTCCTGTTCCTGAGTGCTGCTTTTGGGTGAATTTGTCTCTGTGACTGTGTTTCATTTAACTCATCATAGTTTACTGTGTGTATCACAAACTCCTTGGTGTTGTAAGGCATTATTTTGACCTTGAGTGTGTGAGATTTGACATTATTAAACTTTTTGTACTAGTTTGGGTTATGTGCAAAGATTTAATCCCAAAGTCACCAGTAACTGGTTCAGACAATAAGACTTTATTCTGTTTGATGCACTCTGAGTAGAAATGTTTACTTTGTGTATTTAAGCTCTGGTAGGGAGCACACCACTTTCTTTACAATTTACTTAAAAGATAAATTTGGCTGTAATTGATCCATCTTACATTGTTTTTATAACATTATTTTCGACACCTTTGGGCTCGTTGTCAGTTCCTACCTTTGTTTATTTGGACCACCTTAATCATAAAACAATAAAGCACCTTTTCTTCCAACTGTTCCATCTAGTTAAGGGTTACTTCCCCTTTTAATTGTCTGAGCCAGGGCTTAACATGCTGTGAATCAATGTAGCTGCTGGTGCACCTTATTGAGTGAGATTTGTTAGTTATACAGAATTTCCTCAATTCTTTGCATTTCAATAGAAATATTTTAGAATTAAGCACAAGAAAGAAGCATCTACAGCTTATTAGTAAAAAATCAATAAGAATTTGGATTTAAATGACAAAGTGAAGGTAAGCAAATAAATTATCACTGATCATTATAATATCTATGTTACTGGAAAACTAAACAAAATGGATTATGTCTTCAGCCTAGATTTAAATCAGCTGACAGTCATAATAGATATCTGGTATTTAGTAAGGTTGCCCCACAAGTGGGGAGCATTACAAACTATGATGAAAAAAAGACTTGCTCATTAGAATCAAAAGACTTCAGCGAAAAAAAAATTAAAAGAAAATACACATGATTCCCCTAAATTAATGCCTGAGAGGGAATATTGATCTATTTTGTTATAATACGCTCAAAGGGATTGTTGGTTGTGATAAAATATTCAATGATTTTAAGAACAGTCTTACTGATTCAGTCGTCAAGGACAAAACTTAGAAGTTCTTCAAAATTGAATAATGTGATTCACTACAAGACATGGTCTTACTTTAATTTGAAAAGTTTTTTTCTTTTAGATATATTTATTATTAATGTGCTATGTTATATGGCATGTAGTGCCGTACAGCTTGTAGCACAGCATCCTCTCATTTATTAAATAATTCTGTAAACTTTAACATTTAAATTCACAGTTTATTATTTTGCTTTGTGTGTATTGCTCCTTTAGCGCTGTCACCTCACAGCAAGGGGTTCCAGATTCAATTCCTGGCTGGGGCCTATCTGTGTGGAATTTGCATTCTCCCCCCATGGTATGCATGTGTGTTCTCTCCGGGTACTCCAGCTTCCACCCACCGTCCAAAAACATGCATGTTCGGTTAATTGGTTATTCTAAATTGTCCCTATGAGTGAATTTGAGCGTGCTTGGTTGTGTGTCTTGTTTGTCTTTGACCCTGTGATGGACTGGCGACCTGTCCAGGGTGTACCCTGCTTCTCGCCCAATGACAGCTGGGATAGGCTCCAACCACGCTTTGCTACCCTAACCTGGATTAAGTGGGTACAGAAAATGGATGGATGGATGGATGGATGGATGGATGGATGGACGGAAGGACGGACAGATGTATGGACGTGTTGCTCCTATGAAATGTGCACTCAGTGCTGACGTTGGCTTTGAGTTACAACCTTTCTGCTGCTGGACTAACTGCTCAACTTTCTCCTTTGTTAATGATTTATGAAAAGTTTTTGTTAAGCCCACTTTGCTCTGAGTTCCACACCCTGCTTGCTTGTCTCCTGCTCCTTTGGATGACTCCTCACTCTCACATCAATAGATCGTTTTTCTCTCTGTTTTTTTTTTTTTTAATAAACCTTTTGACTGTTTTACAAGATTCCTCTGTGAGACCACATCTGTAAAAAACACATCTCCAAAACAGAAGGGAAGCAGTTAGAATGTAGTTAGAAATTAAATAAAGCTCATTGTAAATTTATTTTTGAAAATAGCTCTATTATAAAAACATATAATAGTGAAACTGCAGTTTAACTGATTAGTTTATTGCAAGGACAGTTTCTGACTTAATGAACAAATTAATACATTACAATAAAAAATCTTCATTTTGTGTCCAGTTGTGTTCAACCCTGGCAGGTCTTTCAAAGTATTAATGGCTGAAGCTCATTTTGAAGTCTTTGTTCTATGGAGTCGGTGTTAGAATTTAAAATGCAAAGATCTGGCCAATCTCGACATGTTGTGTTTCTTGGCAGTGACTTTGTGTTTTCCCTGAACATATTGTTACCCCTTGTAATAAAACAAGATATGTGCTATTCATCATGTCTTTGATGCTTCATTCAAACAATTCAACTAACTAAAACTCAACCTTTTTCTTTATGTGCTCAGTAAAAAAAATCCTCTTACAGCAAAAGTTAAAGTTTTTTGGAATTATACGCCCATTTGTTTTGTTGGAGCTACACAAAAAGTTTGGCAATACATTTGTAATTCTCACTCAAGTCAGCCTGGTCTCATGACTAATCGAGAAACAAAATATAATTTTCTATTTGGCGAGTCTCTTGAATGATGTATTCTGTATTCATTTATATCATTCTAGCATTTATAGCCACTCAAATTTTTGTTTTTTACACGAGAACACAATACTCCAGCTCCTTCAAGTTGGATCAATTTCACTGGTGTACAGCAATGTAAAACTCATGCCTTAGACTCTCAATCAGATTGAGGCCTGGTCCTCGACTTTGACCATTCCAAGACATTTAAATGGGGCCCCAAAACCACCTGAGTGTTTTTGCTTCTGCAGTGAGCTTAAGTTCATTGTCATTCTGAACAGTGCATTTCCATCTCTGTCTCATTTCTCAAGAAGATTTCCTTGTGAATTTTGCTGTATTTACCTCTGACCAGATTTCAATGCCAAGCTGTTGCAAAAACAAAACAAAACATGGTGTTCAGAGCGTTATGAGAAGTGCTCGGTTTGTTGGTTTGTTTCTGGCTTTTCTTGTCCCTGGTCTAATATATTTAATCATGTTGCTTAAAGTGGTTCGATAGATAGAGACTCCAGTCTCCTCTTTGGCGCTTTGAAGCTCCTTCAGGATTACCTTTGGCTTCTTTGTTACCTCTCAGATTAATGCCCCTTTTGCCAGGTCATTGAAATTAAGTGGTCTGCCCTTTCTTGGCAGGTTTGTTGTGGCATCATATTTTTCTCAGTTTTCTAAAAATGGATCTAAGGGGACAGAGGGATATTCAGAGTTTTTCATTTATTTTTCTGATTTCTTTTTTTCAATAGTCCAACTCTAATCTGTACTTCTCCAGAATTTTGTCCCCAACCTGAGAGAGCAGATCGATCATCATTGTTCTGCTCTGCAAGTGGTGTTACCGACTCAGAGGTTTGGTTACAATGCTCGACCTCAACCTCGGGTCCTAATTATTATCTTTATACTGTCCGTCAGATCAGCAGTCTCCAGCCACTGATAGCCAGGACGTCTACCGTGTCTGTGGTACATGACGTTCAGAGGTGTGTTCTTCCATGATGGTTCCTCCACCCCGTTATTGAGTTTCAGTTGTCTGAGGCATTCACTTAGCAGTTCATTGAGTCTCTCAGGCACCTTAAGAAAAAAACAGATGGAAATGCATAAGGTGCAGCAGCAAACTCCTGCAATCTTACGCAGGTGTACATGGCCAGTGGAACCAATGAGAAGGCTGAAGGCAGGTGCCATAAAATCTTTTTTGTTTCACACTTTGTTTTATCTTTATTTTATTTTCACACTTCACACTAAGTGACATAAATAATGAGCGTTAAATGAAAAACAAGATACAGAGGATATGAAAGTGGGTGGAGGTTAGTGTACCGTGAGACTGTGTTGTAGAGAGAGAGCGAGAGACAGAGAGAGAGAGAGAGAGAGAGAGAGAGAGTTTGTTTGTTTCACAGATGTCAGTATGTTTGCTGTCTTGACGAACGGGCTCAGTGTCTCTTTTGTCCGGCGCAGGTTTAACTGATCCCTCCAAAGCCTTAGTTTGTTTTCTGCCTGTTTTTGACAGCTAAAAGTCGTGTTTGCTTTAACATATTGGGACTTACCGCTTTATCTGTCGACTGTCGGGTTCTCACGGGGGGGAAACACACCGTGATCCAGACGTTATAGCCGAGAGACATGAGGGCAGGAAAACTTCAGAGCCCCTGGATGGACGTATCGCTCATCATTTTCTTCATCCACCTGACCCAAACTCAAATTAAAGGTAAAGGAAAACGGGGACGGGGGGCAAACGAGACATGATTCGGGGAATTCGGGGAAAAGACTTTTTATGAAGATGATATATATTCTAAATTATTGGCATCATTTTAATGTTAAAGATCATTTTAATTCCAAACCAGACTGACGTCAAGTGGCTTTTTTAAAAAAAAATAAATGTTGATCCACAAAGAAAATACATTTCAGCCGAACAATAATACGACTATAAACAGAAAAATTAAACAATAATAAACACTGTACATAAGCGAGGGGCTCCTCATGTATCAATAACCTCCTCTGGCCCCTCACACACTGACTCCTCTTTGATTTGAGTTTGGGCAGTAATCTTATTTCCTTTGGGCATTGTCTAGTGTCCTGCACAGATGTAGATGAGAAGGCATGAAAAAGACTGAGATCAGTTGATTTCATCATGGCTGCTGTCCTCACAAGGAAAGAAGACTGGGTTATATATAATATATTATATTATAATATAGTAAAACTGTACTAGACAAAGGTAAAAAATACAATATGTTGGACAGAATTCCCAGACAGTTGGGGGTCAAACTGGTGTTTAAAAAAAGTGTGATTAAAAAAATTAGTGTGATTTTCATTTACATTACTCGTCCTCATTCACATGCCCTCCATCACCTCCCATTCTGTGTGTCATCCTCATGCTCCGGTCTCCTCTTGTGTCAGAGGATTTCATAGATGCAATATTTATTTTATATACACTGAGGGATGAGATTACAAAGGCAAAAACTGGGTGTTGGTTTTGTAGTTCAGCTATTATTGTTGATCTGAAGTGAAGAAGTCATTCAAGATGAGGTTTTTATAATTCTTATTTTTCATTCTGTGTTTTGGTTTTACAATTGGATTCTGGCAAAACATAATGTTACACACAGGTCAAAGCATTGTGCCCAGTTTTCAGTGTTTTTATGTCATCACAATTAATGTGAACATCTTGTTTCGTTTCGTCAGGCACCACTTGGACACTCTAGTCTCCATTCAGCATTGTTAAGACTTAGAAATACCAAGGCTGAGAGATCGTAAAAAAAAAATCATTTTAACAAACAAACAAAGAGAGATAGATAATCTCAATTCAAGGATCAGTGAGAGACATACGATGAGAGCACGCAACATCCACATGACCAGACATTTAACCTTTTTGCTTTTTAACTCCAGTAACTGTATAATGAACCCCATCATTTTCTTAGTTTTATTCTATCATCAGTTCACTGTGATCAGTTGCAGAACAATTAAAAGTAAAAAAATACATTTACCTACAACTCAAATATAGCGAGACTGCTACATAATCATTCCAGACTTTTAGACAAACGCTTGAGTGAATATAATAAGACAAGTGTGCCTGATCACTGTAGACAAGCCGATAAGAGTTGACAATTCCATACTTTTGTCAGATCAGGTATTGTTTCTTTTATTTCTGTAGGGAGAAGAGAAAGTTGACTCAAAGAGAGACAATTTCCAGTTGAGAGATCACTGAGGACAGACAGAGGAGAAATAGTCCAGATTCAGGCAGCCATAAAGAATATTGAAGAGGCTGCATGATGTCAGTTTGAATCATTTTTTGGCTGCTTTCTCCATGTCTAAAGATTCTCTGCCTTATAGAGTGGCACTGTGTCAAGTTTAATCTGCTCTCTGTAGCACAGGAAGACATTCAAGAGGTAGGTAGACTGATTACTATCTATTATTGTTTCAGTGTAGGTGAAAGCCTTGCCAGACTCTCCTAGTAATAGAAATATGTCTGATGTGCAAGCGAACCAGTCCTTGTATTACAGCTCATAATACACAGAAGGGTAATAGAATATTAATCCCTTGATGGAAGCAGCTTCTAGCTCACTTGCAAACACTATTTTGCTTTTAGCATAGTGCAGTGGGAGAGTTATTTTGTTACTGTCAGACCAATTCCACACAACACAATCCTCCGTAGTAAGGAAGAGTAACAGCAGCAACCTATTAAACACAAACGAAAGAGGACCTGCTGCTGTTTATAAAGTTTAAGCAGACTTCTCAGCTATTTTTATTCTTTGTTATCCTGATATTAAAATATGATGCTAAAATAAAATGATTAATGAAATCAAACATTATTCCAATGTGGATATTAAAGGTGCTTTTGAAAACATCTCAGGGGTTTTTCTGCTCACACATTCAAAATGTAGCAATATTACAATGAAAGTGCAAATATTCAGATATGGAAACATTGTTTCACATCGCTTGTTTTTTTTTTGTATGGGCAATATTCTTGTGGCATAATGCCAGTCTGTATCAATGTGTTGACTAATAGCAAACCCCAAACATACCTTTTTAATGCCTAACCCTGAACAACTGCGAATGACTGCAAAGTGAAAATTCCCTGGACAACACTAGATAGTGGCATTGAATATAATATGCCTCATTCCACACCATCCTTATTCCTTTTAAGCATTTTGAAACATGTTATAGATGCGAAATATCACATTGCATAATCGTGCGGCAAATTTGTAAAGGAAAACGTAGGCATGTAATGTAGTCATTTAAAAAGTTTCACATCTTGGAAAACAGGTATGTCATGGTTTAAAAAATCAGCTCAGAGAGTGTTGTAACTGAGCAACTTTTAAATCTTTACAGTGAAACTGCTTTGTTCTGAACTGTGAAGCAACATAGCAATTACACATTCATTAGAAGGTGAGTAGTGTGTTTTGTCTAATGTTTTCTGTCTCACGTTGTTATGCGGCAGCATAGCATCTGTGTCCCTCTATTCCTGCATTCCACACAAATAAAATGGGTATAAAAACAGTTTAGTCTGGTTGCTTGCTTCTTTTAGAAAATCAAGAGCTATTATTTTTAATTCAAATCCTCTTCCTTTGGACAGCTTCATCAATTTGTCTTGGAAAGTAAGTGCTGTTCTTTAGTTCAGCCAGTTCTGGCCACAGTTACGTTCCCTGCTGATCGTGTGCCCTCCTTTCATTGTTTTCCATTCTTAGGTTGTCAGGAAGCGTGGTGTTGAAGGGAGGACCCAGATGCAGACTTAAAGCAAAACTTGATTTATTACAAAAAACGAGAACATAAAGCGCAGCTGAGCCAGATACCAAAAATCTTAACTGTGGAATAACAGGACAAGATTATGACTGTAGTAAGTTGGCAAAAACCTGACAAGACTGGCGCAAACGTGAGCTTGGATCATGGTAGGTGAGGATTCTGCAATGAGACTGGGGAAACCTGGAAACTAATTACTAAAGGAGGTGATTGGTGATGGAGTGCAGCTGTGAACAAAAACAGGTGACTTGAGTGAACCTAACATGACAGGGGAAAAAACATGACACGAGATTAACCTAAAACCTGAAAACAAGACAAAACAAAACTCAAAATGTGACGTGACAGTTGTGTTCTGATGAATGACCATTTATGAGTTATTTGCCCGTCTTCGTCTGTTCAGTGTGATGGCTCTTGTTTACACCACTCAGGATAATACAGATTTGTTGAGATGCTGGCCCTGTTCTTCATTGCATTACCTTTTAAATATAAGGCTGAGCATTCGAGTGAAGTGCTGACTTTGAGCTTTAGTAAAATTTGTGTTGTGCAAACAGTGTCGGAATATCATGCAGGCCATTGAAACTTATTATCAGCACTTTTGTATAATTTTCAGCATATGATTTCATATCCTGGCTGTGCCACATAGAAGAAAAGCATGTCACCACTCAAACTCATATTTAATTTAATATGCATCAAAGCAGATTGCTTTGACTCCATGACTTCCAATAGGTCACCTGACAGGACTCTAAACTCTCTAAATCTGTTTTCAAATCTTTTTCGGAAGGATCTTCAGTGTTGCTAATGAATGAAAATCCAATGTGCTGTTAAAATGCACATGAATGTGAGAAGAATTGTCCAAAAAAGTACACAACTGACTCACAGGGAGTGGCTGAGGAAAAGGCTGATATTAAAAAGAATCAGAGATTTAAAAAAAAGGAGAACAAGGAGATTTTCATATTGTTTTATTTTGATGTTCTTTGACCAGTCAGAAGTATCCCTTCGAAATGTCACAAGGACATGTGATCACAGCAAAAACACTACAATCGTTTTCATAAAAGACGCCTCACTGACATGTATTTGAGACAAATGCTTTTTTACCTCTGCAGCATTACTCAAAAAGCTAGATTTTAACATAACTGAGACATAGCCAAACTTAGAGGTGATTAACTTTTGATTTCGATTCAGATCTGGATCCTCAACTTTAAAAAAAAATTTTTTTTAATATAAATTAAGCCTCGTCAGAGACAAGTAGTCGTTTGCACTTTGCTGAATATTTATTTAACTCGAATATCACATACAGAGGAATCATCTGTCACTTAGCCAGGAATGGTACCTAAAATCAGATACACGTTGTATTTCTTTAGATTCTCAAAGATCATTGTTTCCTTTGGGCTGAACAATAGGTGTGGAAAATGAATGAAATTCTTGTTTTTTCCCATTGGGTTATTGCATCTCCTTCAGTCCTATTCTACCCCTGTTATTAAATCATCTTCATTGGCTTCATGTTAGAATTTAGAATGAACTATATGATCTTGTCAGTTATGTATATGACAATGTGACCTCGCAACCTTGTCCTGTGATTATATTTCTAAATTCTTTGTCACTCATTCCACCTCTCAACCACTCTAATCTGATTCTCTAATCTCACCTTTTTATCCATCATTTGCTCCAAATGCAAAACAAGTGATGATCATATCTTTGTCTTTTTAGTCCTGACCCTCTCAAATGTTTCTGCCGCAGCACTCCATCACTCTCTTTCTTGGTCAAATAGCCCTTACACAGCTGGAGGTGTGTTTGGGGTCATTGTCCTATTGAAAAATAAATTATCTATTAATGATCCAACTAAATGCAAACCGGATGGGATGGCATGTCGCTGCAGGATGCTGTGGTAGCCATGCTGGTTCAGTGTGCCTTCAATTTTGAATAAATCCCCAACAGTGTCACCAGCAAAACACCCCCACACCTCCAACTCCATGCTTCACAGTGGAAACCAGGCATGTGGTATCCATCCGTTCACCGTTTTCTGCATCTCACAAAGACACAGCGGTTGGAACCAAAGATCTCAAACTTGGACTCATCAGACCAAAGCACAGATTTGTCTAATGTTGTTTATGCATTTAGCAGACGCTTTTATCCAAAGCGACTTACAAATGAAGACATAACAAGCTATATAAAAACTCCATAGAAGGAACCCACGAGTCCGACTCTGTCAGAGGTGACAGAGTAGAGATAGAGTGCAGGCATTGAGGGAAGTGCAGAAATATAAAGTGCAGAGATAGAGGGAGTAGGGAAGTACAAGATAAGTGCTAGGATAGGAGATGCTCTCTGAAGAGCTGGGTTTTCAAGAGTTTCTTGAAGATAGACAGGGACGCCCCTGTTCTGGTAGCGCTCGGTAGGTCATTCCACCATCATGGGACAACACATGAAAAGAGTTTGGATTGTCTTAGGCGTGGTGTAGGCACTGCTAGACGACAATCCTGCGACAAACAGAGGGACCGAGTTGTGACATAAGCCTTTGCAAGAGCATTCAAGTAGATGGGAGCCGTTCCATTGAGCATTTTGTAGGCTAACATCAGTGACTTGAATTTGATGAGGGCAGCTAAGGGTAGCCAGTGGAGTTCAATGAACAGAGGGGTGACGTGTGTTCTTTTAGGCTGATCGAAGACCAGACGCGCCGCCGTGTTCTGGACCATCTGCAGAGGTTTCATAGTACAGGCTGGGAGACCAGTTAGGAGAGCATTGCAGTAGTCAAGGCGGGAGATGATCATGGCCTTCACCAGGAGCTGGGTGGCATGTTGTGTTAGGTATGGTCTGATTTTTCTTATGTTTAGTAATGCAAAGCGGCATGAACGAACAACCGAGTTAACGTGATCTTTGAAGGTTAGTTGGTCATCAATCATGACACCCAAGTTTCTAGCAACCTTTGATGGAGAAAGAGATAGGGATTCAGTTTGGATGCAGATGCTGTGGTGTATGGTTGGTTTGGCTGGGAAGACAAGCAGTTCAGTTTTTGGGAGGTTAAGTTGGAGGTGATGGGCTTTCATCCATGTTGATATGTCAGAGAGACAGTCTGAGATTCGTGATGAGACCGTGTGGTCGTCAGGCGGGAATGACAGATAGAGCTGGGTATCATCAGCATTGGTATGAGAAGCCATGTGATCGGATGATCTGTCCCAGTGAGTTGGTGTATATGGCAAAGAGAACAAGTCCCAGTACTGAACCTTGGGGGACCCCTGTGGCGAGGTGGTGCGCTGCAGAAGTGTGACCAAGCCAGGATACTTTGAATGACCGACCAGTGAGGTATGATTCAAACCAGGAGTGTACTCTCCCTGTGATGCCCATGCTAGAGAGTATGGACAAAGGGATACTGTGGTTGACAGTGTCAAATGCAGCCAATAAGTCGAGCAGGATAAGTACAGAGGACTTAGCTATAGCTCTGGCTCCTTTTAAGGCTTCTGTCACAGCCAACAGAGCTGTTTCGGTGGAGTGTCCACCTTTAAACCCAGATTGGTTTAGGTCAACGAGGCTGTTATGTGAGAGGTAATCAGTGACCTGCTTAAAGGCCGCCCTTTCAATGGTTCTAGACAGAAACGGGAGGAGAGAGACCGGCTGATAATTCTCCACATGAGCTGGAGGGAGGGAAGGTTTCTTGAGCAGGTGTAACCTGAGCTTGCTTGAATGAGGTAGGAAATGTGCCCGATATCAGTGAAGCATTAATCACATGCGTGACTGCTGCAATTACAGTAGGAGCAATGGATTGGAGAAGATTAGTAGGAATGGGGTCCAGCGGGCATGTAGTAGGACGGCTACATGTGAGAAGTTTAGACACACTGCTCTGAGCGAGAGGGGTAAATGGGGAAAATGATGCAGTAGGACTTCTGCATGCAGATTTCGTGGTACAAGGTTCGGTAAACTGTTAGTTTATAGCTGCCACTTTGTCAGTAAAAAAAATGAGGCAAAGGTGTCTGCTGTTAGATTGATAGCAGGTGGCGGAGGCGGAGGATGAAGTAGAGTTTTGAAGGTGGAAAAAAGTTTCCGGGTGTCAGTAGTACTATGAATCTTGTTAATGTAGAAAGACTTTTTTGAATCAGTAACACTGGATGCGAATGATGATAGTAGCGCCTGGAGTTTAGCTAGATCTGCAGGATATTTTGACTTGTGCCATTTCCTTTCGGCAGCTCTGAGATTGGTGCGCAACGCTCGGAGAGTATCATTAAGCCAGGGGTGAGACTGGGAGGATCGTGCGGGTTTGGTGGATAGAGGACACAGACTATCTAGAGATGAGCTCAGTGTAGAGCAGAGGGACTCCGTGGCATCATTTATCTGAATGGAGGAGAATGTGCTGGAGGTTGGAAGAGCGGAGCCAACAACGGAGGAGAAGCGGGTGGGCGACAGGTTGCGGAGATTGCGGCGGAAGGAAACCATGGGGTAGAGGCAGATTGTCTTCTCGGGAGACTCACTCTGAACTGAATGAAATAGTGGTCAGAAAAATGCAGAGGTGTGACAGACAGGGCCTCTGTGGCACAGTTTCTTGAGAAAATGAGATCTAGCACAAACCAGTGCATTAGTGTCAGAAAATCTGAAGAGTTAGGACTGTCAAGGTAGATGTTCATGTCACCAAGGACCATTATGGGACAGTCATGCCCCGGGATAGAAGCGAGCAAGGTGTCTTGTTCATTTAAAAAGTAACCGAGTAGTCCTGGTGAGCGATATACGACAATCATATAGATTTTGACCGGTGCATTTACCAAGATGGCATGGTATTCAAAGGTATTGTATTTTGCATCAGGTATCAGTTGGTTGTATTTCCATTTGTTGGAAATGAGCATGCCTGTTCCACCACCTCTCCCAGATGTAGGAGTGGTATGGGAGAATGAGTGGTTGGTTGAAAGTGCCGCCGGGGTAGCTTTGTTTTCAGGCTTAATCCAGGTTTCAGTGAGAGCCAGGATGTCAAGAGACAGGTGGTTGGTATAAACCATAATACAATCTGCTTTGTTTACCGCCGATTCCACAACCCCACAGACAAGGGCGTGTCAGAGTGAAGGGGGCTTTAGAGAGCAGAGGTTGTTAAGGTTGCGGTGGCGTTTGGTTGTGTGAAACCTTCTATGCGAGCCGGAGACAACAGGAATAGGATTGAGGCACATTTTAAAGCAGCTGGTGAGGCCAGAGCGACATGGATGACGCAAGTAGGACAGGTTTGCCTTGTTCAGTGTCCTTGCTCGGTGGACACGCCCAGGTAGACACGCTAGTCTTTACCTGAGAATGTCAACAGGTTTCACCCACGGATGGGTTTTGATCACTTTCAACAAAAACGGATATTGATTTAGGCAAAGAAGCT
This sequence comes from Leuresthes tenuis, assembly GCF_036924035.1. Taxonomy (NCBI): domain Eukaryota; kingdom Metazoa; phylum Chordata; class Actinopteri; order Atheriniformes; family Atherinopsidae; genus Leuresthes; species Leuresthes tenuis. The sequence continues at coordinate 15,596,145 of NW_027325375.1, read as the reverse complement.
TATAAAAACTTACAGTAGCAGACACACAGTTCTTTCCGTGCAGTTCCGATCCCACAACACAAGGAATGTCCATTTACTTGTCCATTCCTTGTGTTTCTTGGCCCAAATAAATCTCTTTTGCTTGTTGCCTCTCCTTAGCAGTGGTTTCCTAGCAGCATTTGACCATGAAGGCCTGATTCACGCAGTCTCCTCTTAAGAGTTGTTGTAGAGATGGGTCTGCTGCTAGAACTCTGTGTGGCATTCATCTGGTCTCTGATCTGAGCTGCTGTTATGATGAACTTGTCCTCAGAAGCAGAGGTGACTCTTGGTCTTCCTTTCCTGGGTCAGTCCTCATGTGTGCCAATTTCGTTGTAGCGCTTGATGGTTTTTGCTACTCCACTTGGGGACACATTTAAAGTTTTTGCAATTTTCCGGACTGACTGAGCTTTATTTTCTTAAAGTAATGATGGCCACTAGTTTTTCTTTAGTTAGCTGATTGGTTCTTGCCATAATATGAATTTTAACAGTTGTCCAATAGGGCTGTCGGCTGTGCAGTAACCCGACATCTGCACAACACAACTGATGGTCCCAACCCCACTGATAAAGCAAGAAATTCCACTAATTAACCCTCATAAGGCACACCTCTGAAGTGAAAACCATTTCAGGTGACTACTTCTTGAAGCTCATCAAGAGAATGCCAAGAGTGTGCAAAGTAGTAATCAGAGCAAAGGGTGGCTATTTTGAAGAAAGTAGAATATAAAACTTGTTTTCAGTTATTTCACCTTTTTTTGTTAAGTACATAACTCCACATGTGATCGTTCACAGTTTGAATGCCTTCAGTGAGAATCTACAATGTAAATAGTCACGACAATAAAGAAAACGCATTGACTGGGAAAAACTATATGAAAAACATTGTGAAAACAACACAGCTATATTCGTACCTACACCCAATCCCAGTTTCCCCTGTTTTTATTGAGTTGTAAGTATAGTTCCAGCTCATATGGGACTGTTTTTCTACTCTCAATGCTGTCAACAGGTTCAGGGCAAGCCAAGTGAGTGTATTAGTAGGCAGCTGTTATCAGCAAAACATCTCAGAAAAATCTAATGTGACCTCCCTGCTATGTACAAAGAAGCAGACAGACACATTTAGCAACTATGGCATATCACAGCATTTAACAGTTCAAGGGTCAGATATTTGTCTCGAGAGGTACTAATGATCAAAAACAGAAGTAAAAGAGAGTAGATGTTTGACATACAAACACTGCGTAGTAAAATCAGGTTTTGCAGGTTGAACTATTGCGGTATGAGTAGTTTTTATGCCTCTTAACCACAGTGGCAGAACTGTTGGGTACTGTTGCCTACCATAGATATGCATCCACATCTTGACTCCTGGTCATCAGTAGCAATAACAAGAGAGGACTTACTTAAATAGATGTACTAACTGAGTATGTTTATATGCTCAATTATAGATAATGTGTTCACATCATCCTGAATAAGACACTACCATATTGCTACATTTTCAGATCACTATAAACCAAATGAGGTCACAGTCAGAATGAGAGATAATCAAATGAAGTTATGTAAAGTGTACAGATCTTACACAATTTAATGTAACTTACAACCCGCAGGAGAGGATTTTGCCACTCAAGATTCAGTACAGAACTGGATGACTGATGTCATAAGTAGATGCTGTTTTGGAGAGAAACCAGAGTAATGTTTTATGTTTTGAAGGATGTCTATAAATTATATGGGTGGAGGTAACGAGGTTCTGAGTAATTTATTAGCTTATGCATTTTAGCATGTAAATGGAAACATAAAGGGAATATCTGAAATGCAACTAATTTAAAAACCATATAAGAATTTGAATACGGTAAACAATATACTATTTTAAAATGTTCATTCTTTGAGCAGTCACTTAAGGCAAAAGGTGAAGGAGTATCAAACGCTTTAAATATGCTCAGCTCTTAGTTCTTTATTCAATATGAATTCTAATTACCAGATTCAAGAGAAGCATTCAACTTACAATTATAACAAATTCATGAAACTTAAACTTGATGAGCCTCATCAAATATTTAAATATGATACATTTTCATACTTGAACTGTCTCATATTCACACCATCCTGCTCTTTTGTCAATGAGCATTTCACATTTTTGGGGGTGAATTGGTCATTACTTTAATATTCTCAAAAGCATCAGAAATAAGTATTGTACACTTTTTTGGGGATAGAGAAAGAAACAACCATCTGGAGCCCCTCTGTGTCACTTTAAGGGGAAAAAGGTTTGTTTTTTACCTTTGCTGCCACGTTTCACTACATTAAGTACACAAAGTACTGTTCATTTACTCTTCGCATTTTTCGCATTTGTTTTATTAATTTGTTATTTCGCTCAAACATTTGACTTATTTTGTTTGCATGTTTTAGTGTTATCATTTGCTTGTTATTAAGTGTGTGCCCAAAATAAGATGAACTATCTGCTTTTCAACTTAATCCCACATGACTGAAGATTGAAAGCTTGTCTTGGACATTATGTCCAAAGACATAATGTCCAAAGACATAATGTCCACTAAAAACAGGTTTTGTGAATTTTCGGTGGGTCTCTAAAATCATTGACAGTGTGCTGTTTTTGCCATGCATTTCTGTTTCTAGGATCAGACATACAGCCAGAAATTAATTTTTCAGTAGCTTTTATTTCTTTGGTGTCCTGCTGCTTAGCGTGTCCCCTGAGGCACACTACTGTTTTCTTATTATTTTGTTGCCAGGTCACATGGCAATATTGTAAATATTCCTTCTAACCTCGGGAAGCAATAAGGATATTATTACAGTTAACTTTTGTGTAGTTGTAACAGCCAGCACCGATGTCTCCACTGAACTAAAACTTGCTCCCTATGTGCTTCCCTTGTGCTTTTCTCAATCAAAAACGTGGGGTTCGAAGTCTTGTCAAAGTGACTTTGACATTTAGAGTAAGGAAGGCGGGGATTGAAACTCTGATTTACAGATTAGCATGCAGCCTTCTATTTCTAGAGCCACAGATGTCCATGTAGGATGTAACTATTCTCTGCCCTGACACAAGATTATTTATTAAAATGAGTCATTATTCTTCAAGGAGGGAGCCCGAAGGAAAAAGAGAGAGATGCAGTATTATGAGGACACAATTTATGTTTTACTCGCGGGAAATAGTTTCAAGAGACCTTCCTAAAAATGACATAGCACTTTTTATCGGGAGGTTTTTCTTACTATTTTTGAGCCATGCTGCTCTGCTGTGCTCACCTTGTATCGACTCTTTATTTTGTGCACACAAATTAACTAAAATGTGCAAAAGAAATAAGTAAATTGAGCAAAATACATTTTGTATGTTCAGTGTAGTAAAGTATGGCCAGACAGAAAGTAAAGATAATTACTTTCTGTCTATGGCCACAAAGGGAAGCCACTTTAGGTTGGCTTTCATTTGGCGTCAGGAGAGAGGCTGTGAGAAGGAAGGGACATGTGCAGAAGAGACTAGCAACTTTACTGGATCTGGCAAAAAAATGGTAAATGGCTTTGTTTCTGTCTCATTTTCCAAGCTAAAAAATGGCAGCAGGAAATTGATAGGAAATAGGACAAATAGTTCACACTAGGGGTTAAAGTAAGAATAAAAATAAGGTAGATAGGCTCCATATGAATTTATTTTTTAGACAAATGATGTATTGGCACTCAGGCATTCATCAGGATCAGCAACTGTCTGAATGCAGCAACTAAACAACTAAAGGAAATTATTACCCACTTAAGAGTTATAAAACAGTTTTATTTCACAAGTTTGTCAAAAAATTCTGAAAAAGAAATGTTGTTTATCCACACTAGTTTAACATTTTTCACAATACAATATACAGATGTATAATCTAACAGTTCAACTAACAGACAGGAAACTGTAAAATAAGTACAAGGGGTTTGATAACTTCTGGAGGAAAGAGACACATAAGTCAAACTTTCAGTTACATTCAGTTGTTTTTTATTACCTGTTGTTTATTATCTATCAGTATTCATACATGTACATGTGTCATATTGTTACACACCGATCATTTACCGATGAGTCACAATGCTGGTACATGTGATCAGTCACATCGCTGACACTTAGGACTGCTTTCTGGCTCACATCCCAAACAACAGATGAACTGATTTATCATGATTTTCAGCCCCAGTGTTATCCTGTGCGTTCCTTGCGAAACACACATTCATTTTAGTTTTTTTTGCCAAGCATCTGACTGATCATGGAGACTATGGAAGGCTAGGATCAGCTCATGCTCTGTTAAGTTACAAAAGCAGGTATTTTGATTTGTCTTTTTTTGGAAATAGGAGTTGTTAGATATGAAGCTTTACCTAACTTTTCTTAAATGTTAGCTGCATGAACCTCTCAAAACAATCAATTCTAAACAAAAATTGGAGGAACATTGTAGGGATACCGCTCTGCTTTTAACAATAAGTGGTCACAGCCACAAATCTCACCTATAGATATTCACTCAACTAGTAAAAAAAGAGGTCTAACAGTGATTATCTGACAACAGAGGTGCTTTCACATTAGGGATGCGTCTTGTGGTACAACACTGGATAAACAAGAATCAAACAAGTATCAAGAATATTGCCCTACTTTTGGTGTTTTTTGCAGAGAAATGTTGAGAGATTTCTTAATGTGCACACAATAGTCATACTATGGCTAAATAGACCTTTATATTCATGCAGCAGTCTGTGCATTTTTTAGATTTAGGACAGACATTCGTGCACATCTGAGTGACGTTGACAATAGACAAGTGGAAAAAAACAACAAGTAATAGCAAATTAGATGTAATATAAAAAAAAATGGGCTGTGCAATATGTGCAAAACAGGAACCATAAAATGTATCATAAGAGATTTCTTATTCTTATAGTACACTGACTTTGTTTCAGGTTAAAGTCAATTTTAAATAAAGAGTCATTTTGTTTTAATATTCTCTGAGATTTTAATGGTTCTGCTGAGAAATAACAATAGAAAAATGAATACGTTTCCATCTTTCCATCCTTTTTTTCCTCAGGACTGAAGGCCAGCAAAGTGGATAAAGAGGCTACGTGTCCCCTTGGCCAGTTCCCTTGTGGGAACATGAGTGAATGCCTCCCTCAGGCTTTGCAGTGTAACGGACACAAAGACTGCCCAAACGGAGCTGACGAGTGGCGCTGTGGTAAGTGTGCGTTACTAATTTGTTACAGTGGTGATTAAAAAATCGGCCCAAAAATTCAGGTGACCACGAAATTCTAAAGCCAGAAAATTTATGACGTTTATTTATTTCTATTTTCTGTTTCCATTAGGGTTATCTCTATAAATAGGTGCAACCATGCTTCTGTCTGCTCTCTGCTCATGAAATCTATTGCCAGTTCTGACTGGCTGCACAGCGCAAATATCAGTGCAGCAAAACAGGCAAACTTTACACAAACAAACATTAAAAAGGAGCAAAAAAGATGTGTTTAGGTTTCACAGTACTCCTTATAACTGTTTGTTGTGAAGGTTTGACTGTGTAAATTCAAAGAATAGAAAGGGATAAAATAAAAATACAAATGCACTCTGTCTCTCTGAGAGATAAAAGGATAGTTGTTCTCTCAAAGTTTTTCCTCCGAGCAGCTCTACTCCATTGTGGCCTCTTTGCTATGCAATAAATAAAGTAGACTCAGAGGCAGAGAGGACTTTAAGATAAACTACACAAGGAAACGTGTGTCAATGAGAAACTGAAAATAGAAATAGTAAAACTTTTTAGATCCAGCTACGATTAGAGTAACTATCTCAAAGCCACAGCAACAACCTCAAGCTCAGTTATAGGCTCATTCACAACAAAACTAATCCCATCGGAGTCCTTTGAAAGTGGTTTTATTTCCACAAATACTAGCTTAATATATCAAACACAGACAAAAGCATATGTTTCAGAGCTACTCCCTCCCGACACAGATGAAAAGGCTGCTCTCCTGCAGATTAGTGAGCCGGTCACTGACAACATCAAAGCAGGATTTTAGTGAATAGCAATTTCCTGAGAGATCCCATAGTTTATACCTGGCTGTTTTGTTTTACCACAAGAGCCATTCTTGTCAGAGTGTATAAATTTTATGATGCGGTGGTGAAAAAGCTGTTGTGTTTTCTGGCTTGTGTTTAACTTAATTGTTAATTGTTAATTGTTATGATGACTGCAGGCTTCTTACTCAATAAAGGCCAACAGAACCCACTGAAATATGTAATTATTGGCTTTGTTTTTATAGGAACTACCAGATTACTGTGTGCTGAGTTTGATGAGCAATGGAAACTTATCACTTCGTACTGTATTAAATAAAGCAAGCCAATGGTTGGCAGTCACTTTACTCTGAATGTGACAGTATTTCATTAAAGGCAACCACAGTTTATTTACACTTCTTTTTGCTCCCAGGTTGTCTTGTTGCTCTACCGTAATCTCTCTGGATCTTTGGCCAACTCGAGTTAGTATTTCTAAAGATAAACCGTATAGTGCTTTTTTCAGAATAGTGAGTTTGTTCTGCCAGCCATTCTGGTTTTTACCTTTCTTTAGAAAATTCAACCAGTTTGTCATAAACGCTCAGAGAATGGTCTATTTTCCTTTTTCATTAATTAGCGTCCTAATTTGAAACTATTGCTCAAACTAAAACAAAAAAAACAACGCAAATTCACACAAATGTAAGATCAAAACGAACGACCATGGATTTTTTGAATAAGAGGTACTTTGAGCATTTTGTTCCCTTCACCAGACCAGCTCTATGTTGGATCATAAATCACTGGATAAATGTGTGTAAACGTTGATATTATTTTTCCAAAAATGTCAGTGGAGATTTGTTGAATCAGTTTTATATATTTAAGTAATTCTTCTAGGTGCCATCTTCATTGAATGTGCAACACTGTGCAGTCTTCAAATGATGGCAGATGGTTGCTTTGGATTATAGATAAACCTTGATTCTGGTATAATGGCATAAGTATCATTATCCAACCATTTTTTGGAAATTCTAGTATTGTGTGCTCTGAAAAATATACTCAGCAGGACTCTCAAAACTAATAGCATTTTCCTTGACTTATTATCCTGTGGAGAAACATCTTACTGCCTGATAATGGGAATTAATCAGTACTTTTTTACAAATCTATTTTTTCTACAGGGTAGGGTTATTTTTCATATCATCCAATTTAAAATGGTGCATGTGTTAGTCTCTGTGTTGGTTGTGCCTTCTTGCTGGTAATTAGAGAGTATTTTTGTGCTTTATTGCGCCTCACCAGCAGGCCTGTACTCAGTGCCTGGCTGTGCTACACTGCCTTGATAAAAAGGAATTCTTGAGAAAAGTCTGAGTAAGGAACAAATATACGCTCTGAGACTGTCACATCACAAGGAATAGACCAACACAAATGATTAAAATGATCGGCAAGTATAGACAAATTAGTATCTAAATGAGCAGCGTTTTCCGTTCTGAGACACGGCCGTAAACTATGTGACAAACATTGGCATTAGTCATTCCTCTTAATCAACTTAGAATCCTCCCCTGTGTCATGGATTTGGTATTTCTGACATGCCCCCAAAGTCTGTGTAACTGTCTAACTCCATAATTCATTACTAATATACATTTTTTTAACCCTGTTGAAGGTACTGTTGAATAGAAAAAAAAACACATTTCCATGGAAACCTAGGAATTAGTGCTATCAGAAGTGCACTACAAGCTTTTTGTCCTGAAAGAATTTGTTAGTTAGCCCATTATTTAATTAGTTTTTCCATACACCACATGTGTTGAACAAAAGAATCCTGCTCAGCGTGAGACCTTCCTGTTGTTTGTAGAATAACGGTGTCAGGAACCTCAGGACATAAATGCAGGGTCGGTTCAGATGCAAAGAGATGTTTATTAAATAAACAGAGCACAGCAAGGCAAGGCAAGGCAGGATGAGGATCTCCAAGCAGAGCAAAGGAATCAGGCTGTGAAAGTCCTAAGCGCTCTCCTCAATAACTAAGGCTGAGGACGAGCGCAGCTATGAAAGTTTACTTGAACAGAAAAACCTCTCCACTCTAGGAGGAAAACAGAAAAGCTATGAGCAATAACAAACAAACTCACGCTCTCCTGATGAGGCGGATTTAAACGAAGGACGTCCCCTCAAAAAACAGAGGCAATATGAAACTTAAACTAATCTTAAAGCACTCCTTTAACGGAGGCGTGACAGAACACTCCACTAGAGGAGGAACTATGAAACATTACAAATCAAAAACGCTCCAAAAAACGGAGGAACAAAACAAGGCTGTGAAACAAGATCCCATCACAAGAATGGAAAACATATCTCTATCGTTTATGCTTGTCATCACCAGTGACTCACCCACAGATTCAGTGAAGCATCATCAGAGCTGCTTTGAATTCACACAGAATATGTGTTCACTGAGACAGCATGTGTGACGTGGCTCCACTTTATACAGATGATGCAAAATCTGGCTTTCATGAAATCCTAAATGACTTATCTGAATTTCCATCAGATATTTCATGTAAACTCTTCTGTGTTATTTGTATGCTTTCTAGTTCATTGCCCATAATTGGTTGCTAGGTTACAGACATAAAAAGTTAATTATGGAGGGATAGTTACACTGATGAGGTGGGACTGCTTAATTTGTCTCATCAGAATAAGAGTCGGCTGCAAGGTTACTTAGACAAACTTGCATTAATATAAGCATTTGTGTTGACAAAGCCTTTTTTATATATGAATACTCTCTATGAAATGACAGATAGTTATGCTAAAAATATTTAGGTGAAAAAATATCAATTTACAAATTGATCTTAAAATCCTAAGAAGCCCTCCTTAAACTTTTGTTTTTTTTTCAGCAAATCTTGTCCCCATTACAGTACATTCACTCTTGATTAAAACTCCCTCTGTGTACCAGCTACAAAACCTTGAGGGAAATCATCAAAAAGACTGAGACGTGGTTTCAATGTTGGACTTATTGGACTAAATGGAATCCCTCCATGCTGGTGATGAATGTTCATCCAGTTTATCTTGTACTGTTCTGTGGTTGCCATGTTTCTCACAGTAGAATCATCACCTTCCATCCAAGTTTTCAATTTCCTTTGTTTTATTAGATTTATTTTTGTAATGTATAAACTCACTAAATTATGTTTTTTTTGTTTGGCTTTGCAGGTGACAACGTCGGATTGGCAGACTTGATTGGTGAAACACTTTGGAACAGACCTGCAATGCCTCACTTCCTGAATGACTGTTGTAAGTCTGTGTTTTTTACTGGTGATTACGACTTAATTCGGTTTCTTTCCTTTTGGCACACAGTCAAACAACTGTCAGAATTATTGCATAATTGTTGCATAATTCCATTCCATACATCTTCCATTGTTGCATAGACAATATCCACTGTCGTTTCTTGTTGCTTATAAAAAGCTTCAGCTAGACCTAAAGGAGATGGACAAAAGTGATAGGGGATGAAAATGTTTATGCAAATTCTGAAGGATGTTTTTAATACTTTGTTTGATTATTCTTATCATCTTGTCCATATTGTAGACATCAGAAGAAGCTGAGGTTTATTTATTAATCAAAAGCTGTTATTGTGTCAAAAGTTGGGTACCACAGAACTTACTTTATTGGATCTCTAACAGTGCCCAATGAAGTTAACATGGTCAGTATCAGTGTCAGTTATAATTTGTTTCAGTATCAAATTTTAATCAATTTTAGATTGATTAAAATCTATAAATGATAAAAATGCTAAATATCTGTTTGTTCCAACATATACATTGAAACAGGCAAAGCATTGAAATCTTGGTAAATATGACCACTTTGGCCAAAAAAAAAGATAATGCAATTTCAAATTAGATCACTACTCAAATTTTGAAAAGTATGTATTTGTGTGTGTGAAGTCTTACAGGAGTATCCAGAGAGTTGTATCTGCATACAAACAGATGTTGAGTGTGTGGAGGTCAACCTTCAGGGTGTTCCTCCTCTCTCTGCAAATGTTACCTGGCTGTAAGTGTCACTACTGTGCATTTAAATTTCAACTTGTAGTACATATGTTGTGGAGACATGAATCCCTTTACTCAGTCATATGGCCTAACTGCTGACATAAAATGATTGGGTTTAGGGTCAGATAAGACTTGAAGTAACACTTGTACCTTTGTGACTACCAAATTTAATTCAAAATGAAAAGCTCTTAGAGATCCCGTGTTCTCAGGATTATCTAGGACAGGACCTAGGTATTTCTATAGTTCTGGAGATGAAGTTAGCAACAGAAGGATTGACCATCAAACCACTGTATGTAATCCATATTGAAATATAGGTAAAGAATGCATATGTTTTCACCCTTTTTAACGAAACAGGAGAGAAGCTTTTCTATTGAAAGGTGAATGAAGAATATAAAAAACAGACCTAAGTCAATATCAATGAGAATTGCATCACCTTTTTGCTTTATTTGTTTTCTCTCTCAGATGTTTTAGTATGTTCTAATCAGAAACTAATTCACTCTGATGAGACGTTTGGCTTTTACATCACTTTCTTATCATTCCTTTTTCAATCTTGGCATTTGACATTTCTGTGTGTGTCATTTCACCCTACATGCAGATATTGATCTTTACCAGGAAATTTGATTGCGCTAGTCCAAGTCACTTTTGCTTTATAGTCTACTAGCTTGCTTCGCCAAATATATTAAAGCCAGACATGACGTATCACACCGGTGAACATCTCGAACTCACCTCACTTTGGATACTAAAGAGACATAAAAGTACAGCAGGGCAGCAAAAACAGTGAACACAATGTATATTTTTTCTTTCTTAAAGTCTGATGCAAAGCTTGATTTATTGCTGATTTGTTCAGAGAAGGGACGACAGTTTGACATTAGTTTGTTTTTGCACACCTATTTCATTCACCCACATGCTATTTATCATGCCACCACTATGGTGGTGCAGGTGGTTAGAGATAGATTCTTTGGGGGGTTTACAAGACAGCCAGACAAACTGTCCTCCTGCTTCCAGACTTCACTTTAGTTGAATAGTATATCCACAGAGGGAAAATTTATATTGTTGCAGTATAAATCAATAAGGAAAAACACACAAACAAAATTTAAATATGCTATATAATTAAAGGTGACTTGACTTCCATAAATCATTGTCTATGAGCACAGTTCACCATGCCATCCACAAATGCAGGTTAAAACTTTATCCTGCCAAGAAATAGACACATGAATATGATACAGGAATGTTGCCAATGTCCCAGGTCAAAGCTCAATTTATAATGGACTGAGGCAAACTAAAAAATGTTCTGTGGTTAGATTAATCAAAATCTAAAATTCTTTCTGGAAATCATGGATGCTGCAACTTCCAGACTAAACAAGCAGGGGGGCCATCTGGCTTCTTACCAGCACTCAGTACATAAGCCTCCATCTCAGATGGGGATGCATTAGTGCCTGTGGAACTAAGAAAGGCATATACAGATTTGAGAGCAACATATGCTTCGATCCAAATTCTATCTTTATGAGGCATTGCCTTGCAGAGTTTTGCTCACACACATATTACACAGCATAGCTTTGTAGTAGAAGAGTCTGACTGCTGAACTGGCCTGTCTGCGGTCCAGACCTTTCACCAACTGAAAATATATGATCTTATCTGGCAGCAACATGTCTCCAAAAAGGTTGGGACAGGCCCATGTTCACCACTATGTATAGATCTGTTACTAGACCTTTGGAAGAGAAATATTGTCCCATTCAGTCTGATATATGAGCTTAGCTGCTCAACAGTCGTGGGTCTATTTTACATTTCATGATATATTTCATGATAGAGGATTCCCAATATTTTTATGAAACTAAATTAAGGTCTGTCTACATTTTTGTTGTATGTTGATCTGAAATGTGATTTATGTTAACTCTCTTCATTCTTGTATTATCAAGCACCTCCCTGTTGAGTAGCTTAAAAAAAGCTTTTTTATTACAGATCCCATCTTTTCCATAGTCGTCCACTTCTGTCTTTCCACTCACACACAATTAACACTTTACTGCAAGAATCATCTTTTTCTCTTCTGTCATTGGTCATGTCACTGGCCTGTGAGTTCAATGAATACAACATGAGGCATCTAATCATACTCTTTGGCTTCACCGGCAGCCCCTATATTTAGCAGTCCCACAATATGTCCAATAATGCCATACCAGATCTCTTTTCTCCTGGTCAGGGATTTGATTGATTCTGTTTCCAGTCTCATTTATCCATGTGTTCCATTGACATTTCGCATCCTAAATCCCTTAAATGGATCCATTGGCGTTATTGGAGTCTCTCTGCTGGCTATTGTGATAGAGTCCCCCTTGTCAGTATTGGGTCCTGAATCCTTTTAACTGGCCATAATTTAACCCTTTTGAGAGAGACTACACCAACATTACAAATTAATTACAAATCTTCTATAAAGATTTTAGAGATATCATGTGAAATTTTAAAAGACTGATCTGCAAGCAACCTTTTGCTCTGGTTGAAAATACCAAGTAAATATTTAAAGCTTAAAAAGGCTACTTTATTTCACCTTATTATCCTGTCTCATTCCCACCAGTCAAGTGCAATTAACAATAGAAAAGGTTGTTTTTTTCCCATCCAGTGCCTCATACTCAGTATGACATTCTTGGCCATAGAGATGACAACTTTTAGCCATGGAAGTTTCTTCCCACTTATTTTCTCATGTTATCTTAGGCCATTCGGGAGGATTAGAGCTGGGGTAAGCCATTACAGCAGATGTATACCTAACACTATTGGTCATCATGAAAAATGGGTGAGATGTTTTGTTTATCTTAATTGATGAGCTTGCATTGTGTGTGGCAATGAATTGAATTCCAATTGGCTTGAATTGGACTATATTATTTAAGTGCCTTGATATGACAATTGTTGTAATTTGGCGCTATATAAATAAAACTGAATTGAATTGTGTGTGACTCCCAAATCAGGTCATAGCAAAACACAATTGAATGGTACTTTGCTCATTTTCTTTTATCTTAATTGAACTTTTTTCCCCAAATAAATCAGTACTCGTGAATAAATCAGTCCCTTCACGTTGTGTTTATACTCATAACAAAACACATGTATTTGATGCTGGTTAAAGGCTCTGGAGGTTTCTTTTAGTGCACTGTATTATGTTTCATGTATGTGGCTCTTTTGACTTTTTTTTTCCCTGGCTAAGCTCACATACTGTTACACAAAGACAGTTAGTGCAAAACTTTTTACAGCAGCAAGATTACTCACCGAGACTAAACAATGCTCTAACCTCATCTTTGTTCTGGTGACGAGCTTGTCTGGCATTTACATGAGAGTTACTCTGACACTTGCCTCCGACCTTAACATTTCTACAGATCAACCCTGAACAGTAGTGAGATAACTGTCCTTTCATGTAACATTTCTGCACCTTTGTTTTTTTGTTCCTTCAGACAGAAATCATTGTTTAAACTCGAGAAAAGATGGTGCATTACATTTTCACCCTCCTGCTGTTCTGTCCTCTCTGCAGTAAATGCTTTTTAAATTAAATGACTTACTAATGACTTTGAAGGCATTAAATAACTTTAGAGTTAGAGTTTAGGGTTAGAGTTTACCTTACATTGTCATTGTGAAACGCAGTTGGATAGCCTTTGAGTACCAGTAACGGTTTTCCATAGTTCAAATAGAACATGTAACTGGGTCTTTGTTATAATTTAAAATACACAGCATAACCTGTGTTTGATCTGGATTGTCAAAGTCTTTGAAGTCTTTCTTTGAATTTAGCTGAACTGACCTTGGCTTTCAGTTCTTGTAAAAGGCAACAATATTTCCTTTCTTGAACTAATCATCAGTCCCTCAATTTTTGGCCTCTACTTTTCTCCACTGTCACAGAACAGCTTTCCAGAGGTCAACAGGGTTGGTTCAACAGAAAAAAAGATTTTACACATTAAAACCATATTGTGTCTCTGGAAGGGCTGATAATCACTGAGATGCAATGAGGATTGCCTCAGCCTGAGCTTTAAAAGGAAAATTTTTCTTTAGATAAATGTCTGAGAAGTGGGATTTTTCACTATTTTGGAATGACATGTTCTACTTAAATTTGTCCCAGCTTCCAAAAATAACACAATTGCATTACTAATTAACATTACAGGCCCATTATTTACCCAAATATCCCATCTTAATAACCAAAAAACAGAGAGGGAACTGAGTGACTGACGAGCAGTTCCTCTTCATTTTTATAAAAATGAGGGTGTGAATATTGGTCATTATGTATTTATTTGAACTCTGTCTGAATTGTACAATCTGTCTGAGTACATTACTTTTTGGAAAAGTTTGTACCTCTTTGTTTGAGACTTTATATCTTTATGTTTCTTAACTTTTCTTTAAAATTTGACAATCAATAGAGTTCTGCCTTCTATCTCCCACTGAAGTGATTACTTTGTAGTTCAGCCAGTGAGCATCTCCAAGCCATGAAAGCTAAAAATTAAAAACTGCTGAACAATTTAAATTTGAATCTGGTTCCTTTCTTCAACAAAAAAAAAAGATGGAGCATCCTCAATCATCGTGTGTTTGAAAAAAATAGATTGAAATACAGTACAACGTTTTTGAGATGCTCCAAAGCTTTTTAAAGGCTTTTGAGTTGTTCCCACCAGTTGTGTTTCTAGGGTTTGAGTCACTGGTCAGCTTATTTAATGTTCTCTCTTCATTTGGTGTCACATTTTCTAAAGCCTTCCAGAAAGTTTTATCAGACGTGCAGTCTAAGTATTGAGAATGATATATGTGATCTCTCCTTGAGCCAGGCTTGTAACAATGCTATAAAAAAACAACTACAATTTCCTGAGTAAAAAAGGCCATTGTTGAATGTGAAGAAATTACAGCTGTCTTTGCTACTGATGTGGTAAACTTCTCTATAACAAACACAAAGGAATTCAGTCCTATAAGAGCATTGTACAAACATACATCTACCAAGACTGACTTTAGCTCTGACACATGATTAGTAGTAACTAATGTGATGAGTTGACAGGAAGAAATTTTTTAAAACCATTTCTTCTTAAAGTAGCTTTTTTTGTGTGTCACTACTTTATGCACATAATATTTAAAACCTTCCATCCATTCTGTCTTAATGTCTGGACTTCATTTGTCTTTTAGTGCTTTCTAATTGTGCCAATGTTTGACTTCTATTACAGGTCCCTGAAGAGTAATAAGATCCAAGTTTTGTCTGATCTTGTCTTCTCAAAATACTCATCACTGGAACGACTGTGAGTATTTTGATCCCACCATGCAAATCCCCAAAGCACAGACTTTTGTTTGGTTTTATGCGTTTCTACATTCATAATGAATAACTGGGGCTATTTTGTTACAACCTGAGATTTTTAACTGTGGGAAACTGAAGAAAATAACTACCCAAAATGACAAAAAACTGATTTGTACTCAGGTTATGATTAATAGGCAGAAAACTTCAAAATTACAGCTATGGAAATGCTATTCAGATTTTTTCCACAGCTGCAGTTTTTCCACAGTATCTCGCTGATGAACAAAGGAAAACTCCCTGCTTTTAGATTTGTTTGAAGTGTTTAAAGTATTCACATAGATGCTGGGTTGATTCAGTAACACACTCAGAGTTAAGTCAATTAAAACATATTAAGAGGAAGTCCAAAATGCACATTTTCATGAATAGCAATCATTTTAACTGAAACATCAGTCAGTACCGTGATGCAGAGCTCACATCCATTAAGCTTTGCTATGGTATGAACTTGTGAAGTGGTCATCTCGGTCATCTTTATAACTACAGACATGCCCGTCTTAATTTCTCAAAATCCAGTTTTAATATCAAAGTTAAAAGTGAACTTAATCTTCTCCATTCTTCACTTCTCCATGATGCAGCTTTCTGGTTGTTGCTATTTATGATTATATTAAAGGAGCAGTGTGTAATATTTATGGTGTTTTATTAACAGAAATGGAATATAATACATATAACTATGTTGTTAGTGCTATATAGTCACCCTATGAAACAAGTTATGTTTTTTTTTACTTAAGATTTCGCCTTTTTATTTACATATATCGTGGTCCGCTCTACACAAAGGCTTATGCGGAAGGACACCACTTTCGTCGCCATATTGATTACAGTGGTCTAGAAGGGACAAAGGCTGACGCAAGCATGATTCACCGCTACTTCTTTGCAGACGAAGAAGCCAGATGTTACGTTGTAGAAGAAGAGGAAGAAGGACATGAGGAAGCTATCCCTCTATCAGACTAAATACAAACAGCCTTTAGCCTTACGTAGCTAATATTAGCTTTTATTACCACGCAGATACCTGGGTGCCACAAAACACTAATATAATGGAGAATAATTTTTATCTCTAAAAGTAACCTCAGAACTTGAGAAGGTGGTTTCACTCAATGCAGAAGACATCATGACACATTTGAGTGATGGATGTCTTGGGTAGTGTGTGCTGCATGCAGCGTCAGGCCACCATAGTTTCTCCGAAGTGTGGAGTGTTCAATCGGAAATGACAGAATCTAGCAAATACCATTCAAACGCACTCTGTAATTACAGAATCTGACGAACAGCGTCTTTTACACACTGTTCCTTTAAGTAGGTTGCTGGCATTCTACCTAACAGCTCACTGGGGATGTGACAGCAGAATTCATTTATCAGTGTGCTGCACAATTTTATGTCTATCAAAATCCTTTGTGCATCTTTCTTGTGTAATTTGCCTCCTTTCTCTGCAAACCTATGATTTCATAAATGACAACATCTTAGATCACATTATATTGATCACATGACTTTCAGGTTTCAACTTGAATGTGTTAAAGTGAAATGAAGATGCTACCCGCAGTGGGACAGTCCCACATCTTTCTGCCATCATTAAATTTAAACACTGTCATCCCTTCATGATTTTAACAACACACATATGTTTTTGGTTGTGATAATCATAGTATAAAAGACTTTCAAAGACTTCTCAGAAAGTGACATTTAATATAATAGTTGGTTTAGAGGACTGAACTTAACAAACTAAACTTACTTTGTTTAGAAAGGTTAGATGACTGGTGCTGTGGGGAATAAATCAACAATCATTAACATGTATGTCAATTGCAGGATGTTTAGGTGTTTTGTTATCATCAAGCTCCTTGTCCATTTACAGGGATTGTTTTAAGAGGAAGTATCATTTGCAGCCTAAAATTCTTGGTGCAAAATATAGGCATGTAGGAAAAAAATTAATATCAGCATCACATGAGCGATAAAGTGCAAGCAGGTGGTAGGACCAGGTTCCTTCGGAGTCACGATGCTGCTGGTGGTGGTGATAACCCAGATGACAAGGTCGAAAGTTGTATGAAAGACGGTTAAAGGCAGAGTTATAGAATTACAGTAAAATTAAAATAATATTCTCTATACCCTAATTTGTTATCATAACAGTAAATCAACACTGATTTGAACATCATCTAAGAAAGTAATTCAGTGTACATTTTATTTTAAACAGTACTGATGAAATTATGGCATTTCAATCTTTCCTGATATCAGACAGAATATCAGACTTTTTGCACTCTCCCATTTCTTTCCAAACCATTCGTTACGCAGTGTTTTGACGAAATAAAAAGTAGGGCTACATGATATCAGGAAAAAATGCTATATGTGATATCATTGTTGAATATTGCAATGATGATACATAGAAACAAACACTTCAATACATGGTGTCACTCTCGGGTGTATTGACAAGATTAATAGTTATCTGTTAGATTGCGTTTTGGCTGATTTGTGGCAACAGTTTCGCTTTTTTCAGAGCATGTCACTCTGCAGTTAAATAAGCAAGTTTTATTGCAATAACTTTCTTTTTGTGTTGGTCATAAAATGTAAAAGGTAAAAATGTATCAGTTTTTAACCACAAATTGCACAATGAACAAGCTTGTTTTATCTGTAACCTAACATCACATGACATCATATGACAATTAATGGAAGCTTGTTGGCATGACACGGGTAACATCATCATCTACAATAGGCTGGTAGTTAATCAGGATTTGTCAAGACTTGGTGTAATATGCGTCTTTTTCAGTTAAGAGGCTAAAGGGTGAAGCATAAATGGATAAAAGTATTTGGAGCTGTCCTTTACTTTGAAGCTTGTTTTTTCAGTCCGTTTGAAGTAAGAGACAATAAAAGCAACCACACATTAGAACTAAAATCCCCTGCACGCAAGCTTTTTTTTTCCACTTTGATGTTTATTGTGGAAAATGGCTAAAACACAAACCACATGTAAACTAATGCCATCAGCACTGTTTCCTAATTTGCCAACTAGGTTTGTCCACATAGTTAAGTTATAGAACTTCCATAGTGACGACTTCACAGAAACTTGCACATTTCTTAACAATGTCAGGGATCATGGGTCAGTAACTTTTAGTTTGCATCTGTGTGCTAAAAGGAGAAATTGTATTGTGCTGGGTCTATTTCCTGTCATTGTTTTAGAGCTGCAAAAGAGAAAGAAATCACTGTGCAATGGTGAAGCTTTTGAGACTCCACTCATGCCAAGGTTTGGTGTATGTGACTGAATGTCTTTTTATTTTTATTTCACTCGTGGGATCAGAATCTTAAATTGTACAGTTGAAAGATAATTTTTATCATCTGTTCTCAGGTTTCTACAAAACAACAGCCTCCAGTTCATATCCAAACATGCCTTCAGTGGCCTGTACAATTTGAAAAAGTTGTAAGTATCCTGGTTTTAATGTTCCCAGAACAGCTATGTGGATTTTATTATTTGAGTTTGTGGTATCTGTCAACTGTATAATGAAGAATACAAGTATATAGCTGGTTGTTTTTTTGTTTGTTTTTTTTCTTGATTAAGTCAGCATGTAACACTCATGTATGCTTCCAATGACGACTGTTCAGATTCTAAAGTGGAAATCTTCAGCTGAGCGACAGCTACTTTCTCCTGTGCTATGTCCAAGAATGGAAGTCAGACGAAGTGCAGAGTAACCACATCATACCGAATATTGCAACAGATATAAACTCAAAGCCAGATTCTTTAAGTTAATACATTGAGGTTAGGAGGACTTTTTAGCCACAATAAGAAACTCTAGATTTTTCAACTCTGATAAACACATTGCAGGAACAAAACTTAAATCTTGTTTTGTGATTCAATACAGCTGGATTTTGCTGCCTCCCTACCATAGAAGTGCCTTGAGATGATATTTCAGTTCGATTTGGCGTTATATAAATAAAATTTAATTGAATTGAATTGTACTCTCAAGCGCTGTCTTCAGAGATAAGGTTACTTATAAGACTGCAGATATTGTAACTGTGCTCTTGATTTTCACTTAAATGAGGTAATCAAATACTTTGTGAAAAGTCAGAAACTGGTGGAAAAATGTTCAAATCAAATTAATCTTATTGAAGAGGAAATTTTTTTTTTTTTTTTCTTTTTGTGCAAAGTTACAATTTACAGTAAATCAACAGATTAACTTATACTTCCTGATTTGCTGCGTTTTAGGGTACTAAACATGACTGGGGTAGACTTTTGATGTTTCTTCTCTGTATATTTTCACTTAGGTTTCTCAGTGAGAATTTGATATCCTCCCTTACTCCTGGTGTGTTCAGGGATCTGAATCAATTAGAGTGGCTGTGAGTAACACACACATACAGATGTGCACATACACTCACTTATACACGCATTTAATTGTGTACCATACAAGTTGTTTTTTTTGTATATTATGTTAGGCTTATACCCAATATCAATATGAATGGAAGGACACTGTGTGATGACTGAAACATGTAAGACCACATTCAGGGACTCGGTAGTTTATGCAGTTGTTATATGTCTTTTGGGGAATCGTGATGATCTGTTTTAAATGTAAAGTTCAAGATAAAATTCCTGTTTTTTATCCATTCATGGATATCGTGATACACATCTGGGGTTTCTCCAGATTTGTGGTTCAGGGACCCTGATGACAGCAAATACCCCTGATGCTCTTAAATCATGTGGGAACACGAAGAGCTGCAGCATTGGTACCCAGGCCTTAATGATGTGCAGCTGTGCAGATGGTATTTTCCCCATAAAGTTTTAAAAGACAAAAAAAAAGAAAAGGGCAATCCATCTAATGAAGCTGAGAGCTAATTATGTGGATTAATTTGTTCTTGGACCAGTCTGCAACAATTTTGAATATTTTATTCTCAGTGTGATCTTTCTACTAACTTGGAAGGACTCCTCCGACAGTGACTCAAGCAACAACTTCTCTGCTATAAAAACATGTTGACCGAGTGCCAGCTGCACAGCAGCAGATCTTATTTTATAAGAAACTAGATTTGTACGGCAGTTCCAAAAAGATTTAGACATTGTTAAATTTGAAATAAACACAGAAAGCAATGATTTAGAAAAGTCTCAATAACCAATATATATTTTTTTACATTAGAAGAGAGGAAACAGCTTGAGGGACATTTTGAAAGTAATTAGGTTAATTGACAACAGGCCAGTGACATTGTGGGGTATAAAAATCTGCAAAAAAAAAAACAAAAAAACAAATGCATCTAAAAATTGGGGATCAATTTCAGAATAATGTCCCTGATTGTAAAATTGTAAAGATGTTGAATTTTACAACATCTAAAGTACATTTTGTCACCAAAAGATTAAGAGAAACTGGCTGAAATTTGATATTGGATGCCTGTGATCTTTGGGACCTCAGGCAGTGCTGCTTTAAAAACAGTCACTATTCTTCCATGGAAATCCCAGCAGGGTCTCAGGCGCATCTCCAGAAATCACTGACTGTGAACGCACTTCACTTTGCCATCCATGAAGCCATGTGAACATGATCCAGAAATGGCACTGTCGTCTCTGGACCAAAGCTCAATGGACCGGTGCAAAGCGGAGAACTGTTCTTTAGTCAGACAAACTGAAATTTGAAAATTAATTGTGGAAATCATGGAAGGTGATGTTCTTTGGACTAAAGAGAAGAGAGACCATCCAGCTTTGTTATCAGCTCTCAGTTTAAAACCCTGCATCTCTATGGGGGAGGTGCTTTAGTGCATGTCAAGTTGCTCATCTGGAAAGGCATCATGAATACTGAGGTATATGCAAGGTTTTAGAGCAATATATGCTTCCATCTGCCTGCAGTCCAGACCTTTGACTGGTTGAAAACATTGTGAACAATTTTTGTTTTTTTTTATACTTAGATTATTGCATTTGATCTTTTCATTTCACTGCACAATAGAAAGTAGATCATTATTTCTTCTAAATTGTTCATTAATGCATGAATATAGTCAAATGACTGAAGAATTTAGGCTTTCTTTCTCCATGCCAGGATGTTGGATCATAATCCACTACGCAGTTTGTCGCAGGATGCCTTCATTGGACTCCATTCTCTCATGTACCTGTGAGTTTAATTTTTTTATCTGTATGTGATTTTAATCTCAAATCCTGTGAATTATTTCACTTATTTATACATGTTGATATTTTTATTCGAACAAAAAAAAAAACTTTTGAAGAATAATTGCTAACCTGATAGTACTCGGCAGAGGAAAGAAGCACCTGAATCAGATCACAGAAATGCATCATGTTCAAATCACAAAGGTATACATACAAAATTATACCCCTCATTCACCCATATCATTATGTGTGGTATTTGAGCTTCAAAGTGCAAACCACTCGGATTACTTTTTCTCCTAATTAGTTTTCACCAAAATACCCATAAGTGATCAAGAGCTTTTCCACATGTAATATTTTAGTTAGGCTGCACTCGCTGAAACGTCTGTTTAGCTAAATTTCACATCTTACTTCATGTTCAATCCTTTCTGTATTAAATTACATAGGAAGACCTTTGTGGGCTGGTGGAGTTTTTTTGATTTTGATGGATGTCTGTCCTGTCAGCTTAGTTTGCTTGACTAGTTTGGATCAAGTCAAATATGACTACTCAAGACGTCGACCCCTAATCAACTTAGGGTGACCAGCAGGTCATTTCGGTTTGGCTTAAGATTGTTGGAAAATATTGCTGACTTAGATAAGCCGACTTAGATAAGGTCTAACTTACAGAAATTGTTGTGACGACGAGTAGTTCCTCCAACATTTCCACCCCTTATTCTTTCCGTCGTTCTATCTTTGGCCTTCTAACGTGACTCTGCTTCGCTTCCCACTGTAGATGTATACCTTTCACTTGAGAGAGAACAGCCTCTTATTATCTCAGTGTCATATTAAACTGTGGTGACCCAAAGACAGGACTCAAAACTTCCCTATATGTGTGTACAATAGTCATTAGATTATGTGAGTTTATGACTGTGCTACAGAGCTCAACTCCGGTCAGCAGAGATTAAAGGTAAAGTTAGACTGCAACTTTAATATTTGCTCTTGAATGCATAGTTCATGTACATTTATGAATAAGACCATTTGGATGTTATACCACCAAGGTTTCTTTGTCATTAATTAGGACCAGCTGAGCTCACATGGAACATGGGAAAAATCTGGTTCCCCAAGAGTAATGAATAACCAAAGTCCATCGCACAGAAAAATTAAATACACTAATGAATGCTGACATCAGGTGCATCCTCTGCCAAGGCAAACATCAGGGATGGAGCCTCATAAAATTCAGCAATAAACGTTTTTTGTAATCCTAACAAAAATAAGCTGGGTTTACGTGAACACATTTTTACAGTCTGTTTGAAATAATTCTGATCACAGTTTCAAAGTGTTTTCACTAATTGAAGATCTCATGAGATCTCATTTATTATTTGCTGCAGAGCATTTAATCAGCATGACATTTAAAAAGTAGGCCCACACACCAATATAAGAAAGAAGGAAAAGCATTTTTTTCCAGCTTTATTGATGAAATTCTGTTAATTTAGTTGAAAAAATAAAAAACTTCAAATAAACAAGATTATCTTTCAGGTGCTACTTCTAGAGTAGCAGGGAACTCAACAGCATATAGGCACACTTTTTTGCTGCCTATAAGCATTTACCCCCACGGAGTCTGAGCTTGTGCACAAAGAAAAACATTTGTTTTATTCACAGATAATTTGTCAGAGTAAGTGTAGACATGTAATTTCCCATTGATCAGATTATCAAATCTGAAAACGAAAAAATCATTGTCATTGAGCCTGATTGGATCATAAAAATGATCCTATTTCCATTGATGTTGAGCTGTAGCTGATTAAAATCTGCGTATGCTGCAGTTGTCGCTACTCTACCTCTGATGGGGCATTTGTCCTGGCATATATCTGATCCAGCAATAGTTCACCTGCTGGTAATTTGGGTGGGACTGCATGCAATTTGACAAAAAGAGTAGTGTTTGTGGTGTGAAATTTCTTAAAGTATAGATAACAGTCATTACAGTGGCAGCTCTTCTTCTTCCTTACTAATCTCTGCCCTCTCCACAGATCCATGGTGCACACCTCACTGCAGCAGCTTCCTCATCCGAGCTTCTGTCAACATATGCCCGCGTTGGACTGGCTGTGAGTCTGCTCTGACAGTGTTCTTGTGTGTATGAAGGTGTGTAGTGCATGCGTGTGGAAGATTCAGTGGATTTTTATGCACCAAAGAATATACTAGTTGTGTGGATGTGTGTTGGTGCTTGTGTGTGTGTACTTAAAAGCAAAGAAGACAAGGTAGATAAGGGTGACAGATAGAGTTGCACAGCTGAGATTTTTTTACGAGTGCTCCTCCTGGACTGAAAGGTATCCTCAGCTAATGTCACTGTGACCGATCAGCTTGACCAGATATTTTGGGATTGTGCAGTTTGGAAAGCCCCTGCAGGATGAGAATGACACTCATTATGACCTCATGCTGTCGCGTTTATGTGTGTGTGTGTCAGGAGCATGCTCCAGCTAAGAACTCATATCCGCTCAGTTTATTCAAATTCTGTCCAGCTATTCTTTTCAGCCAAATACCAGACACATATGTTTTATGTTTTCTTTTTCCACTGCTGGGACGCTCAAACTTTTGAAAATCATCATGCACTGTATTTGCATCTTCTGTGTCTTGTTTAGCATACATCTTATGTTCTCTGTCTCTTGTGTCTTCTCTCAGTGATCTTGAGGGGAACCAAATTCAAACTCTAAACTACTCTATCTTGAAGACGTGCAGCAAACTTGAAGTTCTGTGAGTATAACTTTAAATGTAATTACCACAAGAGGCTCTTTCACACATACATACATACTGGAGTCCTGAAATGTTCTAGAGATGTTCAAGAACAGTATCTGCACTTTCTTGGGGAGATTTTCCACCCAGCCCTCTTTTAAAATCTCCAGAAGAACCCTGAGTGAGACAGCATATGAACATGTCAAGAAATATTCTGGAGCATATGCTGCTGTTGCGCGAGTGATTGTGTGTTTGCTGGTGAGAGTTTGTACTTTCCTCAGACCTGTATGCTGCTCTCTGCTCCCTCTGCATTGCTGTGGATATGTACAGATACATGTTGTAATCAGTCAGCACACGAAGGCATCTCATCGGCTATTTTCAGCATGTTGCGAAAAAAACCCTCGCTCGCATTTCTTGCCAAGCAACATCAATTGTGGGAAAAGTCTGGACAAAACTGGTTGCACATTTTCCTTGAGATCTCCAGTGTTTGTGTGTGATAACGGTTTAAATTGCTCGAGACACGTTGTTTAGACTTTTAAGCTGGCTGTAGAATTCAAATTGGGGCATTTTGCTTCAGAGATATTTGGCACATGAATAGATCTCCCAGATATGGCCACATCAGACGTTCTTAATACTTAGTTACAGTCATATATATATATTTCACCATGATATTGCCTTTCAGGCAGCAGATTTGTCTTCAGAAAAAAAAATTCTTCCTCAAATAAGCATTAGTCTTTCAGCTTTATCTAATGTAATATTTTACCAATCTGCATTTTTCCCCAGCATTTTAAAAGCAGTCTGGCAGTTTGTATGTTTGATAGTAACCGACTTAATTGAAAATCTGACAAGTTTTTGAAAAGTGTGATCTGCCATAGCTTTGGTAGAAAAAAAAACCTGCATCTTTATGACCAGAGGCCTCTGTTGTGTAATCACACAGTAGGAACCATTAGCTGTAGTTCAAATATTAAATTCTCAGTGTAAGCAATTAAAAACTTATTAGTGGAGCCTAATAATAGAGCCATAAAGGTGCAGTGGTGCATAAACACAATCTGACTTCGGTGGTCTTGTTCTCTTTCAAGAGAGAAATAAGAGAAATGTCTTATTTTTTCAGCTCTTGCTCATCATGCAGTGTTTGGTCTTTGTAATTTTCAATGCATTACTTTTCTTTAGAGATAGGATTAATTTTCATTAAAACCTTTGCTGTTTCACTACATTATCTCAACTTCACTATTTCCCTCCTTTGCATTTGCAGATCTACATCAAAGACAACAGCAAATTCTCAGTAGTGTGCTCCTGTTCCACCACATTAGTAGAAATTAGTTATATGAGATTCAAGAATTGGGCTGCACGGTTGTTGTATGGTGGCCAGAACATTGCACTGACAAAATTTGAAATGATGACAAAGAACTAAATAGTAAGGGCCTTTCACCACAAGAAACTCAAGCAGTGATCAGTCTCAGAGAGGGACCCGCTCTAACCACTGAGCCTCAGCCATAGTTTGAATTAAGAGGAATTACAATTATTAAAGTTTGTCTCAAGTGAATATTTTCAACCTCCCTCAAAAGGAGAAGGAATGTGATTCACTGTTGCTTTTCCTTTTCTCGCTCTATATGTTCATCCCATCCAGTCTTAAGCCAAACTTTATTCATGAATAATGCAAGTAATGAATATCATGATGACGGACATGCTGTTGATTCAGTGCTTTAATATCTTTCATGTGTTGTAATCTAACTTGGTTTGAGATTTGTTGTCATAGTGTTTTCACTTGCGCCCAATCAGAAAAACTATCAACAACTCTTCATTAAGGCAGCTGTATAAAGTGTATTTCTTAATTTGGATTTCCAAAAGTATGGGTGGCATTTGCTATCTATTTTAAACCTAACATGGTTGTTAAAGGGTATCAAATATAGGAAATATTTTTTAATAGTGGGGGAACACTGGAGCACATGGAGACGCTCGCTGCTGTAGCACAGCTTATTTACTCCTTGCTCTGTGATAGTCTACTAACTTCACACATAGTTTGCTACTGATAGTTTTGTGCAACATGGCAGGATATTTATTAGATTTTGATGATGTGGACGACAACTTTGAATACGATGAACGTCCTTACCGGAGTGAATGAGCTGTGCTGCAGCGGTGGGCATTGATGACGTCATCCCAGTAGACTAGTGTGGAGAAAGCCCTCTATAAGCCCCTGATAGCCGCTAATAACAACAACATTGCAGCTATGAGCTAAAAGTGCAATAGTACGCATTCATTCATTCATTCGTCTTAAAGTATTGGTGAAATAAAGACAGATAATGCCTTATTTAGAGGCTGCATCGTCTATGCATCTTCTAAGCCCCGTTCACTCCGTTATATGGATATACGCCAATCTCGAGTAATCTAAATATCTTCCGAAGGACACCGACTTTCACCAAACTGCTCTCTGTGAGTAGATGAACGTATTTCATGCCAGAAATAAGGTCTACGTTCAAAAATACCGGAGTACCCCTTTAAACAAATGACTTGAGAATGAGTTGGACGTCCCTCCTGCCATTGTAAGGGGTGGCACTTTACTGGTCACTGTCATAGATTGTATTTAAGAAAATGAACAAACAACCTAAATGCTCATCTTGATTGGTGGACTTGAAAAATGTGTATTGAGGTTGAGGTCTCAGATTATATGTAGAAAGAACACAGAGCCATTGTCCAAATGCTGGGCTGTGGTTCTGCCCACACTAAAGAAGGAATATGCAAATGTGCATTGAGAAGAGACATTTAGAAAATTTTGATTTACAACTCAGAAAAGAGAACAGCTTAATTAGATGCTGTAACATGAGATCAGTATTAGACTTGATTTCATCTAGTCACAGCTCGGGGGGGGGCTGAAACAGAACTTTTTATGATGCAGCATGGCTACTAACAGCAGATCTATCCTGTTCAGATTACTGATGGACAACAGGATCAAAGCAGTCCCCGAAAACACCTTCCAGTCTCTGTGGAAACTTGCTGAACTGTAAGTAATTGCCAGTTTGTTCTTGTCTTTATCAATCTTTTCACATAAGCATTTCACCTTATAGCAGCTGATCATTGATGGGACTGGGACTGTTTTTCAG
This sequence comes from Leuresthes tenuis, assembly GCF_036924035.1. Lineage (NCBI taxonomy): Eukaryota > Metazoa > Chordata > Actinopteri > Atheriniformes > Atherinopsidae > Leuresthes > Leuresthes tenuis. The sequence goes on along the minus strand of NW_027325375.1, from coordinate 15,569,066 downwards.
TCAAGAAAATAAGTGTTTTTTTTTCAGATAATTATGCCCTCAGTTTTTGTCATTTTGACATAGACGAAATTAATTTAATGAAAAACCGAAAAAAAACTAATTAATAAAAAATGTGCACAAGGAATGAAAAACATTGTACCAAATAAAGCAGATTAAATACATTAAATGTTTTTTATAATGACTGACAATAAGTTAAAAAGAAAAAAACTTAAGGCTAAGGATTAAGGCTAATTTCATGCAAACATGACATGTTTGGGCTTTCATTGTTTCAATGTTTAACTCTGAATGTGTAAACTTTAAAACCTGCAGAGGAATCTTCAAGTCTTGAATTTGTCTTTTGTCTGTTTTCCTTTTTGTCCCACTTTGATCTTGTTCAGGAATCTGTCCAGCAACAGGATACGGGAGCTGCCAAAGACCACATTTAAGAACCTCGCCAAGTCTCTCCTGAAACTGTAAGTAACTGATATGTAGATTGACCCAGAGTATAGAGTATAGTATGCTATATTATCCATGCAATATTGGATTAGGGTTAAATGGTGCGCCTTAACGGCTCCCACTGGAAGTAAAACTAAAGGCAGTTTAACGGTAAGGCAAGGCAAGTTTATTTGTAGAGCACAATTAGTACACAAGGCAATTCAAAGTGCTTTATAGCTACATAAAATCACAAGAAGGCAAATAAAATCATTAAAACATAAAATTAATTGATTAGATAAAAAGGTATAGCGATAAAATAGTGACAAAATGCTTTCAGCTGTCATATGCACAGCCAAAAAGAACTGTTTTCAGAACTGGATTTAAACATTGCCAGAGTTGAGGCCTGTCTCACATCTTCTGGAAGACTGTTCCAGATCTTAGGAGCATAAAACTGAAATGCAGCGTCACCTTGTTTAGTCATAACTCTGGGCACCAGCAGGAGACCCCTCCCTGAGGTTCTCAGAGTCCGAGTTGGTTCATATGGCTCTAACATATGTTTGTGTGGTCTGCTCTGCTGTGCACAGGGCTAAAGGCTGATTGATGGACTGCAGTTGTGGTTTCTGTTTGGATGTTGCCTAGCATTAAGAGTTGTTGTGTTACCAGTTTCAGCCAAAGTAAAAATTTCCCTAGACTAAAGTTTGTCTGCACACTGAGGCAATCTCATCAAAGCACAATCTTTCAGTCATTCCTTATTTTATTGTCTATACCTGCATCATCCTGTTCAGGGTCAAAAGGACTGGAAAATTTTGGCAGTGATTTAAATTTAGCTTAAATATAGACAGCAGTTATTTATCATCCCCACAGAAAGGACATGCAGAAAAGTTTACATCAGAGTTTAATGTTTTAGCCCACACGAATATCCCTCTCTACACTCATTCACTGATCGATGAAACTTATTACTCAATAGGACAAAACCACTCCTGCTGTTGCCACAGCGTTCACTGGAAAAACAATTTCCATGATATATGTTCTGCAAGAATTTAGTGTTGATTTTGGCTAAATGGATTCATCTATACCCCATTAATTTTTCAGCTTTGTGGGCTGACAAAGTTTAATCAGGTCTTGGGTTGTTTGTGCCTGATTGCATCTAAACACAAACATAAGACTATTAGCCAGTGTTTATCTGTAAAATGGCATATACAAATGTTAGCAGTCTCTTCTTTGCATCATGTTTACTTTTTTTCCCCAAAATGCACTAATATGCGAGATGTGAATTTACAGTTTGAAAGTAGTTTTAAAAGATAAGCAGAACTTAAGAGATTTGTGGTTTGAATGTTCCTGCAGTCACCTTTAAAATAACAGTATGTTCAGGTTCTCAAGGAAAACATTTTCTACACCAAGCCTCATTTGTCCTTGTCCGTCACCTCTGGCTTGACTGAAAAATTGAAAAGTCGAAAGAAACACTGAGAGAAACTCTGGGTAACAGCCCCAGGGATAGCTATGTCTGTGCTGTACATCTATAAAGCAAAGAAATTCCTCAAATGCTCTCATATGTCATCGTTGTCACTTCTGCCTTGAACTCTGGGATAAATGCTGCAGAGCTATGACTCAAACAATAAATAATATCCCAGGACTCACTGATTGAAACTGTGAAGTATGGGCACGATTAACAAGAAGACTGAACAAGAATGGCTTGTTGGGAAAGGTTGCCAGAAAATGGTGGTACAGAGTTGCAGAGTTGAAAGCTGAATCTGAGCAAACCACCTTGGTCTCAATTTTGGACGATTGGGACCATAGTGGAGATGCTGCGCTATAATTCACAGTGCCAAATGTGCAGAACACAAACAGCTCATACCAGTTGTCAAGCATGGTGGGGGAGGAGTGATGCTTTGGGCTTGTTTTGCAGTTGCATTGACCTTGTATTTATTGAGTCAACCATGAGCTTCTTGGGTTAATACTGCTAAAGGTGGTTCTGCAAGCTATTGAATGAGGGGATTTATTTTGCACACATTGTTTCAACCTTGTGGTGTCATTTTTGTTAGACAAATGATGACACAGTACATGTCATGTGTTGCTGTTCAGTTGTAGTTGTATTTCCCTTCGTAAAGACCTGATTTTTCCTTTTTTAATGTCTTGATACATAAAGCTATCTCTGCTCTTAAGGACTGTTTTGAACACACTGACTGACATATGTTTAGTGAGGCTGCAACCAACTTGGAGGAGTACACGTCATCTGTCACCAGCTACATCAACGGGTGCATTGACGACGTATTTATCTCCAAGACCATCACTACATGCTCTAACCAGAAGCCATGGATTACTGTAGAGGTGTGAGAGGTGCTGAAGACCCAAAACTCCATCTTCAGAGCAGGCGATATGCCAGCCTTAAGATCAGCGAAGGCCAACCTGTCTTGGGCCATCAGAGCAGCAAAGCACACACACGGCCAGAAATCCACAGGCAATTCCAAGACAGTGGCGACACCCGACACATGTGGCAAGGTATCCAGGCTATCGCGACCTACAGGACACCAACACCTGCCTGTGATAGTGATGCCTCCCATACAATTGGTATGAGCTCACCAGATTCGCTAAAACACTTCTATGCACGGTTTGGCTTGCAGATTTACATGACAGAATGGAAGTCCACCAACCTCTTCCAGTGACCAGGTACTGTGTAAGACCGCAGCCGATGTGAGGAAAACTCACTCACTTTGCAGAGTTAACCCATGCAAGGCAGCTGGACCAGATGACATCCCTGGGAGAATGTTCAGATAATGTGTAGCTGGCAGATGTTCTTAGTGACATCTTCAACATCTCCATAGCACCACATCTATCATTCTGATGTGCTTCAAACCAACACCACCATTGCCGTGCCAAAGAAGTCACATAAGATCATCAAGTTCACGAATGACATGCTACGACATGCTACTCATCAGCAAGCACAGTGAGTTAGCATACAGGGAGGTGTAGTGGGTAACAGAGTGGTGCAAAGTCAACAACTTGTCTCTGAATGTGAACAAAACAAAATTAATTATTGTTGACTTCAGAAGACCATGGTGCAACCACTCTCCACTGAACATCAACTGATCTTCTGTAGAGATCACCAAGAATACCAAATTCCTGCATCTTCAATTGGTGGAGAACCTCTCCTGGTCCCTCAACACCAGCTATATGGCCAAGAAAGCTCAGCAACCTCTCTAGCCCATCTCCCACAACCAATCCTCACCGCCTTCTACAGAGGGACTATTGAGAGCATCCTGAATAGTTGCATCACTATCTGATATGGAAGCTGCACCTTATCGGATTGCAAGATCTTGCAGTGGATAGTGAGAACAGCTGAGAAGACTGTTGGTGCCTCTCTTTCCTCCACAGACATTTATCATACAGGTTGATCCCGCACACCCGTCACTCAAACTCTTTACCCTCTTGCCATCTGACAAGAGGTACCGAAGTATTCGGTCCCTCACTAAAAGACTGCACAACAGTTTCTTCCCCCAAGCCACAAGACTCTTAAACACAGAGACTGGACTGAAAACATACACACCCTCAAGAATGCACTACATCACCCACCTATCTTCTGGAATAGAAGAATGTTCACTGTTCTGTGTTTACATTTCTTTGCTGCTGCCTTCTATTCACTGTTTACATTTACTTAAATGTTTTGCACATAAATTTTCACTTGTCACTTTATACTAATTTATACCGTATACTCGGTTAGAGCTGCACTGTCTGTCTTTCCCATTGTCCTCAGTGAGCTTGTCTTGTGATGTTAGCACTGCAATTATGTTTATGCACACGTGCAGGTTATGTTGTCCTGTCTTTCTATGCATGTGGCACTCTCTGTAACTCTGTCCCAGTGTTGCATGTAACACTCTTAGTAAGAGTTAATCTTCTTATAAATCTGCTTGCCACTTTTTTGTTTTTAAAAACAAATAAAATCAGACCCATAACAGAGGAATCCGAGGGTTACAGAAGACAAGGACACTTTCTCATCACACTGAGTTTTACTGAGTTTGTCATTATTTATTTCTTGTTACAGAAATATATCTCACAATCCACTTCTTCACATTTACCCAAGCCACTTCAACCACTTGACACATCTTCAGTCTCTGTAAGTACACACACTCCTACATTTGTTTGTCTGGAAGAACCTTACTGACATTGTTTGCTGCAGACTGTACAACGGTGACATATATTGTTTTCAATACAGGGCTTTGGAAGGGATTGAGATCCCAGATATCCAGACAAAAATGTTTCTTCCGATGATGAACCTCTCCCACATGTATGTGTGTTTGTAATTTTATGCGATGATGAACTATCTCAGCAGAATAAGCAGTCATTTTTTTACAACCTCTGTATGTCCTTGTCTAACTTGTTTTCCACTGTTTTCTCTGCTACTACCTTTTCATGTTGATGTGCTTCATGGCCTCAACCAGCTACTTTAAGAAGTTCCAGTACTGCTCATATGCACCTCATGTCAGGTCCTGCAAGCCCAACACAGATGGCATCTCATCATTTGAGGACCTACTGGCTAACATAGTGCTGCGGGTGTCTGTCTGGGTCATGGCATTTATTACTTGCTTTGGTAATCTCTTAGTCATCGGCATGAGATCACTGATTCGTGCAGAGAACAACCTGCATGCTGCCTGCATCAAAGTCCTCTGCTGTAAGTAAACCGCACACCACAACACATCACAGACTCTGACCGAATAAAGCTACCCTGTCCGCAAATACAGAAGAGCTAAAATACATCTGACTTTGCATATAGGAGTTGGGATTGATAAAACAATAATAACCATATAATTTTCTTTAAAAAGTGATAGTTAGATTAGAATTGTAATGTTACAGGACATTAATTAGACTGCATATTTTCATTTAGTGTTAAATATATGATGAACAAAAATGCTCTCGAAGAGGCAAGACAAAAAAACAGAAGCTGAGGCTTCACATTTGAGACAGAGAGGATAACTCTAAGGTAATAACTATCAGAAATTGAAATATAGTTTATTACCTGAGAGTTATCATGACATGGATGAACAGGCTGCAGTTATAACGTTGTGCATTTTCCGTTATTCGTGATACAAAGCACTAAAGTAAATGTCTGGATTATTATTTACTAGTTTTATAATAGGAAGCAACCACATCTTCAATCCCCTCTGAATTACAACCTACACTGAACACGGGGAAAAAGGATTGTGATGGAATCCATTTTCTTAGTCAAAACTGAGATTGTGACCTTTGTCAGTGTACAATTTTAGGATTGTAGGATAACTACATCTGAAACTTTACCAGTAGACAGTGAGCAGAGAGCATTTCTGTTCATTTTTATGTTCTGTATTTTTCATTCAGATGGCTCTTTAGTCATAGTGAAAAATATTTATAAAGGATAGGAAAGTATTCAAGATGTAGGTTAAAATACTGAACAGACGCTTTAAGGAACTTAAAGAGTTATAAAGGTTAAGATGTGCAGCAATTATTGCCCTATTGCCCTGTTCATTTTAATTCTTATCTCTACAGTTGATGTTTGCTTATAAAACAAATACATATTTTGTTATTCTTAAGTTGTTTGTCATTGTTGATAATATGTGTTGTAATGAGACACCATCTATCAAGATGTTTGTTCACATTGCCAGTAATTGTATTAATAGGGGAAAACCTGTAAGGTAGTGCTGGAGCAAGAAAACCCCTCATGATAAACATTGTTCTATTTTAATTACGCCTGTCTCTAAAATTCCTCTTTTACTTATTGTATACATTGATATATCTTAATCATGCTTGGTGTACACAATAATGTCATATTTTATTTTTTATTTTTATTATTTTAGTTCACATGATGGTTCTGAACTCATCCAATATAATTGTAGTTTCCAGCACCAAAATTGAATAAACAGAAAGACAGAAGCTGAAGTTAACAGTTAACCTGAACCTAACCTCAATCCATATCGTACAATTAATCCTAACCAGGACATTCTTTCCCCCATTTGTGTTTTGTGTTAGTACCAGGTCCTCGTGAAATATAAGAATAAAAAAAAAGGAATATACGCACACACACACATGAGTTTCTCTGCTTTAAAAGATTGGGGTTTTTCCTACGGACTGCAAGGATGAAATAATGACGTGCAAATGGTTTCTAAGTCCCACTCCACAACTGTAGTGTGGGAACATTTTGTCTTAAAGCCTTCTGAGAGAGGAGAGCCCATTAATAGAATAGAATAGAATGTATTTTATTGTCACCATACACAGTACAATGAGATTGAAATCAACTCCACATTCAGTGCAAACACATAGGCAAAACAAATATACATATCAAGATCTCAACATCATAGTGCAAAGATATGTGCAACATAAAAACTGCTTGTGCAGAGAAATATCCAGGTTGTATTTCGGTATTGTGCAGAAATTCTTATATACAGATATTGCACAGTAATGGGTTCACAGTGTTTTCAAGTGTTATTGAATATCAAATATTAAGTATTTCAATATTGCACAGTATGTGGGTAGGAGAAGTGTGGGGGTTGAGGGGGTTTGGCTGAGAAATCAGTGCATGTTTGAGTTCAGAGTGGTTATGGCTTTTGGGAAGAAGCTGTTCTTGAGTCTGTTGGTCTTTGTTCTGATGCACCTGAGGGCAACAGGTCAAACAGATCAAAGCCAGGTTGGGAGCTGTCCTTTATGATGGTTATTGCTCTGCTGAGGCAGCAGGAGGTGTAAATGTCCATCAGGGAGGGGAGAGGGCAGCCAATAATTCTCTGCACTGTCTTCACTACTCTTTGAAGCCTCTCCCTGTCTGCCTTGGTGCAGCTGCCGTACCATACAGTGATACAGTATGTCAGCAGACTCTCAATGGATGAGTGGTAGAAGGTCAGCAGCAGGTTTGATTCCAGATTGTGCTTCCTCTGGACTCTCAGGAAGTGTAGCTGCTGCTGAACCTTCTTGATGACCCCCGTGATGTTGTTTGTTCAGGACATGTCAGCGGAGATGAGGACGCCAAGAAACCGGAAGGTGTGGACTCTCTCCACACACTCATCATTGATGTAGAGGGGGGCTAGGTCGGTGTTGTGCTTCCTGAAGTCGATGATGAAATCCTTGTTTTTCTTGGTGTTCAGAGCCAGGTTATTCTCTGAACACCAGGCTGCCAACTTCAGGACCTCCTCTCTGTAGGCTGCTTCGTTTCCATTTGAGATGAGTCCGACCACTGTGGTGTTTTCAGTAAACTTGACGATTCGGTTGTTTTTGTGGGCTGGACTGCAGTTGTAGGTGTAGAGACAGTACAGGAGGGGGCTCAGCACACATCCCTGAGGAGAGCTGGTCAGTGAGAAAATCCTTTATCCAGGCACACGTGAGAGGGGGGAGGCCGAGTGGGTTTGTAATACAAACAAACCAATGACTCTTTATTACATTAGTGCCAAAGTTTAGGATCTAAGTGCAGTTTTTTGCTAACAGAGTCCAAGGGAGCCAGTTTAAATAATAATTTGAGTAATTATAATCAAATAATTACTATCTAAAATATTTAGATTATATATATAAAGATTTTTTTTGTCCACAGTCCATTTCCAATGTCTGAGTATTATAAGTTCCTTGCTCAATGAAAGAGTACATTGAAAACTATTGTTGCCAAAGTGAAGAATTAAAGAAAACATTTACAGTAAACTGCTCAAGTCTATCACAAAGACCCCAAGTAAGTTTAATTTTCATTTAATTTGAATTCATTTGGTTAAGTTTAAAGACATTGTTTTTTAAAGTGGAGCTTTAAAAAGCATTAGTTGTATTATTAAAATCACATTTTGCAGTAAGTTAATCAGAAAAAAAACATATCTTGGTGGGTTATTACACATACCACAGAAGGTTTTCTGGATATAAGGAAAAGTACTTAAAAAGGCTGGACATTTTTAACATTGTGGAAATCAGTTCTGGAAGATTTCTCCAAAATATTCCATAAATGTGTTTTTGACTTCCTTTTAAGTACATTTTTTCTTTTCTTTATTTGTGTTCTGAGTCAGTTTTTTATTTTTGCTTTTTATGTCTGTGCTGCAATAATATCCCCTGTCACTCACCCTCTCTGTGCCAGTCAGCCCTCTTTTCTTTCTTTGTAATTTGCACATAACTCCAGGCTTCCTCCTGTTCACCTAACCTTTATTCATATGGATCTTTTTCAATGATATTGTTGCTTTAAGTCCTACAGAAAGAATAAGCTGATATTATATCTGATCATGCAAAATTTGAGTATAACAGGAAAACTAAACAAATGCTCAAGATATATATATATAAAAAAGGATCTTGGCTCATTATGGTAACATTAGCATAATTAGAATTTATTTTCTCACCCACCCAACTACCTGCTTCCATACGCCATCATCTAAATCGACATGCAGGTGATTACTTTTGACTTAAAGGTAGATATTATATTGTATTGTTTAGAGTATTTTAATGAGACATTTCTGGTTTTGCTGCAGGAAGCAGAAGCAGCTTTAGCAAACTCACACTCAGAATAGTTCTTTGTAAATGGACTCTTCTATGTCTTATGATCCAGGTGCGGATTGCCTCATGGGGGTTTACCTGTTTTTCGTTGGAGTTTTTGATGTAAAGTTCCGCGGACAGTACAATCGTAATGCCCTGTTGTGGATGGAGAGCGTGGAGTGTCGCACCATTGGATTCCTAGCCATGCTTTCTTCAGAGGTACTTTAATAAACTGTATACACACCCCATTTACAATTATATGAACAAATATGCTTGCAGATAAAGGCATAATTTTTTAGAGTAAGTTCAGGGTTATTCAAAGTATGGTATGGCTTTTGCTTGTTTCAGCGCCTCATTGAATCTGATTGACTGATCTTTTCAATGTGACAAACACAATAATTTCTTTTGTTTGAACCTTTATACATTTTAACACTTGAGACCCACTTTTTCCATCCATGACACACACAGATACATACATATACATTGATGTTAAAAGCTCAAGGTGCTAAAGTGCAGGTACGTCAAAGAAGTCCTCAAAAAACAGTAATCTGTCAACCTTCTCAACCAAACCGGTGCAGTGATTTGACAAAAACCAAAGAAAATCAAGCGGCATATGTAAAAAGTAGGGTATTGACCAACAAAATTAATGTGTGGCACCCAAACTAAGAGGTAAAACAAGGACAGGAAGCTAAGCAGATAAGAACACACCACGGAAGCATCCTCTGCTAAATAAAACTGGTACTGCAACTAACCAAGGTGAAGAGGAAAAACATTTATACAAAATAAAACATAAATCAAGCAGACTAGGATTCAGATCACAGAAATAAGGCAAATACTAGATAAATACAAAACAGGAGTATTCCAACGAAATCTTAGCAAAACATTTCGGCATACTCTATAAACCATAAGGCTGGTGTTGAGTGAGTCAACAATGCAAGGATGTTGGCAACATTCAGTCTTATTATCAGTTTCAAGATAAGGAAGACTTTGAGATTTTATTACAAGGAAATACTGCTCTCATTTATTGATTTCCTGCAGGTGTCTGTCCTCCTCCTGACCTACTTGACTCTTGAAAAATTCCTGGTCATTGTCTTCCCCTTCAGCAATCTGCGCCCGGGCAAACTTCAGACAGGGGTGTGTCTTCTCATCTCACTGATAAGTGAAATGAATATCTTAATTTGTGTGTGTGTGTGTATATACTATTTGCTATTTATGAACAGTCATTCATCTGCTCTACTAAATATATAATTCAATAAATTAATTGGAAATATAGCAAAAAAAATTTTTTATGCAATAGATAATGTGAAATAAATTTCTACTTCAATTCCCAACAGCATTCATTTAATTTTGTGTTAATGTTCCTATTAATTTACTTCTCCATGATAAATACCTAAAATCGACAAAAAATTCCAATAATCTGAAGACTCTCTGTGCACAAGGGGCATGGCTAAAAATCAGTATCAGATGCTTGTGATGCCCATGTGAACAGACATGATTCTGTTATGGAAATTTGCTGCCTGAAATAATGGTCTGTGAACACAGTTCCATCCACAAATGCTGGTTAAGATCTGTCATGCAAAGAAGAAGTCATATGTGCACATGATCCAGAAACGTGTTCACATATGTTGTCCCCACTGTGCAAAAGATAATTTTAATGGATTGAAGCAATATGGAAAACTGTGGTCTGTGGTCAGACAAATTGAAAATTGAAATTCTTCTTTAAAATCATGGACAGCGTGTCCTCTGGACTAAAGAGCAGAAGGACTATTCACCTTGTTATCAGCCTTCATTTCAAAAGGCTGCATCACTGAGGTACTAGAGGGCATTAGGGCCCGTGGTATTGGAAAATTTCCCATCTGGAAAATTTCCCAAAAGGAATCATCACTGCTGTAAGACATATACAGGTTTTAGGGACACTTTTGCTCCCATCCAGACCGCATCTTTTTAAGAGAAGACAACGCTAAACCACATTATGCATCTGGTACAACAGCATGGCTTCATAGCAGAATACTCCAGGTCCTGGACTGGCTTGACGGCAGTCCAGACTTTTCACTGATAGAAAACATTTGATGCATCATGAAACGCAACAAAAAAAAAATACAACAAAGAAGTCCCAGGACTGTTGAGCAGCAGAGTCCTATATCAGGCAAGAATGGGACATAATTTCTCTTTTAAAAGTCCAGCAACTGGTCTTTTCCTTTCCCAGACATTTACAGACTGTTGTTAAATGAAGAGTGAATGCTATACAGTGGTAAACATGACCTTGTCCCTGGGACATGTTGCTGCCATCATATTGAAGATGAGCTAAATCTTTTATGAAACAATAAAATGTGTCACTTCAAACATTTGACATGTTCTCTATCATAGATAAGATATTGGTTTATGAGATTCATAAACCATAGCGTTCTGTTTTATTGATGTTCAACACAGTGTCACAACTTTGTCATTAAATGAACGTGTCCGTGTGTAAGCTCTGCCATCTGCTGCTTGTTTTCTCCAGACGGAGATAGAGTCTGAAATGTCAGTCAACAGAAAATGATCAGGCTAAACTTGATGTTTTGAGTCTGCTTTAGATGATCAAATGTCAATAAGAATATGGAAATCCAATATGTCATGAATGTTCATAAATCATTTTTACGGTGGCGTTTGAAAAGCTCTGTATCAGAAAACTTTGTTTTTCTACTGCAAGGTGGTCCTGTCCTCTATCTGGCTGATGGGATTCATTATTGCTGCCGTGCCGCTTATGAATGAGGAGGTATTCGGCAACTACTATGGACGTAATGGGGTCTGCTTTCCCCTGCACTCAGACATGCAAGAAAAACCTACTGCCAGAGGATATTCCACAGGGATTTTTCTGGGTAAATTGAAAAAAAAAAAAGTTTTGCTTTTTTCTCCTGAAAACACAGTTTTAAAATAAATGCAACTCTGTTCATGCATACACTAGATATTTCCAGGAAAGGGTGCTTATATTTAATCAGTTAAAAAAAATCCATTTAGTCCTGCAGGCTTTCTGTGTAATTGCCGTAGAATATGCAGCAAATTACATTTTTTTCGTCTTTTAAGTTACAAGATTAATCTGAACTCAAGTGTCTTTGTTTCAATAACAGTGAAGAACTTTTCATATTTGAGAAGGCTAGTATGCACTCTGAAAACACAGTGACTCGATCAACAATGCATGATTCGCCAGGGCTCTTATTACTCACTGTTCTCTCTGAGCTCTGGTGTGAAAGTTGGACATCAGTGAATTGATATTCCGTCTTAAAGGATGCCAGCATTTCATTTAAGCCAGCATTTTCATTCAATTAAGAGAGACATTTTAATTAGTGAATGTTTAGTGTTGCTTTAACACCCACTAACTTTTGGCTTTTGTCTTCAGTGTAGAAGGGTACAATCTGCATTTAGATCAAGGCGAAATGACTAGTCATGGATATTTACTGGCTTCAGCCCTGATTGGCAATGGTAGAAAAAATGACAAGCAAATTTTTGCGAGACACGCTCTGCTCCAACTGTGAAGGCAGCTACGTAGTTTAAAACATTACTGACTGAAGTGAAGCTCCAAAACTTACGCTAGAAGCCCTAGCCTGCAGATAAAGATACAAGATCGATCCGTTCTACCAGTGTAGATGGGAACAATCAGCTCATGATCGGTCCAGGTGTATAGAGCTGGCTTCTTGAGGCCAGTTAAAAGTAATATTTGAAAATATTTGTTTCTTTTCAAGTTAAAGTTGAAAAGTTAAGGTTTTACATGAAAACCTTTTAGAAAATTAATCAAACAAAAGCAGTACTGTCATGTGTTAAACATTTGATTCCCAATCAACTGTTTGCCAGATCAGGGGTTCAGTGAGTTGGACTAAACCATCACACTGTATATGCAGTCATCAAAAGTAACTCCATCTCAACTTACAGGGACATTAAAGTGAGGATTACTCATTGATTCTTCTGTATCATTAATCTAACAATATGAAATACACTGATGAGCCACAATATTAAAAGTTGTTCTTGATCTTGTTCCAATGCAAAGCACTGACATGAGGAAAAAGACCAAAAGGCCTGTCCAAGCTCCCAATATTTTGTGTGAATTAGTATCCCCAGGACATGGCAGAAGAAGCCCAAGCTTATTTTTCCGCACAGATATTTCTATTAATTTTGATCAATGTAATCGCATTTTTGTTGGTGACACTTTACAAAAGTAAAAATGTCTTTATGCTTCTTCCTTCTGTGAATACGTGTGTGAATAGCTTGTGCATCCCTTTAGGTCTTAACCTGGTGGCATTCCTGGTGATCGTCTTCTCCTACTCCAGCATGTTCTACTCCATCTATAAAACTGGCATAAATGCAACAGACCTAAGGAGCAGACTGCACAGAGATGTGGCTGTGGCTAACAGGTTTTTCTTCATTGTGTTCTCTGATGCCCTCTGCTGGATTCCCATATTTTTAGTCAAAATTCTCTCACTGTTGGAGGTGGAGATACCCGGTAAGAAATTAAAAAGCCCCTTCTGAGACAGTTCATAACATTAAATTGAGCAATTCAAACCTGCATAATTTTGAAAATGATCAATTTATTGTTCATAGAAACTTCTGCTTATATAGCAGCAAAAAAACACATGCAAATCCAGCTTTAAATTGTCGATTGTTTGGCTTCTGCTTGCCCTTTTTAGGTACAATTTCAAGCTGGGTTGTCATCTTCATCCTTCCAATCAACAGTGCCTTGAACCCCATCCTGTACACTTTGACCACGAGCTTCTTCAGAGAGCAGGTGGAAGTTTTACTCTGTCGCTGGCAGAGAAGACATACCCTGAAGAAAGACCGCAAAAGCCTCACCTCCTCCACAATCTTCATGGAGACGCCACGGGCACCTTGCTGCCAGCCACCTGCCTATCTGCAGCAGGCTTCACTGATTGGCGCCGATCCTCGTTACGCCTGAAGAAGCATTCTATAAACCGTGCCATTTTGTACTCTACGGGTCATGGGCCTATACCTTGCTACATTTTTAGGATCCCACATGACAACAGCACTGTTTAAAAGGGACAAGCCTCCATGGGGAAATTAACAAAACTCATTGTGCTGTTTCATCATGCTCTGATATTTGAGAATGTGATGCTTTTCTCTCCATTTATAAGCTAAAGTAGCACCTTGAAGTCAGGAGTCTCACTCAAAGTCACCTCTACGTGTGGACATGAGAAACAAAGGCTTAAACCACTGACCCAACATTTAGTGGGTGAGTGTCCGTGTTTGAGTTGCAGCTGCCTCTGTATTTACATGCACATGTAGCCATACTCTTTATATTTTTCAGAATGAATTTGCAATAACATTGTAAACTCTGAGGGTGATCACATGGGACTACAAATTTCTTCAGTAAAACAAGAAAAATGCCTAATGCCCTTATAGTCCTCAGCTGGTACTTAAAGGGGAACGCCAGTATTTTTAAACCTAGACCTTATTTCTGGCATGAAATACGTTTATTTACTCACCGAGAACAGTTTGGCGAAAGTCGGCGTCCTTCGGAAGCTATTTAGATAACTTGTGATTCATATAACGGAGTGAATGGGGCAAAGACGATGCAGCCTCTAAATAAGGCATTATCTGTCTTTGTTTCACCAATACTTTAAGACAAATGAATGAACGAACGCATACTATTGCTCTGTTAGCACATAGCCACTGTTATGTCGCTACTTGCAGCTATAGGAGAGCTAACGGAGGGAATTCTACACACACCTCTACAGGGACGACTTCATCGACACGCATGGCTGCAGCACAGCTCATTCACTCCGGTAAGAACGTCCATCTTACTCAAAGTCGTCGTTCACGTTGTCAAAATTTGATAAATATCCTTCCATGTTGCACAAAACTAGCAGTAGCAAACTCTGTCTGAAGTTAACCGACTGCCACAGAGCAAGGAGTAAATAAACTGTGGCCGCAAGTAGCCACATAACAGCACCTATGAGCTAACAGAGCTATAGTACACATTCGTTCATTCATTTGTCTTAAAGTATTGGTGAAATAAAGACAGATAATGCCTTATTTAGAGGCTGCATCGTCTTTGCCCCGTTTACTCTGTTATATGAATCACAAGTTATCTAAATAGCTTCCAAGGGACGACGACTTTTGCCAAACTGTTCTCGGTGAGTAGATAAACGTATTTTATGCCAGAAATGAGTTGTAGGTTTAAAAATACCGGAGTTCCCATTTAAGAGACTCCTGATTGAGTTCAAAGAGTTGGGAGGCATTTCCAAATATCTCTTTTATCTCACGGCTACAGACACTGTTTCCTGTGGAGAGACTGAACAACTGGGCTCATAAAAGCTCATTACACAGCGAGAAATGGGTTCAAGGATAAATGGTTTCTGATGCAGAATTTTAAAAAAAGAGACAGGACTTGGATTGTCTAAAATGTAGCACTGAAACTTTGTTTATGGAATTCATTTGCTGGCACAATGTACATAAAAATGCAAATCAGCCTTTTGATTTTGTTTTCATTCACTGTGCAGCAAAATCCAGCTTCTGTTTGTTTTGTTTTTACTTTGTCTACCAATTAAAATGCAAATGCAGTGTGACTTTTAAAGCCAATGTAATTTTTGTATCCATGACATCATTTGATAATGTAATTAAATGAAGGTATATAGTTGTCATGCATTATGGCAAAATAAACAACCCATGGTATTTATTACATTCTTTTCTTCAAATGTGTCTCTGTCTCTGCTTTTGTTGTCATCCTCTTGTTCTGTAATTTCTCCTTCATCAGTGTATTGGGTTTACAGACCTAATTAGCATTCTTGATTAGATTTCGCTTTGCACTGAAATGTGAAAAGAGGCTGCAAAGGACAGAGCGTTGATGGGTGTGACCTTGCAAAGATATTCTTTAGGTGGCACAAATTGAATGTTGTGCAGCATTTTTCATTGTTCTTTGCATGTTGATGCCCAGGTTTGTCATATTTTTCTTGTTCTGTGACCAATATAATCTTCTCGACTTTTTGTCACATTTTGTTTATGTCATCTGCATGTACAATGTCTGCTCTGACATGTTTTAAGCTTTAACAATATGCTGCAGCATCTGCATGCCATTTACTCAGGCTTAATTTGTTGAGTTCATATTGTCTGGATTAAAATGTTTTTGGTTAAATCATGATATATTTTGGTTTATGCACTTATTGACAGATGGGGACCTAACTACTTGGACTGTTCTGGTTTTGTTTTATATTTGGATTTTTCTGAATTCTTTCTTGCCTTTCAACAGCTGCATTAACTCAATGACAATCATTAAAAAAACTAATAACTGAGGAAGAGTAGAAGAATAGAAGTAAAGCTATAAAGCTGAATAAAAGGGTGCTTTAATTGTCTTTCATTTTCCACCATAATGAAATGGGAAGACACTTCCTGTCATGTTGTATTCATGTGTATATACTTATTTCTATTATATAAAATTTGGTACAAAAAGCTATCTTGTTAGTGTATTTTCTGTATGTGGTGGTGTTTTTTATGGATTCAACTTCAAACACTTATTTGTGTTTACTGGTTGTATTAGGTTTTGACTGAAATAAAAAAAAAACAGACAAGAATAAACATGAATTACATTTAAACATTTTTCCATTCTGTGCAAAAACTAAACTGCACTTACCTGTAAAGAAGTCAGTGTGTCATGTATAACACTGACTAATTAGACAACATTTTGTACCCAGAATTATTTTGTGAGCACAGCAGAGAGCTTGAGCTCCTAAAAACTTTCCTTAAATCCATTAAAAAGCTGCACCCATTGCAAGCTGAGTGAGAAAGTAATCTCTGAAGAGGTACTGATTTTAATCAAGGTAAAACACTCTTCAAGATTATATTCTGCATTAACTGTTAGCTATTAAATCTACAATAATGAAACTGCTGTGAAAGCAAGCAAAGCTTTCATTGCTTTAAAGGCTACTTGTCAGAAATAAATGATTTAAGTCCTAATTGCACAAATTAGGCTGTGAAGAAGGGACCATTTAAAAGTACAGGCTAAAGGAATTAAATGTGTCTCAGAAAGATACACATATTTGCTCTAGTACAGCTATAGTTCTTTAATCACGTCATAATGTTCTGCATCTTTCCCTAGCAGGTGTCCTGCCCTTGGTTTCCCATTGATTGGCACAGCAGCAAACCAATTGGAAACGCGTCTTGCCTCAGTTTGTAGCGCTTTAGCATCCGATTGGTTGCTATGGGCGGGGCACTGTCATCCCAAGCAGTGGTGCTGTCAGCCAGGGCGGCACGATTCCTGGAGGAGAGAGACGAGGCGGATTGATGAAAACAAGCCACCGAATCACATAAACAAAGAACTTGTGCCAGGAAATGTTCCTGTAGTGGCCAAAGTCGACACAGAAGAGGTACTGTTCAGTTTAACATTGAATTGGTGTTTTGTCTGGTGGTTATTTTCATAGCTCTGTGTTGGCCACAAAGACAACCAAGCAATCCCTTCTTGTAATATCGATAGCTACGAATACCAGGGTTTATACCAGCTGCTAGCCACCTATGTAGCCATAAGCTCAGCCGGTTTTAGCTGTTGGTACCCATTGTCGAGAAGAAAATGTGGCAAACATGAAAACATTGTCTTGTTTCCTTGACAGCGCTCATTCAGTGAACAATACAGCGTTGCTTTGTGGGGCAGACCAACCAAGCAACAGTCTTCGCGTTAACAGCCACCGTAAATACACACTTCATGATGGCGGTTAACGATAACACGCAACCCTGCTTGTTAGCTTTCAGCTAGATAGCTTAAATAGTCAGTGAAGATGTTTTTAGGTGTACAAACAAACTACAGGAAGTCTCGTAGTGTAACATAATCTAAGAGCCGCATGTCTCGCAGTGAAGCCGGCTGTCTGATACTGTGTCTGCGCCTTTGGACCTCTCACTGATGTGATAATTGGGAGTCCTGATTTATGGGTTGTGGAAAGAACAGCCTTGAAATAGTAACATTTAAACTGGCTATGGTTCAGTGATGTGCATGATCACGCCTGAGTTACAGTGTAACTTATTATTTTACAGCTTAGATGTTCAGGAGTCAGCTTGGATGTTTTGTGAAAGAAATCCAGTCTGTGAGCACCTATTATTTACATACACTTGCTTTTAGTCTGATCAGAGTCTGCTGTACTGTTGTGGACCCCTTCATTTCTTGAAATCTGGCAAAGCAGAACCATATACGTTGAATGATCGACCTTTTGTTTGAATATTGTTTTAACACTTTAATAACGATACTCCCTTTTGCCCATTTTCCCTCCCCAGTCTGGTTATGTTTTAGGTCCACTCCCACTGGGTTTCACCACCTCCCCCCCTGCTCCTTCCTCATGACTCAGTCATACCCCCACTTCATCTCTCCAGCTGTTTGAGACAGCCAGTCTACAATGGCGACCCACTTAACTCCATTGTTCTGTGTCTGGAGTAACACACACAGACAACTCGTCATGTGTTTCACTGCACTGGGCCCTCTGACGTTCCCCTCAATCTTTCATTTTTGTCGCCAATTAACCGATCCTATCCACAGGGAGTACTGAATATCTCCTCACTAACCTCCATTTTCAACTAAGGATTCTGGTACATGTAAGCAGGATTTTCTACTTGCTTGGATGTAATACATTCAGACAGGTATTGAAAGAACTAACCTCGGTTGCATTTTACTTCCATGCAGCTCAGTGTAATAATATTATCAGGTTATAAGCTTCTTGCATGTTGATGTATTCTCAAAAGATACACAATAACAATAACAAAAAAGGGTGATTTGCTATCAGCTCCCATGTGTTTCATAGTATGATTTACTGGGGACTTCATGTAATCCCATTTTTAAAAAAAGTAAAGATTATTGACATTCTTGCATTAAGAGTTGTTCCAGTGTCACGGACAAGGCTTCTTTAATCAGTGACTCCAGTCATGTTCGTCCTTCCTAATCCCGCATCTGTTTTTTGTCATGTGAGTGTGGATGACAGAGATAACTCAAGCTGTATCATCTGTTTGTCGGCCAACTATTTGATCGCACTAATTTTTAAGTGTGTCCTCCTCTCTTTGAATTCATTGCCGTAGAGATCAGAACCAAAGAGGCTAATTTAGATGACCAGAAAAATGTCTCGAGTTGTCCAAATAACAAGCATGTCGTTTTACTTATTTGCTGGGTCATCTTGTGACCTGTGTGACAGAGATTAGCATATATAAAGCTCAAGAAGCTTACTTATTAGTCCTACGGTGTGAGTGAGTGGCACTGCTCCTGTCTTAATTTAAATCCCTTTTGGAGCAGTGCAGTGAAACATGAGATTGACTTACATTTTTCAAAGGAATTAATCAAGCAAACCACTGTCCCAAGTGCCATAATGCCAAACTATGTGTTGTTTCCACATGTCAAATTTAAAGCATTTCATCTTCCCTGGGTTCGTGATCGCTTGGTGTCATAGTAAACAAAAGGGTTCCTTTTTGTTGCACCGTTGTTGCTCATCTTCTTATGTGTTCTCAGTTTGTGTCGTACGATCAATATGTGTGATCAGCTTGTACAGTGTCAGGATGGTACGAGGCGAGCTTCGCTTGCAGAAACTGTGTTTGACCTCCCACACTATCTATGAACTATCTGTCTTTCCTCGCTGTTATTGTTTCCATAGATACCCCTCGGCACCTCACTCCCACTGGCTTACATAACCCAATGTTACTCCCAGATACACACAAGTACACACATATACAGCAGATTCACGAATACTTCCTATCCACACACACACACACACACACTTACACACATCCTCGTTGTCGCATTCCTTGTCTGACTTTGCCCCAGGTGCTGTTCAGGTGGAAATTACTACTTGTTTTATAGGTGTGCTGTACTTGTGGATGTTGCTTAGAGGTTCACAGTTTACATTTTTTCAAAACCATCTGCTAAACCTGTTTGAACTCCATGTTAACATAATTACACTTGATTTATTCAAGAATGTATTTATTTGACTTGAACAATTTGTGTGTTTGTTTAAAGGCTTTAGATAATTGTCCTGGGAATGTTTTTACTCCTGTTAGATTTGACATAGCTCCGAGACAGTTTGGTGATGCATAAGTATGCTCATTAGAGACTCCAGAGATGGTGTTGCATAACAAAGGCCTATATGTATAAAAAGGCTTATGGGCATACTTCACTGCGTTGTGTGTGCTTACATGTACATTTCTAAGAATAATAGCTGGGTGTGCATTAGGGAGAGTGATTATGTTTTTGATAATTTCTAAGCTGCCTTGTTTGACGGAACTGAACTACTGAGTCAAAAATGTCACTTACTCCATAAGCGGAATTTTCATGTCTGTAACCGACTCAAGAGGGCACCATTGTAAAGCAGGCGTGTATAGTGACAGGAGGAAAAAACAAAACAAAACAAAGGGTGCTGAGAAAGCCAACACAGCTGACTATAGCAGTTGTCAATTCATTACTTCATTGACGAACATTTCTTGAGGACTTTCTGTTCATTTCAGTTGTACATGATGTTTTCATAATGCCTGGTTCTGCTTTTCTTCTATTTCATACTAGTCCTATGCTTCAGGGTTTGCTGCCCTGGAATTCTTAAATGATGATCACCCATCTTGAGATAGTGTGCATTTACTTGTGACAGTGTATTTCTGCACCATGATATTTTTTATGAAATATCCCAGCACTGTTATCTTGAAAACATGTGACCAAGGCGTTGCCAAAAACTCACTGCAGAAATTAGTTAGAGAAAAATGAAAGTTTTACTTTTACTTTCATTCCCACATGTCACCGTCACTGTTTAACTACGATGAAGATGAACTCTGTGGGGAGCAAAGACAATCCACAAAGATCCCACCCCGCAACCCACAGGGTCCACAGGTTCTATTGCAAAGATCCCAGTATCAGACATTCCCAGGACACCCTCAGATGTTCTTTGTCCTTGTCCTGACGCGTCAGAGTTGTTTTCGCAGGATTGGGAGGACCTACTTTATGGTTATAATACTATTGCTGATCACTATATGTCTAATGACCCAAAGTCAGGAAAAGTGCTGCACTTTAGTGTTTTACTTGTGATGATTAGTTTCTACTCCTCTGTAATTTTACAATATTACATTTCACAAGCAATCGACTTTTCCTCCACACTACATTAACTACATTTCTTGTTTTATGTTGCTTTTGTTGCTGCACGATGCCTGCTTTTACTTCTTAGTGTTAGTTTGCTAAAGCTTTTGCCTATGCAAAATCTTGGATTGAGGAATTTTACATCTAGATTTTGCATGAATGAAAGATTCCATTACTCCTTCCACCCGAGCAAAAACAGTCTTTTTGATTGTCAGAACAAGCATATACGCTCTATAATTCATTAATGCTAAATAGAAAGCTGCTTGGAAGTTGTTGTTTGGCACAGATTTGAACCCCGCAAAGCCACAAGAAAACAAATAAGTCATTTTGGGGTTTTTTTGGTGCTGCTGTAAACAAATGCTCAGCGTGTAGTTGATCATATCTTCTCAGAATAAACCTCAGGCAACAACTGGGAACAAATGTGGTCGTGATGCAAGGCTACATTGCTTTTACGAAGCGACGGACTCTTGCTTCAGTGCATAAGCCTTCAGTAAACTTGTTTATCCTCTCAGCTCTCTTGTTAAACCGGGTTGCTGAGCATCCTGGGCAACGGTTAACATGACAACATATTTGAGTGACAGGAAGAAGTTTTCCATTGTTGCAGAGGTCTCAATGGGTGCAGTTTAAATTGTGAGGGGAGAATGATAATAACAAACGATTCTTGGGTTGAGGTTTTCTTCTGTGTCAGTGTTAAAGTAAGCTAAAGGAGGGTTCATCAGGCAGCACTGACACCCTATCCTTCAACCAGGGGTTGATAACTACGTCACTAAAGTTGATTTTATTTTAATTAATTCACAAACAAATGCTGGCTTAAGTCTAAATCTGTGAAGGGAATTGACAAAGATGTGGAAAATAGGGGAAAGAAAGAAGCAAAGTAGATTAAATGTTAATGTTCATAAACAAATACAAATAGTTATCATGACGCATTCCTTGTGGCTTCTTTTGGCTATGACCATTGCATTGGGAGAGGAAATGGTTTTACATTTCAAACTATATATGAGACTGGATGGCACCAGCTCCACATCTAATATTCCAGGGACACATGAAAGAAAGGCCAAAATAAAGACTATCAGGTGTGATGACTCGTGGAATTATAGGAAAATTAAAAGAGCCACATCGGACAGAAATAAAAGCTAAACATGGATAACTCAACGGGGGTTGTGACAGGGAATGAACCATTGTTAGGACACTGTTTCTGTTCGCCCAGCATCTTAAGCTAAAACCGGGCTGTGATACTGTGGTTTGTCTGTGTGTCTGTATTGGTTTGTTAGTTTGTCTCGGCCTACCAAAGCATGTCTCTACAGTAGGTTACCAGTGGCACTTAGCCCATAATTCATGTTCAGACATATTTATGTGCAATATCTGCTTCGCAACTCATGAAGTTAATTATGACCATTGAGACCATTGGATAACAAAAGCATTCTCTTGCAAGAGCGACTAGACTTCCTGTGTTTGTTTCAAATTGAGATGTGTATTTGAATGTTGTCAGCAGTTCCTTCAATTCTTAACTCATTTAAAAGCAGTGGGAAAACTAGTTTGCATCACAGAGCGAAAGAGAGGTCAAAGGGGGTTATTGATGGGTTTTTCTGTGAATAAAAGGAGTGAGAGTGTCAGTGTTTAATCTCTTGCTCTAAACACAGCTGATCAGGTCAAGCCAACAACAGGGCAAGCTGAGTAGCCACAGTAAAGTCCATTATCATCATCCCTCGGAGGCTGGGGAATCCAGACCAGACAGAATATTTTAAAAAGGACGTTATCTTTATACCAAAATATATACGAAAATGTCCGGTATAGATAAAACTGTAAAACAAAATTCAAATATGTAGCCGAACATATCTGTATACTTTCTCATTGTTGCTGTTCAATGTCAAAATCACAACTGCATCTGAAGCACCCTGCTGCCAACAGAGTCTGGGTGGTGATTGGTTAAGCTGTGCCTTTTCTTTGTTTATCAGATTTGTCAGTTAATGAAGAGTCAAAAACAATCTCCTGCATGTGTATGAGTAAGAGTGTGTGTGTGTGTGTAATACTTGGCTCTTGTACTCCCCAGGGGAAGGCACGCCTTTCTAACTGACTTTGGCAAATTGCCCCCCAGTGCTTTTTTTTGCCACCCTTAACTATTTCTTTGCCAGACAGTCGATGAAACACCTTTTTAAAGAACATTAAAGCATCAGCTATCATCATCAAGTATCTCTCTGTCCAGACTGGATTTGTTAAGTGTGTGTGGGATTTACTTTATCTCAATGAATGGGTGAATCTGCATCAAAGTGACGTGAAAATTCCACTTCAAAAATGTAGTTTGTTGGTTAATAAAGATTACAGTTCAAATTTAGCACTTGCATAAGACCATATATGAAAATAGATGACAATTTTCTAGTGTCTTTTACTCAACACCGCTGGGGATTGGATGAAAAAATTACAAAACAAAATACCGGCCAACACCCTGGCCCTGAATCGCTATCAATTTTGACTCCTAGTCAGATGGTTGGTTAGATGTTGAAGATAAGACAAACTTGTCGGGTGAGGGTTACATTACCTGCAGTGCAACTTGGCTCCAGACAGTTTGGTCTGAGATTTAGTTTTGTTATAGGGGTGTTATACGTTGTGAGTACACAAGAGTCCAAACGTGCAAGGCTCCAGTTGTGAATTCATAGACTAGGCAAGACATTTGCCTCAAAGGGCATATGTGTAGAGTACCTTTTTTATGTAGACGCGTATCTACCATGCAGGTATGGAACGTGATCCTTCAAAGGGACATTTAAAAGCAAATATGGGTCTGTGGTGCCAACAGCTGTGCTCGGGCCGTCAAGGTACTAGAATTTCAAACTCAAACTCAAGATAATACCAGTTATTCATAACTGTTCTGAACATAATATGTTCTGAACATAATTTTGCTTGTTCATGTGTTCAGCTGCTAATGAAGGAATAGAGCATTTGTGCTAACTTAAAGAGGCGAAGATGACACCGTTGATATCAAAACACTTGTAAATGAGTTTCTAATGTGATGCTAGTCTTTATTATTCATAAGTGTCTGAGTATAAATGTTTTTTCTTTCTTTCTTTTAAAGATTTTTGACAAACTACGGTGTGGACCTCTGCAAGTGAAATTTGGCAGGCCCTTTGTTGCTGATTGCTGCCAGCAGGTTGTTAGCCTTGAGCAATAATACAAGCAGGATATAGAGATGCGATTAGATCAGTTTTTATAGCACAACACATTCTCTCAACCTGCCAAACTGCTTCAGAGACCATTTTTCATGTGGTACTTACCAAGTCAATTAATTTTGGGGCGTAAAATGGGTGGTACAGCATTGACAGAAGTGCAGCAACAACTGAAGACGGCCACACATCACGACACGCACATTTTCATGTCAGCAATAATGATAATTAAACTTGTGTTGCAGTCCATTCACACGGGATGTGAGAGTTTTGTTGTTCTTACCCACATATGAGCTTGTGGGTGAGAAGCTCAGTGGAGCTGATGTCATGACAATAGTGGAGTAAACAGCAGGCAGTCACCTCAGTGTCAGCATCTCCTGAGAAATACTGACAATTCTCCCTGCAGAGAAAACGAAGAGGATTTTTTTTAAAGAGAACTTACTGAAGGACAAATGAATTATTCATATAACTCTGTGTTTTAATCACTATTGCTTTTATTGTCTGTTTTGAATTTTTCAAGTAAGTAGTTTTAGTTTTGAGGAGGGTTTTGAGTAGTCAGGGGTTCCTTATCACAGCATATCACACCATGACTGCATGTAATAAACACCATCAACAATACATTAAAAATAGATGCTTTAATAAAAAGGAATTCTAGAGGAGTTTCAAAAGCAGGAGGCCGAATTGGTCATTTGCGTTTTGAGGTCTGGGTTAATTCCTTATCCTTTTCTTTTTTTAAAGCTATTTTCACCTGGCTTTTTACATTTTGGTAGTTTCCAGTTTTTTAAAAACCCAGTTCCTTGAGAAGACAGAAGAGCATTCAAACACATATTCGTCCATCTGTCACGCTGGCAGTAGTTTCTCACATTTATCTTTGGAATGCATCGACTAATCAAGCCCAAAAGCTGACTTCCAGAAAATATTTTGACTGCGCTCCGAATTCTTCCTGTTTGTGTTTGGCTTTGTTTCCCCCTCTAAAATGGGTGTGTCTGCCCTCAGTAATCCTACACCATTAACACGTTGAAGTTACTGTAACTGGCTAAACAGCCTCAACCAGTGAGCACAGAGAGTCTGCGTCTTTTTCACACCCACATGTCATGTTCTGGCTGTGTAAATCAAGCAAATGCATGCTAATGCATTGTGCTGTACCCCTTTACAAAAAACAAAAGGATGAAACTCGAGTGAGGAAACAGGTGTGTGAGAAAGGACGTAAGACAGAAGTCATTTTCTCATTGCCAAACAGTCTGTAGTGAGGGGAAGGGGGCAGCTGAAATGAAATGAAGAGAGAGGGGGAAAAAAACTGACAGGGTGAGGGAATAGAAGAACCACCCAAACTTCCCAAACCACCCAATCAAGCTGCTTTCTTGGAATTGGATCCCTCCCTTGCTCACCACCTGAGAGCGAAGAAACACAGCTGTGCCTCAGAGACTCAAAAGACAGAGAAAGAGGAAGAGAAAAGACCAAAGAGCAGGTGAGAAACTAGACATGTGAAGAGCGTCAAACTTTTTGAGAAAACCGCCTCTTAAAACGAAAGAAGACAAAGAGAGATTTTATCAGTCTTAAACGAGAGAGTGAGAAAGAGACTCAAGAGAGAAGAACTTGCATTCTCAGGAGAGCTATGTAACAACAAGGCAATGAGCTCATCACCTCTGGATTGAATGAACTCGACAAAGAGGAAAGAAACCCAAAGAGGAAACTCTGCACAACCCCGAGAGGAAACTGGATACATTTTGCTACATTTTGTCATTTCTTTTTTACTTCTGTTAAATCTAAATTAAACTATGTAGGGTCCACTTGCTTGTTCTGAGGAGGGCCTCATTTTGACTATAGACTACCAGGAGTGGATTGAACTCCTGCATCACGTGAGGCAAACAGTGGAGACATGTCTGTGGAGGATGTGAGAAGCACTGCCAGCCTTGGGGCTGAAAATGGTGCTTCAGATCATTGCAATGGCCTCTCTCTGCGGGTAGGTCAGGACCAGGATGTGGAGAACCAGAGCCAAGGCCAGGATGGCATAGTCCTGGGGCTCATTGCCTCTCTATCACAGGACACGTTTGATCCAAGTGCCTTCACTGGGAGGTTTTCGAAGATCCAGTCCAGATCCAGAAAAAGAAAAAACATCATTAGAGGTAGGTGGAGACCAGCTGTAGAGTTTTGTTTTTGTTTTACTTGGTGTCTTTAAAAGTGCATATTCTTACTTGACTTAATCATTTTTTGAGGTTGGAAACTGTAGAGAGGCTGTAAATTAAACTGAAATCAATATCCTCAACTCAGTCTCGGGAATGTTTTTTTTTTTACCGTCTTGTTTTGGCAAAGAGCAGATCTATTACCACCTACTTAGCCCCTCTCTGTCTTTCCTTGTTTGCCACAACACATACGAATTTCAGTGTCTTTTTTGTGGCTTTTGTGTTTTGAGAAAACAGCACACTGTTACTTTACTCATCTTTACTCTACAGGATGGGAAACAGCCTCAGATGTAGGTGTGGAATTGTTCTTTTTGCCCAACTTGCTCTTTCTCAGTTTACCTTAACTTCTTGGAATCTCATGCCCAAACACTTCCAGCTGTGGGAGACCTTAAGTAACCTGTTGAAACAGAATTAAACTGAACATATGACTAAATGCAGCTCTAATAGCACAGAATTTATATTCATTAATGTGCCGTATTTTACAAGATGCAACTAGAGGCTTTTATTTTATCCTCTGCTGAAGCTCTCTGTCATTGCATTCGTTGCTAACGCACTGCACTTGAAAATGATGGTGTATCTTTGTCTAAACTTGTATCCTTTCAGTAGCAGGGATATCAGTTAATCTTTGTAACTTGTACTCTGCTCTTGTCTATTTCGTAAAATTACGATAGTATCTCTTGATTGCTGTAAAGAGAAAGAGACCAATGTTGCTGTTCCATTTTGGAAAGTCATAGTCGGGTCAAAATGAGTAGAAACAAAGCCCTATTTGAACTGATGAGTTAACATTATTGCAGTAATTTCACCCAGTAGTTGAAAGGAAGGAGTAGTAAGAGGAATATTAAGAGATCAAGGCTAAGTGTTACCTTACAGTAAACGTTCGACAAGAAGAGGATCATGTCAGAAAGATGTGTATGGAAAAGTTATGAGAATATTATTTGAGTATAATTAAGCATATTAGGTCAAGTGGAGCAGAAATCTGTGGGAGCCATTTTATACCTGGCTATATATTTTCTTTTTTTCTGAGGGATTTAGCCAAACTTCAGAAGAAAGAAAGAAAGAAACTTGAGCATACGGCAAAAAGAGGAATCTGGGGTGAGGTGTAGCAAAGCACCACCTGCACAAACTTGTCTTTCGGGAGGAATTAACAGTAGCTCCTCGATAAATGAGCGCAAAGATTATAAGGGTCAAATTGTCGACACAAGAAATGCAATGAAATAAAATATTGTGAGGCTTCTCTGCTGCAAGGATCCGCTCGACTGAGGCTTTGATGTTAGGGAGACTGGTATGCCTGAAATGAAAACTTCTCACAGTCACATTCTTCACATGAGTTATATATTGGATCAACACACCTATGTCTAGGAGATGGTGCTGTGTGAACCCTGAAACTCAAACAATCCCTCGTGGGTCGTGTGTAGCTGTTTATTGACACGCTGTGCTTTTGTGGGGAGTCTGTGCCATTTTAAGCTGCTGACATCCACCAGCACATATCGGGTGAACGGTTGAGTTGGCATGTTTAGTTGTGTTTTTGTGATTAGGTCGGCAATTTTTAAGAACTGAGATAATTATTGAATTAATTGATAAGAAGATTAACTCAATCAGCAAATCAATTTATAAATGACTGATAAAAGTTTATCAAGCTTATCCACCATGAAGACTTGCTGCTTATCTGTTTCACACACTGTTGTCAACTGGTTTTCTGGACAGTTAGGGATTTTGTTTCATTTTGCTTGGCTTTACAAAATCATGACGAGCACATTTTTCACCATTTCTACTGTTCGCTTTAGCTGAAGCATAATCAAACCTGATAGTTGGCTCAGATCTTAATGTGTTATCCCTGTGCCTCTTTAGGTTTTCTCCTGCTTCTTTGGTGTCCTCCCATTGTCAGACTAGCTCGATAGGTCAAATGGTGACTCTCAATTTGCCGCAGTCTATCTGTCGAACTCTTGTGATGGACTGAAGACCAGTCCAGAGTGTACCAAGCCTTTTGTCCAGCGTTCAATGGTATAGGCTCCAATATTTAAAGGTCCACTGTTGGTTGGTTGGATGGATGGTATCACTACCAAAGGAATAGATTAAACCCACAGAAAATTACACGGATCAAAAGATTTATGTTAACAATATTTAAACCTGATTCTATTAGTGAATCCATGAATTGTTTGATCATCAGAAAAACGATGGGTTGTTTTCAAGTAGAAATATAAATCAATGTAATGCAGTGATAAATGTGTTCTGATGTTTATCCTATCACAGGAAAAAAAAAAACAGAAAAAGACATCTGTTATATGCAGTGTAGTTTATATGTAGTTGTATGTATGTAGTTTCAGTTTTGTCAATAACAAGCATTGTTCTCTGCTCTGAAACACTGAGGTCATGTCACTTTGCACAGCTTATTCAGTGGCCCAAATTCGACATCCAAGACATTTGTGGGACAATTGTGACACGGTTCATACCATAATACAGTTAGCTAGTTGGCTGCTAATGCACTCTGTGCTTTATAGGAATAATTTAATGGAAGTGAGGTCATGTTTACAACACTGATCCCCCATTTCTGGCACACCTCAAAAAATACACACGTTTTCAGCAATTATTTTCCAACATGTATTAAATGTGTAGACACAAAACACTGAAGTGGCTTTACACAGATTATTGAGAAAAAAGAAAATGGTGAACATAGCCGCTTGTCAAGTGTGAAAATGTGCCATTCGGATGATAAAAAATCCCCTCAAAGGAAATAAAAGAGACATCTTTAATTTGATCTTAAATGGAATGCAGTTCAGTATATTTCTTAATTTATACTTAATTTGTCTGTATGTTTGGATATCTGTATGTGTGAGTGTCCATGTGTGTGGAGGAGTCACATTCCAGCAGCTGGCATGCCCAGGCCTCTGCTCAGAATGTGTGGAATCCCAGGAGCTCCACAAGGGTGTGTGCGTTTTGATGTCCATGATTTCTGCTTGGAAGCTCAGTGATAGCTGTTCCTTTGTAGAAAATGTGCCTCTGTTCTCATTGTACGTCATGAATTTGAATAGATTTTCATATTGTGGCAACAACATGCACTCCAACAAGCATTTCCCATATGTTTGTTTCTCTGTCCAACCAAACAGCTCATCCGTGCTCTTTTAGGATTTTGTTTACATTTAGCAAAGCAAATGATCTGTCAGAAAGACCTGGTGCATCCTAATTAGTACATTTCTTCTTGTACCTTTGCTATCAAGAAATGCTTGGCTTACTCCGCCTTTCCCACAGCTTTGCCTCTTCCACAAAAAAGAGCACCTGCCATGTTTATTTTATATACATGTTGGGCTGTCGTGTTAACGGCTTAAATGAAATATCGCGATATTAAGAAGCCCACCGCGCGCTAGTCATGGCCACCGCCATCACCGCACGTGACCTGATCTCGCCACAGAACATGTTGAGAAGGAGATAGTGGCAGTTGTACTGATATCAAAACCAAATGTTACTTCGCCCTTTTGGGAGCATTTCAGCTTTAAGCTAATTGAAAAGGGGAAATGTTAATCTAAAACGAGGAAACGCAACAAATTTAAGGGCTCACCTAGCAAGCTAGCATCCAGCTATTGAGGCGTTGCTGCCGCCGCCGCCTCCTGCCACACAGAGTCGCGGAGCAGTTCATGTCGGTACCAGCCGACGAGTTTAGAGTCGACGAAGCCTTTTCTCCAATCGGCAAGTACATCAGAGACAGTGACAGACATAAACCCCTAACAGGCGCTGTTACACGGTATCTGGTTGAGGATATGGTACCACCCTTCATCTACATTGATAAAATAAAAAGTGTTGCAAAATTGCCATGTCTTTTTTTTAATAACCTTTTTTAAATGTGTAAGCGCCATGTTTCAGAGGAAATATTGCAACGAGTTTAGTAATTTAGTAATTAAACAAATTTGCTAGATAGATTTTTTTTTAAAGATCATAATATCGCACACCACGATATTGAGCCGCCCTGACTCACCACAGGGGGAATTCCTCAACCACACAACCCTATATACATGACAGCTGAAGCATCCCCTAAATTTGCCACACATAACTATTATCACGAGTGAGAGAAAATAAAATCAACTAAATTGTAATCCTTTAAATTTCAATCATTCTAATGAAAAAAAAGTGATTTGGTGATGACAGAGCAGACTTCAGCCATCTCTAATCATCTTGGAGTTTGGCTACTTTAGTTAGTGCACCGGTAAGTAAGTGGAGGTTGTTAACACAGGCACCTGAACAATTTCAGAACATGAGTTGCTCGTTGCATTTTGCCCTGGACTGTAGCAGAGTAAGCAGAAGTAAAAGAAGACAGGAATAGGCTTGCAGTGGTTCTGTTTTTTTTTCTTTCTCCTTTGAGATTAGGCTTTAATTGTCTGTTAATGTGAACCAGGCCATTCTGTGCTCCATGGCTCTCCAGTGAGCTGCAGTTTTGCATGATATTGTATCCTATGCACATTATACTCATTTTCTCTGCTCACCCTCCCTGTACCGTGCACATGTCCTGTGGCACTTCCGCAGTTCATCCGGGGAATTACACGATGACCCCAATTATCAACTTGCTCTTCCACTCTTATTCACCCAACCACAACGGAGTTTCTATATCTTTCTGCTTACACAAACATTTGTGGGGGTGGTCGAGGTCTTTCCTTTTTGTCTTAATTCCAAAAAATGTGCTTAAGCCCTTGATCTGTCAAGGGCTTAAGATCTGTCATGATCTGAGCTGAGGTACTAAAGTAGGAGGACAGGATCAGCCACAAGCAAGTTGGTGTGGACCAGTAGCTACTTAGAGTGCTGAAAACAAATGAAATGCCAGATTAAACACTTGCTGAAACGTTGTCACAATAACACCCACACACATACAGACAGTCATGAACAATAACTGAACAAGATACTCCTGCCTTTCCAGCGAGTCTATCGTCCTGTGGCCAGATTGTCAACGATGGTCCTTTTGCTGTGCAGTCTTGGCTTTATCTTTTAGTACGTGATGCTGTTCTTCAGCTGCTTAAGTTTCTGGTTTTAGTGGTGAGCAGAAGAACAACTAATGTCTCCAGCTGCAGTCCAGGATGGTGGAAATGGAGGTAGTGCAGGGCAAAAAGTTCACAGGAGAGCAGTGACATGGGCAACTTTGGCATCCTGTACTTTAGGACACATGAGGGAGGGGACTGGCTAGTTAGCAGCAACTAAACTTAAGCAATAAGACCCCATCATAGACCACCACAAATCAAAGCATTGGAAGTGTTAGATATTACGGCAAATGGCAAAGCCCTCTCATCCGATTACAAAAAATGATTCATTCTTTAATTATTCATTTTCTCTCTAGCTGATCCCCATCTATGTTTCCCTGTTGAGGTCCTGACTACTGGGTCTTTATTACTGACAATGTTTATCTTTTCACCTTCCATTCTTGTGAAGATGGTTGAGTTTTATACTCTCTCCTCTGTATTTTCTTCTATAGTGAAAGAAAATAATTAATGATAGTTCAGCAC
This sequence comes from Leuresthes tenuis, assembly GCF_036924035.1. Classification (NCBI taxonomy): domain Eukaryota; kingdom Metazoa; phylum Chordata; class Actinopteri; order Atheriniformes; family Atherinopsidae; genus Leuresthes; species Leuresthes tenuis. The sequence continues at coordinate 15,537,316 of NW_027325375.1, read as the reverse complement.
TGGGAATTATTGGACTTGATACGTACCAAAAATCTAGTCTGAGTTTGTATGCATTAACCTGAAGCAGTGGTACGACAGAGCAGCAGCTCCTGGTCATTGGCCAGTGCGACCTGCCTGTTACTCATTCTCTTGGCTCTCATTGGTCAGAACACGCTAACAGCCTCCAGAAACAATATTACATTATTCTCGTTAGACAGTTCCATCTCTCTGTTTCCCATCTTTATTTTCCATCACTTAGTAGTTTATTCCTTTCCATCTTACCAGTCTGTACCCCCCCCCCCACCCCCCCAATCTGCCGTGTGTTGTCCTTTTACTCCCTCCCTCTCCCTCTTTTTCTCTCCTCTCTCTCCCTTGTCTTTTCTCTAAGAGGATTGGCTGCTTGTGTCTCTCAACATCTGTGTATCACTGTCCTGAGAGAGCAAAACAGAGAGGGGATGGGGGGGATGTTAGCCAGCAAGATGCGAACACAGAGCTCAGGCAACGTTGACTGTGCTCTCTTTTTTCTCTGACTCACACGTTCTTATTTGTGCATGCAAACAAACAAACGCACGCACTCTCTCGGAAGCAGACAGCTGCAACATCCGCATCGCTCGCTTCCCACCCGCATCCTTCTCTCTCCTGCCTTTCCCACTCGGACAGTTCTCCTCTGCCTCTCACTTGCTCTGTCCGCAACGCTTCATCCTGCCGTCCTGTCCCCTCTCTGCTGTCTGTCACCGTGGCGACATAGCCTCTGCAGCCATGGCGACCAGCCAGCAGGATTCAGGGTTCTTTGACATCAGCATCAAGTCTCTCCTGAAGTCTTTAGGAGGCAGTGAGTACAGCTAACAGATGACAGTTGTTGTTGCTGGTATGCTGAACAAATGCATGACACACTGGTAATGGATTTATTATCTGTCAGTAGATCCTCAAGTTTACAGACTGGGCTTATTTTTTGTGTGTGTGTTTGGAGTCCAAAACACTGAAGAACATGCAGCATATAACATGATCCAGACTGTCAATATTTTCCAGTATTGCATAATGGAATAATGGAATGAAAATGGTTGAGTACGAGGTAACGGCTCGAGAGGCTGAGGGTAAATCTGACTCGTCAGCAGTTTTTCTATATGAATTATACAGCACACTGCTCCCCAGACAAAGAAAAGATGCTTCAACTTTTATGAAAGTCAAAGCAAAAAGTATCTCTGTTTTAAAACCGCCCTGAGATGAACCATAATTTGCCCTAAAACGTAAAACTATGTTAATGTAAGTTAAGCCCATCATCAACCCTACTTTTTGTACTGTTTACATTCCAAGAAACTTAAATCTCTCTCTCAGTTTCTCGGTTATTGTTTAACAGACTGAACTGAATGTGTTTCAGAGGCAGTCATGAAGCCCCAGCAGCATCTTACCTCACAGTTTCAAACCGTACATGCTGTACTTACTCGCACAACAGCAGGTTCAGGAATCTGAGACATGACTGAAGCTGAAAGCAGTGTTATTACCCCACAGGGACTCATCACCATGCAGCCTCCAGTTTACCTTTTCTGTGACATTAGTTGTTTTCTTGGCAATGGAGAGGATGCAGAGATTAGCCTGTTAACACCATACTGGGATGATTTTCATAATGGCATAATGAGGAGAGGACACTTTTCTGTTGGTAGTGATTAGATTTAATGTGCAGTCATTTGATAAAAATGTTTTGCAGTGTGTAAGTTGTTTGCAGGACGGCTGTTTGAAGTGTATATATTAGATCTTTGAAGGTTACTGTTAGCAGTATGGATTACCTAGGAATAAAGCTATGTCCCCTATTTAAATTGTACATTGTTTCATCCATGGAAACAAAATCAGAGGTGTTGGTTTGTCTGCTTCAAGGTCACGATAATGATGACAGGAAAAGGCTTGAAAGTCAGAGTTGAAGGCCAAATTAGGTCTGCGTTTCAAGCATCAAATACTTACTGAGTGAAATAACTCGACGATAAAAAGCTGACCTCATCAACTTGAACTTGTTCCACCTCATGCCACATTTGAAATTAGCACTGTAGTCTTCACTCAGACATACTGTAGCTAAAAGAAGTTCAGTAAAGCAGGTTTTTATTCTTACAGTTTTGAGGTGTTCCAATATATATGATACATATTTTCAGATAGAAATACAGTCCCAGTAACCTATAAACAAAAGCAAAAGTATTTAGGTCTATCGGCTCTAAATGCTTACACCTGCATTTCTGTTTTACGAGGTGAAATTTCCTGTTGTATGTCAGACTTTTTTTATTTTCCTTAAAGCTGACATAACTTGTTGACTATCTTCGTAAGTAATGAATACATCTAACAGCAAATCTTCAAACGTGCCAGATTTCCAGACTTTATCCCACCCGGTGACAGCTCATTCCCCAGACAACATGTAGGTTTGGTTCCGCAGGGGCTTGTCGAGGGCGTTCGGTGTGTGTGGAAATTCTCTGTGCTTTTGTAAGTGACTCATCACATTCTGTGTTCCCAAGAATCTACCAGCAATCTGCACATGCATCCGCAAGCTAGATTCATCCTCTCATAATTCCTGAAAACCCAACGGGAAGCTTACAAGCCCCATGTCAATATTGGTCTTAATTCCGGAAAGAGATGCATTCTTAAAATGTCACTTATATACCATCACTCTGGGTCACATTTTAGCTATCTTTTTATCACCTCTGCTCGTATATATACACATTATTATTCAGATAAATTTCCAGGTCAACAGCTGATCATTTGTTTTTTGTACATTGCCATTAAAGTAAGTCTTCAATCTCTGTGGCATTTCAGTCCTTCTCATTGACACATTTTCTTTCATCATCTATTTATTTTCTCACATATGCACACCCCTTATATTAATAATATTAAAGCGATGTAATGGATTATCTCTGTTTGAACCCTGTGTTTACCAAATCAGATTAGTGCCATTTGCTTTGAAGTTTAACCACATTATTTAGCTTTCCCGCACTTCCACTATCGTGTGTATTTGCGTATGAGTCTGTTTTCTTGTGTTTGCATTTGTGTATGAGCAGGGGTCAGTGGGAGTGGTGGGTATGTAAGAGAGTGACCGCCAGCAGTCTATATATAGTGCCTCCCTCCTCTCTTTGGCTCTCTCTCGAAGCAGTGTTGAAATTCCAACCCAACTCTTCTGGTCAGACTTTTGCAAGGAGCCGACTTTACTTAACTGCTGCTGACAACTTGGAGACAGCGACAAAATCATTTTCCGAAACGCACTTCATTTCACGGCTTCTTTCCAATGGGCTTCAAGGAATCCAAGGTCACGGGAACTACTGTATGGAGGAGGGGTGGCACGTCAGAAGAGGAGCAGATGCAAAAGTAGAAACTGATAGTTGGCATGTAGGCTCATATAGCTGCCAGGCATGGGACACTGCGCAGCCTCTGTTCACGACACTGGAAATATTCTCAGTCCCCGTTGGTAAAGTTCACTTACGACAAAATAAGTTTGCACTTATTGTCGCTTTTGTTATTTCGAAAGGACATTCTCACACCATTTTTTCTTCTGCGACCGCAACTGTCTTAGCGTGGAGGCGTCAAGTTGCTTCACGTGGGCAGTTTCAACCTGGCAATGGCACCTCCAATCTGGATACGACATATCTTCCTGTTTCATTTGGATTGAATGTGGGATATAGTCGTAACGCTGCTGTCATGACAGCTTTCTTTCTTGCCTCAGGCACCAGTTTTTCTTTTTACCTGTCATGTTTTGAAAGATGGAGCTTCACACTTTTAGCTTTGGTTAAACCGGTACCAAAGCCAGACACTACTGTTATGTCTGTGGTTTTTGGTATGATGAAGAAATTGCCTATTAAAGACAAATGGCATTTGTGCCTCTAATCTCTTTCAAGGAATTATTTTTGCTAAAATCATGGAAGCCATCTTTTATAGCCTGTAAAGACCCACTCCTCTGCCATCAAACTATTTCTTCCGATTTTATACACTGTGTTTGTGTTTTCTGCACCATGGAAGTGCCAGCTAAGTGGAGCAGGGCTAGTGTCATCAGCTTCATTAAGGGCCTTGGTAAGCGTACAGGGGCATGTGTTCATATGCACGTGTTTGTGTCAGGTTTCAGCTAAATAGATTGCTGTGCATGAGGCCAAGAGATCTGTCCTGCCTTGGAAATAATGCTCACCTCTGTGCTTAGGTCAGATCATGGTCATGACAACTTAGTTAGACTTTAAATTGTCGTTAACACGTAGTGTGTGTGTACGGATGAGTTTGATTTTTTTTTTTTTATAAACTGTATTGCCTAAGTTTGGAATGATCTTCAGCAATAAATGTCTGCAGTTTTGAAGCCTTATGTGCCTCACGGTGGAGGGCATGTCAGTACTTTCAGAGATGCATTACAGGAAATACCTTCTTTCCATTTATCAGTCTGACCTTTGGTAGTCTGTCTCACATGTTTTTTGGTCTGTTTTTCATCACATTATGTTAGAATTTAAGCTTCCAATTTTTCTAATGATGTAATTATGTTAGGATATGAAGACATGACCTTCCCTGCAGGTGTGTGTGTGTGTCCATCTGTGTGCCGGGAGGCTGTTCCTGTCAAAGTTGGACAGGATAATTTTGTCACAAGGTTTGATGTTGTACAAACATCACAAAGTAATATGACAAATCATCACAGATCAGGGAGGCTCTGTAAAACAGTTGTCTTTCACATAGCCAACAAAACACAGGAGTTGCATTCTTGCTTTTACACTGAACAAATGTTAAAAACAAACATCCACTTCCTGGTCCGTCATGACTCAAGAAGTAAGATTCATTATGTTACCAGATTCAGTACTAAAGTCTACTGATAGGTAACATCCATTGGAACATGGCTGGCCATGCTTTTAATGATCACTTCTTGTTTACCCAAACTCCCCAAATTATGAAAAGTGTAGTTCCCAAACGTAAAGCATTAAAAATGCCCCAGCTGGAGCTAACAAGATAGTAAAAGTTAACTTATCTCAACTCTCTTTAGCCTCTCCAGTGGGACTGAAGCCACCTCTCCAGCCAGCCAGTGGAACGTTGGGAGAGAGGAAGGGTCCTGTCGTCATGGCACCTGTCAACGTAGACCCTGAGAGCAAGCCGGGCGAGTTTGTCCTCAAAAGCTTGTTTGCCAACTTCACCTTGTTCTCCGAACGCAAGATTCGCATCATCATGGCTGAGCCACTGGTTAGTGAGTTTGTATGGATTTATCTTATTCTGTTTCTTATCTGATTTTGCTCCGGTTACAATGAATCAATGAGTAAACGTTTTGGCCATTTATTTGATCGTGTTATTTACTGACTTTTTATGCATATGTCGACTAATGTTTTTTTTTTTTAGTAAAACATGTATTTTCATTTTGTATGGTGGAGCATATCCCGGGTTGGACTAAACAAAAAACAGAAGAAAAGCCACTCTATCAGATCACAAAAACATTCAAGTTTGGTAATATAACTGCAAAGGAAGCTCATACAAACCCAAGAAAAATATCATGGAGAGACATTTTACTGTAACCTAATATGTCTGATGTTACTGTAACCAAACCATTAAGACTCTCATATTGTTACAGAACTGGTTAAATATGTGATTAAAGCCATTGTGACAACATAGATATTAACATATCAGTATTTACAAGTAATTTCAACATATTCAGACAATGCAGTGATGTTATTGGATACCCCTTCACGGTGATAAACTTGAGCTTTTAGCGTCCTGCTTCCATCTTTCACAATAAAATGTTGACCTGTGTCTTCTGACATCAATGGTTTTCCTGCCTGTCTGCTCTTTTCTCGCAGGAAAAGCCTCTTAACAAATCTCTGCAGCGAGGAGAAGACCCACAGTTTGACCAAGTGCGTGTGCTTCACATCAACACATAAACCCCTTTTATAATTCGCCAACCAAATCTAGGCTTAAAATTACCTTATTCTGAGAGAGAAACTGAAATGTCCCTCTGTCTCTGTGCAGTTAATCAGCACTATGAGCTCTCTAGCAGAGTACTGCCTGCCATCCATCCTGAAGACACTGTTTGACTGGTACAAGAGGCAGAACGGACTGGAAGATGAGTCCCACGAATACCGACCCAGAGCCAACACCAAGTCCAAAAAGTGAGATAACAAAAACAACACACACGCTGTTTATTGCTATTGTCTGCACCTGGCTGTGTCACGGACAAAAAAATGTGTGGGTGACACATTTCCGTTCTTTGAAAAGAGAAAGAAAAAAAAAACAGTGAGCACAAATAAGCCACCACAGTTGAAATGGACAGGAGCTGCAGATAACATGATTTTCTTATGAAAAGCCTAAGAAAACAAGAGACAGTGTTGAGATGGGCATAACTGATTATGGATCTTTGCCAACATTTACAGCAATTATGTAAGCCTTTTGAATTGAGCCAGAACACAAAACAACACTACATAGACACATTTAGTAGCCCCTTTAAACTCTTTCACATACAGCTGAAAAATTAAGAATCAGCTTGTTTAAAATTAATAGACTGCTTTTAGAAGAATACTGTTGGAAAATGAATACCTGACCAGTGGGGCTTGTTTCCAAATCTTGAACAAACTAAACACTGAGTACACTTGATAACAAAGTGGGTCAGGTAGATACTTCTGTTAGTTTATGATTAAAAATTTAATTGAGGCAAATTCTCATATGTGACATAAGTTTTTGCAGGCCCAGCACTGGAGCAAGAACAAGAGCACACACGATTGCCCCCATACAGGATAAACACTGTTAAGAGTTAATGTGAGAAGTAATGGCTTCGTGTCTGCGATTGTGTGTTTTAGTGACGAACAACAGAAGGACTACTTACTGGAGCGGAGGGATTTGGCCATAGACTTCATGTTTTCTCTTGTGCTTATAGAAGTTTTGAAGCAGGTGAGGCTCCCTTTACAGGACGATTAATCATTTGAAACTCTATTATATGTTTTATAATGATCAAAAGCACAAGGGGTTATGAGTAGTGTATCGATTACTATGTACAGAAATGGTCAAAAGAGATTATGTTTCTAACATTCTTACTCGTATAACAGCTTGCGTGACATCAGGCATCCTCATGCAGTATTTCTCACCCCACTTTTGTCTTTGTTGTGTCTATCTGTAGCTAAATTATAGACAACACAAAGAGTAATTTGCATATTTTGGATCTAGCCAAGTTTCTAAGAAAATATAGTGTGCAGGTTGTATAGATACAATTTTAATTAAGTGTTTTTTTTGTCAATCCAGATCCCACTTCATCCTCTTTTGGATGGACTTATCCAGGAAGTTGTCAACCTGGCCTTTAAGCACTTCAGATACAAAGAAGGGTAAGAGGGCTAACTTACAGAAACATTATTGATTTAATTAGGGTATTCATTGTTTTGTGGAGAATTGCGTTTTGCTATGACAGGTCCACTCAGCATTGTGTACGGTTGATACTGATATTGATGATTGCGTTTACTCTTTAGGTATCTGGGGCCCAACACAGGCAACATGCACATTGTGGCTGACCTCTATGCTGAAGTGGTGGGAGTTGTTGCTCAGTCGAGGTACTTTACATGTTTTTTTTATTTTTAATATTTGTATTTTAGCCAGAATTATAATCCAGATTAAATTGAAGCTGTGGGCATTTTTGTTTTAGTGGTGAATGTAATCTGTCGTCACCATAGCTACCTGTCCTCCCGCTGACCCCATTTTCACTACTAACAAATGCTTTCTCTCAGACTTTAGTGCAGGTGGGAAAAGTAATACAGTAATGACAGTCATTCTCTATGTTCTGCTAATCTGTGTGTGTGTGTGTGTGTGTGTGTGTGTCTTTGTGTGTGTAAATACGTGCGTTAGTGTGCACAGAGATAATGACACTCTTGATGATGGGCCTCCAACTGTGTAATGTTGTGTGTGATGATAGATGAACACTGTTCCTATTTTGCAGGATGTTATTACTGTGAGGTGGGGGGTCATAAGGCATTTCAGCAACTGCTATCACACTCAACACACACACACACACACACACATCATTTAACACAGTCATCACTTTAGTAATGGACCAAAGTCAGTACTTTGAAATCTAGTTAAGCAAATAGCGATTTTCTTCTGTTTGGGTGATCCACTTAAGTTGTTTATTCGTAGTGCATCATTTACACAGCTCATAAAAGACCAGAGCCGTCGCTCTATTTTCTTGACATTAGCTGTTGGTTTTTCCAGCTCCGTTCTGTCCTATTGACACACTCTTAAGACGAGGCTGACAACTCTTCCACTTGCTTTACTGTTGTGGGTGGTGACCTCTGTGAAACATGCCCAACACACATGCTCTTTTTCCTCCACATCACCGCTCCAGATGCCATTCTAAATATAGGCCTGCAAATCGCTGTTGGTAAAATGTATCTGGACGGTGCGTTTATACACAAACACACACTTAAATGCACAAACACACTGCACATGCAAAAGAAAAAGAAAAAAAATACCAAAGCGGAGAAAAAGCACACAATGTCAGCAGTTAAACATTTGTTCCTTTGTTGTGATAGTTCCAGTAAATGCAGCACCTCTCAGCTGAAACCTGGAAATGACAGCATTTACTAAATCCACTAAAACAGCTGTTTACATCTGGTGACTATTTGATGGGCAGGTTCCCAGCAGTGAGGAAGAAGTTCATCTCTGAGCTCAAGGAGCTGAGACAGAAGGAACAGAGCCCATATGTCATCCAGTCCACCATCAGCCTCATCATGGGACTCAAGTTTTTCCGCATCAAAATGTACCCGGTGGAAGACTTTGAGGCCTCTTTCCAGTTCATGCAGGTAGGCTCAGCAGAAATAATTTGCTGCCTGGCCTGTTACATACATGACATAAAAACAAAAAGATTTACCTGATATAGGAATCGACAGTGTTACAGGGCTAATGTCCTCTTACTATGCATTCTTTCACATCTGGAAGCAGTTTAGAGCTATCATGGAACTATCCACTTAACTTCCACTATGGTAATCAGGGGTCATAATTATTTTCCTTTTGATAGTAATTAGTTTCCTTCCCCGATAATGAAGCAGGGGTTTTAACTGAGGATCTTGCATGTACAGAACGATCCTATATTGTGACTGTTTCTCTCTCTCTTTATCTCTGCAGGAGTGTGCACAATATTTCTTAGAAGTGAAGGACAAAGACATTAAGCACTCATTAGCTGGACTCTTTGTGGAAATACTTGTACCTGTAGCTGCTGTAAGTGCATTTCATCTCATCTCTCAGAGCAATGCAATAGCACATTAAGCCAGAGTCACATTGCAATAAAATAAAAAGTCTCTGTTTTACTGCTGCTCAAAATGTCTGCACAAGTTGTAGTGTTGATAACCAGGGGAAATATCCATTTTAAGATCATTAGTATGTAGTTTTATATGTCTGCATCAAGTTAAAAGGACACTATGTTTGCTAAAAGCGTTGTTCTTAATATAACTCTTGCATTATCCATCCCCCTGTAGACTGTGAAGAATGAGGTGAATGTTCCATGTCTGCGAAATTTTGTTGAGAGTTTGTACGATACCACTCTGGACCTGTCCTCTAGGAAGAAGCACTCTCTGGTAGGTTTCTCACCGTATTCTGTTTCATCACTGGTCATCTCTCTTCATTTGCTCTCCATTACCAACATTTGGTCAAAGTATTTACTGTAACTCCCAAACACGTGGGCTTTTATCTCTGCACGGGAGAGGTAAAAGGAGTGCAGCATGCAGCACACGGGCTGCTTTTTGACGCAGTGCCAGGTGGACATTATTTACTCGCAGCATGGAGGTAGGCTGAGGAATCAGTAAATCTCTCCTATTAAAGTTGGAGTCTCACAGGAACAAGCATGCAATAACAGCTTGGATACTTAATGTGACTGTAATGTTTAGAAATTTCTTAAACCAAGTTCATTTACAGGAGATCAAAAAAGTTCTAAAAGTAAATCAAGAAACTCCAAATAATGATACTTGATCATATGTATGTATTAATGAAAATGATCCAATATTAATTTTCTGTGAAGGATTGAAGTATTTGTACTTTACAGTATAACGTGTGACCCTTAACTGATGAACTGTTGTCACATCAGCTTAGAGAAATTCTATCACATCCCTCGGTACAAAAGAGCTTCAACTCTGGGATGTTGGTGGGTTTTCCTCACATTATCTCTATTGGACGAAGGTCAGGAATTTGACTTTGCCCTTCCAAAACATTAACTTTGTTCTCCTTTGGTGGCAAGAATTGTGTGCTTTGGATTTTTGCCTTGTTGCATGACCCACTTTCTCTTGCCATTCAGTTCATGGAAAAAATGTTAATGGACAAATAACAGCCGTTTAGCTGCTTAGAAATGATCATTCGCTCCTTTGTGACCTAATGAAATATTATACACCTTCCTGTTAGAGTGATCTATTATTGTTCAAACCCTCTTGGGAAGGGTAATACGATCTGTCTGACTTGACTGAGATGGGAGAACCCAAACTCTTTAGAGATGATAATGTTTTCTGAGGTTCTCAGAAATCTCTGAGACATTGTATGAAGATATATTTTCACACCTTAGGCCTGATTTAACTGTCCATTGACTGTCCATTAGAACCTTTAATATCTCAGCCTCCAAAAAAGCTTTATCAGCTGATATTGATGACATGCGATGTCATTGTGCATTTTGTATTTTTGTTCATATAGAAAAATTTAATGTATTTGTGCATCTTGAATATCTCGTTCCAACATGCGTCACATGAGGCTTGAAAAATGAGGCTCTCATATGTTTCATCAGGTTGGGATGGTTTAAAGATGCTTGAATGCCATCCCATAGGCTGAACAAATCCGACTTTAAAGTCAACAGCTAATCATAATAAAATTCACATACTTGGACAGTTCACAGATATCATATTTGATCATTTTGCCCAATAAATAAGTGACTGAGTAGAGTTTGAGACTTTAAAAATGTAAAGAAGTTTTCTGTTATATACACCGATGGGGTGTGTTTCGCAGCTGTTTGACTGGCACATATGCTTACAAGCAGCGCCATTAGACAGCTATGTTGCATTATTCTTGGTTTATGCTGATGCGCTATTTGGGATGTGTTCACTTGTTCCTCCTTCTGCTTGGACAGACAATTGTGTCTTGAGGCCTCAAGAAATGCCGCTCTGCTGGTATATATGCTTCCTTCTACAGATTCTCTACATAGTCAAAGCCACACATGCAGCCAAGCCTTTCTGCAACTCTCTTCACACAAAAGTTTTTTTTTTCTCCCATTTCTTTTCCAAACAAACGGCACAGAAGGCTTGCACCGCAACTGATGGTAACCTGCCTTGTCAGGCAGAACACAATGGGCAGACACGATAGGAATGGCTGTAATGTGGTGCATTTTTTTAATTGTTATGCTCTTACATGCCTGGCTGCCTGAGTGAGAATGATAACAAATACACCCAGTGATAAGAAGTGACAGTTATATAATGGGCTTCTCAAACTTTACATTTAACAAACATTCATTGAATGGGTGTACCTTGACACATACTGATCTGTTTTACAATCATCTTCACACTGTTTTGCTTTAATTGTTTCCATAAGAAAGATGTGAAGAAGCCCAGAAATTTAGTTTTTAGTACATTTATTTTGATATTGATGAAAGATTGTGCGTCTGGACAGAAATCTCTTGTATAGTTAACATAGAAAACCGGTGGGGGAGACATTCTGATTCTGTGGTGTTTTACTTTAATTTTTGATGGCCTTACATTGTCTCATCCCATCTGATGTTTCTCTCCACACCAGGCTCTCTATCCTCTGGTGACATGCCTGCTGTGTGTCAGTCAGAAGCAGTTCTTCCTCAGCCGCTGGCACATTTTCCTCAACAACTGCCTCTCAAACCTCAAGGTTAGCTGTTCTGTTGGTACCGTGCAACTGCACGAAATCAGAGTTTCTGTTTGTTTGTTTTGTTTTTGTTTTGCAAACTGGCACACTAAACTATGTAGAGATGGTGTTATGAATTTCTGCCCACGGGGAATGGCTTTGACAAAGTGACAACGCAACTCACTCAACATAACTCTGCAGTAGCACTACACAATACCTTCTGCTGTCTGTATATATGGCCTCAAAGGAAACACTGCAGGTTAAGAACTAAGTGACTGACTCTGTAAATCATGTAAAACCAAGGCAAGTCAATCATACCAGGAATTATTCCTTGCCTGTAAGTTATATAATCGTACTGACGCATTTCTCTTAAACACTTTACTAGAGGTATGTGAACTAATCCACACTCTGAAAGACAATTTCTTGATTTGTCTCCATGTGTCTGAATGCAGAATAAAGACCCAAAGATGGCACGTGTTGCTCTGGAGTCACTCTACCGCCTGCTTTGGGTCTACATGATTCGAATAAAGTGCGAGAGCAACACCGGAACACAGAGGTAACAGCCACATGCAGTTATTATGCAGCAAAACTTGAGATATAATTTGAAACTTCACCTATTGTGAGCATCAACATGTTAAGTACATTGCGATAACGTGTCTTTTGTTGCTACCATAAACAAATGAGGCGTTTGAGGCATCAGACAGGAAATCTCTCGTCACTCTGCTTGTCCTTATTTTTTCTGCAGTAGCATTTTTTTCATATAATGGTCACTTTTAAATGCTGTAAACTGCAGAATGCACAGAAGTTTCACTTGTTTCTCATGATGATTAATTATGCTTGTTTCATTGACTTGAAGTTTAATGTAATTGAATAGCAAAATATGTTAAGAAAAAGTATGTGAATTTTCTTCCGTACATTTCTACCTCCCTTAGTCGTCTGACGTCCATCACATCCACTCTGTTCCCTAAAGGCAGTCGTAGTGTTGTGCCCAGAGACATGCCTCTCAATATTTTTGTCAAAATCATCCAGTTCATTGCTCAGGTATGTATGACTAGGATGGACTCAAATCTATCCTTCATCAATTAAAAGTGAACCAACAGGAGCAGCAGGTGGACCTGCGTAACCTGTCAAATCCTGTAACAGCAGTATATTTTTCCTCTATTCAGGAGAGACTCGATTTCGCCATGAAGGAGATCATATTTGATCTACTGAGTGTTGGGAAGCCTGCCAAAGCCTTCAGTCTCAACCCAGAGGTAAAGAGACCAGACACAGGCACAAATCTGACAGCTTACCTCCCCTGGTTATATTACTGGAATTTATTAGCAGTTGGATAAAGAACTATATGTTCTCTGTTGGAGCCTTGAAATGATTGCTTTATCAGAATGAATGATGCCATTTTTAAACATGCTTAAAGAACGCTTTGCTTGATTGTCTTCCAGCGTATGAACATCGGCCTGCGTGCGTTCCTGGTGATAGCAGATGCTCTGCAACAGAAGGATGGAGAGCCTCCTATGCCCAACACAGGAGCCACTCTGCCCTCTGGAAACTCTCTGAAAAAGAAGAAAACGTATCTCAGCAAGACACTCACAGAAGAGGAAGCCAAACTGATAGGTCTGTGTCTGTCTTCAGGGGTTTACGCTTCTGCGATTTGAATATCGTCACGGACTTGAGTGTTTTGTATGTCTGGTCTCCACAGGCATGTCCTTGTACTATTCCCAAGTGCGTAAAGCTCTGGACAACATCCTAAGACACCTGGACAAGGAGGTGGGTCGTTGCATGATGCTCACCAGCGTCCAGATGCTCAACAAAGAACCAGAGGACATGATCACGTGTGTAAATTCAGTACAGAGTTCTCAGCCATTAATCTACAATTTATTGATATTTGTAAACATGTCAAATGTGCCTCTTCCTTTTTTTTAGTGGTGAAAGGAAGCCTAAAATTGACCTGTTCAGGACATGTGTGGCTGCCATTCCCCGCATCCTTCCTGATAGCATGTCCAAACCGGAGCTCATTGACTTACTCTCCCGGTGAGTCGCTATCACCTATAGTTTTTACGCATTTTGGAATCAGTTGAAAGAGCGTTAAACCTTACAAGGGAATTTTACTTTCTGCAGCTCAAAAGCTTGTTTTGTTTTGTTTTTTCTTTCTCTTCAAAATTATATTTACTTCGGTTTTCATGTCTGTTCCTCAGGCTTACAGTGCACATGGACGACGAGCTTCGTCTTATTTCCCAAAACTCTCTGCAGAGCCTGTTACTTGATTTCTCAGACTGGAGGGAAGACGTGCTGTTTGGTTACACACATTTCCTTTTACGCGAGGTACAATAGGACTTGATAAAAAAAAAAACTGCTTACAAGCACAAAGCTTTGCTTTACCTTAAGACTTGTGCTTCTGTTTATTCTTGTAGTCATTGTAGTCAAAAAGACATTACCAGCAGAAATATATGACCTGTATTCTCAAAATTGAAATGATAAATTGAGAATCAACAAAGTAATACTTGTTAGGATGTGCCTGTTAATTGTTTTAAAGTTTTCTGATCTCCAAGGTTTAGGATTAGATTAGTTAATTTTGAAGAATAGATTAAAAAAAAAACTAAAAACAAAACTGGAAGGATAAAGGGAAAAATATGATCTTCCTCGAATAAACATCTTATGCTAACCTACTGACATAGGCAGCTCTTAAACATGTCCACTGCCAAACTCCCCCAGGTCCAAGACACCCATCAGGGTCTGCAGGATGCGTCTGTGAAACTTCTTCTGCAGCTGCTCACGCAGTGGAGGTTAGCCCTGCAGCTTCAGGGAAAGACGCGAGGTGGGGTTGAGGTTTGTACAATGACAGCCACCTTCTCTCCTTTCTGTAACCTGTAAGGGTTAAGGATTTCAATTTATTCAAGATCTGACAGTTTTATCTTGGATTTTTTCTGATATTACGTGCATCATCCCAGACATTACTTTTCACAGTTTCTTTGTTTTGACATATGCTTGTTAGATCCTGCTTTTAAGCTGAAAAGGTTTGGGATGCTTTGCTCTGGTCACTTGTTAAGGGCCATAACTGCAGGTTTGCAGGTCAAATAGTGTGGTTCCTTCACTAAATCTTCCTTTTCTTTGTCTTTCCTGTCCACCAGGCCAGTCCAAGACTACCAGACAGAAGCCCCCATTGCTCAGTGCTCCATGCAGTGGAGGGCCTGGCTCTGCTACTCCTCTGCTCGTGTCAGATCAGCACAAGGAAGTTGGCTGTCGGCGTATTAAGAGAAATACGCTGCCTCTTCACAGCCCTGGGACATGCTGAGGTACAGTGCTGAAAAAACACATGTTCACCAAACAAATATAGAAATACATCAGAAAGCTGCAAGTTCTGCTAAAAGATTGAAAGAGTACATGGGAATAGCTGGATGCAAGGAGAGCCATCTGGTTCTAGATGTGATTAGAGATGCAGTACATGCCACCTGTGAATTATTTCTCGTTGTGTCATGCTGTTGTAAAAATATCTGATTCTATAAATGTCACGCCTTACAGGACGATGACAAACCCATGATAGAGGTCATGGATCAGCTGAGCCCAGCTGTAATGGACAGCATTGTTCATGTGGCTGTTTCTGACTCAGTGAGTACAAGATTAGTATTCTAGATCCAGTAGAACACAGTGTTACAGATGACTTATTTTACTGCTGTGTGTTTCTCTCTGTTTCTCTCTAAATCCCCTCTTTCCCACGCTTTAGTCCACGTTGCCCCTCAGCCATCATGTTGACCTCCAGTGGCTGGTTGAGTGGACAGCTCGGTTGGTGAGCAGTTCATACGATGTGAAGAGCCCCAGCCATGTCTGGATCTTCGCCCTGTGTGTGAAGGACCCATGGGTGCTCTGTCTGCACATCTTCTTGCGGCAGGAGCACCTTCCCAAGCACTGCTCCATTGCTCTAGGATATGCCTGGCCCTATGTTTTCACACGGCTCCAGCTGCTGCTGCCACTAGTTGACCCCAAGTACAAGAACACAATTTTGATATAGATTATAGTTCATATCCAGTTAAAAACGTGTATGAAAGGTTCTAATATGAGGTGAAATTCCTCCTCTTCTTTCTTACCTATATTTCTGCAGCAGTCCAGTGAATGCAAAGAAGACTAGCACTGCAGGCACAAGCGACAGCTACATCTCTCTGTGGCGTAATTATCTGATCCTGTGTCTAGGTGTGGCTAAACCCAGCATCATGTCCCCAGGTCACCTCAGGGCATCTACACCTGAGATCACCGCCACCACACCTGACGGCAGTGTCACCTACGACAATAAGGTGTGTATTTATGCTCAGAATGTCACGGCGGTTACTTAATAGGCCTGGTGTCTGGTATCTGGTTCCATGTCCTGAAAATAATGGCATTACGTGAAGGAAAATAGTTCTCATCCTTACTGTCATTATAGATTTTTCTGATTATTTTTACGTGTTTAATATTATGCTTTCACTCGCTTCATGAGCTTTTTATGTGTTTAGAATATCGTCAGTTTTTTATCTTTTCCAAAATCCCCAAACAGTTCTCATCTCTATGCAACATGAGAGTCATGGGATATTTATGCGTGTGAAAATAAATTTAAGTAATATTGATTATTAGCTGCAGGCTAATTGCCTTTAATTTTTTTACCAGTGTATGCGTTCATCAGTTATCCTCAAAATATTTGATTAATTGATGGATGTGGCTTTAACTGTAATGAAACTTATCAAGAAACAATTTATCCCCAATCCGATATTGTAGATTGTAGCACGGTGAAACCCTAGAATCAATTAATAATGATAGTAATGTTTTGAGTTGATCAGTTTTGGATTGTTAATATATATTTTTGTTACAGGTGATAGGCACTCCCTCTGTGGCCTGGCTATTAAAACAGCTCGTCCCACTGATGAGAGCTGAGAGCCTGGAGATCACAGAGTCTCTGGTGCTGGGGTTTGGATGCACAAATGCTCTGGTCTTCAGGTAATTGAACAGAAGCCTGCATAAATGCAAACCTACAATAAAACACACAACCTTCGCCTTACATGTCAGATCTGTGGTTTACTTTTCTGTTTTTCATTTGTTGCTTTTGGGTGTGGACCCTGAGAATAGATGCTGGATTAAGATCGCAGTAAAAACTGGATGATGTGCAAGATATGTACTTATCTCTTACATAAGACACACATGTTTCTTTGGTGGTTTTTATGCTCCCTATTACTTACTCCCATCTGTCTGTACATTGCCATCATAACTTGCACGAGTCACATACTTTTGTGACATTCAGAGAAGATGTAGAAGAGGAATTCTTAGAGAACAAGAGATGTATCACATTTTTTCAAAGGACAGAGGTTCCGTTGTGAGAAGAAGGTATTTAATATTGAAAGAGTTAATCTATTTTTAACCCAGAATGTTTTCTGAGGAGTTCATTGTTATGAAAAAGATTAACTTCCTTTGAGGATTAGTGCTTTTGGGGTATGTGATATTTGTTGCACAAAGTGTTTTTTGTGTTACAAACCATTCTGTTCATTGAACATCTTCATTCCTTCTCTACAACTTTTGATCTTCCTCTCTCAGCAAGCCTGTAATGAGGAAATCAGTTTATTTTTGCTCCGTCTTATTTACAGGGAGCTAGTTGAAGAACTCCATCCATTGATGAAGGAAGCACTGGAACGTAGGCCTGAGGTAACACACACACAGACAACACGGATTAGATCGACTTTAATGATTTCCAATATACTCTTGATGAAGCATAATGTCAATATGTTAGTACAGAGTTAAAATTGTATTTACAAAAAAAATTATTTGACAGTAAATGTTTGTCATGGCTGTTAGGCCTGTTCCCATCAAGCAGCAATCTATTGATTTGCAGAATTAATATTTTTGCAGATGAAATGTACATTATTATTGATCAGACCCCACAGTGCAGCATTAAACTGACACCCTGCGTGTGCTTTTAGAACAAGAAGCGCAGAGAGAGGAGGGATCTTCTCCGGCTGCAGCTGCTGAGGATCTTTGAACTGCTTGCAAATGCAGGAGTTATCAGTGACAGGTAGAACACGCGGCACCTACTGAGCAATAAGTATTTTCTGTTATCTTGATGTTCCTCTGATGACGTGAGTTTGGGGTAGTGATTCGGAAACTGTGAGGGTGTGGTGACATAACAGGGAGTGATCCCTCCTGTTTTTTCAGACGGAAAAATGTATCAGGCGGAACTAATGCTTCGACATCGGATTGTTCTGACTCATTTTGGGTTTAAACTACAAACAGACCCTGCTTCTGTGGCAATTAGATGGAGAGACACAGAAGAGTGTGACAGAGAGTAAAAAACTGAGCCAGATGGAAAGAAGTATTGAGAAATATATTACGGGGATGAAAAGAAAAGCGCACAAAACTTCAGATCCATAGAGGACAGAAACGGGAGACCGTAACACTGATCAACTGCCACAATCCAAGACAGAAATGTTTCTTTTGTATTTCCAGGGAATGTGGTTGTAGATGAGGGGAGAGCTGTTCGTTAATGTATTTCTGAAAACTCTGGCAGCTGACAGTATGAAGCCAAATCAAAAAGAAACCAAGAAGACATTATGCCTCAGTCACATTAGCAAGCCACCAGATTTTTTCAAGAGAAAAATTGATTGTTGCAGGAAAATTGCTTTAAAAAAAAAAAGGAATAGCATGAGTGAACAATAAAGCACAACTCTGTGGTGAGAGATTCACAAACAGAATTCATCTTTCTTATCAAATACTCTTGAACTTTATTGTTTGTTTTTTTTTTTTTTAAAGATGTGCGTTAAAAAAAAACAGTCTAATTGCCGCCACTAATACTGGTGCAGTGAATCGATACAGCCAAACCGTCTTTCTTCTTTATGTAATTACATGCATTTTCCCATCAAGTTCACACTTTGTTCACACATTTGCACATCATTTGAAAATACTTGTGTTACAAATATGTATATAGTTTTTTCTAGCCTTTATGTGGACAATGTACTACTTGTAACTATTGTTTTTTTCTATGAGGAATGACTCTTGTGGAGAAGTCCTTTTTGTGATGACATACCCCAGTAGTTCACTGTCATTGGTTGCTTGTGAGCCAACCCTTTTGCAGCTTAAGGCCATACAACTCTGAACACATAATGAATTACTTTGAGAAAAGAAATGTCTTCATCTTGACATCTTTTAGCAGTCAAAGTTAATCTTGACCTGTTTTGTCATATTCTTGTTCTGGCATGGGGCCCCCTTCCAAAAGGTGGTATGCCAGAAAAAGTTTGAGAACCACTGGCTTAAGGTTTCACGTGACAACTCTTAACTGTGAGAATTTGAATATTTCCATGATAAGATACATACATGGTCTTTTCTTATTTTCCTCCATCTGTTACTTCTGGCCTCTCTTCCCTTTTCTCACTACAGCACCAATGGGGCTCTGGAGCGCGACTCCCTGGCACTGGGTGCTTTGTTTCTCGAGTATGTCGATCTAACTCGAATGCTTTTGGAAGCTGAAAATGAGAAGGAGCTGGACGTCCTTAAAGACATCAGAGCCCATTTCAGCGGGATGGTGGCTAATCTGATCCAGTGTGTTCCTGGTAAATAACTGTTGCCTTTTAATGACTCTACAACCTACAAAATACATTGGCTTTTCAGTAGTATGTGTCCTGCATTTACAGGGTAGGTTTTCATGTCAGTCAGTAAAACTCCTTATTGATTACAAATGTGAGTAGAAGCTGTCATATAGAGTCTTTTGTGTCTCACTCTTGCATCTGTACAGTCCACCACAGGCGCTTCCTCTTCCCTCAACAGTCTTTGAGGCATCATCTCTTCATTCTCTTCAGCCAGTGGGCTGGACCCTTCAGTGTTATGTTCACCCCCCTTGACCGTTACAGTGACCGCAACCATCAGATCACTCGCTATCAGTACTGTGCACTCAAGGTAAGTGGTACCCATATTCCTAAACTCTACTGTGCACAAAAAGTTAGTTTCCTTTGTTTTATTGACAGAAACCTGAGAATGAACTCTGCTTTTGTCTTCCAGGCCATGTCGGCAGTTTTGTGCTGCGGTCCAGTTTTTGACAATGTTGGTCTCTCTACTGATGGCTATCTCTACAAATGGCTTGACAATATCCTGGCCTGTCACGACCTACGGGTAGGCCAGCTCTGTAACTGCTGTTTTTCTTAAAATATATTCTGAGATTTAGGTAGTTTGAATCGTTCTAATAATCTGATAATGTATCAGCACTTCCATTTTCATGAACTTGACATTAAAATCCCTGTTTTTCTCATTTCTATACTATTTATGTCAGTGTATTAGTGCCTTTATATGATCACATGTCTGCCATTAGGTGCACCGTCTGGGGTGTGAAGTGGTCATCCTGCTTTTAGAACTGAACCCCGATCAGATCAATCTGTTCAACTGGGCCGTGGACCGTTGCTTCACTGGATCTCACCAACTGGCTTCTGGCTGCTTCAAGGCCATCGCCACAGTCTGTGGCAACAGGTCGGTAATCCTTTATCTGTTCCTATGTGTTCCAATCTGCCCTGCTGATATTTTCTCTGTCTAGATAAACAATGTTTACTTGACACAAATCATTCCCTTGGCTGCAGTTTTACCAATGAAATCATAAATTGTGTATTTACTGTATATATATCTATATCCACATATCTGTTAACATTCACTTGTTTAGTTTTCAGCTTAACCAGCAACTCACACCTGTTTCTGTTTATTTTTCCAGGAATTACCCATGTGACCTGGTGACTTTGCTCAATCTTGTGCTGTTCAAGGCCTCAGACACGAACAGGGAAATCTATGAAATCTCCATGCAGCTGATGCAGGTAGGACAAGGTTACGTTTTCAATTGTTCATCAGCTGCAAATAGAGAGGTGGAAAAATTACTATTAAATCCCAAGCCTGCCAGTATAAGATGGATATGTGTGTGCAGGTGCTGGAATCTAAGCTGTGTGCGTATTCTAAGCGCATGGTGGAGCAGAAGCCTGGTAATATTTTGTACGGAACACACGGCCCCCTGCCTCCCCTGTACAGTGTCAACCTCTGCCAGCTCTCCATCCAGCTTGCAAGCATGTACCCAGAGCTCACACTGCCTCTTTTCTCAGGTATACCCTCCATTTTAAACATTTATCCATGTTCATACACTGTATATTATTTTGTAGAACATCACTGTGTTACAAAGTACAATGAAAAAAAAGTCCTGGAGAACTAACTTATAAAGTGCTGAAATCTGGGTCTATACTAGAGCAACGTCATGTTTATTTTAGGGATATATGTGCATCCTAAATGCTGACCAAGCTGTAAATAAATACTCTCACCCCCTTCATATTATGTTTTGCTAGAAGATAATGTTTCTGCAATAGCGATGGATATCAAATTAGCAAAGCAGTCATATGCTGAATACTTTCATTTAGTGAAGCTATAGAATGCTGATACCAGCAGGAAATTTGCTAAAATCAAATTCTGCTTTTTAACCCCTCACATGCAAAGCCATTCTGCTCCCTAAGGCCTTGTTCATTGACAGTGTGGGTCTCTTGTAACTGAAAACATAAAAAGAATGTGCATTTTCCTCAAAGATCTTGATTGTACACAGTAAATTCTCCTGAAACATTTTTGATCATGCAGAGGTGAGCCAGCGTTTCCCAACCACCCATCCAAATGGCAGACAGATCATGTTATCCTACCTGCTACCCTGGCTTAGTAACATTGAACTAGTGGACACTGGGCTCATACCCCCTGCCTCAAGCCCCTGCACACCTGAGGAAGACTCTCACGGTCAGGGACAGGGCATGACCCTCAGTCTGAGAGGTAATGGCTGGGGCTCCTTGCAGGCTACCTCACTGGTGCTCAACAACCTCATGTTCATGACGGCAAAGGTGGGAAACAGTATTTGTTTTTATTTGTTAAATTTCTCTGTGCTCCCTAGAGGTTTTTCCCACCTTATAACTGGATTTTTTTTTTTAAATGATCAGTATGGAGACGAGGTTCCAGGACCAGAGATTGAGAATGCCTGGAATGCTCTGGTGTCCAATGAGAGGTGGAGCAACAACTTGCGGATCACCCTGCAGTTCCTTATCAGCCTGTGTGGAGTGAGCAGTGATACCACACTGTTACCTTATGTATGTAAAATGAAATGATCGCCACAAAGATATTAATATATTGAATTTAATGGTGAGGGTATACGTCCAAAAAACTTCTTTCAGCAAAGAAAATATTTTAATTATGTTTTAGATCAAGAAGGTGGTGATCTACTTGTGTCGCAACAACACCATCCAGACTATGGAGGAGCTCCTGTTTGAACTGCAGCAGACCGACCCAGTCAACCCTGTGGTTTTACACTGTGACAACCCTCCCTTCTATCGCTTTGCTGCCAGCAACAAAGCATCCACCTCCCAGACAGGTGAGTAGATATGCTCCTGTGTTCTCACAGCTTTTTACGTGACAGATTATTTACTGTGCTTGGATTTCTAAAAAGCCTTAAATGTTTTACGTGCAGGCACCACATCCAGCAGTAACACTGTGGTGGCTGGTCAGGAGAACCTGACAGATACAGATGAGAACAAGCTGGTCAGAGACAATGAGGAGCGGTAAGTATTAATATATTTGTATATATGTGTATTAGAAAAAAAGAGACGACATCAGCTTGGGTTGCCACAGTGAGACCAATTTAGTTTAAGAGGCAGCTGTCAGACATCATATCAGTTCCACTGCTTTAATCACAGAAGACTGAACACCGTGAAAAATCTGGAAACCGAATTTCACTTTTAATGTCATGCGCTTATTTCAGCAGGGCCAGGGCTCACAACAGACTGGAGTCTCGCTACAGCAACAGCTCTGGAGGCTCGTATGAGGATGAAAAGAGTAAGTTCTCTCATGACAGTGAATGAACAAACGTACTGGAGAATGTGTTATTACACACATTACAGGCTGCTAGCTCAAGAAATCTCTAGAACATAGATTTTCCCTGTCAGTCTAAAATGTTCACTACTCGAGCTAAAGACTTTAATGGTGATTGTTACTCATTTTCTTCATACAGCCAGTTTTTATGGTCAAACTCACAACTGTTTGTGTTCAAAGGGTTCCGTGCAGAGCTGTAGTCAGCTTAGTATAAAGTCAGTTCTATTATATAACCAAGCCAGTGTATTAAAGAGCTTTAATTCATGAACCTCTAGGCTGATTTGGATATGCATAAACCCTCAAAATAAACTTGGCAGTCTGAACGTTGAGCCTGTGTTAATTTTAGGACAGAGACTTTAATAAATCTGTCATATCTTCTAAATGACAGCTATCTAGATAAAACGACAACAAATTGTGTAAGCTTCCAAATTATTTCTGGACCTGATTTGAGCTAACAAATTCTACAGGACAGCTAATTTGGTGTAGCATAAAGAAAACATGTAATCTGGTTTGTGCGAGGTTCATCTTGCAGTATCTTTCAAGCTCATTCCTAATGGTTGGTTTGAACTATACAATTTTATCCCCACATACCTGGAATGTGTAGTTGGTTCCACCCCTTATTGATTTAACAAGTTGGGTTCAGAGAGAAACCATGCTTTTCTATGGGTGAAATATATCTTAATTTACTTCATAGCTGACCCACTTCCACCATATGCCGGATGGCTACTTGGTGTCCTGGAGACCAACCATCCTCAGCCTTTACCAATGCCAGTTAACGGAGGCTGCTGGGCACCTCTGGTTGACTACCTTCCTGAGACCATCACCCCGAGAGGACCTCTGCATAGGTATACACACAGGATGTGCACTGCGCAGCAGTCTACTCTGAAATGACCATAGAAAATTACACAGAAAGCAAACAGGGCTTTGGAACTGATAACAGAGTCAGCAAAGCAACTAGTCTAAAGCATTTTGAAGATAAGACTTAAATGATGTTCACATAGACAGTTACACCTGGCTAAAGCTTACTTACTCATATAACTATCGTAACCTACTTAAAGAAAAACTGGACATGCGCTTGTTTTTAATGTTTTTAATGTTTTTTTTCCGTACCGATTTAAGAAAGGAATTTTGTTCTTGTTACATTTTTTTTGATGAAATATAAAAAAATAGAAGCAGCAAGATAAATCCATTTTTTCCTAGGATACTGTATGTGGGCTATTTGATGGGCTACATTGGTTTTAATCCGCACCTTGAAGGATGGTTATGCTGCTCGTTACGTCAGACTATGAAAAGTACAGATACTGTTTATTTTATTGAGTTTATCTCAGGAGTTTTGTGTTGTGTTGGTCTTCAGGTGTAACATTGCTGTAATCTTTATGACTGAAATGGTGGTGGACCACAGCGTGAGAGAAGACTGGGCTTTACACTTGCCTTTACTACTACATGCCCTCTTTTTGGGTAGGTTCACACAAAACACACTCTTCTTTAGTAAGATCATTTTAGATAATTTTTGATCATTTTAGAAAAACATAGAACGTAAATAGACTTTAGTTTGATTAAAAAAAACACTGGAGTTATTAATGGCCAACCATATAAACTCATCCATCATCCAGCTCTAATCTCTCAATGATGAAACCTGAGGTGGATTTAAAGACACTTGAACTAAAAATAGACTAAACCTACCTAGAATCTAAAACCTACCTGGTCACATAGACACATGGTATTACACATTCTGCATACTCGGCATACTGATCCTCAAGATAGATTGTACATGTCATGCTTTCTTTGTTTCTGTGGACATTAAGTTGTTTAAGAATCCATGCTGTAAAACCCATGTGCCGTGGGCATTCAAGAAGAATTCTGCAGTCTAGACAGATATGCATATAAGCTTCAAGTAATACAATAGGATAGTAAATAACAAGTATTTAATTGGACTGTTTTTTATTATTACTTTATAGTGTGTACTCTTTTTTTGTTTTTTAAATGCTAATACAGTTTTTTTGTTGTTTGTTTTTTTTTTCCTTTAACCTGCATGGATACCTATTTGACAGGCCTGGACCACTACAGACCAGAGGTCTATGAGCACAGCAAACGTCTCCTTCTCCACCTCCTCATCGCCCTCTCCTGCAACAACAACTTTCAGGTCGGATATTAAGTTGAGCCGCAACAAGCACACCGGAACGTAGTAGTGCATGGAAAGTCGTTCACTACGAAATGCATTTTCACACTCGGTGACAGGACTGCTGGCAAATTTCACCTGCCCCTGAAGGATACCACTTAATTTTGTTTTTCCAGGTAATAGCATCAGTTCTGATGCTGACGAGGGAGATCAGTGACAACAAGACCCTCACTATTAAATCCAGCTACCACACAGAGTACCAGCAGTCACGTAAGTGGAAAATAGTCAGCATGCATACGAGTATGTTTCTGTTGCACACATTTTCACATAAAACTACTGATGAAATACTGAAGAACGTTACAATATAATAAAGGGTATAAAAGTGCACTATTATACTCTGTCATCGTGTTTTCTTAGATGCGCCCGACTTTCTGCGAGAGTGGCAGGCATCTCCGGTGGTAGACTCAGGACTCAGTTCCACCTCCAACTCATCCTCTGCTAGTCTGGGTGGTGGCAGCACAGCAGGCAGCGTTGGAAATTTGCCCCTTGTAACACCTGATGATCTGGAGGATCTGGAGGATACACCCAATGAGACGGATGAGAAGACAAACAAACTCATCGAGTTCCTCTCCACCAGGTAAACACAACTCCAATGAGCTTTTATGGAATTTGACAGGTGCCACTGAAGTATTTGGGCACACAAGTGTTGGAGTGTGTTTATTTACGTGTGTGTGAAAACATCATTGTTGCGCACAGTGTCTCCATGGTAAGGAGTGAAATGTGCAACACATTTAAGTGCTTGTGTAACTTGTATGTGGTGCTACTGGTGGTGGGTATACAGTGCCTGGAGTACTGTGTTGTTGTTGCTCAGAGCGTTTGGGCCACTGTGGGCGCATGAGGACATCACTCCAAAAAACCCCAACTCTAAGAGCACGGAGCAGCTCTCCAACTTCCTACGACATGTCATTTCTGTCTTCAAGGAGTCCAAGTCTGGTGAGAAACAACTTATTTTTGATAATAAATGCCTCTCACTGAATAACAAAAATGTTAGAGAGCTTTTACTACCTCATGAATTTATACATTCACTTATCTTTTCAAATTGAGCCCAAACTGATTCACAATGTACCTGTGTATGTGTTTCTATGTTTATTTTTGTCTTTACACTCATCTCTCTGCACAGACTTCCACCTGGAGCAACAGCTGAGTGATGTGGCCTTACAGACAGCTCTGTGCAGCTCCTCGCGCCACTACGCTGGGCGCTCTTTCCAGATCTTCAGAGCCCTCAAACAGCCAATCAACAACCATGCTGTCTCTGACCTGGTCTCACGCCTTGTTGAGGTGGTGGGAGAACATGGAGATGAGGTGCAGGTGAGCGATAGAGTTCAAGTACTGTCGGGTAAAGGTGGGAAGTATGTTTGTATTTGACATGCCTGTATAACTGAGCGCATCTGGGTTTCAGGGCTATGTGATGGAGGTGCTGTTGACGTTGGAGTCAGTGGTGGTGAATCTAGCCGAGTGTCTGAAAAACAGTGACCTCATGGCAGCTCTTACCAGGTCAGCTTCTGTTCTAAAGTAGAGGTTTGATATATAGGTGTAACGCAGCAAAAGAAATAGTAGAGAAAAGTTTTCCGTTTCTTACCTCTTCCCAATGAGATTCAATTGTTGAGAAGTTGTCTTTTGTTCAAATCACAAGTTATCTGAGGATTTAATTAATCTTCATGTTCATTAATATCATGTTTTTTTTTTTATTTTTTAGATACAACTCTCAGTAAATAACACTTCTGTTTTTACTGTGTTTGGTTCCTAGGACATCCTCTCCAGACTTTGTAACTAGTGACAAACTGATGAACAGAAAGAGCACGGGTCAGCTGAACTTCCCCGGCCCAGGATTTTCTGGTCTGTCATCCCAACGCCACCAGCGTTCCTATTCTGTCCCAAAGAAATTTGGCGAGTGCAGCAACCTGTCCTGTGATCCACCTCGCAGTGCGACTCTTGATCGTATACAGGCAAGAAATACAGAATCTTCATCAGTCGAATGGGACAATAATTGGAGCTTTTTATATTTTGCTGATTTAGTGTTTATGTTCGATCTACAGGCCGGCAATAGTCATGGTCTTGCCCGGATAGCAAGAACCCCAGGATCCTGCACATCATCAACCAGTCGTATTGATCCCAGTGTTCTGTCTGATCCTGCACACGTTTCCCATCCTTCATCAATACTGGCGACTGTCTTCTGGGTGGCGGTGTCACTCATGGAGTCGGACTTTGAATTTGAATACCAGATGTCACTTCGCCTTGTTCACAAGCTGCTGTCAAAGGTAGATAAGAATTACACCTACCTAGATCTATAAAAACAAAAGTTATGCCAGAGTTGAAAAATAAAAGTACAGGAATGTAAACATTTCCTGAAGCTTTCTGAATAACCTCACACAGTTGCATGTTTAGAATGAGAGCAAACCTTCTCAAACTTATTACAAGAATAAGACAATAATAACTGTAAAACTCTAAGGAAAACACCAAAATTTGCTCAAACAACTGTTATTTTGCAGGTACCTTTAGACAGAGCCGAGAACCGCGAACGCCTGGAGAAGCTGCAGGCTCAGCTTGGATGGACTGGGTTCTCTGGGATTCAGCAGCTTTTGTTAAAGGGTTTTACCTCCCAGACGACCTCTGACCTCACCTTACAGCTTTTCTGCCAACTCACACCAGTTTCCCGTGTACCTGTTGTTGACAGCTCACAGTCTATAGGTAGATATAGTGGATAGCAGTAATGTTTTCTGGCCAAATTATTTTCATACTTTAGATCTTATAAGCCATTGGGACAGTATATGATTTTATACTGTGTGGATTTAAAGCCCATCCTTCTTTTCCTGTGTAGGTTTTCCTCTGAATGTGCTGTGTTTGCTGCCCCACCTGGTGCAGCACTTTGGCCATCCAACACAGTTTTGCAAGGAGAGTGCTGAGAGGATTGCACAGGTATATTAATGCTCTGGATTCCTTTTGGCCTTGTGTAATTTGCTTAGGTGTCTTTCTTTCTTTCCTCCCATGTCTTTTTGGAAGATTAGGCCTTAAAGAAAGTTTTATAGGACTAGAAGACAAGCAGCAAAAAATCCACTTTAATATGGCTGAAGAAGGATGACTATTTCTCTCATACTCTGTGTGCTTCTTCTTTCTGATACTCTATGCCTTTCTTAGGTGTGTCTGGAGGAGAAGAACACAAAGCTGTCTCATTTGGCACATGTTATGACTCTCTATAAGACGCGTTCCTACACGCGGGACCCATTCTCCTGGGTCAGTGTAGTTTGTCGCTACCTGCATGAGGCTTTCTCCAACATAACACTCAACATGGTCACCTATATGGCTGAGGTAAGTGCTGCCAAATCCCCATCCCCCATTTTGAGGTTTACAGAGTTCTCTCCCTCCAATGTTATGCTCCAGTCATTACATTCTAAGGTAGTAGTATATTAAGTAAGTGCTTTGTTTGTCCATTTTGGTTCAGAATCTGTTTTTTTTTTTTGTTATTTTGCTAGAATGCTATCTTTTTCAATAATATTACACTTTTTAAGAGGACAATCAGTCGTTGACATCTAGAATTCAAACATACGCCGACACTGGTTCAAAACAAGAATTTGTTCTTACTTTGTCACTCACCGAATGTCTCTCTCTATCTTTCAGCTGCTGGATAAGGGCCTCCCCAGTATGCAACAGTCTCTCCTTCAGATCATCTACTGTCTGCTCAGTCACATGGACCTGACTGCTGTACAAGTCAAACAGTTCAATGGTGATGTCATGAAGACCATTGAGAAGTTTGTCCATGTAAATATCCTTCAGCACTTAGTGCTGTTCCCTTTTTTTTCTGTGTATCGCTGTGATATAAAGAATTGTTGACTGTCTCTCTTATTCTGTTTAACTTGTGATTTTATAGACAATACACTGGAAAGATGCTTTAAACATCTTAAAGCTGGTAGTGTCACGCTCTGCCAGCCTAGTACATCCGGTGTACGGCCACACACAGGGTGATCTTTCCAACCTAGAGGTTAGCAGAGTATGGGACGGTTCAGCCAAGGCTCTGCCTGGGAAAACACTGGATTTCACCTTTGACATTTCTGAGGTGAGAAAGTAAACTTAAATTTACTGTACACTGCTTTGTTAAACATGATCAGAGATAAATCAGGATGTTTTCCAGGGAAATACTTAAGAGATTCAAACCACCACAAAATGCCTTTGTGTTTTTCACAGACACCGGTAATCGGGCGTCGATTTGACGGGCTTCAGGGTTCGGGGGGGAGAGATGGGAAGGCCAGAGCCATGGCTGTCACCCGCAGTACTTCATCCACCTCCTCTGGTTCAAATTCCAATACCATCCTGGTGCCTGTCAGCTGGAGGCGACCACAATCATCTCAGGTAGTGTCAGAAGTCTTTTAAGCAGCACAAGCAAAAACAGCATAGTACAGTGCGCTAAAAGTAAAGTGAGGATGGTCTTAAAATGAACATCATGATTCCTGTATATAAAAGACTAAACAATCAAAGCACTGGGTGTCAATAACCGTATTGACTTTAAACAAACAAAAGAGTTTATGTCTGTTATCTCTTTGATTGATGTTTATATTTGTTGCCATCTTTCTTCCACACAGAAAAGAACCAGAGAGAAGCTCGTGAGCGTCTTGTCTCTTTGTGGACAGGAAGTTGGACTCACCAAGAATCCATCGGTAGGCTATCTTCATTTGTTTAACGATACTGTACCACTGTTAATAGCTGAGAAGAATAAACTAAAGCCAATATTTTACTGCAAACTGCGATCTCTGTCCATTTTTTTTTTTTAAATTCACGCTTTTGAAGTTACACCATAAATTTGAAACTGTTCGTGTTATTTTCATTATGTCCTACTGCCATCCCTATTTTTATTTAAATTTTTTTTTGTCCACAGGTGATCTTCTCATCCTGTGGTGACTTGGATATGATGGAGGTGCGGGAGAGTGGGGTGTCATCAGAGGAAGGAGGCACCAGAGAAGACACACTAGATGA
The DNA here is from genome assembly GCF_036924035.1 of Leuresthes tenuis. Taxonomy (NCBI): domain Eukaryota; kingdom Metazoa; phylum Chordata; class Actinopteri; order Atheriniformes; family Atherinopsidae; genus Leuresthes; species Leuresthes tenuis. Next base: position 15,507,525 of record NW_027325375.1, on the reverse strand, counting down.
CACTGCCAGCGAGCAGCAGTTCAGGGTTTTCCGGGATTTTGACTTCCTGGATGTTGAGCTGGAGGACGGAGAGGTGAGATTCATTTAGCTCTTTATTTCACCCACAGCCATTTGATTTACAGTTAGAAGTGTCCGTCTCGTTCCTTCCCTTTTCCCCCCATTGTGTGTTTTGCCTTTCTTTAACATTAAAATATTTTAAATGTATTTCTGTGTTGCTCCTTGTCTCTCTGTCTGTCTAACTATGTGTCTTTCTCTCTCCCCTTGCTGCCTAGGAGCTCCAGGTAAGGTGTCCCACTCTGAGCATTCAACATTAGCTTTTATCAGCTCTGTGGTGTTGCTCGCGCCTTTGTTTCTTACTGGGAAAAAATATCATGACAGCTTCATGTGGCTTTCACAGCTTGGTTGCAGAACTACTTTCTGACATTACTGCTATTTGTCAAGTCTTTATGGGATAGATTATCCTGAATGCAGGCTTCCTTTCCAGCATATTTTCATACCATAAATAACAGTTCATTTAGCATCTTGTGCTTGTAAATGCAGCAACTTTTCATTGTTTTGAGAGTTAACACGAAAATGTTCTCACAGCTGTGAAATCGACTGCTACCAGTGCTTCTGCTCTTGTCGTCCAATATGCGTGTGTGTATGTGTTTCATCTAGGGTGAGACTGTTGATAACTTTAATTGGGGCGTGCGTCGGCGATCTCTGGACAGCACAGAGCTGGGTGACCTGTTAGAGGAGAGCCAGCACTCAGGCAGCACCCCCAGTTTGGGTCACGAAGATCCACACGACTCAGACGAGTCATCGGAGGAAGAAGAGTCCTCAACTAGCCAGAGCCTCTCCCATTCTCAGCTTGTGAGTTCAGCCTTAACAGTTGGATCAATAATATTGTTAAAACTCAATAAAGTCTGCAAAACCTTATTTATTATGTATAATCTTCCATTATGTTCTAGACTTACCCCTCTCCATCAGAAGAAACCAACCAAACTGATTCTCTGTCCACCTCTTATGACACATCTGCCGACCCCCAATCATTCAGTGCTACCACTCCAGGCCAGGGAGTCATCCATGATTATCACAGTGGCCTACATGTGAGGAATAATTCACATCATTATGCCTTCAGTTGTGACTTTCTGTAGATTTATGTGTTATTATCTGACAAAACACAATGTCATTGTTTCCTCAGGTGAGGGTGTGTGGTGAGGATGAGGACACTCAGGCTCAAGATGATGAGCTGTCTTTGAGTGCCAATGAGCTACCTCATGGCTCAGACTGTGGTGAGAGCTTCACTCTGGAGTTGCCAGGGCAACCTCAGGATCAGCTGCCAAATTTAGACCGTGGCCTCAATCCAGACTACTGCCAACCTCCGCTGGACTTTCTAGACCCCAACTGTCTACCCAGGTAAACTAGCAAGAATGAATGTCACGTTGTTTCAGTGAAATATGATTTTATTGTTAGAGCGCTTCTTTAAATATGCAACAGACAAAATGTTTGCATGTACGACAGCAGAACATACTTAGTTTAATTCAGCGGTAAGTTGTCATTGACAGACAGGCTTTCTAAATGATTTACTGATACATTCAGTATGCTTGCTATAAAATTCTCATATGCACAAACTCCAGTTATAGATAATAATAGGAATTTATGAAAAGTGTAGAAACCAAATTACTAAGTAGAAATTAAAAGAGACGTTATCTTATGTAAAGGTAATATAAAGTTGTATGAGTATTTCTTAACCATACATCCTTCATGCAATAATACATAATGTTTTTTTTCTCTCATGACATTTATTCTGTGACCCAATCTGAATGACACAGAAGCATTATCACATTGTCCAGCTCCCTGGATACTACGCATTAGCCGAGAAACTCTTTTGGAAGTTATTGAAAGTTTTTTCTCATTCCCATTGAAACAGCTTACATGATGATGTAGATGATTTGGAAGACCTGGGGTTTCCTCCTCCCCCCTCTCCGTTTTTCTCTGCCATCTTGGCAGCATTCCAGCCCACAGTGTGTGACGATGCTGAGGAGGCGTGGCGCTGTCATGTTAACCAGCTCGTGACTGACTCAGATGGGTCCTGTGCTGTTTACACTTTTCAGGTCTTCTCATCTCTCTTCAAGGTAAACCAGTTGAAGGTTTGGTTTAAAGTATACATAGTTCATTACTCAGAGTTTCTATATTTTTCTGTTTTTTCCATGGGACTATGACAGTATTTTTTTTATCTCTCCAAGCAGCATCTTCTATCTGGAAGTATTTGCATTCACTACAGTACATTCATTCCTAAAGTATCCTTTCTTTTGCAGAACATCCAGGGCAAATTCTGCACCTTGACTACTGATGTTGCCACCTATCTTGGTGAGGGATTAAGGGGCATTGGGTCAAAGTTTCTCAGGTCCTCACAGATGTTAACCACATGCTCAGACTGTCCCACAATCTACATTGATGCCGACACGGTGCGTACTGTTGGTTGACTTTGGTGACTTGGTGCTGATTATTGTATGTTGGCTGGTTGAAAGTCATAAGTAGCTGAACTTTTATTTTCTTTTTGTTGGTTTATCTAGATCATGTCCTACGGTCTCCTTGAAAAGATGAAGTTCAGTGCGCTGGAGCTGCAGGAGTACCTGGACACCTACAACACCAGAGAGGAGTCTGCTGTATCGGTAACTGAAGCCCTGCAGATAACTCATCATGTTTTTTTTATATTTTCTTGCAATAAAAAAAAAATGTTCACCATATCTCTTAAATTTTGTTCTTCAGTGGTTGAGGAACTGTAAGGATACATTTCCACGGTGTCCTGGTGACAGTGTGGTTACCTGCCAACCTGGAGACTCAGAGGAGAAGGTACGGCTTATTTACAAGTTATTTACTGTAACAAACAGAAGTTTAAAACATTTGATCCGAGTAGACTTATCTTACGCTTCATGTTTGTGTTGCTCCTCTGGGATTTTGTCACTCTGAGATGCTTTCTCCCTTTGCTTGTTGCTGTGTTTTATCTGCTTTACGCCTCTTGACTTTTTCTACCAGCCACTAAGAAATAGAAATGAAAGTTGCTGTCTCTTTGACTAATTCTCAGTAGCCTGACTATTAGTAGTCATGGTGAATACAATGCTTTGCATGTGTTTGATTGATGCTGTGTTCCTCTCACCTCATTCTGATGCCCTAACATGCACTCTCGCTGTCTAGCAAATGGAGTCTCTTGCAGTAAGTTCTCTTACAAGTTTCTTCACTTTGCTGCTGTAGATTTCTCTGAAATAATCTGCTTGACATACTTTCCGCAAGACTATCAGTTAGTTAACTTGCCATTTTACTCATATGCTTGTGTGTATCTGCAGAAAATGTGATTTTTATTTTTTTTTACTACTGATTCTTTTTTTCTTTATGACTGTCCTATAGCAACTGGAGCTTTGTCAGAGGCTTTACAAGCTGCACTTCCAGCTCCTCTTACTATTTCAGTCCTACTGCTCACTCATTGGTCAAGTTCATGCCATCAGTTCAGTGCCTGAGGTGAGTCAAATCGTACTCAGTAACAACATCACTAAAAGTCTTACAAAGCAAACTCAGTGGAACTCTTGTGGCTATATTAATATATTTACTATACATATAATTGTAATTTGTAGTTGATTTGTAGCATTTGGTCACACAGGGTTATAGCAGAACTGTTACACTGTGTTTGTGAATTGTTATTTAATTTTGTTAAAACTTTTTGTCCAATTTCAATTCAAAAGGGAACTTTTAAACATTTCAAGTCCAGGAAGTCTACTGACCTGAGAAAAAAAAGTCTTCATGTTACTCTTGAGAATTAAATCTTATTGAGATCATAAGGTGCATCTCAAAGTCAAGGATGCCTACTTGGTAGGCTCAGACCTTTCAAGCCTCATGCTTTTTAGGCTAGGAAAGACTCCTGTCTTGTGTTTAGAAACCACATAATGGAACATCCCTGACATATGACACGCTAAAGGTCTCACGTTGGACACACCCTATACACACAAAAGCTGAAAAAACTGACATCATACAGATGGTAATGTCACATCTGAGAAATGTAACCGTTAAGGATTCTTGCTTAACTTTGAGAAACACCTAATGTTCTTTTTGTAACAACATTAATCAATGTTGCCTTCCCACCTGTCAGCTGCTGAACATGTCTCGAGAGCTCACTGATCTGAAGACAAGCCTGCAGGCAGCAGAGGCGGCGGTGGCCAGCGACTTGGAACACAAACACTTGGCCCACACTCATGCACACGCCACCCAGGTGGCAGCCATGGTTGTGCCCAGCTTCGCCAGTTCGGAAGAAGCTGTGCAGGCCATACTAGAGTGCCTTAGGAATCATGAGTTCACCAAAGCCGTTCGGTATATCCAGGAATGCAGGTGAGTAACAATTCTGTCCACAAAACTACTACAAACAGTTCATAGTTGCCAGATAACATCAAGACCCAGACATTTGTGCTGATATTTATTATCATTAAATGAGGATATTTTAATGTCCAGCTATTGGAATCTATCAAACTGAAACATTCGCCAGCCAACACACTCATGTGTTAACAGTTAAAACTGTGCTTCTGCAGTAAAATGTTATTGTGTGACAAGTGCAACAGTGACTGTTCCTGTTGGAATTCAGTTGAAGGACAACATGACATCTAATCAGAAACCAGTGTGAAACCATTTCCCAAAGTTGGGATGTTGTTGGTGTTGTAAGTAAAACCTTACTGCAATTATTTGTGAATTATTTTAACGTAGTATTGAATTGAAAATCGTTCAAAGTCAACATCAAATGTTGAAAATAAGACTTTTTTTTTATTTAAAAAAAGAGAAGCTGATAATCTATTAGACAGAAGCAACACTGAGATCAGTTACTGTGTTTTTGAAAGTGAAAAGGTTCCCCTTTTTACTTGATGAATGATTTCAGCTTTTCAGCAGGTCTTGGCCTTCTTTGTCAGTGTTTGTTTCAAATATTTTGCAACACTTCATTTGGCTGCAACTTTAGCCAGAAAATGACCACTCAAACACAATGTGACATGTGTCTACACAATGTGTCATTTTCTTCCTTCCATTGACCTTTCCCTCTTTCCTGTTATCTTCTTTTCAGGAGACAGTGGCCCAGTGGGGTGTTTGGCGGCAGCTCAGAAAGTGAGGTCCAGACGCTGCTCAATGTTTACTTTCGTCACCAAACTCTGGGCCAGACAGGCACAATAGCCCTGGTTGGTTCCCGACAGGACCTCAGTCTGATCTGCTCCAAGCTGCTGGAGCTCAACGGGGAGATCCGCGACATGATCCGCCGCGCCCAGGGTTACCGGGTCGTCACAACTTACCTCCCCGACTCCAGCGCCTCCGGGACAAGCCTCTGACAAGACCTCAGGAGCCCCCCACCCCCTCCGTCCCCACCTTCATCACCCCCATCTCTGCAACCACTGACGCTTCCCAAACCACCTCCATCTCCCACTCTGCCATCTTATCCTGCTCACACAGAAGGGGCACAACACCCACATACGTGGCCCCTTCCTCCTCCAGTGTTTCTACTGCCCCAGCTGCACAGCTCCAGGCAGATACCTGCTTACCACTCTTCTCAACACTAGATCCAGAACCATATCTATACCATAACCTAAAACTTCCCCTGCTCTCCCCATTATCACCCACTGTAAACTCTCATGCCTCTTTTCTTGATTTTCCAAAATCCCGAGAGCTGTTTTCATCGCATAGCACCTCAAATACAACAGGCCAACCAGATTTTACAATGCCACGCACAAGACAGCCAACAAAGACTTATCTCAGTGAGAGTACTAGTCTTTATTATCCTCTCAGAGGATATCCATCACACAGTTCTCCTCCGTCACATCCACACAACAAGAAACACCTAACATCATCGCTTTCACCTAACACGCTCCCCACTGTGGCCTCGGAGGCTGCCATACTCACACACTCTGCATCACCTATTTCTTCTCGGGAGTCACATCTTCCCCATTTCCCCTGCTCTCCATACAAGCACTCACGCACATCCTCAGTTGTGCACCCAGGCCATGACACAGTCTTAACTCAAGGCCCTGCTCCATCTTCATCCCTCTCCCCTCCCCCGCCTCTTCCTTCCTGCCCCACCGGCCCAGAAGAGCCTGCAGTATGGGGTTGTTGCTGCTCCCTCCGTGGGGGTGCACCACCCTTATCGCGCTACCTGGGGAAGGTGGGGCAAGCTGCCCTGCCCCTGCTGAAAGCAGGGGGGCTCCTGAATACTGAACCGTCTGATGTCCAGACCTGAGACGATCAAGTTATTACAATTGAGGACCTAAAAAGCTTAAACGTCTGTGAATACTAGAACCTGAAACTAACTATTCCTCATCAACCTCAGATCTATGTCTGACAGTGGAGATGGTGACAGACCTGAAGATTTGACACATAATGGAATGAATCCCAGACTCACTGGATATCACAAGATAGCTGGTACTGAGAAAAAAGAGCTTATGTGATTCTATCCAAGCATTAGCTTTGCTCCACAGCTACACGTTGTAAAAGTATCGTGATCCTTTCATTCCTGCTTGATGGTCATCTTATCTGTTCTGCACCTGAGGACCTGTGAAGGCTCTGAGCTTGGATTTCTTACCTGCTTCCCAGAGGGAACAACATGACTGACTGTTGCTGCCTCCTTCAGGAGGATGTCATCTGTTGGTAGTACACCAGAGACAGTGAGGAAAACTGCCTGTGACACTGCGTAGCATCGTTGGAAGAATTTCCTCTATTGCACTAAATGGGGTTATTGGTATTTTTTTTAATGTTACAGAGAGGGGATTATGTTACTGTGAGAGAAAACGGCCGTCTCTTTTACAGAGAAGGAAAAGTTGGAGTGACTTCTCTCTCTTATTGTATCTACTGTTCTGAGACCTGCTTTGGAGGAAACTGTGCAATGCATGACCTAGTTGAATGCTCCCTACTGTACACTACGATCCTTCAGTCCCCCCCCAGAAATCCTGCTTCAGACTGACAGAGCAGACGCAGTTTTGACACGCACTTCCTTAATGCTGCTCTGACTCCGTTTATATTCTGTATCAGTGAACCAACTTATCCCGATTACTGTTGTGAACACTGGTGGGCAAATTCATGCCATTATCTGTGTGTGGCATATGCTCTTCTGTGGCTATTTGTAGCATCGTTAGTGAGTGTACACACTATATTTCTCACTGTCCTACACTGTTACAAGTTAACTTTGTGTTCACTTGCCAAAAGGATGCTGCATGTACACTCAAATATTTTTGTCTTGTTCGTCTACTGTTAATAGTCATGGTCACACAGCCATAGTAGCACATGTTTGTGTGTGGTTTTGTAGTTAGTTACACATAAGGGAAATGCTGACATTCAGCACTCATTGTCGATGTTTAAAGCAAAGCCAGTGCTACTTCTGAACACTTCCTGTCGTCAGCCCCTTTTTGTGAATCTCCCTCATTCTCCCTCCAGAACTCTCTGCTGTACACATCATGGTTACTATTTATATCTGATCAGCTGCACATCAACACTCATTTGACTTTTATATCGATGTTCGTTCTCTCAAATCAAACTGCCATGCATGCATTCAGTGTACTGTATGGAGTGTTTGAACTATTTATTAACAAAATCCTTTTATCTGAAAGATACGTTTGTATGAGGTGCAAAAGGGAGCTTCAAGCTCATGTGGGTGTGAGTTTTTTTTTCTGTGTGTAGGAGAACGTGTTTGCATGCCAAATGAAGAAGTTGCACATTTTTAAAGCTTTTTAGATGAGGACAGTTGTTTTTTTCCCCCACACTGTAAATAATTTTAGCCTTTGTGACGTTGTTTTGAGTTGAAGCTCTGTACAAGTTGGTCTCAAAGTAAAGACATCAAAACCCATTTCCTCAGCTTTTCATTTCACTGGTTTCAATTTAATGATGTGCCATATGTTACATATGGTTTAACTCACTTGCCTGTCCGCCTTGTTAAGTGTCTCACTGGACTTAAACTTGGTACCGACTCTGCAGTACATGCAAGCTTTTGATTGTGTTGAAAGTTGTGTGATAGAAGAACAGCACATGGTGGCGATGATCAAGAGTCGAAGCGGATTGGAAGCACGTGAACTAACAGCAATTGTTGAGCTGCTTCCTTGTTGGCAAGCAGGAGATCTGAACCCGTGCATTCTCAGCGAAGGCATCTTACAGACTGCAAAGGTTTTCATTCATCTCGTGTGTGGTGCACATATGTGCAAAACTGAGCCATTTTGGCTGTTTTACTGTAGAATCCTCAACAGTCACTGGTGCCAACAGATGCATTAGTGTTTTTTTTGTTTGTTTTAAATACACAAATACTGACATTTGGTATCCAGTCAAATAGGAAATGCTCTCACCACAGAAGTTGATAGTCATACAGTGGGTGTAATTTTGGACTCCTCATTTGGAAGACTTTTTTTTTTATACCCACTTTGCCCAGTTCAATTTAGAGTCTTCAATTAACCCATCACATGTTTTATGGGCTGCGGGAATACAGACGTCCCAGAGGAAACAACACCCTCACACCCATCATTCTGTCTGCTATAAACAAATTTGACATGGGACGAACGTGTAAACTCTCGAGAACATTTCCAATATCCCAGGAATGTCATTGTAGATGTGTACAGCTATTCAAACCATTTGTTCAGTTATGCAGAGATGTTTCATAAAGGACTTTCAGAGTTTCAACTTGTGTTGCAGTTTATAATTCATATCCTTTATTTCCTTTTACAAAAATAGATTTAATCTTTAGCAGAGCTGCACAGTTAATGCAGGGAAATTAGCTTTTTTTCGGGGGTTTTTTGAGACGCCTCAAATAAACAAAGGCAAAAATTCGGCATTTTTGCTATTGAAGAACGTGGGACGAATCGTCTAAAGGTGGCTTGAATTTATGCAACGCTTTGAGATTCCTGCTGACATCACTGGCGTGACTTCAACCTTCAAGGCAGATGCAAGGAGATGTACAAGGAGACAGTCGTGCCGGGCGGCTCAGACAATGTATTTGAAGCTATAGGTAGCGTCACAGGACAACCTCATTCCTTTACAGCGGCAACACAGGTCTTGGCGGTGAGGCCTCTTCATGTTAATGTGCCTCTGCTTCTTCTCACAGCTGCAGCAAGTTTGGGAGCAACCCTGAAACACAAGGAGACCGCAAAGTGGGTGAAGAACTACGGGCACAAGCACAGGAGATGTTTCACTCCCTGTTGAAGGATGCTAAAAACTAGAATAATTTATATTGAACAGTCTTAAGGCACAGAGCAACTTTCAGACGTGGACAGCCAATGAGATATCCTTGAGACAATGATAAAGGTGGGTACCTTGCAGAGGATCGATTCCACTCTGTAGGGATTAAACCCCACCTGGCACTTCCGGCAGAGCTGCTTGTAGTACACCTGACAGAATGAAAGTCACCATTATGAACACAGAAATGCAAAGTTACCGACTGTTGATAATTTACTGCAGTCTCAGTACCTTACTGGTTCCAGAGATACACCACACATAAGCACTCTCCCACCGGATGTTGCACTTTTTACAGTGAAAAAAGCCATACCTCTGCTCCAGGAACTAAAACACAAGATAACCGGTTGAATACAATGCCAGTGTGAAATATATTCAAACTTTCATACAGTCATTAGGACAAAGTGGGCATCTGTTTGAGGCCCTGTATGTTGACATGAGCGTTTATATCAGACCACTAGATCCTCATCTGCAGCTCAGATTCTTCCATGGAAACTCCAACAATTACCTGGGATCCTTCGCACCCACCTGGAAGTTGGAGCCCTTTGAAGACCGGTGGAAAGTAGTGCCCAAGTTCTTCTCTACGTCCTTCCCACTGTGATCCGTGTCCGCATCAGATTCGGCTTCCTCAGGGGTTTCGGCTCCCTCACTTCCACAGCTGTCGGTAAGCGTTTTCAGCAAAAGCCTGCGATCAAACACCGGCGAGTAGATGGACACGGGTCTCAGGAAGCGCAGGCTGCTCACCGGCGGCGTATTGAACAGTGCCTTCCTCTCCGGTTTGAACTCATCCGGACTCTTGTGACACTTCGAGGAGGCGGGGTGGTCGGTGCAGAGCAACGTCTTGGGACCCAGCGAACACTGGACGAGTTTATCCACTTTGGCGTTCACCTGCACGCCGCACTCTTTTGTGTTTACCCTCTTGGGTGGAGGAGGGGTTAAACAAGGGGTGACTTGAGACAGAATGGTCTTGCAGAGCTCCAGGTAGTTGAGGCCCTGAGGGGTCATGAAGCGGCCCTCTCTCTTCCCCCAGCTGCCGCCCTGAGCCGGGGGAGCGCACGCAGGGTTACCGTAGACATTGTAGGGCGGAAACGTGGACAGGAACCCCTCCATCCTGGAGCCATGAAACCAGTCCCAGTTCCTATTCTTGGGATTTATACGAATGCGCACACGCAGCACTGATTGGTTAATTGAAACCAGGATGTGCAGGTTCCACTTGAATTGATAAGATACATTTTGAAATTATACTACATGTTGGACATAATCTGTCCACATACAGACATCAATTATTCCAACCAGGAATATAACACACCCAGAGGTGTGCCTCTATTTTATGGGCAATCTTAATTAAAGTGCATTAAAGTCTTAATGAACCCTATTGTTATAGACATTAAAGTACTTCTACGTAACCTTACTCTGATTCAAATGTGAATATTTGTTTGTAATTGTTGAACTCTCCCTTCTGGATTTATTTTTCGATCTGAAGTGACGTACGTAGAAAAAGTTCACAGCAAAAACTGGACATTTGCCCACGATTTTCTATGTTGGTCCTGCAGGTGCCTCCATCTGTTTTGAAGAGAGCAAATCGCACATATAATATTGGAGCTCCCCCTGTAGCTCATATTGGGCAGAGAGTAGACCCATCGGAGACGGACAAAGCAGATCAGATACACCTTCTCGTTTTTATTCGACGCTCAGAGAACCAGCTTGGCAAGAGGATCTTTGCAGAAGTGACACATAATAGTTTTTTTTCATCCAGTGAAATTAACACACAATTAACAACGGAATAGTTTCTACAGTATGAACAGATGTCAGAGGTGTGTGAATCGGCTGGCAGACACATATAATGGGGAAATAAATGGCCCTACGGCAGCCTCAAATGTCTAAACGGATGCATGAATAATGGAATATTTGATATAATACCCTTTAAGAGGCAGCAGTGCTTTCAAAAACCGAATAGGACTTGTCAAAATCAGCTGAATGGATTGTGAATACAATTTGCAGAAGAAATGTGAATATCACTCTAATGACCACATTACGTTTATTGTGCCGCTGTCTTTTATTATGAAGTAATTTTCGCATTAAAAAAACTGTTTGAATCGTGGGTCATTGGTGCGTTCAGGCACCAACGAAATACTCGTAGTTCCATGCACAGCTTGTATCTACACTGCTCAGTTTGAAAATCCCAACTCGTTAAAAGAAACTATTGTGATGTCAAATGACTGGCTGATGTTCCACATTCAGAGCAGCACTGACGACATAAACTAGTTTTATAGCCCATACAACCACAAAACTAGTACATTCTCTCTTCTCCGAGGCAATATTTTTCTTAATATATTTCACTGTTTGAATAATTGTCACAAAGAAAAACTATGTGAGACACATTACTATTTCATAGCTAAGAGGGAAAATGATCTATCTGTACAAAAAGTTAAGGATGGTAAGAGCGTCACTTGAGAGGCCAAGCCGACCTACGTGGGCTCACCCATAGGTGGCGCTGCGCTCCCACCGATGGTTTGTACCCATGGGCACTGAATCTATGCATGTTGGCGCCATTTTGGAGCTAGGAGGGGGAAGAGAGCTGCAGAGGAGGACACGATTTATCACAATTCACCGTAACAGGTAAGAAAATGCACTAAAAGTGAAATCTTTTTGGTTGTAAACTCGTAATATTTCCAGGGGCACTTGCGAAAAAATAGGTATAGTTCAGGATGTTCTCGTGGAGTAGTCTGGTTTCCAGCGCGAAAAGGAGGAGCGCAGCCCGCCTCGCTCGCCTGTGTTCTCGGCAGCCTTGTCCGATTCACAGCGCTGGTTGACCTGGTCCAGCGGCGCAAAATGGTTAGCTGGTGATATATTAGCCTGTTGACTTGGCTCAGTGTCTCAGTGGTATGGGCTAACACTGGGTCGACTTGATCGATTGACTGGGGTCGGGATATCGGTATCCATATAACGGTTGCTAGCCAGGGTGTTTTGTTCCATGCAACGTTACTCTGTCCGCCCTCTGTCACTGAGATTGCTGCTGCTAATGTTAGCTCGGTATGCTAGTCAGTGAAGGCTCTAGCGTGCAAACCAGCTAGCTATCGGCAGCTAACCGAGTTAGCCTTGGTCAACATTACAGAAACCAAGCTGTCTGGCTGTACTGTAGTCCCTGTCCTTTTACGTGTTGTGGTATCATAACCATAGCTTCTATGCATAAAGTGTTGCATTTCTATTTATAAACCGTATTTTACTCTATAGTAATTTAATCGCGGAAATAATTTGAACCTCATGCTGGTAGTAATCGGATACATTGTTTTGGATGCGACTCTTTATTATTGTGAGCCACTAGTGTGCGAGGTCTCTCCCCCTCCACCCCCTTTCTTTTTATTTGACCGGGCACATCTAATAATCTTAACAGTTCTGGGTTTTTTTTAATTATTGGAAGTTGACTCTCCTGGCGTGGTGCACACTTTCTGCTCTTTACCGACTAGACAGTGTTTTGACGGGAGCAGTAGCGGTTAAAGAAATCTCTATTTAAAAAGAGGAGGAGTTTAGTTATTAAGACACTGTATGATGTTTTATTGATGGTCACTTGCAGGGTGCTGCAGTGTGTTTTGATTTGACAGCTAGCATTTTGGGATTTATTCATCAACATTAGAGATTTGTCAGTAAATCGAAGGTTGCAAGAAATCTATGGATTAAGGGATTAAACAGACAATTGGATTGGATTTTCTGTTTTCATTCCATTCCTGTAATAAATCGGGTAAGAAAATAACCGCAAAAATTGTAATATCATGTGTTGATTATTGCTTTACATTACCTCAATGGAAAACTGATTTTTTAAATTTTTTTTTTGTATATTACTGCTCTAAAGCCGCCATTGTAGTCTTTAGTTTGACATGAGATCATCATATCTGATGATGGATACAAATGTTTATTTTTGCACCTGCTTTAAATCTACTTTCCTAGGTACAGTCGAGCTGTGTTGTCTGGGCGCAGTTCACTTTGTATTATCAAGAAATGTGGCAGCAAGTTGTGGCAACAGAGTGTGCTGCAGTTATGATTGGTCCATTTTAGTATGACATGTGGATGGAACATGTTGTGTCTCCTTCCACATTTTCCAGCTTTTCTTTGTTGCTGTGATTTCACTACAGGTAACTCATAATTGACATTTGTCAGCCCCAGCATGGGTTTCCATAACTCCTAGTTTTCCAGACAGTGGCATGAGAAACCAGCTTTGCAGTGTAGTTCCAGAGCGATGGAGACACAACAGCGCATAGGCATAAATATGTAGACTGGTACAGGTCAATTGTGCTCACTCTGGATAGATTCAGTGCCAAAGATGTGTGATTCAGCAGTGCTGTCTGGTTGTAACTGGTATGGCTTTTTATTTTTCATCTATACTTATTTTGAGGTTTATCCCAATGTTATTGTTACATGCTCATAAGCTTTGGACTGACTTCAGGCATTTCTCTCTGCCTCATTGTTGTTTCTGGGCAGCCTTCACTGGTTTACTTTTGGCAAAGATGTTACTGAATCAGAAAATGTTGTCCATTTCCCTTTCGCCCTCCTCCCGGTTTATCAACCACAGGGTTAAAACCTAAGGTTTCTCTGTCAAGGTTGAGATTAGGGAAGGAGAATTGCCCCGAGTCTTGAGAGCTCCGCTGGCAGCTGTGTTTAAAGGACCAGAGAGGGCAAAGTAGAGGCAGCAGTCGAACAGAGAATCAAATGTGTTTGACTGTGATAAACCAGCAATGAGTCCAAAATAACTTGTGTTAAAGGCATTTTGTGTGGGATAACACAAGCCCATTTTTTATTATTTTCTACTGCTTCTTGTGAAATATTCACAAGTGAATGTACACACACTCGCAAATGAAGAAATATTCTACTTTGATTGGCTGGCAGCTCTCCGTTTCAGTATGGTACAGCGATGGAGGGATGGACTCAAATTTGGCAGCCGCTGTAGGGTGGAAAAGAAGGTCTAAACCAAGAAATCCGGCAGCCTGCCAGTGTGTGCGTTTGGCTCCTTCCCGTGTGGGTGTGTGTGGGGAAGCTTGCGTGCAGCTATGGAAAAATTGCCAGGTTGCGATTCATACCATCGAATCGCGGCCTCCAAATCCATCTTTTGTGTCAGATAGCAGACCTGCTGACCCAGGCTGCTTAATGATAATTAGTTTCTCTTTAGTAATTAGAGAAACATAGAGAGACGTTGCAACACAATCCAGGCTGCAGTTACCAATTTCAGACGATTTGCTTAGCAAGTTAAAGAGGTTAATGTGCCAGAGAAATGGAGAATGTGAAAGTGTCTTATGTTTGAAAGAATTAGATATTAGTCTCTGTCAGATCTCTGTGTTTTCATTCGTCCCAGCTCACTGTCCAGTTTGTCATTCAGGATATGTCAGACACAGCTTATCGTGTTTTGACCATGCCTCATAAACCTTACCGATGGATACATACACCAGACGACCTCCATGCAGTGATGGCTTAGTCACTTCTTTGCTACATATTAAAATCAAAGAGGACTGCTTTTTGTAAACAAGGTACCACAGTTTGACATTTAATTACAAAGCACAGCAATTTAGCGGCAAGGTAAAAAACACTGCATATTAGGTAAATCAACTTCAAATTGGTGTCATTTTTTTTCTTCAGTTAGGGTAAGGTATGAAAAAATGAAGAAGAAAAAAACATATAAGAGCCATTCACCCACAGGGTTTGACTGAGGCCATTTGGATATTCTTCTTTGCAAGTGAAGCAGTGTGACGGCGTAATGTCTGAAACATTGTCTGAAAGGAAACAGTGTTCCATTAGCCTTTTTTTTCAATAACATACTTTTGTCTGAAAGACTTGTTGATTTTTAGGGGGGAAAGCATGTTCACAGTCTGGATATAGGAGGGAGCTGGTGATTGAATTGGCCAGTCTTCAGCTCAAATGAATTATTTTCCGTTTCGTAACTTTCTTGCTAAATTGAGCTAGTTTTCAGACCCCCTCAAGTAGCTAAAAACAAAATGAATTTTTGTCTTTGTGTTAAAACATGTCGCCCGTTTGGCATTCTTCAACCAAACATGCCAATGCCAATTTGCATAAATAACAACAAGGCTGGTGACTTGACTAATAAACGTATTGTTTACATATGCGCTGTATCAGCTGTTTCTCCAACTGCAAATTTTCACACATCCCTTTTACACCATGACATAACTCTGTGTGTCTGTGTTGTCATGACAGTTAACTCCTAAAAACAAAACCATGGAGTCGACATGGTGAATTTTAGGGCTAGATAATTAAAAAATAACAATCACGATTATTTTTGATTGATATTGAAATCACGATAAATAAACACGATTATTCATTGATTTTAAAAAGAAAAAGTGTTTATTGCGCCACCAAAACTCAACTTTAACTATAAGTTTTAGAAAAACAACCAGTAATAAATTAGTAACAAGTAAAAAAAGTATAATGATAATAATAATATAGATATATAAATAATAATAATAATAAAAAGTAATAGCAATAAAAGAAACTATTCTTCTTCAAAAATCCAGCACGTGCTGCAATAATTATTATGATGCACCTTGAGTGAAGTCCTCAGTGTGACCTCATCAGCCAGACATTCTGTCAGCCAGGCACCTTAAGGGTGACGCTGTAACACATGGCGTGTTGGAACAGTAACTGAAAAACTTAAACTTCCTTTTTCAAGAAGGAGCTGCAGTCTATGTATCTTGATCCCAACTGTCTTCTGTTGTTTTCTTAACTGTAGCACAAACGTGTTCAATATATGCATTGTTTTCATTTTAAAGAAACCTTTTAGTGAGTAACTTGTTGCCTGTTGGCTGCTGAGCTCAGATTCTCTACCAGAGGCCTAGGAGTTTTGGAATCCTATGCAGTATCTTAGCTGTTCCTCGGACTTTGCTCTTCTGGACAGAGCTCTCTGATGCTCTTCTAGAGATCTGTTGGAGCCACTCTCACATTCTTTTGGTCACGGCCCTGAGTGCTCTGATTACAGCGGAGGAGACTGCTGTTGCCTTCACTTCCCATATATTTTCAGCTTCCTCTTACTGTCCTTAATTTTTTTTCCTGAGCTTCTTTTTTATGTTGCTGTCACTTGGGATATCCATCACAACCGCTTTCTTATACAGTTTGTCAACTGAGCACCACATTGCCAGTTGATCCACCATCACAAGTTGATCAGCCTCGATCCGATAGTCTCACAGGATCATTCTCCACTGCCTTTGGAGGTGTTTCTCATTTTCAACCAATAAATGATACAGATGTTCCTGAACTCTATTCCAGCCACTTGGTTATGGTGTTACGTGTATGCTGTAACTATCTGCATCTTACACCCTGCTACTATGTGCTGGAGTGTCTCGGACACTTCTTTTGTACCGCCTTTTGGGATCCTTAATTTCATTAATCCAATTAAATTAATTTGATTTCACTGGATTATGATTACAATGAATTGAATTCCAATTGGTTTGAATTGGACTATATTATTTAAGTGCCTTGAGATGACAATTGTTGTAATTTGGTGCTATATAAATAAAACTGGATTGAATTGAATTGAATCCTGTCTTTTGTGGTAGACCCCAGCCTCAATTGCTCTCGTGCCTCCATGCTATGTTTCAGACCAGCCACTGATGGGACCTCTCAGTATCAACGCCTTCTTGAATCTGTCGGTGGTACATATCTTCTAGGGTCTTGTTCTTCCTTGGTGGTTCCTCGTATTCCTTCTATCCTTCACTGGGTTTCGGTTGTCTGTGGCATTCACTTCGCGTTTCATCTCCGTGATGTATTCCTGGATATTTATTTCGTCCTGGATTGTGGCTCCAACGCTCATTAGTCCCCTGGCCGCCTTCCCTCTGTTGAATAAGGAAGAGTAGAAGGAGACCCTTTGGCGTTTCCAGAGCCTCATTTCTACATTTCAGTGAGCTGCTTCATCCTTACATTAGGGTAAATCAGCAACTAAAGAAATATCCTATAAACAGCTTCTGATTTTAAAATCAAAGATATCAACAGCAGAGCTTTCAGTAGCTTCAACTCTGGCTGAACTCAGGTTAAGTGAGCAGATATTTAGTCTTGACCTTCAGATGTTTTGGGGTCTGTCTATTGCTTGTTGACTTATTAACATTCGTTTACTGCTGTTAAAGTTGCCTGCACTGCTCAGTTTTTTGTAGAAACACATTGTAAAAATGACACACGATCGTTGTCTCCGCTGGAAATTATAATCCTAACCGGGGGCTCACACTAAAAGTGGCGTGAGCGGCCAGCTGCCATTCATTTTCAATGTAAGCTGGCGCCGATGAGCGGCCGGCGTTGTGAGCGGCGCGTTGTGAGCTTCAAGAGAAAGCCTCAACTTTATGCAAATGAGCAGCGACGTGACGACAGCCAATTAGGGCCGATCTGGATTCCAAAGGCGAAAAAAGGTGGAAAATGGCAGAGCGCAAACACAAAGAAGGCTGCCAAGAGTACAATCCATGGTGAAAGAGGGAACCGATGAATGGATGGATTATTATTATATATATATGCTAGTTGCTATACATATAAGCCCCGCCCCTTTGGCTGCTTCCGGCGGCAGAAGAAGTACAAGCGGTGGGTTGTGAGCGTCGTGAGCGGCTGTGGTTATTCTGTCTTCTCTCCTGCCTACTTCATGTGGACTTTTGCATGTTGCATTTACGTTACCATGTGAATTTAAGTTGTTTTTTGTTTGGTTTTTTTGCGCTTTTTCTTTTTGTTTATTCTGTCCACAAGAGAACTCACCTTGGTATGAAGCATTCAGCGCAGGGTTGTCAAAAAAACTGGCGGATCCTAATTGATACTAAGATCCAGTATCTTAATAGATACTCATTTGCTGTACCAATTTTGCAGTCTTTGCCTCTGCTGACAGACGACTTCTACAGATCCACTGCAGACAGACATACAACCGCTGCTTTCACTAGCAGCTGAACAGAGACACAGCACAGGGCATAAAACTAACTAAACATTATTTTTAGTCTTCTAAGGCTTTAAATGTCTCATTTCGTGACTGTTTTTGAAGACTGTATTTTATGCACAAGAACAACTTAGAAATATGCCCTGAGGTTTGTTTGGCTTTTTTTTTTAAAAGTCATCATAGTTATTATGAAATGCCAGAAGGGAGCAGAAATCTGCGTGTCTTGTAGGGATGTAACGATATAGAAAATTTGATATCTCGGTTATAGTGACCAAATTATCGCAGTTAACGATATTATCGCAGTATTCTTAATTGCTGTACAAATGTCCAAAAACACATACATTGAAATAATTTCATGAAATTTTGTGATTTTTCTTGTCATACTGAAACATTTGAAGCCAAAATCTTATCGAAATGAAACTTTCACATTAAAGGGGCAAACAACTGGCACAGAAAGAGACTTTATTTTGTAATTTGTAAACAAAATTTGTTTACATATTTTGTTCATACATAAGAAGTGTGTTTGTGTGAGTGAGTGGAGTGCCTGCGTGAGAAAATGAGTGTGTGTGTGTTTGGCCAACACTGTGAACAGTGAATTAAATTAACACAGCGTTTTATTTTATTATTTTAAGTACAGACATCATAACTCACTGTCAATATTAACTTAATATCACCATATGTTCTCCCTAACGTTAATGAGCATGTTTACATAATTTTTTACGCCGCCTTACATTGTGTCGGCTCCGCTCAGTGGACCTGACAGTAGACTGGCTGCCTTCGGTTCCGTTTCATTTGGAGACACTTAGCAAAACAGCTGCTATCACGGCTAGTAGCTGCCGAGCTAGTAGCTGCTAAGTGTCTCAAAACAAAAACGGAAAACGTCATTGCATTGCAGGAGGATAGACACTGCTCGAAGCTTGGGAGACTTGGATGAGTTTGCTATTGCATATCCCAATAATCCACTGCGATAATGAGATTAATTTAAACATAAACTGTAATCTTTATCGTCTAAAATTTCACAGCGCTTTACCGTAATATTACATCTCTAGTGGGGAGAGATCTCCTTCCAATATAAAAGTGTCACACAGTTTATAAGGAAAAGATATGAAAGATGTTTCATGTGCCACTATTACTGTGGTCCAGCAATTGTGGGAATGACTTCTTTGCTGGGATTTTGATATGAGGTGATTTCCTTTTTTGGTTTCTGTATTCAAAAATAATTCAATTAAGTGTTTATTAATTTATTTTTTTCTCGTCAATTATTACTCGCTATTTTTGCTTTAAAATAAAACAGAAGTTTGACCGTTTCTGTAATTTGTCTGCTTTGACCACATCGTCTATCAATGATGCAGTCAGGTGGAAAACCATGTGAAAGAGATGCATTAAAGTTGGTTTAATCAGTGCTCCTTTTTGTGCTGCTGCTCCGCAGCAGGTACTTATCAAATGGTTTTCATGCCTCTTCATTTTCTATTTTTCCCTCCATGGTATCGAGTATTGAATATTTTCCTTGGTATTGTTATCGAGTTTGAATATTTTTTTTATGACAAACCTGATCCACAGTGCAAAATAATAGAGAGAAGACTGCAACGCTTTCCTATCTTTTCTTAAAATCTGATTGGTTCCTCTGATAATTATCAGTGGCTTGATCTTCACATTTGGCATCTTGTGAGAGCTCCACACGATTTGGGTGTAATCTTTGAAATGCTAGTAGCCGGGGTAATAAAATGCTTAACATAACTGGAGCAACAGCTGAGTTAAAAGTCTGTTGTGCTCTTTCCATTGCGCACTTTTCATCATCAAATTTCATTGTGGAAAGCCATCCTTGTGCTTTGAAAACCTTTAAGAACATTGTAGACTTCTTTTAAAAAGCTTTAAATGGTTAAGATCCTAAGTATTCTTCTGTATTTTTCTGGTTAAGATGTAGAATTTCAAGGAATTTGACTTTGATGGTCTCTGTCACACCCACTATGTTGCTCTCTGCTGATTTCTCACACACTCTTTTCTCTGTCTCTCCAGGCAGTGAAGAGCTAAAGAGGATGGCTCACTCTAAAGCTCGAGCCGCAGACGGGAAGGTGACCTACCCCCCGGGGGTCAAGGAGATCTCTGACAAAATCTCCAAAGAGGAAATGGTCCGCAGGCTCAAGGTCTGTGTCTTACTCCCTCTACAGCGCATATTGTCCGATTGTTTACTCTGGGTACACAAATTGTTACCTGGTACGTGGTCGGGCTGTTTTCAGAACAGCCAAGCTCTTGTTAAGAATTGTTGCTGGTGCTTAGAATGAATATTAAAAACTGATTTTGCAACGACCTCATTAAATTGTGACTAATGCATTTGGGCAGATGTTTAGCGTTGTTCACCCAACACAAACACAAACACTGCTCACCCTTTGTAACATGACCACACCTCTTTTTCAGATGGTTGTGAAGACTTTCATGGACATGGACCAAGACTCTGAAGAAGAAAAGGAACTGTACCTGAACCTGGCCCTTCACCTGGCGTCGGACTTCTTTCTCAAACACCCAGACAAAGATGTGCGCCTGCTGGTCGCCTGCTGTCTCGCAGATATATTCCGGATTTACGCCCCAGAGGCGCCCTACACCTCTCCAGATAAACTTAAGGTGCGTCAATGAAGGTTTTTACTCGAGTGTTATCACGAAAGTATCATTCAATGCAATTTTGCTCAGCTACACAAAAACAAACGCTACAAAATTGCAATACAGTTACCTTTTTCACTCTCACACCTTTCTAAAGAGCTTCTTAACACAAGTCGTGTTTTGGTCAAACAGAAATCGGCATTTAAGTTACAAAGTGATTCCGGCAACACAATCAACTGTACCTAGATTATTCATTGTGTTTGTTTCTTGCTTGCAGGACATTTTCATGTTCATAACAAGACAGCTCAAAGGACTGGAGGACACTAAAAGTGCACAGTTCAACAGATACTTCTACCTGCTGGAGGTGCGTGACTGTTTGTGTCGGAGCTGCAGCTTTTAGAGAGATGAGTGGACTGCTTATGTGAATAATCTTTTAACAGTTTTTAGGGGCATTAATAGGGGAGAACAAGAGAAGGAAATAAGTATAGATTAAAAGATAATTATGTGTGGAATTTGATAATGTTGTGGGAAGACACATCAAATCGTGCCTATCAAAAGAGTCCCGTCTGTTGGGACTCTTTAAGCACATGGTGGGGTTAAGCCTGAAATGTTTTGGTGTCCTGTTGAGTAACTGGAGATCCAGATTTATTTAAGCCGCCCCTTTGAAACAGTTTTCTAAAAAAAAAAAAATTAAAAAAAAGTCTTATGTAAGTGGTGAATTTCTACAGAATGCTTCTCTGGGTTTTGTTGTAGATGCCATACAAACCAATATGTCTAACTCCAGTGTGAATTATTTCCCAAGTTGTATTCCAAATCCCAGCCAGGACAAAGAAGGTTGTTTCTCTTTTTTTGTCTTTTCTTTGTCTGGTGAAATGAAGTTTTATTTAAAAGTTTATAAATGACAACAGCGATTCTTCCAAAGTAGGTGTGAGCAGCCTAACCTACGCAGAGCTTCTTGATGACCTACTGGTCTGACGGTTCACTCGGTGCAGATCAGCATTCATACTTGCTTTATCTCATTGAATTACCCTTTTTCGTAGCATTTGATCTCTGATCTCTGAATACATTTACTTATGCTGAGGTGCAACGAGTGTAGAAAGCAAGAAAAGGAAGCAGTTGTGACAGAATATGCGCTCTGTCTTGGCTGCTGTGACGTTTTACATGTAGGAAACACGTTTATCTGATCTTGTAGTTTTGAATTTTATCTTCAGGCTGCAGCAGACTGAGCTACGTTAAATGGATAATAAAGCTGACTACAAATCCCTTTGTATTTAAGCAAGAAAAATAATATTGCTTTGGCATTCTTTATGAGAGGTTTAGTTTGTTTTTCAGTCTTCCTGCTTGAATGCATCAATTTTCTTTCAAGGGGCTTTTGACCAGTTTGACTTTGCACCAAAAAGCCATTTCCTGATTAAATCAGATCGACTCAGATGAAGCGTCGTTGTCTTTTGTTTACGAGTTCACGTTCAATAAGATTGTGAGGAAAAGCTTGTGCTCGAAATAGAGTATAAATGGACAGTTTTAAGCAACTTAGATGATGCAAATCGAGCAGTTTTAACGATGAACCCTTTATTATCCTACTTTAGCATTTAGTAGAGCACATTTTTAAGTGTTTTTGTTTTGTCAAAAGTGTACCCGCCTGCCAGATCCATCTCTATCACTTGACATTAAAGGCCTAACTGCTTTGTATTCTTCACAAGAACAGCTAAATGTAAAAAGTCCCTATGGCAATAGAACTTTATAGAGTTTCAATTCATTGTTTAGATACCCAGCCTTCAGCATCTCAGCTTTGATTTGATTTTACTGCTCTCACAGCATTGTTTTGTCTCTTTTTTTTTGTTTGTTTTTTTTTTTGTTTTTTCTGCAGCCATCTGTCACCAGTGGAAAAAAGTTCTAAAAGCCCCATTTATTCCTTCTCCTCAGCGTTGAATTCTGTTAGCAACTTACCGGTGAACATATTGGATCATTTAACTGCTAAAGGGCCAGATATTTCTCTTGGTGATTAATTGAGGCCAGAGTCGGAGCTTAAAGGAGAGTGAACATTCAAAAAGTGGCCGCTGAAACGACAACAAAGGAATAGTGACACTGTCGTGTGACTGCTGGACAGCGTCACCGTACCGGTCTTAAAGTTTGTGGTGCATTGATGTTTTTACTTCCTCGGTATGCATCAACGCTAACATTTGCCCCCTGTCTTTGTCCAGAACATAGCTTGGGTGAAGTCTTACAATATTTGCTTTGAGCTTGAAGACAGCAATGAAATCTTCACCCAGCTTTACAGAACACTCTTCCAGGTCATCAAGTAAGTCTTCAGTAGCCTCCATGGTGTTTTTTTTTTTTAAATGTGATTTAACACATTTCTTTCTTATCTCTCTCTTTTTTTGGGGTGGGTGGGGCAGGTTGGGGTGTGCTGCTCTGTCTCTTAGCTCCACAGTACGTCTTAGCTGCCACATTGTAAAACAGCACAGTAACAGTCCAGCTGTTTCTCCTTGATGCCTCTCTCTACTCTCCCCTCTTTTCCCTCTTAACGCTCCTCTAAATTTCACTCTGCTGAACGCAACCTTGAGGGCTAAATTCTGCGGCACAGAATTTGGCTCTTTGCCATTGGAGGAAAACTGTGGTTGTGTGAGTCAAGGTTGTGAAAATACAATGCTTTTTCACTGCACAGGGAAAAAATCGAGAGAACACTGCTTTCCTAAGTGTGGGTGAATGCTGCACTCGTGTTTGAGTATAGAAGTGAATGGGAGGTAATGGGACTAAAGATGCACTTGCTGACATCCAGAGTAAAGTAGCAAGCTTGAGCTCCAGCTGTAATGCAGATAATTTTTTTGCGAGTTTGTGCACCCATCAATGCATTTTCAACAACAAGGGAGGTGCTAGTGCTTGTGTGAATTTTTGATTGAGGCTTGTTTTGTAAAAGTGCTTGGAGTTGTCAACAAGACGGAAAAAAATGCAGTCCTTTTAACATCGCATTTACACTATGAATATTTACATTATGAAATGCCTGCCGGAATAAAGTCATTCTCAGGCACGGTGCATTAAAACATTTACAGATTTGTGTGTTAAATGGGTGAGAGCACTCTGATTTAGATTTAGTCTGTTTCAAGTGGCTCAACGAGAACCGATTTTGAATGTTATGTTTGAAATGCTAAAGCTCCTCAGTCTTTAACCTCTTGTTGGCTCGTTTCCAGCAACGGCCACAACCAGAAAGTGCACATGCATATGGTGGACCTGATGAGCTCCATCATCTGCGAGGGAGACACTGTGTCACAGGAGCTGTTGGACACTGTCTTGGTCAACCTCGTGCCTGCACACAAGGTATCTGCTCAGGAACAATATGGATCTGCTCGCAGGTGGCACAGCCACACAAATAATAGCACACAGTGAGAATGAGCGAGGGAGAGGACAGTCGCAGAATTCTATGGACAAAAGTACCCAAAAATACCGCCGTTAGCTTTTTACATTCAGATGTACACACACTTTACCACCACAAATGATTATACAAGTAGAAACTGCTCAATGAGGGACAGCCTGAAGTGAGTTGATGTTGACAGTAGACTTAGGCCAATTTTCCATCCTCTCTAATTCAGTGAGACCCCTGCAGGTAAGAAGAGGTAGAGCAGCTTAAATGCTGGCGCACAAGCAAGTGTGGTCATCTGTGCCTGCAGGGAGCATCCTGATGGGTTTCTTCACATAGAAGAACAGGAAATTCTAGACTTGACTTTAGTTTGTCTGAGCATTCTATGATCTGTCTTCTTTTTTTTTTTAAAGTTATATATGATTGTTTTGTGTGTTTAGAATTTGAATAAACAAGCATATGACCTGGCCAAAGCCCTGCTGAAGAGGACTGCTCAAGCTATTGAACCCTACATCACCAACGTAAGATTTGATCATCAAGACACTTTCCATCATGTGTTTTTTTCATACATTGCTGAGTGCATTTGTGTTGAAGTCACACTTTTGAAAACTTACAGTTTTTAGGGCTTTTTATAAGTGCATTTTTGGCCTTCAAAGTTTCACATGTAGTCTAAAGGAAGAGTTGTGATATTAACTCTGCCAGAATTGAAACCAGGACCAGTCCTTGCTCTCCAAGAGGCTCATATCTGAGCCCATGATAACACTGACAGATGTGCTGCATATTAAACACAACTGTCGAACACAATAAATGTTCTTCCAGATGAATCACTATTATAGTATTCATACATATTTGCAGATTTTTTTCTAAAGTTACGGGTTGTATGGTTAAATATGACATTATCTCACAACTTGAGGAACGAGCTCAGTGCTGAGCAGAGGTGTCCTGGTTTCCTACCGGCTTCAAAGAATGTGTTTTGTGCATGATTTTACGTGTAACCTCTTATTCTTCTGTCCTTCTCCTACAGTTCTTCAACCAGGTGCTCATGCTGGGGAAGACCTCGGTCAGTGATCTGTCTGAGCATGTTTTTGACCTCATCTTGGAGCTGTACAACATAGACAGCCACCTGCTCCTCTCAGTGTTGCCACAGTTGGAGTTTAAACTCAAGGTACAGACAAACTGTCAATTATGTACCATCTGCGATTCATATGTGTATTTATCGAAATAGGAGTTACTTTTACAATAATCTTTTCATGATTTGAAATGTTATCTCTATCATACGTCATACTAAACAGTAATAAATAATCTGAAAATGATAGCATCCTTCTTTTAAGAATTATTATTATTATTATTATACTTGGCCTTCCAACTTTTAAAATGGGTTTATATTTCTTTTCACCGTGGATTAAAAACCAGATTCTCTGACCCATTACCCACAGAACTGCATATTTTCACCTTCTCCACAGGTTTGTTGATTCACATTAGAAAGATAAAGCAGTCAGTCAGCATAATGTTGCCTCTGCAGTGTCTCATAAAGGCATCCTGCTGATGGATAACCCTCATTAACTGTTCAGAGAGAGTGTAGCTCACCGCTGTCTACTCAAAATAATAGCTGTGATAAAAAATCTTTCTCCGACAGACTACACACACACACACACACACTCATGCTCGCTCATTTAATCAATTCCTTCTTGTTTCTCTTATTTGTCTCCCTACTGCTTTTCCTCTTCCCTCCTCAGTCCTTCCCTCTTTTTATTTTTCCTGTTCGCCTTTGTGTGTCCTGTTCCTCCTCTTCCATGGCTTACTTCATACCCAGACTGATGCCAATAAAACTGCAGTCACTGTGCTATGAAAGTGGGAATGTTTCTGATGTAGTTGATGGAAATGACTCGGCGTGTTTGTCTAATCAACGTTGCCACATTCAGTGCATCATGTCTCTGTCTGTCTCTTTCTCTGCAGAGTAATGACAATGATGAGAGGCTACAGGTGGTGAAGCTGTTAGCTAAGATGTTCGGAGCCAAGGATTCGGAGTTGGCTGCACAGAACAAGCCACTCTGGCAGTGTTACCTGGGCAGGTGGGTGTCAGTGCAAAAGTTAAAATAAATGTTTTAACCCGGTTTTTAATTGTTTATTGTTGTCGGTTTGCCTGTGGATTAAAGTAAAGAGGATTGACATTTTTGCACATTAGGAATACTGTGTCTCGCGAGATCTCTCCTCTTTTCTTTTATGATATCAAACATATTTGTTTATGCTTTCAGAGATGTTGTGTCTTGTGCTTTTGTCGCTGTTTGCTTACAGAATGAACATACGGCAAATACCTGTCGACTTGTTCATGTTTTGTGTGTGTGTATCTGGCAACTTTTTCGAGCCGATGATGTCAACACGTATACATTTTGCCCCAAAGGTTTAATGACATCCATGTGCCTATCAGACTGGAGTGCGTTAAGTTTGCAAGTCATTGTCTCATGAACCACCCGGACCTGGCCAAAGACCTCACAGGTAAATCATTTCATTTTACTTTTCAGTTTTAAAACTTGAACTTCACTCACTTTCCTGAAAACATGCTTTTGTAAATTGGGAGACATTTTGATTCTCTATGAAGGTTTTACCATAACCTACAATCTCCTAATTCGAATTTTTTATCATTTAAAATGAGTTAGATTAAACTAGAATAATTGCCTGATGGTTCTACAGTGTTAAGTTGGCAGGTCTTCCCATATCCCACTTATCTGTTGTTGTTTTTAACCTTTTCCTAGAATACCTGAGAGTCAGATCACATGACCCGGAGGAGGCAATCCGCCATGATGTCATTGTCTCTATAGTAACTGCTGCTAAGAAAGACTTATCCCTCGTCAATGATGCTCTGCTGAATTTTGTGAAGGAGAGGACCTTGGACAAGAGAGTAATTGAGCAAATTTTATTCTAAATGTCTGTGTTCTCACAGTTCAGCGTGTTGTACGTTGACCTGGATGATTGGCTTAAAAACACACAAAAGTCTTCGTCAAGTTGACCCGTATCATTTAGGATTTGCCGGCTAGACTGGCGGCAAGTTAACTGTGAATTTAACCAAAGCTGTAATGTGAAAGATGTCTCTCCTTTTTTTTGTTATTTCCTGTCTTCCATCAGTGGCGTGTGCGTAGGGAGGCAATGATGGGCCTGGCATCGATCTACAGGAAGTACGCGCTGCAAGGAGAAGGAGGCAGGGAGGCCTCTAAACAGATTTCCTGGATCAAAGACAAACTACTTCATATCTACTACCAGAACAGCATTGACGACAGGTTTGTGAGCACAGCTTCCTTTTTCTTTACGGGAAGAAAAAAGAAAAGAAATATAAATGTGTATATATATAAAAACATCATGAATTTCAGTAAAGCATTTAATACCTGTGGGTAAGACTTTAAAGGCTAGAGCAGTTAAACCCACTTCCTTGTGCTAATCAGGCTCTGAGGCCCTTCAATTTCTCTTCATTTATGCAGTCGCAGCTTTTGTGTGTTTAGAAGCAAAACGCTGCACTTAGTGAGTTTACTAGAATTATTTGTGGATAACCAGAAGAATTTAGATAATGACATCACATCAAAATATTTCACCGCAGAATTTAATCAATGCAGGATGGTGTCTAAGTCGGGTCCTCAGAATCTGAAGAGTGTTTGTTCAAACTCCAATTATAACGTGTATCACAGCGTTTTGATCGCTCAGAGGAGGCAGTATTTTGCCAAGCGAAGCAGTTACAATTGTTTTCTCAGACGAGGCCTGCTTATTTTTGCTATTTTACGCTGCAGCATCACTCACCTGACTTCAACTAGAAAATTCGGTGTATAATTGCTTCTCCGCCTACACATGCTCGCTTTACCCCTCTGTGGGTTGTTCTGTGCCATTTTTCAAAATGTTACAACCTCAAGTGGAAGTAGATTTATCTATTATGAGACAGAGTGGCGAGATCTACAAAAAGACGAGCAAAGACCAAAATGCCTCCATGAAACGTTGCTATCTGGTCAAACCACAGAAGAATGTCCTCTAGTAGTATTTCTTTAAATCACTGTACTGCAGTGGAGTTGCCAGCAGGAAGTCTGTACTGCAGAAGGCAGTTCCTTTGTGCACATTTGTGTTATTTTAGACAAGTTGAGCAGCACAGTAAGTACTTTGTTTGCTTAGGAATTTCTTTAATTCACAAGTTTCATGATCAGTGACCCATTAAAATCACAATGTTTTTTTAACTTCTCTTTCATTTTTATTTCATTATCCCCCTGTTTGAACAGGTTCCTGATGGAGCGAGTCTTTGCCCAATACATAAAAAAAAAAACTGTCTTTAATTTACAAGTTTAATGATCAGTGACCCAATAAAATCATGTTTTTTTTTACTTCTCTCATTTTTATTTAATTATCCCTGTTTGAACAGGTTGCTGGTGGAGCGAGTCTTTGCCCAATACATGGTTCCTCACAACCTGGAGACCACTGAAAGAATGAAGTGTCTTTACTACCTGTATGCTACCCTGGACACAAATGCTGTCAAGTAAGTCTTTCAAGATTTCTTCATATTCTCTCTGTGAATAAATAGATTAGAAATAAATGTCCAGAAGGAAATTTTATTTTATTTTTTTTGTCTTTTCTTTAAAACTGTAATCAGACCTTTATTTCTCATCATTTGTGTCTCTTTCAGAGCGTTGAATGAGATGTGGAAGTGCCAGAACTTGTTAAGACACAATGTCAAAGACCTGCTGGACCTGATCAAAAAACCCAAGGTACCTTTTAGTGGTGCATACCAAACATGATCAACAGGTTGACATATCTAGCCCCCTGTGTTCTGTTTTTCTAAACCTTTATTAATTTTTTTTGCTTCTTTAATTTGCTGCAGTCTGAAGCTTCCAGCAAAGCTGTGTATGCCAAAATCATGGTGATCACAAGTAAGAGATCTCTCTTGAGTCACTAACTTGCATTCCAGCCTGGATCTGTCTTCTTAGTATAGCTTACCCTTTCTTTTCAAACCTATTGCATAGACAAGCTTTCTGTGTGTTTACAGGGAACCTGCCTGACCCAGGCAAAGCTCAGGACTTTGTCAAAAAGCTGGCTCAGGTCCTGGATGATGATGAGCGGATCAGAGATCAGTTAGAAACCCTGGTCAGCCCTACCTGTTCTTGCAAGCAAGCTGAAGTCTGTGTGGTGGGTTTTGGCAGTTTCTTTTATATTAATAAAAATTATTATTATTATTTTTTTGAAAGTATGACCAAAGTCCTAATGAACTGCAGTGTCTGCTTTACCGTTTTATTCTAATCTTTTGTATTTCTTTATTATTTGTCATCTTCTTAGCGGGACATCACTAAGAAGCTTGGCAGCCCCAAACAACCCAGCAATCCATTCCTGGAAATGGTAAAGTTCTTGTTGGAGAGGATTGCGCCGGTACACATTGACACAGAATCCATCAGGTACTGAGTTTGTGTGCAAAGGCAAAACTCCAAGACAAAAAGTATCATTTGATTCCAGTGTGCTGTAATTCTTCTGTTTTCTTTTCATCCCTGCCATCTTCATCCGTCAGCGCTTTGATAAAACAGGTGAACAAATCTATAGATGGAACAGCTGATGATGAAGAGGAGGGTGTCCCCACTGAAGAGGCCATCCGAGCAGGACTAGAACTGCTTAAGGTGCTGCTAAACCCCAACTGAAAATCTGCATATGAAGCTGTAATGACAAATGGGAGGAAAAGAAATCGAGGA
Source organism: Leuresthes tenuis (assembly GCF_036924035.1). Lineage (NCBI taxonomy): Eukaryota > Metazoa > Chordata > Actinopteri > Atheriniformes > Atherinopsidae > Leuresthes > Leuresthes tenuis. Next base: position 15,477,761 of record NW_027325375.1, on the reverse strand, counting down.
TTCATTGTGTTCCTCCTACAGTTACGCACTAGATGTGAAGCTCTAAGCGACAGTCATTATTAATGTCTAAAAGGCTTTAAACTTTTTGACTACTGAAGAAAATAATAAATTCTTCACAAAGCTTTTCCATCTGTTTTAAATCCCACACAGGTGCTCTCCTTCACACACCCGGTGTCGTTCCACTCTGCAGAGACGTTCGAGTCTCTGTTGGGCTGTCTGAAAATGGACGACGAGAAGGTGGCCGAAGCAGCGCTGCAGATCTTCAAGAACACAGGCAACAGGATGGAGGAGAGCTTTCCACACATCAAATCGTATGTTTTCTTTAATTTCTTTACACAACAAACATATGCACTTCTTATGTGATATTCGGCCGTGCACTGGAATTACTCTGCAGCTTCGTAATTTAGACTGAAAATGCACAAGTCATGCCAGACTCTCTGTGACTTGAGACAATGCCTCATTTTGTTCATTTTTAATGGTGTTCTCCTGCCTGCGCCCCCAAGTGTTCTACTGCCAGTATTGCAAGCCAAAGCTAAGAGAGGCCCCCCTCGCCAGGCCAAATATGCCATCCACTGCATCAACGCCATGTTCAGCAACAGAGACACACACTTTGCCCAAATCTTTGAGGTCAGTCGCCAAAGTTTTTGGTTCCATATATTGGTGCATGTGAAATGATTTTCAGAGATGATGTTCAGGTTTTTGCCCACATGTGGATCAACCTGTTTGCGATTGGATGTAAGAATTGATGAATGGTTGTGTATGTCTCCAGCCCCTGCACAAAGGCCTGGACCCTGCTAACCTGGAGCAGCTCATCACTCCTTTGACCACCCTGGGTCACCTGGCCCAGCTGGCCCCAGAACAGTTTGCCGCACCACTGAAATCTCTTGTTGCCAACTTCATTGTGAAGGATCTGCTCATGAACGATAGGGTACAAACACACTCGTTGTGTATATCGGATGGCCGATAGCAAGTATTTTCAAGTATTTAAGGTTTAGGGAAAATAAGCAGCTGGGTGAAACCTTGAACCAACACTACCCAAAGTTTCCAGAAGCTGTTCATCGTTTTTAATGTAAAATAAGCATATTGAATAAGTTTTATTGTGTCTGTAGATCCCAGGCAAGAAGACAACCAAACTTTGGGTTCCTGATGATGAAGTATCTCCAGAGACTCTGGCTAAGGTCAGTGCTGAACTCTTATGGATCACTATCAAAACTCAGTCTTCCTGTTCATTTAGTTCACATCACAGTTTTATTTTATTCACCACCCCACATCAATGAGGAAATTCTTCATATTTAACGTAATTAAACTGGCGGTGCAATTTGCTGCCACCAGAAAAGACCTGTGACTCTGCACTTTTCCAATCATCTCCACTCAGATCCAGGGTATAAAGCTGATGGTGAGGTGGTTGCTGGGAGTGAAGAACAACCAGAGCAAATCGGGAAACTCCACCCTGAGAATGCTGACAGCTATTCTGCACAGTGATGGAGATCTAACTGAGCAGGGCAAAATGGGGTAAATTCTGTTTGTATCAGCCACAAGTCAGTTCTTGTGTTTGTCGGCCCTGTGATAAGTTTTAGGATTTAGAGCCATGTTTCAGTTATGTGCAACATTTGAATGGTTTTGTGAACCTGTTGGGAACAGGGGCTTAAATTGTAAACATCTGTGGTAGATAAATGAAGAAATCTTTTCTTACTCTTTCCTCTGCTTCCCCTATCTACCTACCTACCTAGCAAACCAGATATGTCACGGCTGCGGTTGGCGGCAGCGTGCGCCTTGCTGAAGCTGGCACAGGAGCCCTGCTATCATGAAATCATCACATTGGAGCAATATCAACTCTGTGCTCTAGTCATCAATGTAAGAACTTCCACGGGTCCCTTATTGTTGTATGAAGCTTTTTCTTTAGGCCAGGGGTGTCAAACTCTGGTCCTCGAGGGCCGCTGTCCTGCAGGTTTTAGATGTTTCCCTGCTTCAACGCACCTGATTCAGATTAAATTAATCTCTTCAAAAGATTGTTACATTCTGCACAAACCAGCTAATGAAGCATTGATCTCAATCAGGTGTGTTGGAGCAGGGAAATATCTAAAACCTGCAGGACAACGGCCCTTGAGGACCGAAGTTTGACATCCCTGCTTTAGGCTCTGCATTTTATCTTCTAGTTTACTGTTTAGACATAAGATTGTTTTTGAAACAATTTTGTTATTTCTCACAAAAATCCAGTGTCCTCCCTCGTCCACATTTCCCTTTGTTGCTTCTTTTTCCCACACTGTTCCTCTTTCTCATCCTCCAATTCCTCCGTCTCATGACCGGTTACTTTTCTCCTCGTACCTTTCTCTCGCTGCAGGACGAGTGTTACCAGGTGCGACAGTGTTATGCCCAGAAGCTTCACCGAGGCCTGTGCCGCCTTCGTCTGCCTCTGGAATACATGGCAGTGTTCGCTTTGTGTGCCAAGGACCCCGTGAAGGAGAGGAGGGCTCACGCTCGGCAGTGCTTGGTGAAAAACGTCAACATACGCAGAGAGTACCTCAAACAGCATTCAGCCATCAGCGGTAAAAAAAAAAAAAAAATTGAAAAGACGTCCATTTATTTCCTCAGAAGCAGCTATAAAAGCAGCTTGAAACAAGCCTCAAATGCTTAAATTTAGATTTAAATGCTTAAAGGATAAAACATTTTTGGATGAATTTTTGAAAACGCACAATTTCTACCAACAGACAAGTTGTTCTCTCTGCTGCCGGAGTACGTGGTGCCCTATACCATCCACCTTCTGGCACATGACCCAGACTACGTGAAAGTACAGGATATCGAGCAGCTGAAAGAAATCAAAGAGTAAGTAGTGAAAAGTGTTGATGATGAAGCAGCAGAATCTTATAGATCAGTACAAACTATTTCAACCTGGTGCGTGTTTTTGTAGTTTTTGTAGTTTTGCTATAAAAACTCAGCATTGAATTAGATCAGTTTTAGTGGCATTACACTTTTCTTTTTCTTATAAAGCTTCTAATCCTAAAACAACCATGTCAGAAGGTACATTTTGTGTTCATGGATAAGGTGTTACTGTTTAAGAAGGGTCCATTTTTGTGTCTACATGAAGCAAACAGATAACTAAGAAGGTTGCTGAAACTACTAAAATTCAGTTGTTATGTGTCCAAACAGTTAAACTACCAATATATACTGAAGACCTGTTTTTTCAATCAATAGATTTTTTTCTTCTTCTTCCGTCATGACTCGTGCATATTCCAAGATTGACAATGCCAGGACTTAAGGGTTCAACTTGTGGAGGAGTGGTTCAGGGAGCCATGAGACCATAAAGTCCACACCCTAACTTGACTTAGAATCTTAGGATTTGACAGAGAAGACATTAAGTTATTATCATCACAAGAAGTTGTAGATAGATTAACACTACTTTGGATGACTTGGCATAAGTTTATCAAAACTCTGCCGTGGCGAATACACGCCCTAATGAAAGCTTAAGGTGGCGCACTAAAATCTCCAAGAACTTGTTTCAAAACTGCATCTTGAATTTCAGAGCTCTGGTGGTTAAACTTCTCTCTCTTGTTAGGGCTCTGTGGTTTGTCCTTGAGATTATCATGGCCAAGAATGAGAACAACAGCCACGCTTTCATAAGAAAAATGGTGGAGAATATCAAACAGACAAAAGACGCCCAGTCCCCCAACGATCCCAAAACTAATGAGGTACATGCTACTTTTTAAATCAGATATGCTCAAAACAGATCAATAGTATGCATCTTATTTGTTTTACTGCCAAGTTTGCCCATCAGTTTTCTTTCTTCACTGTACAGAAACTCTACACAGTGTGCGATGTAGCTATGAACATCATCATGTCAAAGAGCACCACCTACAGCCTTGAGTCCCCTAAAGACCCCGTGCTACCCTCACGCTTCTTCACCAAACCAGACAAGGTCAGTGTTTGAGCCCAAACTATCATTCAGGGTTTTTATTCTTTGTTTCAAGCACAATGGCTTATTTCTGGGGTTTATCAATGAGACAGAACTTTAATGGTAGGGAAGTGCTGAGAGTCTAAAGCTGACTTTTTGTTGATTGGGAGCTTGATTTAAAAAAAGCCGGCAGATGTTCTGACTAATGGTAATTGTTGACGGAAGCAAATCCTCTCCACGGGATCTTCATCATGCTTCACAAACGAGCCTTCTGACAGATTTCTATTTGTTTCAGAATTTCAGCAACACTAAAAATTACCTCCCTTCAGAGATGAAGGCGTTCTTCACTCCAGGAAAGGTAAAATAAAATATATATATATACATATTCAAAAATGCTAATGTTTGATCATCCCATATCCAACCCAACTTTTCATGCTTCTCCTCCTTAAGCCCAAGTCGGCTAACGTTTTGGGTGCAGTTAACAAGCCACTGTCGTCAGCTGGTAAACAGCTCCAGAGTAAAGCTTCTCGTATGGAGACCACCAGTAACAACGACTCCTCGTCCAACCCAGGCTCTCCACAGCGCGCCAAGACCAGGTTATACCATTTAAAAAGCAGCTTAATGCTCAGTCAAATGCAAACCCTGATGCTGACAAGCCTTTAACCTGGTTAAACGCTCAATTCCTCAAGCTCCGGACATTCAGCTTTTCCAGTCACTGAACTGACGCACACTTTGCTGCAGCTAATTATTCACAACCTTGAGAACAAGCCTCACAGCACACACTGACTGTAAATGTGGACTCTTTCTAAACTTTGGGGGACTGCAAAACACAGACACTTCCTGAGCTTTTCGTTGCATATGATATGTTAACTGATGACTGCTGTTTTTCAGGCACGACAGCACAGAGATGGATCATAGTGAGAATGAGGACTTCAGCCTAAAGAGAGCAGACAGTGTTGACAAGGTACATGTAGTTGTATGTATATGTTGATATACCACAGTGACATGAGACTGATTACTGTGATGTAGTAATGTTACGTTTGGACTTTTTAAGTTGTGTTTCTGGGTATTGTCTGAGCAGATACTGATGGTTGTTTATAATCTATACATTATTAATGTGAGTATTACAGACATTATCAATTCATATCTTCTGAAATTAGGTGAGAAAATACTTTATTCCAAATGGAAATAATAATAAAAATGAATCATCTGGTCATCCATTATGAAGTAATTTGTTCCAGACTCTTAAAGGGTGTTTTTAAACCTAGACCTTATTTCTGGCATGAAATACTTTTATCTACTCACCGACAACAGTTTGGCGGAAACTTCTGAAGCTATTTAGATAACTCACGATTCAGATAACGGAGTGAACGGGGCAAAGACGATGGAGCCTCTAAATAAGGCATTATCTGTCTTTATTTCACCAATACTTTAAGACGAATGAATGAACGAACGAACAAACGTGTACTATAGCTTTGTTAGCTCATAGGTGCTGTTATGTGGCTATTTGCAGTTATAGGAGAGCTAACGGAAGGAATTCTACACAGGCACTCTACTGGGACCACTTCATCCACACGCCCCCCTGGAGCACAGTTTATTTACTCCTTGCTCTGTGACAGTCGGCTAACTTCAGTTAGTTTTTTTTTTGTGCGACATGGCAGGATATTTATCAAATTTTGACAGCATGAACAACGACTTTTAGTAAGATGTACGTTCTTACCGGAGTGAATGAGCTACAGCCATGCGTGTGGATGAAGTGGTCCCAGTAGAGTGCCTGTGTAGAATTCCCTCCGTTAGCTCTCCTATAGCTGCAAGTAGCCACATAACAGCAGCTATGTGCTAACAGAGCAATAGTACGAGTTCGTTCATTCATTCGTTTTAAAGTATTGGTGAAATAAAGACAGATAATGCCTTATTTAGAGGTTGCATCAGGAGCAACCACAACACCGTTCAGATATGCAGACAGGGACAGAATGGCTTTTGAATACAGTGTGATCTTATTGGAAAAGCTGTAGAAGTGTTTAACATTATTTATAAATGATTATAGAAACAATAACAGCAATAAAGAGAGACTTTATGCTATGTTTAAAAGGAAAGACTGGTCAAATAAACCAAAACGTTATCTGAAATTACACAGTGACTCACAAGTGGAAAAGAGTGTGTTGCTGTGATGTGGTTGAGTGCTGCCTGTCGTAAATCCTTGTCCCGATGTTTCAATCTGCTGTTCAAACACCACCTGCAATTGGTACAGCACATCCAAATTGTATAAACTGTCGTTAATAATGGCCTGGAAGCATATGCTTTTTGTTAGAAAGTCTCCCTCCTACGAAATGTAGAAAAAATGTACTTCCTGTCAAATAAAAACACAAATAACTAACATTTCATTCTCAGGGGCCTGGTTTGAGGCCTGGATGATATCTGCTGCATGTCAAACGCCGTCTCTCCTTCTATGCTGCCTGTGTTTAAAAAAAGTAATTGTTTCTTTTTTAGGATATCGATAAGCCCCGTGGTCGCAAAAGGGGCGTGGCCTCCAGCGACGACCAGGAGAGCAAGCCGAAGCGTGGGCGTAAAAAGGCGGTTGCCAACACAACTGCGTCCGCCGAGTCCGAGGACCAGTGGGATGAGGACAACCGGCCGGAGGATGAACAGAACAGCCCGCCAAAAAAAGGACGCAGGGGCCGGCCTCCGAAGTCTGCTACTCCCAGCCAGGAGACACCTGCCAAGGGACGGAGGGGGCGAAAGAAAGCAGCTCCTCCACCAGAGGAAGACGAGGAGGAGGAGGAGGAAGAAGAGGAGAGGGGGGAGGAGGAAGCAGAGGAGGAGGAGGAGGAGGATGACAGGAGCAGTGAAAATCTGGAGGTGAAGACGAAGGGAGGAAGGCAAGCCAGGGCACCGCGGCGATCACAAGGGTGTGTATATACTTTGAATTTGGGTCTTTTCCCCCTCATAACACGTTCTATGAGTTCTGTTAGCTAGTTTAGTTTTTGACTCAAACACTGAAGCCGGTTGCATTTTGCCTTTGTTCACCAGCTCAGAGTCGGTAGAGTCCACACCACAGAAAAGGAGAGGACGTCCACCCAAATCAGCCCAGCCAGCTGCCAAGAAACCAGCGTAAGATGAATACAAGTTTTGCGATACAGGCTTTCACACTTTAGTTCACACTTTCACACTCAACCAAACACTGTCCACACGCTCATCTTTGTTTGTGCAAATCTTTACAGGTTTAGATTCTGTTCATGACCTTGCCCCCACTTATTATCGCATGCAACTGACTTCACAGTAGAAGTGGTTTGAAAGCGTCACTTTTTATCAAGGGACTGTTTTCTAGCTCCAAATCTATTACCCACTTTTGGCTCCTTTTGGATGACAGTTTCGTTATTTTTTTTTTATGTACAGTTTAGTTTTGAATCTCTGTAGGCCGTGCTGCTGTGTCGTCATGTTTATTTTTTTTTTTGTTTTGTTTTGTTTTTTGCATCAACTGCCTTCCGCTCGTTGAGACATTCTTATTCAGTATGTTTTCGCCTCCATGGTTTCCAGGCGTGGTGGCCGATCGAAGGCCGCTGCTGCTAAAGATGACTCTGAGGAAGAAGATGAAGAAGAAGAGGAGGAGCAGGAAGAAGAGCCAACACCGAAGGTACTGATTCAACTGTAACGATGTCATGATGAATCATAAATAGAATAAAGAAATCCGCACGATCAGTTTTTCATCCAACTCTTTTCTTGCTCCCAGGGTCGTAAGAAGGCAGTGGGGCGAAGAAGATGAGCTACAAACAATGGAGGAACGATAGAAGACAGCCCGTCTCCTCTGAAGTCAAGGAGGAATGACGCAGGAAAGGAAATACGGACTTTGAACTTTTTAAACTTTTCATATGCCGACGCTCCTACTGTTACACCAATTTACACACTTGCATATACCACATGCGCACTACATCAGAACATCCGCATCATCAGCTGTGGGTCGTCGCTTCGTGTTGCATTGTGATGATGTTCGCCACATTGAGTAGAAATCGATTCAACAGAAAAACAAACCAAACAAAACGACAAAAAAAAAAGATGATTGTAAATACTCTCTTATGTCTGTTTCATGTTCTGTTGTTGTGTTTGATGCTGACTGGAGGGAAGGGGGGGTGTAAAGCCTTCTCCCTCTGATATTATTAAAGTGTTCCCATAAAGCAATGTTGCTTATCAGACTTTCCCTGTGTCCTACTTTTAAAAATGGAGCGAGATTATCCATCAACCTCTTTTTTTTTTTTTCTTTTTTGTTTACATGTTTCTGTTTACAGCTCTGTATATTAATACTTTTTTTTCTTCTTTTTTTTTTTTTTACCATGTATTGAATTCTTTAAAAAAAAAAAAAAAGAGAGAGAAAAAAAAAACATGTCAGAAAATTGTCCAAATGTAGAGTTGCTTCTGGATACTATTGTAGTGTGCGTCTCATTTTTAGGTTTGTACTCACTGGTAGAAGGAAGTTGTGAGCGGCTGTGGTTGTCGTGTTCGTCACTGCTGATTAACTTGGCTTCACACCCACCCAGTCAGATCCTCCGTTGTATCAATATAATTCTCTATAAAACCTGACGTCCTTGATTTCTCTTTATTTCACACTGAGGTCTTGTGTGTTCTTGTCTGTGATCGGCCACGGTGACTCGGTTCATCGTCATTTCATTTGGTCAGAGCATGTTTGATCCGCTGATGACACCCACCATGTTATTATCGGCTGCTCAGTTTAACAACCAATACATTATTTATGTGTTGTCAGGTTAAAAACAAAGAAAAAAAGGGAGATGGCAGCCTCTGAAGGTTTTGGAACCTTGTAGTCGACCTGGAGAAAAGCTCTCTGACCTCTTAAAGGTATTGCTTTGCACAAACCAGCACACACATTTTAGATAAACTGGATGATTCTTATGCAACTTGTAAAGAAGTCTTTAGATTTGCAGAGGTTTTTGCTTTCTTTGCTGTGTGCACACAGTCCGGTCAGTGGTGTTCTGTGTCTTCCTGTGTTGCAGACGTGCCTCACACTGCTTATGCATGCACACTTAAGATTTTAGCTTCCCGATGCAGCTCTGCTCGATGGAAAATCGCCCACACTCCACATTCTGCCCCTGCTCGTGATCCGTGACTGGGCGTGTAATCTGCTGCCTTTCAAAGCAAATTCAGTGAATGGTTGCCGTCCTCACTCTGTTGGCTATGATAGTTCGATTTGCCTGAGATTTGATGACCTAACCGGTCATTTTGGTGTTTGAACAGCTTTTGTCTGTCAAACGGTGCATGACTAATTCTTGGACTACAACCAAGACTGACTGGTGTTTGTTTTATATTAGAACAACATGCGCTGGGATTGTGTTTTACAGCAATCCCACCTGTAATTTCACCTGACATTAGTTTATGTTGGAGAAGTTAAACATTTTGCAGGAACACTAACATATGTTGTCTGATAGTTATTTTGTCATATAAGTGCTCCCTTCTCCCCTAACAGCAAATAATGGGCAGACACTTTTTTTTTTAAATAATCCACTCAAAATGGGGTTGACAGTCCAAAAGAAACTAGGAACAAGGAACTTCTATTTAGATATTGCTTTCAAGACATGGTTGTGCTTCGTATTCATTTTGATTTATCTTTGTGTTTTAATGCAAACAGATGGCTACTGAACTGAAGTTGACATTTTGATCAAAACTCCAGTCCAAACTCTTTGTTTTCTTCAATTAATCCAAAAATCTCTCAATTATACAATCATCTCAGATCTAGAATTCCAAAATATTTTTTGCTGCTTTTAAAAAAAAAAATCACAACTTCTAATAAGTGCACATATATGTAGAATCTAGATATCAAATGTAATTTTCATGTTGCCTGAAACCGCCAGCTTTTTATTGCAGCACACCATCCAACTGGCACACACGTACTCAGATATTTAAGCAGATGCTGGTGTATGAATGAGATGGCCAGAGGTCAGAGGCCTGAGTTTCCAAGCAACCAGCTGAAAGCAGGAAGATAAGGAATCAATGTGAACATGGTGCCGCAGGGTGCACTGACTCCACTGTTTGCATATCTTACCCCCCACCCACCCTCTGTTTGAGAGTCTGCCTGAACTTGATCCAGAAACAGATGTAGATGGGTTTTTGGTGTCCATGACAGGCTGCGTTGAAATAGAGTTAGGAGATTATCAGCCAGCTGAGGATATAATGTAATGGTGATCATTAAGGGTTTTGCACCTGGGTCACTCTCCTCTCCTCGTGTCTGAATGGGTGATCAAATTCAGTTAAAATTCTCATTTGGAAATAAATAAGCTTAATATGAGCCCATCTCGTTTTTCTCGTAATTCCTTCCTAGTGTGTTCCTGCTATGCAAACGATTGACCATTTGGGGCTGTTAAAATCGTGTTGTGCCTGGTGACCTTCGTGCGTCAGGTGTTTTGGCTAATAATTGATAGATTTTGAGAACCGTTTGTGGTGGGTTCACAGCTGGCTGGCTGCGCTCTCCAGTCATCTGTTCAGTCACGGAAATCCTCCAAGCATGGTTAAGTGAAGGCCACCATCTCAGACTGGACGGCCGGTTGTAACGGGAATTATGAGTGGTTTGATCGTCCTTGTGACAGTTCTCATCCTCAGCCCCGCGGCCGCGAAGCCTAATGCGGGTTTGAAAACGTGGGGGCGCTTCAGCAAACTGCCCTATCCAGGAGACAAGGCTTTCCTCTACGACACCTTCCCTAAAGACTTCATATGGGCGGTTGGCACCGCGGCGTACCAGGTGGAGGGAGCATTTGAGAAGGATGGAAAGGGCCTCTCCATTTGGGACACTTTTACGCGCGGTGGGAACCGCATGACCACAGGGGACGTGGGCAGCGACAGCTATCACAACATCCACGCAGACATCCGAGCCATCAGACAGCTCGGGGTCAGCCACTACAGGTTCTCCTTGTCCTGGTCCAGGATATTTCCCAACGGCACGCGAGGCAGTTACAACGAACTCGGCACCAACTACTACCGGACGCTCATCAAACGGTTAAGGGAGATAAACGTGCAGCCGGTGGTTACGCTGTATCACTGGGACCTGCCCGATCACCTCCAGCAAAGCCTGGGCGGCTGGAGCAACCCAGAGCTTGTGGGGATTTTTAAGGACTATGCTGATTTCTGCTTCCATACATTCGGGGATGATGTTAAGTACTGGATCACCATTGATAACCCGTTTGTGGTGGCGCAGAATGGATATGGCACCGGTGTGGTTGCACCCGGGATAAAGAACGACCCTGATCTCCCGTTCCGGGTTGGACACAATCTTCTGAAGGTGGATATGTAGTGTGTATATATATATATATATGTCTCTTAATAAATATTCAAGTCATCATTTACAAGTTGATAACATATTTTGGATGATGATTTTATCCGTTGGCTGTCAGGTTTTTTCTTTGGATTACTGTAAATATAAAGACGGACAGACAGGCAGATATTCAAAAGAAGTATGAGTGGTTTAGAAAATAAATCACACTTTGAGTAAATATATTTGACACTGCTGGAATTCTGCATTTTTTTCATATTTGCATATTTCATATCTGCATATTTCATTTTCACACTTTTTTTTTCTTTTGGTGCCCAGAAGATTATCTGTTTTTTTTATCTTTCAGTTCTAAATTTTCAATTCTGTGTATTAGCTTATCAGCTACCTGTGAGGCACTTTGACCTCCACTGATCTGTATGAACTTTTTGTCTGTTATTCTCACCTTATTGTCTGAAGCCATTCTCCTTATTCTCCCCCAATCTTTGTGCTTCCTACATCTGCTTATCATCTGTCTCCATCTGTCTCCAGGCTCATGCAGCTGCGTGGCATCTCTACAACAGCTACTACCGCCCACGGCAACATGGCAAGCTCTCCATGGCCTTGGCCTCTCACTGGATCAAGCCCAGCCGCACCCGCATGGAAAGCCTACAAGAATGCCAGTGCTCCCTGGACCACGTCCTGGGTTGGTTTGCCCGGCCGCTATTCACAGATGGAGACTACCCCCCCTGTATGAAGACAAGGCTGGGCTCGCGGCTTCCTTCTTTCACCCAAGAGGAGATGGAGCAGGTGAGAGGAACGGCTGATTTCTTCGCCCTTTCTCATGGAGCCACCCTGAGCTTCCAGCTCATCAATGACAGCCTAAAGTTTGGACAGCACGAGGATTTGGATCTGAGAAAGCTGCTGTACTGGGTGAACGCAGAGTATGACAAGCCTCCCATATTTGTGGTGCAGAGTGGTTGGTAGGTTCTCATGCTGTGCTGACAAGTCTGTGCCTAAAGATGTTTGCTGTGTTGAACTTGCAGTTTTCTCCTGATGCTCGACGCAGGTACGTCCCTGGCAGCACCAAGACAGAAGACCCAAAAAACATGTACTACCTGAAGAGCTTCATCGCGGAAGCACTCAAATGTGAGTCTATGTCTTCCCAACAACTGAGGATGATTTAACATGAGCTCATCTGTCTGAATGTGTTTGAAATGCAGCAATCGTCATAGATGGAGTGAATGTGATTGGATACACAGCCTGGTCTCTGATAGACGGCTTTGAGTGGCACAGAGAATATGGGATTCGACGTGGACTGTACTACGTTGATTTCAACACACCCGACATGAAGAGGGAGCCAAAGACATCAGCCACTTTTTACAGGTTAATGTCAGGGTACACAAGATTGAAATTTATGCAGATCTCTATTGATTTCATCCCACCATAACAATAAGAAATGATGATCATTGTAGTGACAAACTGCAACGGCACATCAGGTATCAGCTTGTTACCTGAGGTTCCTATAAAGGCTTGAGAAGTATGAATTTTGCTAAGCGTGGTGAAAGAAAAAAAAAGGTATGGTAAAAAAAAACATTTATGTTTCTAGATTATTTCCCCTTTCTCTTCTATAGTCTAAAAGTTTAAAAAATGACTAAACAAGCAGCAAGCTTTTTGCATAGATCATATATACAGTGTGAAATGTAGCCACGATGATGTCACTCCTTTGTTAAGTACCATTTTGAAGCCTCAAGTTTTAGCATTTTAGTCATTGTCAACTTGGTGTCCGGGATCACACATTTTGAATAACTGACTTACAGCCGCAGCAGTTTGAATACCTGCTCCGATTTATATAAAACAGATTACATGTAATCAGCAGAAACTTGCAGAGATCCGTTTTTATTGTCAGAAGAGCGGCTAGTAGAGTTCCACTTAAGATGGCAACTCTTAAATTGTTACACTAACAGAAAGTTTTGCATATTTCTAGGAATCAAATCCTCTCCCTTCAGTCATGAAAATGCAGCCATTAAATAGCTTTGTTTCAGACATGATGTTCTTGATATTCCATTTACACATCAATTGATTAATATTAACTCAAAACATTCTGTTTCCTTTAATTCCCATATTTATGAGAACTTGGATTACCCTTGAAACATGTATGAACAAAACAAAACCCGACAGGATAAAGAGTAGCGTCACAAGTTTGATTTTAGCTTTGTGACATTTCAGAGCAACTCATGTACCTTGTTTGCAAAACCATAAAGCTCAGCTCCAAATTCTTTTTTTTGCCAGGTATTTGAACTTGAAATTTTCTTTGGTCTGAACCTGACTAATTGCTTTTTTTAAATGTATTTTTTAAATTTTTTTACTAGCTTTGACATTTTAGATCTTTTTGAGGATAACAGTTACTGCTGAAGGTCATGTGCTTCAATTGATGATTCCAGCCAAAACTGAAAATATCCTATTTAAAATTCAAACATTAAGCTCTCTTGTAGTGTTTCTGTGTTGTATTAACATAGTTGTATCAAAGGTAAACATGATTTCCTCCTATATGGAAAAAATATCGCTATTAAGACCCCCACAGATTTCGACTAATACATCTTCAGTGCTGAAAAGTCCTTTTTTTATGGTTCCCAACAGCAATCAAGTGATATTCAGTGATGCTATTTTTTGTTTGTTTTCTTTATAAGAGACTCTTACCATTCATTGCATATAACTAACCGAACTAACCGAACAGTTATATTATTAATTTTCATACCTTTGGCTGGCTTTTCTTTTGTCGTCATTCGCACAGAAACATCATCCACAGGAACGGTTTCCCTGAGCTTCCAGAGAACAGACCAGCACAAGGAGTCTTCCCGTGTGATTTTGCCTGGGGGGTATCTGCCAACTCTATACAGGTGCTTTTCAGTTGTGTGTGTACAAAAGAAGATATATGTGTGTGTGTGTGCGCATTTGTGCACGGACATGGGGGAACGATAGTGCCAACACGCAGAGATCAGATAATGAATCATACACAATCAAAATGCTTCCTTAGAATGGGAGCTTTAGATAATATTGCCCCCAACCCCCACCCCAATCCCTCCCTCTATTTTACCTTTGTTTCAGTTGAGGTCCACTGTCGACCTCAGATATTTAGTGAAGTTTTGTAAAAAAAAAAAAAAAAAAAAAAAAAAAAAAAAAAAAAAAGGCCAAAGGATACTTTTCTTTTAAACACCAGCTTTGTGTGCTGCCTATGAGGGAAATACAACATTGACAGTATACCCTCAGACAATTAAGTCAGATTAATGCTATTTCATTCTGATTTTGTTTTGGGGAAAAGGGGATATTAAGCTGGGAACAGTTCCTTCTCTTCACATCGTATTGTATGTGCCGTTTTAAATTTGCGTGCAATTTTGTTGGTGAAAGTCCAGCTGAAAAATGGGGACGACAGCGGATCTTCTCTTAATCATAAACCACGTAAAGTCACAGTCTGCCGGCTTTTTGCAACGCGGCACAGAACCGCCGTGGTCACTTTGCCAATAAGCTATAGCGAGGACATGTTTGTTTGTTTGTTTTTGCCTCGTGTCATAGGTCGAAACCACTCCCACCCAGTTTGCAGACCCCAATGTTTACCTCTGGAACATCTCCAACAACGGAGAGTTGATTCGGCTGGACGGCTTCAGCGCGCCACCTTCACGCAGAGCGACTCACTGCGCAGATTACGCAACAATCCGACAGCAGGTCTGTCTGCCAAACATTTAGGGACCTATTAGTTGATACCTACCTACCTAAAAAATGTTCAAAACTACACAGAACATCTAGATTTTTGTACTCTGAAGTGCTACACATTTTTCACAAATAACACACACAATCAGGTACGGCCTGATGCTATTATCCTTTTTCGTCCGGAAGCAAATGTACTGTATTGTAAGCGTATGCAGCATTTTTTAAATTGGGTTTGTGTTCCACCAGCAGGGCTGTGAAGTAAAGAAGACAAGGTGCTAAATTACAATCCAAACTTAAAAAATAATTAGGTTTTTTTTAGGCCCTTAACTGTTGAGCAGCTGATTATGATATCAAGGGAGAATGGGAAAATATCTCACATTTCAAGAAGTGTTGTTAAAACAAGAGTTGATGCAAAGAAAAAAAAACTGTTCCATGTATTGAAATTTCTCCGTTTCAAATCTGTTTTTTTTTTTTAACTATTTCACACAAACAGCGACTTGAACCGCTTGAGCATACAAAGACATGTTTACAAGTTTTGTGCGTTTCTATCACGGGGCTGAAAACACCGAGAGTGCTGACGTGCTTACCCTCCCTCCTGCCTTTAGGTGGATGAAATCAGGAAGGTGGGAGTAAACCACTTTCACTTCTCCCTCAACTGGTCTGCTCTGGTGCCGACAGGTGACGTGACACATCCGAACGCCACCCTGCTGGGATACTACCGCTGCTTCACCCGCCAGCTGCTGCAGGCGAACGTCACACCTGTGGTGACCCTGTGTTACCACACCCACCAGCGCAGCAGCCTGCCGGCCCCGCTGGACGCCGCCAACAAGTGGCTCAACAGGTGGGGGCACCTCGCTGGTGCAAGATTTTTCCAGTTCCAGCACTATTTTTTTATTATGATATTTGATTTTTGAAAACCCATTTTGCCTTTTTTTTTTAAGTTTAATTTGAACGTGAGCGTTTTCTGGACAGTGAAATAGTGTCACTGCTGTTCCCCAGGGGCTTTATCTAATTTTTTAATTTCAATTTGTAATTATTTTTGGGAGAAAGGCTCATGATCTTTTTGGCATGGTTTATTTACAATTTAAGATGAGTTCTGCATTGACATAAATTAATTCCAAGTAAGTGTAAATGGTGAAAATAAATCATTAGCAAACATGACTATATATATATTTTTTTAGAGTATTCATAGTCAATTTTTCAATCACATGCGGGTTGAGGACTAAGTGTGACGTTAACAATGGTTTACTACAGTTTATCTTAAGCCTTACTGACTTTTGTTTGATGTTATTATGTTATCTTATTGTTCTCACTTAGATTCATAGATAAAAATGTCCGTATTTGATTGCTTTCCCAGGAAGACTCCCGAGGCCTTTGCAGACTATGCCAGGCTTTGTTACAGAGAACTGGGGGCCCATGTGAAGATGTGGATCACCCTGAATGAGCCCAATGATGCGACGGTGAGCTACCTGGAGGGCCATCAGATGCTGCGGGCGCACGCTCTGGCCTGGCACGCGTATGACCGCGACTTTAGACATTTACAGGGAGGAAAGGTCAGTAAAACAGTGGTGTTTGGTGCTTCTTCTCATAGTTCTAAGTTATATAGACAAATGCTTATTTAGATCTATTTCTAATGCACTTAAAGTTTCAACAGGATCCATTTTGATATTTTATAGATGTGTTGCATGAAATAGTTTTTGCCATTTTTTCTTCCATTAGTTTCTTATTCATTTCACAATTAAACAGAAATCTATTGCCAGAAAGATCTGTGCTGGAGTGGGGAAAGTAGGAGAGTGAAAACATGATTTGTGTGTCTCAGGTGTCTCTGGCTCTGCACATGGACTGGGTGGAACCAGCGTTTTCGTTCAGCCGGGAAGACGTGGAGCCAGCTAAAAGGGTTTTAGACTTCAGCATCGGCTGGTTTGCAGAGCCGATCTTTGGCAGCGGGGACTATCCTCTGGGAATGAGAAGCTGGCTGCGGCAGCTCAACTCGCTCGAGTATGAATGCTTCAATCGTTCTTTAATACAGTCACTTTTTTTAGGCTAGAAAGTAAACCTGACTTAACAATGTAGAAACATCAACAGATCTTTAACTTCTCTCATTAAATGTATTGACATATTTCTGTTAGCAACTACACACGTGGACAAAATTGTTGGTACCCCTCAGTTAAAGAAGGAAAAACCCACAAGTCTCACTGAAATCACTTGAAACTTACAAAAGTAACAATGACAATTTATTGAAAATTAAATAATCAAAATCAGCCATTACTTTTGAAATTTTGATTAACATTTAAAAAAAAAACTAATGAAATAGGGCTGGACAATGATGGTACCCATAACTCAATATTTTGTTGCACAACCTTTTGAGGCAATCACTGCAATTAAACGATTTCTGTATTTGTCAGTGAGCGTTCTGCAGCTGTCAACAGGTATTTTGGCCCACTCCTCATGAGCAAACTGCTCCAGTTGTCTCAGGTTTGATGGGTGTCTCCTCCAAATGGCATGTTTCAGCTCCTTCCACAGATGTTCAATGGGATTCAGATCTGGGCTCATGGAAGGCCACTTTAGAATAGTCCAACGCTTTTCTCTCAGCAATTCTTGGGTGTTTTTGGCTGTGTGTTTTGGATCGTTGTCCCGTTGGAAAACCCATGACCTGCGACTGAGACCAAGCTTTGACACTAGGCAGCACATTTCTCTCCAGAATGCCTTGATAGTCGTCAGATTTCATTTTACCTTGCACACATTCAAGACACCCTGTGCCAGATGCAGCAAAGCAGCTCTAAAACATTGCTGAGCCTCCATGTTTCACCGTAGGGACAGTGTTCTTTTCTTCGTATGCTTGGTTTTTGAGTCCATGAACATAGATTTTATGTGCCTTACCAAAAAGCTCCAGTTTGGTCTCATCTGTCCAAAGGACATTCTCCCAGAAGCTTTGTGGCTTGTCAACATGCATTTTTGCAATTTCCAGTCTCGCTTTTTTATGATTTTTTTTCAGCAGTGGTGTCCTCCTTGGTCGTCTCCCATGAAGTCCACTTTGGCTCAAACAACGATGAATGGTGCGATCTGACACTGATGTACCTTGGCCTTGGAGTTCACCTTTAATTTCTTTGGTGGTTGTCCTGGGCTCTTTGGATACAATTCGAACGATCTGTCTCTTCAATCTGTCATCAATTTTCCTCTTGCGGCCACGTCCAGGGAGGTTGGCTACTGTCCCGTGGGTCTTGAACTTCTGAATAATATGAGCCACTGTTGTCACAGGAACTTCAAGCTGTTTAGAGATGGTCTTATTACACACCTTTTCACCAAACAGCAGAGTGACTACTTGTCTCCCTTTAAATAGGCAGACTGACTGATTATGAGTTTGGAAACACCTGTGATGTCAATTAAAGGACACACCTGAGTTAATCATGTCACTCTGGTCAAATAGTTTTCAATCTTTTATAGAGGTACCATCATTTTTATCCAGCCCTATTTCATTAGTTTTTAAAAAAAATAATTATGTTAATCAACATTTCAAAAGTAATGGCTGATTTTGATTATTTAATTTTCAATGAATTTTTATTTATTGTTACTTTTGTAAGTTTCAAGTGCTTTCAGTGAGAATTGTGGGTTTTTCCTTCT
This sequence comes from Leuresthes tenuis, assembly GCF_036924035.1. Lineage (NCBI taxonomy): Eukaryota > Metazoa > Chordata > Actinopteri > Atheriniformes > Atherinopsidae > Leuresthes > Leuresthes tenuis. The sequence continues at coordinate 15,459,297 of NW_027325375.1, read as the reverse complement.
TTAACTGAGGGGTACCAACAATTTTGTCCGCGTGTGTATTTCTACAAGGATTATTCCAAGGTATGATGTGATGGAGTATTATTTAATAACTGGTGGGAAGGAACTGTCATGTTTTTAATGTGGCTAATATATTTAGCTATACAACGGTCAATTGATCATTCTGTCTCTGTTAAACATTTTGGTTAAGACTTAAATGTCAAGAATTTTAGAATTTTTTATGTCTTATCTAGCTCTACATTTGTATCACTAAATATATTAACCAATAGGCCTCAGGGCAGCTGGAGGCTGAGCAAATCCAGAACTAACTTGTACTTCTTCCATATCCGTTTTCTCTCTTTTCTTGATAAATGCGGTATCTTCTCTGTGCTCCCACAGCCTACCAGTTTTCAACGAGGAGGACAGACAGCTGGTTAAAGGAACATATGACTTCTTTGCTATAAGCCACTTCAGTTCCAAGCTTGTGACTCATGCCAAGGAAAACTCGTAAGATCTACACTCATCTCTATTTTGTAACTGCTCTGATCAGAATCAGACACTCAACTAACTCGTGAGTAGCTCAGTGTCGTCAGAGACTGTTTTCTCTCTCTGTGATGCGTCATCTCCATGTGCGCAGATACACCTACACAGCAATGCTCGAGGTCCAAGAGATGATAGACACCACGTGGATCATGTCACCGAGGCCTGTTGTGCCCTGGGGTCTGAGGAAAGCGCTCAACTGGGTAAGACTGTCATCACCAGAGGATGGGGACATCAGGCGTCTTTTCATTTCTTGGGAAGAGTTAAAAAGTTGCTGTTTAAATGGTCCTTTATGTAAAAATCATTTTTTGCCTCTTGTGTCCAGCATTGTATTTATACAGAGTAGATGAAAATATTAAAAATGAAGCGTTCCAATATTATAATAAACCTCGATTGAAGCTGCTAAACGGAGACAGAAACTAACTTTGCTCTTCATCGTTAAGGTGAAGGAGCACTACAATGATGTACCCATCTATGTGATAGCTAATGGAGTCCAGGAAGACCCAGCTCGCTTCAAAGACAGCCTGAGAGTTTACTACCTGTACAGCTATATCAACGAGGCACTTAAAGGTGAGTCGAAGCTGTTGTGGCTGAGACTTATTTGGATTAATAAAATCTTGTTAAATCAGTTCTTTACAGGTGACTGAGCAGATTAATCATTAAACAGTTGTTTTAGCCATTGACCCCTGAATAGTCAGCTGACTCAGAGCACGCTAATTTGCAAACACAAACACACCAGCCAGCAGAGTTACACACTCACTTGCTGGGTCAAGGTTGCTTGCTGTCCTCTTAACCTTTTCCTGTGTATAAAAAAAATGTTTGGGTTGGGTGGCAACTATTCACAGACCATTTAGAACACTACTTCTAGATGTGAAATCTAAGGTGACTAAATACTGAACACCTCACATGCTGCGTCTCCCCCTCCATCCACAGCACACACTCTGGACGGCGTGAACCTGAAGGGTTACTTTGCCTATGCCCTGAATGACCAGAGAGACCCGGGGTTCGGCTTGTATGGCCAAGTCCACGAGGAGGTCATCATCAAGGCCTCGCTCTCCAACTACCGCAACATCATCCAACACAATGGCTTTCCCATTCAAGGAGCTGCTCCTCAGGAGTGTCCCAATGAGCCAGAACCCTGCATGGGCTGCCAGGTTCTGGTTAAGAGGCCTGTGGTTGGCTTCCTGACGCTGGTTGGTTCAGGAGTCCTGATCACCCTGGGCCTTATTATTTACTACACAGCCAAGAGACACAAAGAGTGTTACTAACGGGAGGATTAAAAACAAACTCCATAGAAACTGTGGTTATTGCTCAGAGGTTCAGATTTTGAGGTAAAGTTTTAGTTGTGACATTTCTTTAGATTTCATGTGAAAACCGAGCAAGTGGTCTGGCCAGCTTCACGTTTTAAGTGTTATCACCGTCATTAAATGTTTTCCCGAGCTGACCCTTTCTAATCAGACCAGCGATAAGACCGAGCAAAACGTCACACAAGACGATTACAAATTAACAAACCGATTCCACCTCTGGGTGACAAAAATTAAACACGAGGGGCAAGACTATTGTCTCTTGAAAGATTTAAGTTGATTATTCTTGACAAAAGGTGCTTGTGGTAAGTTCAGGGTAACGGTGAAGATTAGTGTTTCTGTTTTATAGCATAATGTGATTTATTCCTATGTTTCCTTGTGTTAACAATATTTGTTAGTTGGCCTTTTTGTGGTTGTATCGCAAAATTACTCAAGTGCTTTACATCCGCGTTGAAACGGTTGTACTGCACGTCCTCTTTTTGTATCCCCATGTTTCAAGCCACCTATCAGCAATGTCGAACAGTAAGGACATTTATATCGAAAAAGTACCCATCAGTCACTCCTGTCAATCACATTTTCATGGCTTCAAGATAAATGTGACTGATGTAAAACAAACCAATAAAGAAAAAAGCAAGGGATTTGCAGAAATTTTTTTGCAAACTCCATTTATGTTAGTAAATTCTGTATTTAGTCACGTAGCGTCTATCACAAACCCATGTTATGTAACCTGTCAGAACAGTTTTAGTACAAATCAGTGTTTGCCACTGATTCCATTTAAACTTACAGTACAGAATTGTACACAACCGTACTTGGATTTTTTCACTACAAGAGCTCAAAGTTTACACACTGTGCTGACGTTTGGCCAACAATCCATGGCATGAAGCCAAACTGTCCAGATCCATCCAGTGGTAAGCTGAGTCAATGTTACCACAATGCCTCACAAAATATGCATGTAAATCTATCCACTGAAAGTCCTGTTGGGGTATTATCTTTGGGGGCTTTTCAAACTCAAAACATCATAGCATCCAGACCATCTTCCATAAACTTCTTGTAGATGGCCATAAACTTGGCTATAAAAGCCTCCAGATGGTAGATGGCTTTACTGCCCAGCTGTAGTCTGTGTTCATAGTAGGCTGCCAAGTGGGCAACCTCTGTCTTCAGCTGGCCATCGCAGTTATTCAGCAGTTCTTTTACCAGACCCTGTTCATGACAAAATAAAAAAAAAAATTAAATTAATATTCAGTTCTATAAAAACTACCTGAAATGGTTTTAACACTTGTGATGGAAGAAGAGGAATGGAAATCGGTACCTTCATAATAATATCAGCAGGTATGCAGTGAGTTAGCAACTCATACAACCTGGCTCGAACCTCCAACAACCTGGAATAGAGACAAATTGGGGTTCAGCATTATAATATGCTACAGTCTGAACTTTCTTCTGTCCCAAAGAGAAACAACTAAACCTCTCCCATTAATTTTCTCTCATACCTCTGAGGAGTCTGCTGGCTGACGATGGCGTTAGCCGTATCTCTCAGGTAGATCTCCCAGTCTGCCTCTGGAACTTCTTGATCCGCTGAGAATGGACACCTGGAGAACATTATGGCAGCAAATATGTTTTGTTTGCATTTGCTACGGACCTGTGGATAAGTCTGAGGAAGAATGACAGGTTTCGCCGGAACTCACTGCTGCACTCTGCAGGCCTCACACATCAGAAGGGCTTTGCGGAGGTTACGCCCAGACTTCTCACTGATTTTTTTGGCCAGCTCAGGTGGCAGGAGCAGACCTTCTTTTTTACAGACTGATGTTAGAACACTGCAGACCTGGAAGACAGGAAGATCACAGAGACGAACAGGACGAAGGTGAACATTTTGTCTTCTATGTCAGTTAACTGAAACATGCATTCAGAAAATGCACGAGTTTTAAAATTGCTTTCTTCTAAGCACTTTTCTAAACCTCTGAACCGTTTCTCACCTCCTCTGGGCTCGGCAGAGGAACCCTGACTGCCAGGCAACGGCTCCGTATTGGATCAATGACTTTGGAAGTGGATGTAGAGCTGAGAATGAGGCGGCAGGTGCCCATATACTTTTCCATTGTTCGACGCAAAGCGTGCTGAGCATCTTTCGTGAGTCTGTCCACCTCTGTTAGCAGCACCACTGAGAAAAAAAAGTTTTCCAGTTCCAACAAAAGTGACACATTATGGTTCAACAAAGCTTCTGACAGAAACCATTTCACAGAAAACAAAGAATATAACCCCTATTCTGTTAGCGCCGCTGCTCTAAAACACAAACTGCTATTCACAAGGTACACCGCCACAGAGTGACGTTAGTCTCTTATACCTTTGAAATCTCTCTGGGCGCTTGCCTGGATTTGCTGGGACTGGGCCACAGTTTTAATCAGCTCTTGAATCACCACACGGTCCTGGTTTCCTGCATCACTGTACAAGACAGAACAGAACTACTTACAGCTCATCAAATGCAGAGTGTCCTAAATGTCCCACAAACTTTCAGTAAGTAATAATAAATACTATTGTCAAATAAAGAAGAGAAAAAGAGCAATTTTGTGAAACTTAATAGGAAAGAAATGGTAAAATGGAGGCAAGTCAATGTGCTTCTTTCTTAAATAGTTACCTCGGGTTGACCTCCAAGTGGTAGTTGCTGGATATTGTATTTATCTCAATTTTCTTCTTTGATGGAGCCTGTAGTCAAAAATCAGAGTGGTGTTGTAACTGTATTTATAGACAACGTAACAGCAAGCTCATCAAATCTGAGAGCAGATGCGATGCGAGTGTAGTATCGTGGGGGAGTTGCACACTAATTGTGTTTAGTGGCTGTGATATCTATCAAGTTCCCTCTCACCACGACGGTCTGGTGCTCTATGCGAAGCTTCTCCACCCCTGCTCCATACAACTCTCTCAACAGACACATGATGCGGGTCTTCTTCCCCGCACCAGATGGGCCATACACCAACAAATGTGGGAAGTCGCCACATTGAACCTGAAAGAAGCGTTCACAAAGAACGTGTTATTTGTGTAAACGCACTTGAATGTGACCAAAATGTGTAGAAACAATGACTTTTTCTGGAAACAATGCCCTGAAAAGATGCTGGTTGTGGCGGTCTCATAGTTTGCTGAGTTGTGTGGCAAATAAGTTAATATAGTATAATAAATATAATTCAAGAATAAAGTACTGGTTGGGCTCTTAAACACATTTCATTCGCCTAATCTGCAACAATAGTAACTTAAGGTGTGTTTCCGTTCTTGAGAAAAACTTTTTTTGAACCCATGTAGTAATATTTAGCGTGAAATTTCTTTCACTTGCAGAACTTTCTCCTCAGTTTTTGTTATTCTTCTGTATACCAATTAAATTAAGCACGTAATCACTTTTAAGATGACTATTTAGCTTTTATCCATGGATTAAAATGCCCCCTAAACTATTCAGTGTGCACTCACACTGTTAAATAAGAGAGTAATATCTGTCGTGAACGACGGGCTAATGTACAGAGAAAGCCATATCGTTCAAATGATAAACGTATGTAAACGCAATGCTAAAATTCAATACGTTCAGCACTGTAAACTCAAACAAGCTAGCTCAACTCCGCTTGTTGTGCCAATTATACAAACATATGACCAAACCAAAGCAGTAAATAAATCGTCTGAGTAACGTATCTTAACCAAACGTTTCAAGTGCTGATGCTAGTCTGGACAAGCATGAAGGTGTTTCTCTTCTTACCAGGTTTTTCAGTTGAGCCGCTTGCTCTTTGTGAAAGTCGAGTTTACCGAGCGAAGTCGGTCGATATTTATCCACCCACAAACTCATGGCGTTAAGAGTTTATTAAATGTTAGCGTCCGTGTCAACAACAAACAGTCCGTCGCTAGCTAAACTCCCGCGAAATATTACAACCAACCGCACTGCTGCATTTCCTCCCAAACTACGGGGACTCGGAAGGGTAAAAAGATAATTCGACAAGCCAGTGGGGAAATTTGCTTGGAGGATGTGCTCTTTGAGTTTGCGTGGTACCACACGCAGCTGTTACCTGATAACCTTTCCGTAATGAATGATATGATGTATTTGCATGATTTAGGATTATAGACGCTTAAGGCGCAGCAGTCATAGTAACAGGAAACCATCTGATCCTATGGTGCCCCAGCATCTTTATCACAGTTGTACAGTTATAATACTTTGTAGTGCCATATAGAGAGTACAACAGCAAAACGCAAAAACTAGGTACAGAATTTCTTCATTTAAACTAAAACATCTTTATTTCCGTGAGTCAACTGCCCTGTCCTCACCCGATGCTGCCCCCCCCCCCAATCAAAAAACACAAAAGAAGCAAATTCTCTTGTGCAAAAAAAAATTAAAACAAAAACTTTAACTGAACAAAAACACCAAACTATTAAATGTGGTTTGCTGAATATTAGATCTCTCCTTTCGAAGTCTCTGTTAGTGAATGATTTGATTTGTGATCATCATATTGATATATTTTCTCTTACAGAAACCTGGCTGCAGCAGGTGGATCATGTCAGCATTAATGAATCAACTCCCTCTGACTATTTAAATGTTCACGTTCCTCGAACCACAGGCAGAGGAGGAGGAGTGACAACCATCTTCAGATCACGGTTACTAATCAGTCCTAGACCCAAGATTAGTTTTAGCTCTTTCGAATCACTGTTTCTCAGTTTTTCCCACCCAAAGTGGAAATCACAAAAACCTCTTGTGTTTGTTGTTGTGAATCGTCCACCTGGCCCTTATTCTGAGTTTCTGTCTGAATTCTCAGAATTTGTATCACAGTTAGTGCTGAGTACAGATGAAATCATTGTAGTGGGTAATTTTAATATTCATGTAGATGTTGAAAATGACAGCCTAAATATTAACTTTAATTCTATATTAGACTCTATTGGATTTTCTCAAAGTGTTCACAGACCTTCTCACTGTCTTAATCATATCCTTGACCTTGTGCTTACTTATGGCATTGAGAGTGAACAGTTAACAGTGTTCCCTCATAACCCTGTCTTGTCTGACCATTTCTGAATAACTTTTTAATTTATATTACTTGACTATACGGCTTCTGAGAAGAATTTTACATATAGAAGGTGTCTATCAGAGAATGCTGTAACCAGATTTAAAGAGTTGATTTCATCATCCTTTTCTTCACTGACATGTGCAAATATGACAGAGGACAGCCACCTAAATTTTACTCCAGTAGAACTTGACTCTCTTGTTGAAAGCACTATAGTTTCAATGCGTACAACACTGGACAGTGTTGCCCCTCTGAAAAGGAAGGTAATCAGTCAGAAGAGGTTGGCTCCTTGGTATAATTCACAGCTGCGTGCGTTAAAGCAGACTGCAAGAAAGCTGGAGAGACAGTGAAGTTCCTCTAATTTAGAAGATTCTCATTAGTCTGGAAAGATAGTTTAATAACGTATAAGAAAGCCCTTCGTAAAGCTAGAACTACTTATTATTCATCATTGATAGAAGAGAATAAGAATAATCCCAGGTTTCTTTTCAGCACTGTAGCCAGGCTGTTGAGCCATGTATTCGTTTAACAGAGATGATTTCATGAGATTCTTTATCAATAAAATTGTTTCTATCAGAGAGAAGATTAATGGAATCCTTCCCACTATTATCACTGATGTATCATCAAGTAGAGCAGCTTTGGAAGTATCTTTAGAACCTGATTTGTATTAATACTACTTCTGCCCAGTTGATCTCTCTGAGCTAACAACAACAATAGTCTCTTCTAAACCATCAACTTGTATTTTAGACCCAATCCCAACCACACTGTTCAAGGAGGTTTTCCCCTTAATTGACACTTTCATACTTGATCAATCTGTCGTTGTTGACAGGATATGTACCTCAGACTTTTAAGGTTGCTGTAATTAAACCTTTACTTAAAAAAACTACTCTTGATTCAGAAGTGTTGGCTAATTATCGACCTATATCCAAACTCCCTTTTTTGTCTAAAGTTCTTGAAAAAATAGTTGCAGTTCAACTTTGTGATCATTTACAGAGAAATAATCTGTTTGAAGAGTTTCAGTCAGGATTCAGAGTGCATCATAGCACAGAAACAGCACTGGTGAAAGTTACCAATGATCTCCTCTTAGCCTCTGATTGTGGATTTGTTTCTGTGCTTGTCCTGTTGGATCTCAGTGCTGCATTTGATACGATCGATCACAGCATTCTGTTACAGAGACTTGAACATGTTATTGGGATTAAAGGAACTGCATTAGGCTGGTTTAAGTCATATTTATCTGATAGATTCCAGTTTGTTCTTGTAAATTAAGAATCTTCCCCACACATTGGAGTAAGTCATGGAGTTCCTCAGGGTTATGTGCCAGGACCAATTCTTTTTACTTTATACATACATTATTAGACAGCATGGCATACATTTCCATTGTTATGCTGATGATACTCAGCTGTACTTATCTATGAAACCAATAGGTTGGTTAGACTACAAGCCTGTCTTAAAGACATAAAGACCTGGATGACTCAGAACTGTCTGCTTTTAAATTCAGACAAAACTGCAGTTGTTCTCTTTGGACCTGAGCGCTTCAGGGAGAAATTGTTTAGTTATATAGTTTCCTTTAATTTCCTTGGATTCTAGTACTGCAGTGAGGAACCTTGGAGTTATTTTTGACCAGAATTTATCATTTGATGCACATGTAAAACTGGTTTCTAGGACTGCCTTCTTTCACCTTCGTAATATTGCTAAAATCAGGAACATCCTGTCTCAGGGTGATGCAGAGAGACTAGTTCATGCATTTGTTACTTCAAGATTGGACTACTGTAATTCTTTATTATTGGGCTGTCCCACATATTCTCTGAAAAGCCTCCAGCTGATCCAAAATGCTGCAGCCATAGTTTTGTTGAGAACTAACAGGAGAGATCATGTTTCTCCAGTTTTTACTTCTCTTCATTGGCTCCCTGTTAAATTCAGAATAGAATTTAAGATTCTTCTCCTCACATATAAAGCTCTTAATGACCGAGCTCCATCATATCATAATGATCTCATTGTAAGATATTTTCCTAACAGAGCACTTTGCTCCCAAGCTGCAGGTTTACTTGTTGTTCCCAGAATTTCTAAAAGTAGAATGGGAGGCAGAGCCTTCAGTTATCAGGCCCCTCTCTTGTGGAATAAGCTGCCAGTAAGTGTCCGGGAAGCAGACACCTTTTCCACTTTTAAGATTAGGCTTAAAACTTTCCTTTTTGATAAAGCTTATAGTTAGGGATGGCTCAGGTAATCCTGAAACATCCCATAGTTAAGCTGCTATAGGCTTAGACTGCTGGGGGACCTCATCTGTCACACCTTTCCTCACTTTGCTCTCTTTTTCCCCCTGTTTAATTTCTCAAATGATATTATGTGACATTATTGTGGTTATTAACTTGTGTTTCCCTGTTCCAACAGGTATCCTTTGAATGGTGTTATGGTGTTTTTTCTCGCCCTCTTTTCCCTCTTTTCTGTCTTCTCAAACCTCAGCTGGTCGAGGCGGATGGCCACCCTTCCTGAGTCTGGTTCTGAGGTTTCTTCCTGTTAAAAGGGAGTCGTTCCTTTCCACAGTCGCCACAGGCACGCTCAGGATGGGAGATTGGACTGAAGACAAGTTTCAGTGCAATCTGTTGGTTTCCTTAGCTATGATATTATTTTTTTAATTGGCTCTATATGAATTAATTGAATTATTTTGAAATTAATTGATTGGATTTCATTGGATTATGATTACAATGAATGGAATTCCAGTTGGCTTGAATTGGACTATATTATTTAAGTGCCTTGAGATGACAATTGTTGTAATTTGGCACTATATGAATAAAACTGAATTGAGGCCTTTCTGTGTGTTGCATGTTCTCCCCATGTTTGCATGGGTTCTCTCCAGGTACTCCGGCGTCCTCCCACCGTCCAAAAACATGCATGTCAGGTTAATTGGTGACTCTAATTTGTCCATCAGTGAGTGAGAGCGTGCATGGTTGTTTGTGATGGACTGGCAACCTGTCCAGGGTGTACCCCACCTTTCGCCCAATGACTGCTGGGATAGGCTCCAGCCCACCCGCTCCCCGACCGACGGATTGACGGTATAGAAAATGATGGATGAATTGAATTTAATTTAATTGTCAATGTGATGCGTTTGCTCCGTAATACTTCTTTGCTGCTCTCGCAAAAAAAAACATATATTAATATATATTAAATATATAATAATAATAATATAATATTAAAAACAGCTTAACAGTAAACCCAACCTGAAAACTGTTAGGAAAGATAAAAACCTAATGATTCAAAAATATAATTTCAGTCTCACACATATAGATGGTCCCACATATTCGAATGTATTGAAAGTGCATTTGTTCATCCAGGTCCCTCGGTGGGTGAACCAGTGTTGTAAATTCAGTAATTCCCAGCCTCGACCGTTTCAGTGCTCCTGCAGACCACTTCTGCAAACATCTTCTCTGTCGCCTGTGCTTTAACATTTGCAATATAAACATTTGTTCTTCAGTATTGATGAGCTCCAACTGCAAATACAGCTGCTACACCTCGGGTGCCATTCTTTACTGTTGTTAACTGTGACCAGAAGAAAAAGCAAGGATTTGGTTATAACCCCTGAAACCAAACAAACACACAGCGACACACCCCTAGCGGCATGGTGAATTGCAGAGCAACGCATTCCCTCAATGCAGAACTTCGAATGCTCAGTAACGGTGACACGTCCTACGCCGTCAACCAGACGCAGAAGCATAAACTAGGCTTAAGGCTTGACCTCCGCTAGTGCTAATATTGTATGATATTCAGGTATGAGCAGACATTTGTGTGCATATACTACAACCCAGGGCAGCCCTGGATAAGACATCTTGTTTGGAGAAAGCTCAGGAGGCGATGGGGAATGAATGATGGCATCTTTTCAACAGTCGGATAGCACAAAGGAATGTGAGATGGTTAATCCCATGCAGCAGCAACAAAAGCAGTAATGTCACCTTGCTGTCATGTCTTGCCACATAAGAAGGTATAAATTAGTATTTAATGAGATTCACCTATTCTGTAAGCACTATGAGGTCAACCTATTATTTTAATCTCAGTCATGCAAAAGTTTACACAGAACCATTGAGTCTTGAATTTAAAGAGCTTTCACTAATTATATCTTAATTTCCCCACCAGGCAGTCAAGTAAACAATGTTAATTCTGTGTTTTCCGTAATGCAGGGACAAAGTTAGAAAGGACACGTTTTTTGGCTTATATGACTCAAAGCATGCAAACGTTTGTTGTCAAAATTAGGATTTGTTGTCTTACATATATCAGACAGTATCTACATTATATATTTTCAAGATAACACATCTCACAATATTTTACATGTATGGTAAAATATTTTACATGGTTGTGGGCTTTTTCTGCATTAATGTTGCTTTAGTGGAAACTTCTTACATCCTTACAAACCTTTAGATTGTTCTTTTTATTCCCCCTTTAATTGTTTTATTACAATCTCAGTTACTAAACGTCACCTTGTGTTCTGTACTCTTCTTTTTCTTTGCTTTTATTCAACCTTATGGAGGTAAATGTACCGCTCTGCCAGAGGAATGTTATGCAGCATGTCTCAGCAGGTTAGCGTTGCTTGCATTGAGATACATACTTGAGTTATGTTAATGCAGATCAATCATTACTTTGATGCGGAACAAAGTACCATCTGGGTCATGTTTTATTCCTTCAGTCAAGAAAATTTTTGCTTATCTGAAGTTCACTCACAGGAATCATTTTGAGATATATGACTTTGTTTTTGTTATCACTTGTGCTTTGTGTTGATGGTGTTTCACAGCATAACAAAAAACATCAGGTTTGGTCAAAAACAATCATAGTAAAACTGTCCTTATAGATGAAAAATTTAAATTCGATATGCAAACAGATGCAAACAAGGAAAATTGAAGAAATGATCATCTTGATCATGTTAACTGAAAAGAATGAATGTTGCAGACATCCTCATGCTCAAATTTCAGAGCTGCTTTTTATTTTGGTAAGATACAACCAATATCTTTACACCCCAGCAGATCGTTGTTTGATGTTACTCTGTTTAAAGTAAATATGCTGTTTGAGTGAAGAGATGTTAAATTTATGACACTGCCTATGACCAAGGCTCTTCTCTTGAGGAACATGTCTCAACATGCAGTATCATCTTCAAAGTAAGTGTACAAATTGCAGGTCTTCACTCCTGACCAGAGACATTCCTTCCCAAACGTGAAATTAATTTAATTTTTTTACAAACTTGAGGAATTCCACTGTCCTTTGACATCTCTACAAGTCATAAATTCTTTTACTTGTTTATTAAGCTCGCAGACAGATTTGTTGTTGCGAAAAAAAAGTATAGTTTAGAAGAGATTGACAGCAGATAAGAACAGTTTAAAGCATTACCTCATGTGTTGTCAAGGAATGTGCGTGTAAGGTGAAAGAAAATCTGTCGCCCCGGGCCATATAGAACAGCAGAGCGAAAAAGGTGGAACGGGGAGGGTAGAAGGGCTCCAGGCATTTTAATCTGAGACCATTTTTCTCTGTGTACATGCATCTATTTAATCTGCTGATTATTTCCACAACAAAATCTTGTGTTTTTGTTCCCCTGGGATCATAAATAATCCTTTCTCCCTCCTGAAAACACGTGTGAAAGAATAGTCTCTCACATACATACCCACACACACAAATACACTTACACGAATAGCTCAAACACCTGCCAGTGGAGCCGCTTCTCTTCTAGCTGAGGTAATGTAGGAGGGAAAAGCATTCCCCAGCCCTTTTTTTCTCTCTCTCCTCCCCGCTCAGTATTTCACATCTTTACCTAAATGAACTCTGTCTCTTTATTACTGGTGTCAGCGCAAAGTTGCTTCAGCTGGATATATCTGTTATATCCCTATTCTTCTGCTGGACTGCTGGAGGAGGTCTTTGATGTTGCAACTTCTGTAAACTTCTGACTGGTATGTTGAAATCTCAACTTAATGCTTCTGTCCAATGCAGCCAGAGCTCCCAAGTGTTATAAGAAATGGATCGCAGTTACAATTGCTCTCATATGGCAATGGGGCAGTTATTATAATTATCATTACTCATTGAAATTATATTATTAAATGACTCTACAGGAATACATTTTCAACATCCAAGAGGGAGCATTAGCATACATGTCTCTTTTTTTGCACGTGTAAGATGGAACCCTTTTTTTTAAAGGACTATATTCTACTAATTTCACATATAGCTTACATGATATTGCTAATTTGTCTTTTTTAAAGGATTTTTGCCTAATGTTTGGACCTTTCACTATGTGTTTTATTTTAGGAGAAAACATACCAAGCAAGGAAAGGGTGTGTTTGCTACAGCCAAAAATAGCTATCTACCAGGAAAAAGCAAAGAAGCGTGTTTGTGAAAAAAGGGGGGAAAGCATCTGACAGCCATGGCACAGTGAGCTTTGATGACCCAGTGTGGTTGGCGTGTGGTTAGCATATGGTTAGCGACATTTACATCTCAATATGTCTTATTTAATTCACAAAACTAATGTATCGGGTTTTGGGGTCTTATAATTGATTTACACTCTCTTTTCTATAATTTCTAATACTTTAGTCTCATGCAGTCTAAAGCAGTACAAAATAATGGCTTTGATAACATCTGTCTTATCTTCTTAGCTTTTGTCATTAAGTTTAAACATTTGTTATGCCGTTTATGTAATTTTCCTTTAAAAAAAAAAAAGATGATTGATTTTAAAAATGCAGATCATGACATTCTGCTTTTACACTTGGATCACCATCCCAACATTTTTTGGAAGTGGGGATTGCTATTTGAGAGGTGTTTACAATATTTTTGTGAGAGGGATAAATATTGGAGAAGAAAGAAAGTAGACTTATGATTCAGCTGTATGGGTTGCATGAATCTAAGCTATTCTAATATTACAAAAGCTGTTCATTAAGTTACTGTTCATGAGAGACTGGACATGATTGTAAAGTACCCTTGAAGCCTGTCTCTTCACTTCTTGAGCAGCTACTGAAATCTCTTTACAAATCCAGACATGAATCCCTGTCACTGTATTATACATGCATTTATTCTTTATAGTGTGCACATGTGAAAACATGAAGCAGTTTGCCCTAAGTAACAGTCTTCTTGTCTCTCCTGCTCAGGTATCAAAGGGATTTGGGCTCTTCAAATGTGGTCCAAATTGTAGATAATAATATTTATCAGATTTACCTGAATCACTTCATCGGGACATGTTTAAATGAGCCGACATTGTGGCAAGGACAAATTAAATTACAAATGAGAGCTGATTCGACAGTCATGCTTGAAGGTCCAGCGTGTGCATTGTCTGTTCAGGAGCAGTCTAACAGGCATATCTTCCCCCAGGCTGTGAATATCCCTTTTAGTGAACCGCACGGACAAGCTCCAAACCTGACTCAAAGCTCCAGTAACCAACTCCGGGCCATGTCTGGACCTGCTCCTCTCCTAGATGGAGCTCTGAATCCTGTGGCCACTCATGCTAACAAATGGGATGGGCTGAAGATGGACAACACCTCCCCCTGCGAAACAGCCAAATCTGACTTTAAGCAGAATGTACACTGTGAATGTAGCTGGAGTGCAGAGATGTCTCCTGTAGAAAGTCAGGACATGGAGGTGACAGATGTTCGCGGAGCTGCGGTTCATAGTGATTCTCAGTTGGATGAACAGATTATAAAACAGAGTGGAACTGCAGTGCCTCAGCAGCAGGATCAGAGCCCCACAGTGACCTTGTGTCCTGCTGAGATTCCTTCTGCTTTTACACCAGTCCTGAATATCTGTTGTGGCAACCATCTGCCTGTATCTGTGAATGTATCAGAGGACTGTTCACTGGATGTGCTGAGAATAATTAAACACAAGCCAAGTGCCATTGTATTCTGTGATTATGACTGCAGCTCTGACAACCAGGTAATTGTTGTGGATGAGAGCACTGACAGCAGAGAGTCCTCCTCATCCCCTTCTAAAGTGGGAGAGGATGACAATGACGACGACGATGATGATGATTTTCCTGAGACATTACAATATAAGGAATTCCTGGTCAGTCGCCATCGTAGAAACCTGAGCAGGAACAGGAAGGGCTTGAGGAGGAGACCAGATGTCCTGTCTCATGGCACTGCTTCTGACTTTCCAAAGCCCACCAACAAAGGCAAACCCGAGTTCACAGGTAGCCAGGAGGAAGAGGACACATGGCAGAACAATGGAAAACAGGTATGAAAAACAAGACAAGGGCAAGATGATAACAAGTACAGAGAGCTTTAAGCGACAGAGTTCAACAGAGTTCAACGTCCCATATAAGCTACGAGTGTCAGTGACCTATCATGCACATGCACGAGGTCCCTGAAACAGAAGCAGCTACATGCATTTTAGTTTAAATGATCTTATCTGTACCTGTGTTTTCTAAAAACGCCCTCAATTCATTTAGTGAACTTGCACCACTAGAGGGCAGCAGCGTCATTGTTATTATTTATAAGTTATTGTTATTGTTATAAGTTATTGTTTTAGATTCTTCAAAGAGCTTTCCTTCCAAAGGCTCCATGGACCAAAGATTCATTGAAATATTTAAACTGCATCAGAACAACATTGATCACATTCATAGCCTACATACTGTAAGTACTTTAAGCTGCAATAGTGGAGGTGTGTGCTGATCCATTGCCGCTCTCAGGCCTCATTAGAAAGCTAAAGCTTCACAAAATTTTTGTTAATTTGTATTAACAAAATCAAAAAGCCTTTGTTTTAAGCTTTTTGTTGTATGTACTGATACAATTATCCATGCAAGAGCAGCAGTGAAATTTTCTGCCATTCGCATATCTTTTTGGACAAAAAGAGCTCTTACCCATTTGAATAATTTGGATAATTACCTTTTGTGTGAAAAATTACAAGATCCAAATAAAAATTACGTTTTGGCGGGTAAAGCTCCTACAATAAATACCTCTCATATTTCCCCCGCCTAGCCAGGCATCTGTTATATTCCAGCTTGCTCCACACCAGCAGGCATTCTTTAATGTAAGCATGCCCCTGACTGTGTTCTCACACCTGTCAGAGCAGCCCTCACTCTCTGGCACGTTCCCATAACAGTTCTCTGGCACTCTGCTCACTGCTCTCCCCTCTTGGCCTGAAATGAAAGGATTACTTCTGCCTGTACCTCTTTTGTGATGTTGCTCTCATAGTTTGACCAAGTATCTTTTAAAGTCACTTACTGACAGGCTAAAGTCAAAGCTCATTTGAATACCTGTTTACTCAAGCCGTGCCATTGTGGTTTCAGATTCTCTGCATATCTTGGCTGAGGCTCTTTAGTCACAACTCTTAGCCAATTAAGGACTTTAGAGTAAAAAGATAAATCAATAGTCTAAGACAGCAACGAGGCAATCTGTTGCAAAGACTTGTCAGGTCCCAACTAAAATCCAATTCTGCTGCCAAGTTAAGATTAGCACAGTCTGTTTTTTTATATGTATATATACGTGCACAGTTCTTTCATCAGTTCATAGATAAAGATCTTACTTCACCATCTTGCAGTCATGTTTTTGCTTCCATGTGGATAATTGCTAATGCCTCTCCTCGTGAATTACTATCATGTTTAGCAAGGGTGGGTTTGCTTCTCTAGATATGGATGATCTTTAGAATGAGCTTGCAACTCTACATTGAATACTTACCAACAAAATTTCAATTACATTGTCTACTTCAGAGCTGTCAGCACCACTGGCTATTTTCTAGAGCCAAAGCTGGTTGAATTACTATGTGCTACTTATCACTTCAAGCGTAGTCTGAGAGTTATTGAAGCTGATCTTTAATTTGTCCAGTTTTACTCCGTTGTCTTGACAACAGCTCTTCCTACAAGATAACATTTTGTGAATGAGATAGAAAGACAAAATTATGTGTATCATAAGTAGCAGCCAGATTTGCTGATCAAATGCACTTCATTAATTGATTATCAGCAAGTGTGAACACTTCTAAAAAAGCAGAAGTTTAGTCAGTTTGGAGCATTCAGGTGTGTGTTAACACAATGCCAAGAAGGAAAGCCATCAGCAACGATCTTAGAGAAGCAATTGTTGCTGTTTGCCAATCTGGGAAGGGTTATAAGGCCATTTCCAAGCTATTTGTCCCTCATTCTAAAGTGAGGAAAATTATTCAATAGAGGAAAAAATTTAAGACAGTTGTCAGTCTTCCCAGGAGTGGACGTTCCAGAAAGTTCACAAGGTCAGATTGTGCAGAGAAACTGTAAAAAAAAAACAAGAAAAAACAATGATGATCGATTGAGATGTAATGATAATGTAGGATCCTCTGCTCTCATCAATAGAACAAGCTGTTACCATTATCATTTTATTTTAAAATGAAAAGCAATAGATTCCTCTGAGACAACAAAGATACACTTATTTCACATTTTGTGTCGCGGTCTTACCAAGTTGAATAATGAAATGTTGTTTTTGCATCAATGCACTGACAAGTCTCTCCTCTGTGGATACTTTGGACGTATAACATCAACATTTCATGAACTTGTAGAGCACTCTGTTCTGGAAGTGGGAACAAACGTGTGTCTGTGTGCGTACTATGGTGTGTATTTCTGTTTGCGTTAGCAGCGTTTACGTGTCACTCGGTGACGGGGCATGTTCATGTTTGCGGCCACTGGTGCCACTGACAAGCCTTCATGGGTTGTGTTCTCCCCTCACCCTGGCTCTGTCCCCAAAAGTGAGGATAAAAATAGCACCCTGGTCTGCATAGACAGCCCTCTGTGTTCCTGTGTGTAGGAATCTGGAGATGTGGGGGCTGCAACACACAGGAAATGGCTTTACTGCCAAAGCCGTTACTGCAGATATTTTCTAAGCTGGCCAACATGATAGTTTGGGGAATGGGAGAAGACAGAAGGGTGTGTGTGTTTGTGTGCATGTGTGTGAGAGTGTGAGAGTGGGTGGGTTGATGAGGGCATGCTTGTGTGTATGCATGCATGCATGCATGTGTGTGAGTGAGTGAGTGAGGGGGCTGTTTTTGGACTTTAAAACTTCTCAAAGGGGCCCTATGTACTGCTATCAGCCTCTGGGACTCTTGGATAGGCAGCAGAGCTCAGAAACAAAGCAGTTTGTTCATTTCCTGGAAGGCCAGTGAACAAGTGTCTCAGTCAGACTCTGACCAATGGGTGGATAGTGAAAGTGAGGATTTACATATGTACTATAACATAGGCAGATGAAGCTCTTCACATTGTGTGCGCATGCTACATTTATGTTTTTATATATCGTAAAAACAGCCTCTCCTTTACCAGTGACTAATTTTAACTCTGGCTTTAGTCTTCCTCTTCTATAAAAGTTTCCTGTCATCCTTTCACTACAGTAATCTCATTGAATAGGTGTCACCTCCTCCACCGTGTAGGGTACACTGCATACCCCCGGTCAGGCGGAAAAAAGGAAAATATTCAAGGTGCTTCAAGGCAATGAAGGGTGGAGTGGTGAGATGAGAGAGGATTGTGTGTGGTTTGGTTCAACAGAGTTTACTGACAGCTGCATGCACGAAAGGCCTCAGTGGAAGCTTAACCTTAGAGTTTGCCCTTGAGCCACACTTTGTGTTTTTTGACCTGTGTGTTGAGGCATGTGACTCCATGACACTGCTGATGAAAAAGTTAGATCACCTCAATGAGGGGATCAAAGAAGTCAAAAGCGCTAATTCCTGCCACACATTCGTCGCCAGTAATGATCAGAAGTGGGAGGGTGCCACAGTAAGTTCAGCAGGGAAAAGCATGTCCGATTTGTTTGCATGGTGCTTGGTGAACATAAAGATGACAAGATTATACATATGAAGGTATAATGTGCAGCAGTAGTGCTTTTGAATGGATGCACAGATGGATGTGACCTCTGTAGAGATTCTATGATATTATTATAAGTATAAAATCATTTGATGAAAAGAAGATAACATTATGGATACAATACATGTGCAGTCTTGAAGGACTCTGTTGAAGGTGAGTAGTATAAATACTGAATTTATTTTAAATCACCTGCAAAAAAAAGTGCTTTTGAATGATGATTCACTTCTCAAACAACAGATTCTAATGTTATTACTGTAATTAATTACTGTAGCAGGTCTTTGTCACATCGAGAGACAAATATTGTTTAGTGCACTTGCATTATTATCTCCTAGTCAGTTTTTATACTGACCAAATTTATAAAATTTATACTGACCCAAATTTTATATCTCCAAATCTGTTAATTATTTCAAGTGAAAGTTACGATTTGAACTGACAATTCTATTTCTAACTTTTTCAGGCATTGATCATACCCATCAAAGATAATCTGTTATAATGCCATATTATCCTTTTTATGGGAAAAAAAATTCCTTTATGACTTTAGATAATTTATGTGTAGATCTGCATCTTTGCTTGTGGATCTCAGCAACAGATTGTTGAGTTATATTCTTTTTTTTTTCGTTTTTTAAACAAAGCCCATGACTTTAGCTATATTTTACACAATATACATGGCAGATCCAACTCCCAGTATTTATCATTAAATCTTCAGACAGTGTACCACACACATACACCTCATCCGGTTCTCCTCCTGTTAAATGTGGACCAGAATACTTCAGATGTTTGGAGGTTCTCCAAGCCTGTTGTTTTTCCATCATTAAAGCCTCCTGTAAATCAAGCAGTTTCTGACTTGTATGGCATCCACATGCAAAAATTTTATTTTTTGCCACAAAAACCACAGATGATAAAAGCTGAGCTCATCACGCCTTGCTGTTATTTCAAAGGCATACGTAACATTATTTATATCTGAGAAACGGTGTGTGGGCTGCTCCTGTTTTCTCCTCTCGTATGGCATCCCAGCTGCCATACGCTTACCAAGAGTAAATCTGGTAACCTCAAATAGCTCTTAAACTAACAGAGCACAATTTAAGGAATTTTTATAAAATGGCTGTATTCACTCAAAGCTAATCCCTTTCATACTATCTGGTAAATCGGGGGAAGCAGCTGCGTAACACATTCATGTCGATATATTTAGCACAGTTTGTTACATTCTGTCTTATTCTTAGTGAGGATCATGACATATCAAGGTGAAATACAAAGAATAACACATAGCAACAATAAAAAAAAAAAATCAATAGAATTCAGTTCAACAACTATCCTTTTAGTGGAAGATGAGCAAAGGGGCCCTTTATCTCCAAAATGTCTATATTTATAGGGCAGCAAAGATTACCTCAGCTCAGTAAATGTGTCTATGGTATAGGTCAGAGTATTGAGGAGTGAAGATTTGTGTGCATTAATAAACCCTGAATTCAAGACATTAATATCAGACCTTTAGAAGTTATCCTCCAGACAACAGTCGCTTTATTAGTCATGTTGTTCAAGCAGTGACCCACATGTCATGTGCTTTATATAGAGAACTATATAAATGCTAAAGCTCCAATGTTCTCTGATTATCTTTTAAATCTTTCTTCCATCACTGTCCTGTTAATAGACAAGATCTCACAACCATCCCCTTATCACCCTTCTTATCACATTTACACCAGAACATCAGTTCATCCATACAAGAGAATGTCTATTATTCTTTTCTCTTTTTCTGCTCAAGTTTTTTCATCAATCAATACAACTGCAACAAAACTTCTCTTTGATCCAATCCCCCATCCTGAGTGTGCAAAAGGCAACAGTGGAAAGAAAAAAAAGTCCCTTTTAACAGGAAGAAACCTCTGGCAAAACCAGACTCAGGGAGGGTGACCATCTGCCTCAACCAGCAGGGGTTTGAGAGGACAGGGAAGAGGGGACAACAAACACCATAACATCAAACCAGGGATACCTGCTGAGAAAGAGAAACACAAGTTAATGTTATATAATATTATATGTATGTCGAGAGAAAAGAGAACAGAGTGGGGAAAGGTGTTTCATGGGAGGTCCCCAGACAGTCTAGGCCTATAGCAGCATAACTATGGAATGTTTTAGGGTCACCTGATCCACCCATAAATATCAGTTTTGTCAAAAAGGAAAGTTTGAAGTCTAATCTTAAAGTTAGAGAGGGTGTCTGCTTCTCAGACATGTACTGGCAGCTGGTTACACTAGAGAGGAGCCTGATAACCAAAGGCTTTGTCTACCATTCTACTTTTAGAGACTCTGGGAACCACAAATAAACCTGCAGTCTGAGATCTAAGTGCTCCGTTTGGAAAATACTGCACGATGAGATCTTTAAAGTATGGTGGAGCATGGCCATTAAGAGCTTTAGATGTGAGGAGAAGTATTTTTAATTATATTCTGAATTTAAGAGAAGCTAAAACTGGAGAAGTACGACCTCTCCTGTTAGTTCGCATTAGAACTTTGGCTGCAGCATTTTGGATCAGCTGGAGGCTTTTCAGAGAATTTTTTGGACAGCCCAATAATAAAGAATTACAGTAGTCCAATCTTGAAGTAACAAATGCATGGACCAGTTTTTTTGCATCAGTCTGAGACAGGATGTTCCTAATTTTGACAATATTAAGAAGGTGAAAGAAGGCAGTCCTAGAAACCTGTTTTATATGTGTGTCAAAGGACAGATTCTGGTCAAAAATAACTCCAAGGTTCCTCACTATAGTACTAGAAGCCAGGGAAATACAATTTCGAGTAAGTATATAGCTAGACAGTTTCTCCCTTAATCTTTGGATCCAAAGGCAACAACTTTAGTTTTCTTTGAATTTAGGAGCAGAAAATTCTGAGACATCCAGGTTTTTATGTCTTTAAGACTTGCTTATAGTCTAACCAAATTATTTGTTTAATATGATTGCATAGATCAGTATAGCTGAGTAACATCATCATGGCAATGAAAATTGCCTAAATGAAGCATGTATAAAGAGAAAAGAATCAGTCCAAGCAGAGAACCCTGTGGAACTCCATGACTTACTCGGGTGTGTGAGGAAGATTCTTTATTTACAAGAACAAACTGGAATCTATCAGATAAATATGACTTAAACCAGCCTAGTGCTGTTCATTTAAACCCAATAACACATTGAAGTCTCTGTAATGCTGTGATCAGTCATATCAAAGGCAGCACTGAGATCCAACAGGACAAGTACAGATACAAGTCCACCTTCAGAGGCCAAGAGGAGATCATTGGTAACTTTCACCAGTGCTGTTCCTGTGCTATTATGTGCTTTGATTCCTGAATGAAACTCTTCAAACTGATTGTTTGTGTGTAAATTATCATAAAGTTGAGCTGTGAAAAATTTCTCAAGAACTTTAGAGATAAAAGGGAGATTGGATATAGGTCAATAATTATTAACTAACACTCCTGGATCAAGAGGTTTAATTACAGCAACCTTAAAACTCTGTGGTACAGCAAAGACACATTGATATGGAATACCAATATGGAAGTGTTGATTAAGGAGAAAACCTCCTTGAACTGTCTGGTTGGGATTGGGTCTAAAATACAAGTTGGTGGTTTAGAAAAGACTATTGTTGTCAGCTCAGAGAGTTCGACTGGACAAAAACAGTCTAAATACAAATCAGGTTCTAAAGACACTTCTGCAGCTGTTGTACTTAATGATACATCAGTAATGGTGGGAAGGATTCCATGAATCTTCTCTCTGCTAAAAAATATTTTATTGGTAAGGAAGCTCATGAAGTCATCACTACTGAGAGTTTAAGGAATACATGGCAGTGATTGTTCTTATTCTCTTATAGTAAGCAGTTATAGATTTGTGAAGGACTTTGTTATATGTTTTTAGTGTTATGATCTGTGGTTTATTTGTTTTCAATTGTTCTTGTCTTTTGAGTTTTTGGTGTTTTTTATAGTTAATTAATTCTTCTGGTTCTTAGTTTGTTTACCTTTCCCTGCTTTCAGTTTGTATCCTATTGTATGTATTAATATCCTAGATCCTGATCATTATTTCATAGTACCCCCCACCCCCCCTGTTCTGGTCATTAGCTCCACTGCCACCCGCCACCTATCTATTACCCTCAGCTGCAATCATTCAACAATTAGACCCCCCTCAGTATTTAAGCTTGTTTATTTCTCTCAGTCCTTGACAGATTTCTTCATGTGTTTCACTGCCATCCAAGCTCATGTTCTTAGTTCTCTGTCTGGTTTTCTTGTTAGTTCTTTGGATGTGTTTTTCGCAGTTGTTTTTTTGTGTTCAAGTTAGTCCATGCGTATATAAATCAATTTTGTTTTCCCTCAGCCTCTTGTCTCATCCAAGTCTGCTTTTTGGGTCCTTCTCTTCACTACCCGAGACAATTAGGCTATCTTTCCAGACTAATTGATACTCTAAATGAGAGGAATGTCATTTTCTTTCCAACTTTCCTGCAGTCTGCTTTAAAGCACGCAGCTGTGAATTATACCAAGGAGCCTCCCAGCCTCTTCAGACTGATTGCCTTCATTTTCATAGGGGCAACACTGTCCAATGTTGTATGCATTGAAATTATAGCACTGTCAACAAGACAATCAGGTTTTGAATGGTAAAGAAAAGGATTAACAAAACCTATGCACTGGAATGAATACACCCTGGAATATTTATAAAAATTCACACTTTACTGCTACTGCTTTAAGCTCAAATTATTTTTTTATCAGACAAAGTATCATAAAGTAGCATCCAGAGGGGCATGAAATGTTGAACAGAAAACATCATCAACATGTTAGAGTGGCTCGGTCCTGATGTGAATCCTATATGAGGAGGGAACTAAAAATCAGAATGATGACAAGAAGTCCTCCAACCTGAAAGATATGAAAATCTTTGTAGAGTGGATGGTCCAAAACCCTAATGGATATTATTAGCTATTAGGAGAGCTATTTGATTGCTACTATATGATATTAAAAGAAAGGCTTTGCTACTGAATACTGAGGGTATGGATTCAAATTAAATAGTATTATAAAACTAGCATCAAAAGATAGAAACGATTAAAATCTCATTAACATCCCAAACACAATGGCTCATCTTCTTCTTTCCTTATTTACATTATCTCAAGTCAGATAAAAAATCTACTGACAGAATCAAATTTCACAAGAAATCCCACTTTGTTATAAGTTTGAATGATTTAGGACACCACTATCCTGAAGTAACTAGCATGGCTCTTAATTCTGTTAAATTATAGACTTTCCATTATGGGAATTTTCTCCATTAAATAACCAAATCAATGAGGAACAACAAAAAAAACCCTACCCTTTAAGGGTACCAAAAATAGATAATTACATGTGACATTTAGTTTGATCTACAGTATCGTTTGTTATGAAGGACACCATGTCCTTCACATTATGTAACTGTGGCCACACAGTTCGAAAATTAGCAACAGCATCATAGTTTCTCCATGATGTACATGCTCAACAAGGTCAGAAAGAGAATGTTCTATACAGACAAGCATTGTTTGTTGTGATGAGGAGAAAATACATTTCTCTGTGCGTGCGTTTTTGTGGACTGGATTCTTGGTAGTAAAAGCCTGGTCTTTTACAGAAGTGAATGCCATTCCTCCTTCACTTTCAGTTACACACACTCACAATTGCCACACACATCCGTGTTATCGGCTCAGTGTCAGACAAGAGGGGAGAGCGGGAAGTTCAACAGCAGGCCTTCCCACTGAAGAGGTTACAGTAGTTGAATCATAGGGTCAAGCTGGGGTGGACTTTCCAGTGCTGTCAGTGAGTGGAGACACAGAGGTGGAAGGGCATTGGCTGAGTAAGGTTGGGATTTTACAGAATCTGGAAAAGGGCAGATACATCATCAGCAAGGTCTTATATCTTGACTTAGTCCCCATCATCACAAGCTCAAGTAAAAACTGGACAGAAACCAGAGAGCTGCTGAAGAGACAGGTGACATGAAGACAAGGACTGGGGTAAGAGGCTGAAGGAGACACAGCTATGTAGATGGAAAGGCTTATTGTGCTGTACAATATTTTGAGTTGTAGCTTAAAAAAAAGCATTTTGTAACTTAAAAGGCATTTGCTTTGAGACATGATGCTATTAAATTGATTGAAACAAAACGGGAAAGACTGCAATACTTTAGAGAGTTTCCTACTGTGACATACAGCAGAAATAAAGAACATATTGTAAATGAGTTATATGCAGTGTAAAGATGTATACTGTTGACAAATAGCCTCACAAAAAGTCCTCTTAGCAACTTCTGATGTTCCTAAGTAGAGTTGAATTTTAGTTGCATACTTTATATTTATTCTTCGATAATTTCATTAATTGTCTTTTTTAATTTATTATTTATTTTTCAAATGTTCTGATCATTCTTATCCAAGTTTCTTTCATGTCCTCCCACATACTCTGCACTATTGTAAATGAGGCCTCTGATCTTCAATGTACTTTTAATTCAAACTTCTCGTCTTCTCCATCCTCCTAGGGTGTTCTGACGATGGGCAGGATGGCAAGCCGAGTAAGTCACGATCAGGGAGCTTGCAGATTTCCAGACAAACCTGAACTGCTGACCAGGCGCCGCTCGCGGCCTTTGACCCGCAGCAGACCGCTGACTCGTTCGTCCCTTTCGTCCTCTTCCCTTCTCCAAGATCGGCGAGCCCGGGTGAGCCACATTATCCTTCACTGTGCGCTTGTCAGATGGGACTATGTGACAGCTTCACCTACAAAAAATGGGTCAGCAAGTTGTTGTATGTGCCCCAGCATACTAACTGTTGTTGTTGGTGGTAAATTCTTTAGTCAAAAATAAACACAGTATACGGGTTGTGAGTTTTATACCCTGCTCACCTTACCTTTCAATGATCAAGATGATAGAAAGCTGAGAGGAGCCTTGACACAAAACTGAAATGATTTTTTTTAATGCAAAACTTTCCTGATTTCTTTGAGTCATACATGCAGCTTCTGTAGCCTACAGTCTACTGCAGCATCTCCAATCAGAACATTGAACCATTGAGCCCCATTTCGCTGACACCAGATCACCTCACATGCCAATATGAGGTCTGTGATTTCTCTCAGCTTGATCAAATTACACTCAGTCTCAGGACAACATTAAATACTTTGAAGTTGACCTCACAGACAGCAGCTTAAAAAAATCTGACTGATTGATTTAAACTCATCGGTAACCCATCGGAGGAAATGTTCTGATGTCTAAATCTGATTTAAATGAAACCTTAAACCCGTGTCTTCTTACCTCAAAGAGTGGGCTGAAACATTGTGCATAAAAACATGCTGTCATAGCATCTCTGTTTCTGAACACACGGACCTCTCATCCCCCTTTCCAGCTTGACTGAACCGCCTTGTTAGATTTTACATCTTACATAAGGAATTTCCATCCAAAATCTTTACTAAAAAAAAAAAAAAAAAAAAAAAGGTTTTTCAGGTTTTTCTCATGTCATGTTTTGACTGTTCCTTTACTCATCATGATTTATTCCCTCCCTTTCTTCTGTCACCCTCCTCCTTCTGTCTGGGCTTCTGTCCAGACTGCGTGTCCCCTGCTGTTGTGTAAATATGGGCGAATAAAAGCATAAGACAGCTCTGCTTAGTCCAGCAGAATTTACAAGGTCACCTCTTGCTCGGTCAGCACTGTTGCAACAGTACTAACCATATATATATATATTTATAAATACCAGTGCTACAGACAGATGAAAGGAGGTAATGAGCAAAAAAAAAAAAGAAAAATCAGAAAGAAAAAAAATCTGCAGTGCCCTTAAATTCACTTGTTTTTTAATGTAATCATATTACAGTCACTCTTTCTTCCAAAGTTATTTGAATAAAAGTGGGTGAGGGGAATTTTGGGTTCAGTAATTTGCCCAGTCATCAAGTAGGGAAAGTTGGGAACTGAACCAGCAACCTTCCAATTCAAGAATGACCGCTATCTGCTGCGGTACAGCTGCACAGGCTTAGAGATAGACATTTTTTAATGAAAATGTTTCATAATCTGAAGCACTGTAGCTGTAAAGTGCACTCATCAAAATGAATATGTCGTGTGACAAAAAAATCCCACCTCAAAACTTGCAGGCAGGTGGTTGGAATTTACAGAGATTTATGACATATATACGCTGAAGTGCAAATGCTCTTCTAGCCCTCACAATGGAAACATTTTAAAGTGGAAGTTCTTTCTTAATCTTGGATAATATCCACGATCATGACATCTATGATCATGATATTATCGTAGTTTCGAGTGGCAAATTATACCAATTTTCCCAAAATGTTTTTCTTTGTCCAACCCCCTATTCACCCTGTTACTGGTCAAAAGACTGACCAGTAACAAGTTCACAGCTGACAAATTATAACCTTGTCACATTTTAAGGTATTTCACTTCCATGGTTTGATCACACTCAGAGGGAAACATCACTGCACAATAAATGATACTTGATCTGAGTAGTTACCTTTTGTCAGAAACCGTCAGGACACAGGTGCAGGACCAATTTCAAAATAAGATAGTTTAAACTTTCTTAACAGGTCTCCAGCCAGAGAAATAAACCCTATGAAAATATCTAAGGCACTGATCTCTATAACTATATCAGAGACAGATGCTGGTATAAACACTTTAGGACTATGAAAAGATTATTATTTAAATTTGGCAACACTCTTCTAAAGAGATTAACAAAGAGAACTCTCCTTCTTATGGAGGAAACTACAGAATTCGATGAAGAAAAAAAAAAAAAAAAAAAATCAAGCATCCACTCCTATAACGGAGGAGCTAAAAAACATTACAACATAAATCACTCCAAAAGGAGGAAACCAAAATCGACTATGAAAATGAGTCAAGGGCTAAACTGACAATCTACACAAAACATTAACCAAATGAAAACTCTGAAGAAGATACGCTCGACTTCACTGGTCAGACAAGGGATCAAAATACTGAGTACCACAATGGTCAAGAAACTTGAGCACAAAGAATCAGGCTAGAAGTTTTCAGAGGCTGGGATGAAGACTGAGAAGTACAACACACTGGCAACGAGACAAGGGAAGACGAAGACTATATAACACATGAGGATCCTAGGGGAACAGGTGGAAACACTTGGGTAATCAGGGGAGACACAAGACACGGAAGGAAGGGCAAGTTATGTGAAACGAGAGAAGTTAACATTCAAAGTAAAACCGGAAGTGACAAGACAAGGTACAAAAACTAAAAGTGTTCGGGGATCATGACACCTTTATTCAGTGGTGTCCCATATATGCACAGGAGATAAACTTGTGGAAAGGTAAATATATAGATAACTGTATAATGTAGGAGTGGAAAACATTGGTACACATCAATGAATTATTCAGAATTATTTGCTGTGCCTGAGTGCGTAGGTAGGTAGAAGGAACTACAGGGGCCATAGGAGCAAACTACTGCAAAGGAGAGAGCTTTTTTTCCCCCCTAACCGTGACTGATAAAGCACAGCTGTCCAAACCAACCATATCTCCTTCTCTATCACACACACACAAACACACGCTCACAAATTTTTAGAAAACTGTAGAATTTTGTATTTTTCTACATACTGTAAATAGGAGCCATGACATAATTAGATTTTGGAAGCACTAAAACTTGAGAGAGAACACAGTTAAGCAATTGTGTCACTAAGGCTAAGTATGCTTGATTGATCATTTATGCAGGAAAATCATCCAATATTAACAATTTGCAAGTTGCAAAAGTGTGTGATTAGCACATAATTTGAAGGTAATTTGGGTTTAATCAGAGGGATAGATGGCAGATCTGAGTGAGACCTCTATTTTATAGAAAAGAAAATAAGAAGCTTATTGAAGTGTACCACGGGACAAACAAAGATTTCTGCCGAGTTGATGATGCTCATCGGGCTGTAACATTTTACAAAATCAACTCAAATGAGTTTGGACTCCACCAGTCCTCAGTCAGATTGTGTCTAAGTCGAGGAAATTCATGAACAGAGTTACCCTCTCCAGGAGTGATTGACCAACAAAGTTCATTTCAAGCGCAAGGTGTGTGCAACAGTCTGCACGGTCACAAAAGGAACCCTGTGTAACCTCGAAACAACTAAAGCTCTCTCTTGTAATGGCTCATATTAAGTGTGCATGGCTCCACCATCAGGAGAGAACCTAACAACAATAATGTACATAGCAGAGCTGTGTGGGGAAAAGCACAGCTCTCCAAAAAGAGCTTTACTGTTGATTTGTAATTTGTTTAAGATTATATGGACAAGCCAGAAGGCTGCTGGAAAAACCTTAACCCTAACAGGGAATATATATATTGGTCATACAACCGTTGTTTAGGTAATCATTGACGGACAGTGATTTCTGAACTTTACCGCTTGATCCTAATGCAAAATGTAAGGATCTCTGTGTGTGAACTGAATATCAACAGAATGTGTCTGTCAGCTTGACAAAAAACCCAAAATACACAAGTGGACCTCCCAAAGAATGTCTCAAGATTAATAAAGATCCTGTTTTGGAATGACCAAGTCCTGACTGTATTTCAATGGAACTGTTGTCAAAGGACCTGAGATTAACAGTTTATGTGAAAAAATGCACCAAGATCCTACAGCTGAAGTCGTTCTGTGCAGAGGGAGAAATTGAAATTCCTCCAAGTGGAAGTACCAACTGACCAACAGTTAGTCACCAATTAGTTAATTAACACCAATTAGTAACGTACAAAGGGTTGCATACTTTAGCCACTCAAAGATATCGACTATTTTCGATGATAAATTTTGACAGTTTATAAATTGATTGGATTCTATTCTATGTATGTCTTTTATGACATGCAAAAATATATTTACGTTCTGTTCATATACAAATGTAAAAAACTAACAAAAAGTGTATTTTTACATCAGATTTATTTTCAGAAAGTCTTTCTTTTGACCTGCTTGTCATCATTCTCTTTATTCTTTGAGAAGATAAGGACATGTGAGAAGATGGGCGGATGAGCAAATGACCCTTTTGTTGTTCAGGTTTCATCTGCCATTTTCTAAAAACAGCTACAGTCAACGCCAAGACTTGGTTGGAGACTTCGATTGGTGATTAGAAGGATATGGTACTTCTGGGAAAAGCATCCAGTGGGAAATATTAAACCATAATCTACTGTTTTTGGGAGGAAGCTAGCACTGTGTTTGGACAAATCTGTGATAACCAAAATAAACATGTTAGACAACTTTTTTTAGGAGAAGCTGTTGGAAATAACTGTATACCAGTCAATTCAAATGATCAACTGTAAGTTAAAAATTAAAGAAAATGGAGAAGTTGAACTGGCAGAAGTCACAAACAGGATCTCCTGTGTAATTTCAAAGCTGCAGGTGCATGAATGGGTGAATCCCAGATTTTTGCGTATGAATATGGGGTTTTCCTGTGACAATGGCTGCATCTGTGATATAAAATGTCAGGACTGTTTTTCACATGCTGATAAGAAAATCAGCCCGGGCCATGTTTTTTAGATGAGTCACTTCCAGTGGATGGCAGGACCCGTGTGAATGTGTAATCTTCATCTCATAGTCACACTGATTTAATGGTGGACTTTGGTATTGCTCTTCCTTAAAAATGTTGTTAAATATTAAATATCATATGGCATAAACGCAAACGAGATGTGATTCTTTGTTCAACCGGATTTGAAATGTAATCATTTTATCAGCGTAGCTACTGCAAGAGAAGGAGAGCAAAGGAAACTGTGTTACCATCTTTGGCCGATGCTGTGTTTACATTCTCCAGTACTTGAGTGAGTCCACTAAGTGTTTGTATAATCTACCGCTTCTGTTTTGGTACTTATCCTGTCTTTCTTTCTTTCTTTTCTCCTTTGTCATGGTAGGCCGCTGCAAAGATGACCAGTGGATCATCAGGTATGATGACTTTTAAAGTGAGAGCGTGTGTGTATGCTTTTCAGTGTGTGTGTTGGGGGGGTGCCTGTGTGTATTTACCGTGCTTTGTACTGGATTCTTTACTACCCACTTCTTTACTATCACTACCCAGCATTACAAATTTAAACCACCAAGAACACATGCTCTTGGCTGTGGACATACACACAAATATTTAAGAGCGAAACTAACTAACAACTTACACAACCAACTAACACAACCCATTTCTGCTTTGAAGTTGTGGTTTGGTGGGACTTGTCATCTGATCCCACAAAGAGGCTTCTCCTTCATCAGAACAAAAACAAGTTTTGCAATTTAAAGAAAAGGTTGCCCCTTTTTCTCTTTCCTTCTTGGGTCTAAGTCCCCCTGATATTGAGATACAAGAGTCTATAGAGATGATTAATGAGCCCAACTCTGACCTCGTTCATATCTCTTATCCTCAGAGCGTGTCTTTTTTGATTGACATGCACAGGCGTCATGGCGACTGTAATTAAGCGCAACCCAGGGAGATGTCCTGGCGACAGGGTCACATTCGCTGCGCTGCAGGTTTGTTTACTTTTGTGTGTTCCGTCTGTGTGCGCACTTGTGTGTTGGGGGGTGTCTCAGATGTGGCACTACCACCAGTTAGGGTCGCATTGCTGTCAATGATAGTCCACAAAGGAGTGGTGCATACTGGGTAATGAGGCTCCAGAGGTTTCAGGGAGGTCAGAGGTGGTGCTGTATGTGGCATGTAGCGATGGAGATGGTGTGCATGTTTGTGTATTTGTAAGGGTAGGAAACATTTTATACAAACACAGCAGCGCTGAAGGAGGAGTGCAGATTAGATTCGTTGTTTGAGATTTCATGCTTCGGGTTTGTTTTCTCACTTGAGTGATTATTTTCTCTTCTGATATCGGGAAACACTTTCGGTCTTTGACAAAAAATCCCTTCTAATCAATCAGTGTTTGTCGGCCTGTGTGGTCCGGGTCTTTGCTGCTAAGCGGCAGGATATGATATGGTCATATCTCAACTCGCATAGCTGACATTCACTTGGCTCTCTGTCAGATAAACAGGGAATTCCTCTCAGGAGTTTTGGTGAACTATTGGTGCTCATTTTGTGTTCTCAGTGGGTGTCTCTTTATCTGACAGCGGATTATTGTAATTACTCCCAGCACGCATCTGTGAGATGTTTATTTACTGTGACAGTTTTATTGAATATCTGTGTCCATGTGTAAAAGGGAATTTGTGGTGTGATGATATGATATATAATCAAATCTTCCCTCGAGCTACAGAGAAAATTTTTTATATTCCTTGCAAAGATGTATTTTCAATTCAATGGAAACTCAAGAGTTTAAATGCTTGAATTATCCTCTAATCTGTGAGGTAACCTTCATGGTGCCTGTTGTGTCTTATTACAGTCGCAATGCAGATTGCCCAATGTAATTTTCTACATTAACTTTTACAATCTAGCTTGTTTGATGCAATTGTTTTTCATTGTTGTTTTCTCAACGGAAAGTCAATAGTTATGTGCATATTCAGGACTCATTTCAGCTGCAAATTATTTGAGTTCAGCAGTAATTAAGGAAAATGGTTTTCTATATCAGTCATCTGCAGTAATTTAAAAAAAAACATTCAAGCAAGCTTTACTAAACCCTGACTAACAGTATATGAAGCTTTTATCTGCTTAAATATTTCTATAACACAGCATCAACACACTTATGGTTCAGAAAGAATTTATGATCTCAGGATGATTAGGGATGGATTATTATGTTGATCTTTATGTTACAGTAATTTGACCGATCAAATTAAATCCACATGATCTTATCCCCTTCAGTCTGAGGATTGGAGAATACTTGAATTGTATGGATATTTGAAGGTTTGTGTATTATTAGGAAGCAGAGCCCATTATCTGCTATTGGTGAAAATATTAGCCTGCTCCATTTTTGTGCATATAAGTTACAACTGAAGGCATTATTTTTGTATGACCATTGTAGTTTTCCTCAGCTTCTTGGAAGGAGTTTGTGAGGTCAATTATGTTCATTTGGTTGCAGTCCGCAATTCCCCCACTAGGTGTCACCAAATCCTACATCTTGAACTCTTAAAAAACGGAAAAAAGTGATATAAAAGTGAAATAACATTATTTAGTATTGTTCACAACGTAAAGAAAAATCATCAGCCAAACATATGTCCACATCAAAATTATGCATCGCTAAAGACTCCTGTGTTTATTGATTTGAGGGGCATTATTTTCCATTTTTTAGTCAAGTTGTTTTCTCTATCTCCACACTGTATTTCTTCATGGTGCTACTGTTTATCATATGATCTGGTGTCCTGAAGTCATTCTTATTTCACATGTTTCTGTGAGCATCACCACGAGGAGCAGAGAAAAGTTGTGCATCAATTCCCTTCACCTCAGTGCTATACAAATGGATCTTTGAGCAACCAATTGCAACGGAAGAGGCAATGGTGTGTCTGGCAATGCGGACTGTCACAGAAACAAATAATTACTTTACCAGGTTGGCACTGACTTAAAATTGGAATTTTTTTATGCCACAGCTAGGACTCAAGATTATGTAATAGCTGTAAAACAATGGCTTTGTCCCACTTTTGATCAAAAGTGCATCACTCCTGTGTATTAAATAAATTAATATGAATTAATCATTTAAACACAGAATATCTGTGTTTTGCAAGTGTGTCTTAAACTTATGTCCAGGATACTCTACATAGACCTAATGTTTTGGAGTTTAAGTGCAGCAAGTGCATACAGTTTTTTCCCAGCTGTGTGAATTTACAGACATTCTGGATAAGCGGACCCTACTTCTTTGGTAAATATATTTAAAAAAGGAGGTGCATTTTTAGACCAAACATATGGAATAATCCATCAGACTTTTCAGTTTATTGGATAGTGTTCAGAGTGCTGTCAGTTCTGACTATGCTTCTTTCATGTTTGCAGTATGTTTTTAATGTATCACTGGATGGATTCAGCTGCTCTGCGATAAACCTTTATAACTTGATAATAGTTGCTTGTTGGTGGTGTTGAAATTTGCACGTGTGTGTGTTTTGGAGCCTCCCAATTAAAGGTCTGTGTTGCTAGGAGGTCCCTTATAAATTCAGTGCTTAGTAAGTGACTTGTATTTGTGCATGTGGTAAATACTGCAGCAGTGTGCAAGAGCGCTTTAACAAGTCTTGAAGTGGATCTGGCAGTTGTCCCAATCTTTCCCCCAGTTTCTTCCTTCATCTCTCCCTTTTCATTTCCCCTCTGTCTTTCTACCCTCTGCTGTCTCTTCTGAGGGCCAGACTGATTTCACTGTGTCCACACTGGCATGATACAATCTAAATTTCTTCATAAATCCACTATCGTTTCTAGTGCTTTTTCCTAATTTGTAAAGTAATCCTTGACTGTACTGATTTATGCTTACATAAAAGTAAAAGTAAAGTCACATGTTTTCTGTGCGTCCCATCACAGTATACCATCATAAATCCATTATCTAAATTGTGACAGAGCCTCAGTGGTAGGGGATACACTCTCTAAAGGTCTCATTTTCTCTTTGACTAAAAGAGACACCAATTTATACATTTTACATACCAGGTTACATCAGTACTAATTTACAATTTATGACCAGTATTTGCTCTTCTCTTAGCTTGATGTATTGTCTAAATCTCATAGCGTTTTATCTGTCTAAAATGATGTGCTACCAGATTTTTGCAAACAGCTCTATACTGCAGAGATTGCATAGGAAACATCTGAGCTGTTTGCATGACTAATGCTCGTGAGAGCTGTGAGACTATCAGAAGGTTAGAGTTGCATTTTGCAAATATTAGCAAATGGAGCCAAGCATAATCAGACATTACAATGAGTGGAGTTACAGTTTGCTCTAATTACTTTGTTGTTTTCATGCTTAAGGATATTTATGGTACTGTGTTTAGCTAGTCAGTATATAAGAGCATTATTTTAATAATTTGATGATTGCTGGAAAAAAATCCTAATTCGCTTGGAAGCTTTTAAGCTGTCCCATTATAAACATTTGACTCTTCTACTTGTGTATGTTTCTGTGTTTGTTTTTGGGATGTATGTTAAGATTTGGCAGCACTCGTATGCACATCTGTGTAGTGCCAGTACATACAGTGTATTTGTGTGTGGTCCTGCAACCCTGTACCAACACAGCAAAAAGGCTTCAGGAAGGAAGTTGGTCCTTATGGATTTTCTGCGTGAAATACTTATTAAAATAGCAAAAAAACAACCTCGCTACATGTATGCAGCTAATAAGTGCCTTTAAAATGAGACACACTGCAACAAAGCAATCCTGTTGGCATGTGACCTGTACTCCCATGACCTGTTGAGTTTCCTTCATGTCCATTAGCTATTGTTTCCCCTCCCGGTGCTGCCTCAGGTCCTGCTTCTTTCATACCACAGTCTGCACCCTGCAGTGCTCTGGACTCAGCTTTCAAATTCCCTCGTCTGTCTCGAAATACAGCGTCTACCCCCTTCCCATTTAGCTCCATACCATATACTTCAAGCTGAGTCTGATTGCTATATCTCAGCCCTAGTTTCCCTAATTTCCTATGTATCATCACTTGGTCTGGAGGAAGAGACCTGTGTGATAACCATCTCCTGATGTAGATGATCCAAAATGTGAGCTGGTCAATATGAACATACTAATGGTATCTTCGTTAGCTGGACAAAGGAAGTTTATGTTATCATTACTGGGAGTGTGTGGATAGACATTCTAAATTAGCTCCTGACCCACTTTCACCCTGGCCCCCTTGTTTTTTTGTTTTTTTTTTCTCAAGGAACTGACCAGAGCAACATTCCTCAATGGCTGGTGCAGAAATATTGACAGAGAAATGTTGATACTGTTGATTCAAGCCAACATGAACAGATGGGTGTACAATGTTGACTCTCTGGACTTTGCTTACGTTTAGATACTTTTGTAATGACACCTAATTGGCATACTCATCCTAAAATAATAGGAATAATAAAGCATATTTCATCACTTCACATTACTATTTTTTAAATGAAGCTCTTTGTTCGGAGCAACTGCCAGTCACAATGTCTTTCTGGTATAGTCTGGTGTAGTGCACTGAAAACTAAACATAAAAGCATTTTTTTAAAGAGCCCATATTACGCTCTTTTATGGGTCTAAGAAGTAGGGAGTACAATCTTCAAAGTTAGAAGAAAA
Organism: Leuresthes tenuis; assembly: GCF_036924035.1. Classification (NCBI taxonomy): domain Eukaryota; kingdom Metazoa; phylum Chordata; class Actinopteri; order Atheriniformes; family Atherinopsidae; genus Leuresthes; species Leuresthes tenuis. Next base: position 15,423,680 of record NW_027325375.1, on the reverse strand, counting down.
AAAATCTAATTCCATATATACTGCTAACTTTTTCTCGAATCTTCTGTCAGTTTTAGTTTCTGTTTCTTTAAGCCCTCTCTCCGAAAACAAATAAAAACAAAATCATGTAGTCTGAGTTTGAGGTTTGCCAAACTCACCATGCCAATATTTTTGATGGTGATATCATAAAGTAACAGCAGTAACTGTGACCTCAGCGAGAGTAACTCCATTTCGTGTAAATGTTACGCTATGTAACTCTGCAGACCTTTTACGTGGACAAAGAAAAATAAAAGAGAAAATACACAAACACAAACCTGTTCTCTGCTATATTACTTTCCAGTCTGGATTCACGAGACGGGACATATTTTTCTTAGCATTTAAAACTGTTGAAGGCCTTTTCACTGCCTTTAGCTAGTTTAGCTTTCATTTACCCCACTGGAGAAGTCAATGACTACATTTATACACTGTTGTTTTTTGTGGAGTCATTTGAACTCATAAGCACAAATTGTGTGATCTGAATCTGGTGATTCAATGTAAGATGATTTGATGGCTGTCTGTGTGTGTTTGTGTGTGTTTGTGTGTGTGTGTTTCTGCATGAATGAGAGTGGTCATGGACAGCTAAAACAAATAGTATGAGGAAGGAATTTAGGTCAGTGTCACACATTGCCATCTGTTCATTGCTTTCATCTAATCTGGAGATTTTCCACTATAAGCGTACTGGTTGTGTCCACAGCAGGTGACATTCTACTGATTCATTTTACAGGCAGAAAAATGTGTCAGAATGATTGCGTTGTTGGATTATAAGAAAGATCTTCATTCATTATCTGTTCACTTTTTATTTTAGTGTTCCTGAAGATTTTCAGCAGGCAGTTGTTGAGGCGACACTGAAGAGATGTTGACTCTGTGTGCGTTTTGGTCTCCGACAGTAGAGTGTGTAGAGTGGAGCTGAGCTGCTCGGCCTGAATGACTGAGTGTTACTGAAAATAGAAAATGAGAGACAAAGAGAGTTGGCAGGGATGAAGAAGAGAAATTGAACTGAAGGAGGAGGAATGGAGATATGGTACATGTTAGTTGAGAAAACATGCAAATTTAAGCATGAGTGCTGAAGGGAAGGGATAGACTAGATGCTTTTGTCATGGTTTTTGATCATGTGATCTGTTGAATCATTGATTAAGTCGAACTCACTAATCCAAGCTCTTTGTGCAGATGCAGCTCTTGCCTTTTTACAATCATTCTGGCAAAATGTAAGAGTCTTTAAGATAGAAAGTTCAGAAAAGCAGATATTTTTTCTTTTTAGGCATAGAATGTTCAGAACAGTCAAATTCAGCTAAAAATGTTTTTGAAAGAATAAATAATGCATTTTCTTTTATTTGTAAATGCAATTTACAAACAAATTCTAGGTAATAGCAATGTTTAAGCCCTAGAAGACAAAGTGATGGTAGTATCTGCAAAACTTCCTCTAACCTCTTCAGAAAGGCTAATGAAATTATAAAAGAGCATCTCAGTGACAATTAACATGCAGTTTGTGCAGTATTTTTTTACACTGGCTGACCATGCTGCCTTTTTGACACAACTGCCTAACCTCAAATGACCTGACAGGAAGACAGGGCAGAAATTCAACCCCCTTCTCTTGCTCCACCTTCCCCTCCTCCTCTGCTTTTCCAAGCCAGCCCTGTCCATTTCTGTAACCACCGCAAGATCTGATTGCTCCCCCGGTGGAGAAGTCAATGCTCCAATGTCTATTTGTTCAGAAAGTCGGATCCTGGATCTATCCAGAACATGTCCATTGTGCTGTTTTGATTGGCTGTTTGAGCACTGGAATGTGTAAGTTTGGTGTTTTGATTGGCTGTTGCTGTGAGACAATGTTCCTGTGGTGCTCCATCTCTCTGCCCAGGCTGGAGGTTGACCTCAAGGACCAGCTTACTATCCACATCTTAAACATCACAAGGGAGAAATACAAAACTGACTCTGTCAGTGAAAGTTCAGTAGTTTTCCCACAGAAGTGTTTAGTTTCTCTTTCTGTCACATCCATTATGTTTCTCACCCTCAACCCACAACTTACTCTTTTTCTACATTTTCTGTTGTTTACTGAATGTAGTGGCTGGTATAGTTTTGGTAGTCTTTTTAAAGACCATCAATGATTTCTACTGTCTCACAAGGTGTGAATTAATCTTCTAAAGCCATTGGGTGTTCAGAATTAAGATCTTTTGACCAGATGTGAATTTTTTCTGCCATCAATTCTGTCTGTGTTTACAGTTTTCTATCTGTAGAATCTTCCCAAAAAGGACCAACTGATACCAAGAGAAATTTGCTCTGTTCAGTCAGATTTGAGAAAGCTGTTTTAATTTGTAGACTGAGTGGTATTCTTCAAAATGAGACAAAAAAAATATCGGCAGACATCTTGTGAAATGGAAACAAAGAAAAAAGACAAACAAAGAAAAGGGCTTTGAAGTTTTGCTGTAGCTTGTTTGTTGTACAGAATTTTGTGAATGAAATACACTGTTCTCAGATAATGTTTCAGCATCTTTTTTCACACACTGCTCATAGGAAATGGAAAAGGAAAAAACTAATCTATCTGCATTGCATAATAGCTGCTCCTCAGAGGAGCCAGTTTACTAAATATTACATGAAAGTTGTTGGCAATTTGAGTCTCTCATTTATGAGTCTCTCGTGAGCAAATGCAGCTTCTCATTCACCCTCTCAATTACTCGCCAAGTCCGTCACTTCTTCAGCTCAGGTGTGTCTTTGTTGTATATCTTCAGTAATAGTAAGTTTCTTGTGTTTACAACACACTCTCACATGCCTCATTGGTTCTCACTGGCCATAGTAAAGTAGGGAAGCAGCCTGAAGTCGAACGATGAGGAACAACAAGAACTCAGATAGGGAAGTTGTCAAGAATCTATGACTCCTGTGAGAAATCGGTGTTGCCGCAAATGCAACACTAGCATAATAATAGAACAGTCCAAGCAAGCCAGTTACTGTTGATAAGTTTGAAGGTTTTATGTTTTGCTCAATATTTTTTTAGTCGCTGATTTCAATACCTCTCAGCCAGAAAAGCTTGATACCTTAAGCACCTATTCTCATACTCACTCTTTGTAAGAGCCAAACAGAGTCAAAAAACTGTTGTGAATTTAACCATGCAGTTCTGCTGGCTAACCCCAACCAATCAGTGACACTGGATAGAATGGAAAATAAAATGACAAGAAACAGTGCTGTCACAAGTGGCGAGGTACACGTCCATGTGACACATTATTCTCATCGGGGACTCACACTAGATCAAATTCAGGTCTCCAGGATGAAAGTTCAGTGAGTTGAATTGCGGTCATTCCCCTCCTGTTTACTGTTGAATAATTCTTTCCCTTTTTGCACATTGCTTCAAGGGTTTCAGGAAACATGAAATGGAAATATTGATTATCTCTGGTTTCTGTAAAATTTTTATATTTATTGCAACTGATTTGAGAGTAAGACCGGCTATTTATTGTCAACTGACATTTCACCTTTTAAGCGCCATTTACTCAGATATTCCTGTCATTTTGTAGGGTGACCATTATAGTAACATCCTAAGGTTTTGTGCTTTTATCGTGAAACATTAGACATCATCATATCCTGTAGAAACAACTTCCATCCATCCATCTTCAGCTGCTAGACTGGAACTCCAGTCATGGGGACAACAGCCTAAGCAGACAACTTTTTCTCCCCAGCCACCTTCTCCAGTTTATCTGCAGGGACACTGAGACATTCCAAAGCCAGCCAGGATTTTTTTCTCTCCAGCAAATTGGCCTGACCAGATACCCACACAGCCTCAACTCACTCCTTTTAATGCAGAGAAGGAGAAGAGAGACTTTACTAAGCCCATCGCTGATGACTGAGCTCCTCGCCCTAACCCTGTGACCAATTAGTCTTTATAAGTTGTCATCTTTCCAAAAAGCATTACCACTAAAAGTATTTTGGTGATGGTGATTTCATCACACAGTCTAAATTTACTGAAATGTATTTAAAATGACTTCCCTGTGAACCTGTTTCTCAGTTTAATGTATCTGAAGTTGCAATTTCTCTACTTTATACCGATGTGCTTAAATGCCATCTTCGCTTTCAAACTAGTATCAGCGCCTGTACATGCTGTCGCATCTTGGAAGCCACCAAAACATAATCTGCACATCAACCTTGAATGAGCCACTAGCTAGAAAAGTTGTTATTGTGTTTATAGGCATAAATTTGTTTAGAATAAATTAGATAAATTGGTACAATTCAACACAGAAGTACAACACGTTAGAAAATCAGTTGGAAGTCAAAGCAGAAAAACTGCCTTTTTTTGTCAGTTGCAAAATTTTAGAAGTAATGTTTCTCATTACCGGTTTGTTTTGGATTATGACACTGTCAAACACCAAAACTACCGTTCTTATATCTTCACTTTCCTCTTCCTTACAGTCATGATATGAAAAATGCACAGGCCATGGGAGTTTACAAATTTTCTTTCACTCTTGATTTGCAAATAGAATATTTGTGAATCTAATTGCATTGTATTCATTAGACAATCAAAACAGAAACAGGGACTTTCATCAGTTGTTTCATCGTCTCATGTGTGTGATTTGAGGCTTTTCTTCCTCCTCTTATCCCACAGTGAAAGTACCATATATTGGTGGTCTTGTCAGTCAACTTTGCTTTTTGTCTCCCTTGAGCTCTGCGGTTTCTTTCTTTCAGTCTTTCAGCTAGTCATTTTCATCATTCCTTTCCTCTCAAACCACTTTACTCCTCATCACTGCTGTGTGCCAGTGCCAGCCATGTGTCTAACCCTGGCCTCAGCAGTGTAACACAGGAACATGAATCACCACGTCACTCCTCAGCTAAACTGTCATCACACACTAGGACATAGCAGGGCAGAACAGTGGAACCATGAACTACAATAATAATATCACCTCCTATCAGCATGTGCCTTGTATTTTATGAGGACATTTGGGATGAAAATAGTTCCTTAAGTGATTATTTAGAGCCCATCTATGGAAGTCAACCCTATTGGTAGAGTGGTGTTTGGTGTCCATACGACCTCTGGATTCTGCTGACTGCCCAAGATGTCAAGCGTGTTTCGACAAGTTGAACTGCCGAATCAGGTCTCTCCTTTCAGATCCATGCTGACCTGCAACACAACACCACAAACAGGACATCCGACGGTGTCAGGCAGACAGCAGCTGAGGAGCGTCTTGGGCGGTGTGATCACTCTGTCTGGCATTCCTGAATAATACGGGAATAACTGACTGCTCAGGATGAAATTCCCCAAACTCTTAACCTTGTCAGAGGGGGGAACCTGGCTCACAAAGAGAGACAGCTTGAGCACTTTCACTTTAGGTTGTCAGGCTGACTGGAGCATGTCAGCTGCTGAGTGCACTCCTCTGTATCTCAGTTTGCCAAGTCAAAGTCTCCTTTTCAGGTGCTCTTGTTGTTATACCAATTTGTACAGTGAAAGGAAAAAACCCACCAATGCACTTGCAAAATATGGCAAGGAATTTTTGTGTGAACATCACAGAGATTGATTTCTTACTACATAATGTAAAACTTAAGACATCTACTGGACTAACTTCATCCCTGCTGTTCCCATTTGTTGCAATTAAGACTTAATTATCAACTTGGAAACACCACCTTGAATTTAGATCTAATGTCTCTGCTAGTTGACACGTCTATAGAATTCTAAATAGACTGATGTTCAAATCATAAGTAAGGCAAGCATGGCAAACAATTAAAATCAGTTTCTACAAAAAGTTGTCTTGCTGTAAAAAAAATCAGTAATAATAGCATGGCATATTTCAAATCCTATATTGATTGTTTGTTGCAGGAAAAATTCATTCTCATTTTGAATTAGATGCCAGCAACAAATTTTGGAATGGTGCAAATGTCTATAGCATCAGAGAACTGGGGGCAATAACTTCTCTTGTTGTGAAATTTAAATATTTTCCAAATCTTTTAAATCTTGTTTCCCAGGCTCTTGCAAAATGTGGTCTTTCTGAAATAAAAGACAATCAGCATTTTTACATGAGTCTAGAGTAACCAAACCATTACATCAATCAGCCCAAAAACTAATTTTTATGTCAGTCTGATCGAAATTGTACAAAATCAAACATCTTAAAGCCCGACAAACAAACTTTGATAATGCATTGGAGGTTTAACTACGCCAGCATCTGTACACTCAACTAGACTCAAACTGGCTAAGATACACTTGCACATGCTTCACTGTTTCCATTCCTTATTTTGACCCAAAAACAACAGAAGACGCTGGTACTTACAACATTTTTACTCATATATGACATGCACACAACTGTAAAGCAGTCCAATTCGCTGCTCAACGTGGCATAAATTTTCTACCAGCTAAACTATTTCCTATTTATTATTACAGTTGTTTTTGTCCATAACTTGTGAGTCAACTAGAGGGAGCCTAATGCAGAAACGCTGAAAGGGGGCATATGACCCTCTCGGGTCTTTACATACTTATACTGTCATACTTATGTCAATAGATCTATTTTCCCACATGCATGTGTACTGAGAGAACGACAGCTGTTCAACTAAATCGCAATCGGTGCTCACTTACAGAGGTTTCAGAAATTTCCCTGAACCCATGCACAGATTTTCACCACAGAACCATGTCTGTTTTCGTTGCAGGGTCGGAGGATCACAAACATTTGTTGGTTTTCAGCTTTATGCCTTGCTAACAGAGATTTTTTCTGATTTGGTAAATATTTGATTATGTACCTTAGATGGATGGAGACCTTGCAATTTTTCTCAAGGTCCCAGTCTCACTGGATGCTCTTATTATACCCAACCTTCCCACAAGTTATCCTTTCACCAACTCTTTAAAAAACATATATCTTAGAACACAACATATGACATTTTTTTTCATTTAAATGATTGGCAAATCACTTGTCTACATATTTCACAGAATGATAACTTTTATTTTTAGACTAATTAAGTCACTTAGTAATGAAGCCCAACATGTGTGATTTGAGACTTGAATGAGTAGACATAAGTGAAGCTTGTTCTGGATACACAACTCAGTTGGGAGTTGTGTGCATATGTGTGTCATGACTGAGTGTTATTAGTAGGCTACATATCAGGGGGATTGAAAGGGATCCTTGTTTGGGTGAGTGGGTGGGTTTGTGCTGTGGAGAACATGTAGGTTTGGTGAGTGTGTGTATTTGAGAGAGAGTCTTACACTTGGGGAGGGGGAAACCGCCTCTCACATCTGGCACTGTCCTCACATGCAGAAGTTGTGTTGGAACATTACTACACCCTCGCCCTAGAAACGACAGCGGATGAGTAGGGTAGGGAAGGACAGAAATGCTCGATGAGTTAAATCAGGGTATATTTTGTGGGTCCAAATCCTGCCAGTAGGACCTCATCCGCTACCTCTGCTGGTGCAGGACAGTGACGCAGCACGAGAGGAGCTGTAGCCTATACCAGGTGAAGCGGTGACGACTATTGCGGCAGCCAGACTCAGCAACAGGGGCGCGCTGTCCCAGTCGGAGCGTTTCACTGTGGAATACAGGAGATTGAAGAGAAATCGTGGGCTGCCCGAGCGCTGGTTTTAGTCGGAGAATATGCGTCCGGCAGCACCGCAATGACAACCCAGCGAAAGTCTGCCAATAAGCTACAGCTGCGGCGGTCGATCAGTGAGCAGCTGCGGGACTCCACGTCCAAGGCTTGGGATCTGTTGTGGAGAAATGTCCGGGAGAGACGACTCGCAGGTCAGAGCGCCAAAAATGGAAGTGACACTTAGTTTGATATACGGAATGCATGAATACGGAATGAATCCGTATAGCCTAGATGTATGAATTGTAGGATGATTAGCAGCAACAGCTATAGAACTGCAACATCAAGCATTATCTAGTGTTTTTAAATATTACATGAAGCCTTTTTTATTATTTGGAAATTGATTTCTCACTGCATAGCATTTATATGTTTAGTTATAGTTGGACATCGTTCGCCTCATATTTATATTTACCTTCTGCGATGCACAGTTAATATGGACATTTAATATGAAGAGGATATCGAGGACAAAAGTTTAAGCTATCTCCTGTCTGTGTAGGCTGCTGCGAATGGGTCGTGCGCCTATAACGTCATGCGCAGCGCGCTCCCCGATTATTTTGGGAAGGTCATTGTCAAATTTAGTGCTCAAAACAGCACAGGCATGTGGTGTGGAAAGCAGTCCAGCGGGGCATTCAGATGCCAAGCATTCAGTTTTGTTGTTCTAATCCGGAGGCTGGTTGACTTTTTAATTATTACTCCTGTGAGGTGGCTCTGTCAATATTTTGGATTTCATAGCCTATACGCATGGAGTCAGATACTCTTGTGTGCGCGCTATTGCACCAAGTTTGAAGGGTCAGACGGTTTGCTCTGTATTTACAGTGGCCTGGATGCGCAGACTCTGGCTCAGCTGTGCGTCAGAGAGGGAGGAAGCGGAGGAAATGTGAGAAAAGGCGAGTGGAGAGTGAAGGAGAGAGGTAGCTGCAGCTGTCTCCTCGGTTTAATGTGATTACAGAGATGTGCGCCACTTAAACAAATGAAAAGACTAACATTCCCACATTCACAACCAACCAAAGCACCACAGATAACTGTCAGAGTCAGTGGGTATGTCAGGCGAGCTCCAGAGCAAGAGGTGACATGCATGACCAGCAAAAGTACTCTGAAGCTGTGCTGAAGATCATTTTCAGCATTGCTTGAAGGATAATTTCTAATACTGTCATTATTATAATTATTTAAGGGATAATGATTGTGTTAATAATTAGTAATATAAGAATTAATAGGAGACTAAAATCAGTCAGTTGGAGCAATAGAGGACACCTGCTGCCACTATAATCCTCTTTTCCCTCATTTTTCACCCCTCCATCCTGTCCTCTAGCAAGAGCCCTAAGGCCCCTCAGACCCACCACCCCTCCCGTCGTCCCCCTGCTTAACCCATCAGCTCAGAGGCACACAGTTCACATCTGTTTGGATCAGATTTGGAGATGGGGAATCCTTAAAATGTGCACATCTGGCCTTACAGTTATGCTGGTATTCAGCAGTGCATTTTCCACACTGTGAATCAGTCAGGGCAATGAAATATCCAGGTCAGTCAAATGTTTTCAGTTTGAAGCTGTTTATTTTATTCACGGCCATCCGATCGCACATTTTGTTGAGTACATTTTATTCTGGTGCCCTAAGCCCCTTTAAATCAAATTCAGCTAACTGTGATAGAAAATTGTGTATAACGTGCAAACGCAAATAAAAAGTGCACTCCTGTACAAAATCATATTGATGATCAGATACAGTCCAAATAAAATCCAGTTCAAGCAATGCTGGAGATGGATTTGCAAGAATATTTCACACTTTCAGTTGTAAACCTCAGGCTCCCAAAGTGATATACCAAAGTTCAAGTGAATTCAATATTTTTTCGGGGTTCCATTTGTCAGTGTATTTGTGAATGTGTGTGTGTCTGTGTGAAAACTGACAGTATACAATAAGACCCGGATTTGGTTGTAATTCTACCGATTTTTGGATTAGTGGTGGGGGTGGGGTTTTCATCTCCATTTGGGATTTCTGGCTTTTAGTTCATCTGGTGTGAGTATTTATTTTTGTGTATGTGTTAGTTTGTTAGAAAGCATAGACAGGGATAAAGGGATTTACGTACACAAAGAGCTTTATCTTTAATAATCTCTTCCCAGTTAGGTGTTATTCTTTCGAAACTGTCTTTCACTGCTGCACTAAAAACGCTCATCTAGATGCATGTAGAAATCAATGGATATACTGCGTAGCTGCGTCCAGGGCGTGATTTATCAATCATTCTTTTTTATCTTCTCTGAGGTCATGTGGAGCCTTGTGGCCACTAGCTTTAAATCTACAGGATGAAGGGCAATGATTGAGAACCCTTGTGTTACTGAGGGGCTTTAAGTTAGAGTTTGGTTTTGGTTGCGTATTTTTTGATCCAAGATGCTAGGGCTGTAGTCCAGTATCAAGTGGAAGTTTGGAAATGCCTTGACACTGAAGCTCTGAGCTTTTTCATTTATGTCATCTTTTGAATCACTTCTTAAGAAAGTGTAAGACCTGGAAGTCTTGTCTAATGATGACACCTTTAGTCTCTTTTTGTCTTCTGTATCAGTGTGATGGTATCATTGAACTATAGTTTGTTGGTTGCAGATATTCATTGCAAGTATGCACTAAAAGGTGACAAATGTCGAAAGTTGAATGAAAGTTTTTAAATATGTGGCAGTTAAAAACATGTTAGGCCCTAAACACACTCTCAGAGTTATGCATTTTGACCAGGATTCAAACGCATGACATGATTTGCTTAAAGAGCTAATCCTATGTAATGATAAATGAGATTATCAAAACTAGTAGTAAAGTTTTGAGTAACAACAGTTTTAATTCAAGTTTTGGGTTATGATAGTATGTATACAACTTTGTCTTAAAAGTTTATTACACTTACCAAAATGTTGTCATTGTGCTCTTTTTACATTTTTGAATGTTTGAAACAAAATATTTCATACATTTTTTCTGTAGCACAAAGTAAAGTTTCAATAATTTTCATATCTGGTTTGGTTCTCTGTCTTGTCGTGGCCTGTTCTAACTTTGCACGAGTGATGGATATTATATTACTGGCAGCTTACTACGCCCTGCACCCCTCCAGTCACACACATCTATTTGGCTTGATATTACATTACTTTGCCAGCCTGACGTGCGCTGGATCAGCAGGAGAGTTCACTCAGTATTTTTGGCTTGTTTGCTCTTGTTAGTCTATTTTGAAAGCTTGAAGGTTTGAAAATCAATTAAACAAAACAAAACAAAACAAAATCATGCTTTTCCCTTGAGAAATAGTTGTGACAATGTTCTCCTTGATTTCCTCAAGGGGGCAGTGTGATCAAATCTAATCAGATTTTAGATTTTACAACTACAATGACCTATATGTAGATGTCAAGTTAATTTCTCCATGCCATTACAGTCCCACTCAGCAGAAGAAACAACAGTTTTGCTCCTACATACATTCCTCAGCACCACATCACACGCCCACATGCTCTCTATTGTTCTGCTCCTTCCTTATTTCATGTTGGGCTGTGGCTCTTGAGACCATGGTTTTAATCCAGGCCTATCCCCACTCGTCTCAGATATATCCTTCTCAGTCACACATATCCACATATGCCAGGGTCATGTACTAAATAGTTTATTTGGCAGAGCTTCAGGAAGCAGGGCAGTGTTCCCCCAAGCATTCGGGCCATTGGCTGCTGTTCACATGACCAAAGGCAAGTCCTTGTGGAAGCAAATGTTTGTGAGTTCATCTTCCTTCCATCTCTAGTGAGCAAAATGTGGGTGGAGAGAACAAGGACTGTCATCTGAGTCAGGTGGTGTGATGATGCTTGTGTTTTTGTTAGATTGTTGAGAGCTTGAAGGAGGAGGCAGGTGGGCGGCTTCCAGTGAGGGCATGTTAGAGGCAGGAATTCACGAGGAGTGCTCGCACAACAAGTCAACAGAGCAAGAGTGAGGAAGACTTACAGGTTTCTGAGGCTTATATGTCATGGAGGCTGTAGACTACACCATGGGTGACGTGAGTGCTGCAGTGAACATGGGCAGTGTGGCTGCCTCAGCACACTGTGAAGGTGCAGACGGGGCAAATTCTGCAGGGAATGAGGAGACAGTAAACCCTACTCTGAACAGAGTTATTGTAACAGAAACTGCCAAAGGGGAGGATGCTATCTGCACTGCCAATACTGGACAACTTACACACCCAGTGAGTTTAACCACTGCTGACAGTGCGGACAATACAAGGGACGTTGTAGAGCGTGCTGCCATCTGCAGTGAGGGCAGCGTGAAATGTGCCGAACTTACATACAGCGGGAGTAAGGAAATCGATATTGTTATGGACAGTAGCGTGGATCAAACTGCTGAAGAGGACAGCAACAGCTGTGAGAGCGATAGTGACTGCACCAGTGAGAGCACTTGTCTTGAGGCCATGACAACTGATGGGCAGGAATATTACCTGAGGCTGGGAGACACGCCTCAGCGGCGCTCGGCCCTGCGTCTCTCACGCATCATTGCCCGCCAGCAGCTGCTGAGAAGGCTTGCACAAGGTAGAGAAACAGAGAGTTGTAGCAAAGTTTTGATGAATCTCTGAGCTGTTGAGAATTTTTGTGTGAAATCTGTGTTTATTTGCTTTCATAGCTGATTTAAATTTGACCAGATGGGCTGGATGATTTCTCAGTATATAAGGAAGACATTTTTTGAGTTTTTAGTGTTTTCCCCTAAAGTTCTCTTTTCTCTTGTGTCTGAACTCAAGTAACTCGTCATCTGTTCTGTCTATTCAGAGACAGATAACAGAGTGTTGACTGTAGATTCAAACAATGTAAGCTTTGATGTAATCTTAGATTTTGGGAAGGAAGTTTCTGATAAGAGCCTCTTCATGTGAGATCCTGTTCCCCTTGTTTAGGATTTTTTCAATATTACATCTATCCCACCATGGCAATAGTGTACAACCCTCAGAATGTTAGGATTGGATTCATTAAATTGGACATATGGAGCCACTTTTACACCAAAGATGGCTTTCATAAATCTGAAAGGAAGTCATAACAAACCCTAGAGGGCTAAAGTGTTATTGTTTTTGTCTGTGTTCCACCTATTCGACTGGTCACTTCCTTAACTTCCTGTCATATGACTCTTGTTTCTCAAAGACTTAACAGAATATCTGACAGAACAACACAGACACAGCAGAGGCTTTCAGCTGTGTACTCTGTGTTTATTGTAGACTGCGAGTTACTCCTCGTTGTATTCTGAGATTTGTTACAGGGGCGTTTGTGTTATTTTCTGTTCCAAGATTCCATGTCAGCTGATTGACTTGAAGAAGGAATAGAATCGTGTCAAGATCAGCTTTCTGTGTCATCATCCCTTGATGATGAATTATTCTCCAAGAGGCAAATACTGAATGTGTCAAGCAGAGATATGACAGGAATGTAGCTTGGGAAGCATGTTTCTGCCTGTGCTGGGTGATGATGTGTCTTATTTTACTTCCACTCCCTGATTCTTGCGCTTGTACACCCTTTCCTCCTTTAATCATAATTAAACCAAGTCCCCATAGCTTTTCCATTTGTAGGTAGGTGGTCGATTGAGACAAAAAAGGTCAGTGACCAACCAAACAAATACCTGAATAAGATACTTAATACAAGCTAAATGTTACGAGGTATATCTTCAGGTACATTTATTTATTTATTAAACTATATGGTTTTTCTGCAACCCTTTTCCAAAAAAGTTGGGATAATGTTTTAAATGTAAAAAACAATTTAATATAACGATTTGCACATCAATAAAACCCTAAATTTAACACACAAAAAAAGAAAATACACAAAAATAGTACAAAGAACATATTACATGTTTAAACTGAGAAGTATTTCTTTAGCATATACTCTTGTTTGATTTGATGCCAGCAACATATTTAACAAATGTTGTATAGCATGTTTACATCTTTGTTGAATCCTATCTCCTTTTAATAACACTCTGTATGCATTTGGGAGGTGAGGAGACTAACTGGTAATAAGGAATTTGCTTGGTATGCTTAGAAATTTGGGGTAATTTTCATTTCAAAATGTCCCTCATGCTCTGCAGGCTGGCCTCTTCAGCACTCTTTTACAATAGAGGTTTGCTGCCGTTTATGTGCAGAATGTGGTTTGACACTGTCCTACTGAAATAAGCAAGGTCTTCCCTGCAAAAGTCAACATCTGGATGGAGGCATATGTTGCTCAAAAACCTGTATACTCTGTTCTCTGAATCTTTCAATAATATTATTCACAGTTTATGCTGAAATGTTGAAACATTTAATGCTTGTCACTACATTTACAAGGCATGAAATTGGCACTTGATGTCAATATTGGCATGAAATCAGCACAGGTTTAGGCACAGAGCCTCCTTTGCTCTGATGACTGAGGACTGCAGGGCTTGGATAATATGACAGAAATTGAAAGATGGTTGTGAATTAGCAGTCTGCAGTCTGTAGCTCCCCTCAGCTCTGCATAGCATGCAGCTCACTGTGTTCATTGAGTCGTTTCTCTATGACTCGTTCTCATAATTCTTATTCATTTTGAAACATAGAAACAGTGTTGCACATCACGTATGACCAAAATGATTTTATTTCTTCCTCACTAATATTTGATCTATTATTTAGAAATGTGTCACCACTCATTTAAACAGATAATCCTTTGGGTTGTCTTCTTTTGTAAATTTTTTACAGAAATATGAAATCTTTTTTAAGTGTGTTCATTAAGGGTAGGGGTCAGACATCTAATTACTCACTGTTAAACTAGCCACTACTCCTGTTACTTTGCCAAAGCACATCTGTCTGTTAAAACTGACGGCTTTCTCTAGGAATTTAGTTGTCGGTAAACACTAGGTGGATAAGTTGGGAAAGACACCAGAGCCTTTCACGCAACCTGACCCTGAAGACATGCCATAATTTGATTTGATTTGAGTGCAATGCTGCAATGCAACACTTTTCTTTTAACACCCTCTACTGGAAGAAAATTGGTATAACCAAACAGACAACTTGATGACCTTCATATTGGCTTGTCTCATCCTATCTCATACAAATCCAGGCTTGGGACGCTTGCTATAGCTGTAGTGTTGTCAGTCATTCTAGCCAGTTGCTAACTTTCATTCCTTTTTTCTCATATTATGCATCTATTTGGTCTATCTGAACCCTGCAGTCCTCTGCCATCTGTACACAGTAGGCTCTATGCCTCAACTTGCACTGATTTCATGTCAGTATTGATTCTATTTTACAGTACATTCCTGAGGGCAGGACATCATCACAGATGAACCGCATGAGATAGGACAGGCATACTCCTCTTTAACATCCCTCCCTGCCTCTTTCCTCTCCTGACACTCCTCTTCTGTCTTCTTCACTACTTTTTTGACCTTTCAACATGAAGGACTAAGTGCTTTAGCATATGTGGGAATATGGCTCCTTTCCAGACAGCCTGTTTGTGTGTGTAAGAGTGTGTGTGTGTGTGTGTGTGTAGTCGATGACTGCTCGTAGTCTTCATAATCCCTTATCCATGTTATTTGTCTCTTCAGGAATTCTCACTGATTTTGACCAGATTCTCATCATAATGAACAATTACATGGGATTTAGTACTTTCTTGACCATCTCTCTGTTACTGCTCATATCCATTATTGCACCACCTTCTAACAATTGTCCCATCTGAGTCCCACTGACGTGTAAAGCCCAGGAACTTCCTGCTGCTTCTGTTCTTAGCTTGCATGCCGCTCTGGGAAATTCAGAGCAGGAAATGATGTCACGCAAGGCTCTTTAGGGTCCTTGAGACCCAGTAGTAGGCAGACATAACACAGAGAAGTCTGTCAGATACTTAAGGTTAGAGGCAGCAGATAAAAGGCAGGAAATGAAAGGCAGAGAAAACTGAGGCAAACTTTCATTAAAAAAAGACTGTGAGGACACTGGGGGAGCTTGTATTGTGTTTATTATGTAACACTGCTGGCAGCCATGTAATGTAATCAATTACCTTGCACCCTCTTTGTCCCACACATGGATGCCCAAATTCATATACCAACATAGTCAAACGCACAAACCCTCACACACATACCATATGTTTGCCCTCTCGTCTGTAGTTCTAGTGGCTTGCCGCCTGTTATCACATTTTCTCCACAGCAGGACTGCAGTGACATGAAACAGAGAGAAAAAGCACAGTGGGGAGCTTGGATTAGCTGTCTGACTGTGTGCATTGTGGTGTTTTGTTGCCTACTTATGACATGCTTATGTACTAATTAATCTCTTGATTAAATTCTGCACAGATGAAAAGAAGTGCATTGTTCTCACACTGACAGGAGCTTTTCCTCCACGTGTACAAACACATTGGCACTTACACTAGCACAAACACAACAATGAAGCATGCCATTTTTTTTTAACAAGCTTTTTAATCCAATGTGTTCACAATAAATTCAATGAAAACAAACAAAAAAGTCCTCCTCACGCTGTCTTAAAAGACAAATGATGAATCTAAAGTGTCAAAATAAGAAACTGATGTCGTTGATAGGGATTGTTATGCAGTTTTCTACAAACATAGGTAAGAATATTTATTGAATCTCTGGACTATTTTCAGGAGCTGCTGCCACAAGTTTGTATGCAACTCAAATAAATGAAAGCACCAATCTTCTCTATGACAGTGGATCATGTCAGCTGAAACAACATGACTCGGTAATGCGTTCTTTTTTGTGGCATGGAGGAATATTGAGGATTTCCTGCTTCTTTTTCTTGTAGTGTCTCCTGCTCTTCATCTGCATTGGCATTTGTTTAAAACCTTGTTTCTATTAACAGTCAAACAATCTTACAATCTCACATTCAGTAAATAAACAGCTGGTGTGGTATGTCTTCCTCTCTGTGGTTTTCCCACAGTGTCTGTCCATCTCAACTCCCCACCCTGACTGTGTGACTGTCTCATCCATTTTTGCGTTCTCTGACTCATTGGGGGGAACATCTGGGCTGTCTTAAAAGTCCATGTAGTATGCATGTGTGCACTGGATTCTCTCATCCATTGTTCTGGTTCACCAGAACGAAGCAGAGGCCAAAGTCTCCTTGCTAACCTCCTTGGGCTCAGGTGGCTTATGCAAGCTTTCAGCGGTTGTCACCCTGTGACCTCGCTGGTCTAGCTGATGCAAACAACAGCTAAAATGAGCCATTTCCTGTCTGGATGTGATGAAATGGTAGTTCTGGTAATGACAAAGAAGATGTGGACTTTCTTGTAGGAGTAAATTGGGAGAAAGGATGAGGAGGTGTCAGTGAAAGATGCAGAAGGGACCAAATTACGAGAAATAGGTAAGGTAGTAATTTTGTTGGTGAGAAAGACAGGGTTTGTAAAGATAAGAGAGATTAAAGATACCAAGGTTAAAATAAGGAAAAGGTGACATTTAGCTGAAGATAGCAAGAACGAGTTTGACAGTTAAGTGAATGAAGAAGAAAGAAGCCAGATTCAGCGGAGAAGAGTTGTAAAAATAGAGAGATATTTTATGTGGATCCTAACAAAGATGAAAAAGGAGAAAAGAGGTTGAGGAGAAAATTAGAGGGAAGAGAAAACCTGCATGGGGCAGGCTAGAAGAGGGAGGCAGAGCTGTAAACACAAGGTTTGGAGAGGCAGCAAGGAAGAAAGTACTGAATCGTTGTCACTTGATGGAAAGCTGCACCGTAGTGAATGGAGGTACCACTGGATGGAGAGAAAGCTTCAGTCCGAGCAAAGGAGATTTAGGCGCATGTCATCCCCCTCACCATGAGGACTTCCAGTAAGTTTTGATGATTAAATGCTTGGTTGAAATGCTTCTCAGTGGAAATCCCCTTTCCAGTCAGTCTATTTTCAGAATGCTTCAGAAAAAAAAAATCTATTTTTCAAAATCTTCCCTCAAGTTGTGTCTTATGTGATTTAGAAAGAAGAGTTATGCAAAGAATGTTGGAAGAGGGATGTAATTGCAGGATTGTGGTGACAGTGTAATTTCCTCTGTGATGGTGAGGAACAAGATTTTTTATTGCCCTGTTGAACTTTGTTTCTGCGGTGCCTCTCCCATTCAATGCCAGCACCTCTAAACAAGTGAGGGTGAATGAGTGGGGGGGTTTAAAGAGGCACGAAATGAGAGCAGCGACTGTAGATTGATACATTGTATTTACATGAAGCAACTTTGTTTGAAAGTTTAGAATGTATTTGACTGTTCAGATATGTCCTGCAATGGCCTCTACACAAGATTTAATTTATGTAATTAATTCAGTCTTTATGAGTGCATGTGTATGTCATAGTCTTCTACCTTGCTGTTTAAAACGTATGTGATCCCTGGCACCAGTTCATTCAGATGTCTTTGTCAGCACAAAGAGCGGCTCAGAGCAGTTTAATAAGTGTCTGCTCATAAAGAAAATGTGCACACGCACATACACACACACAAACATCAGAGCTGCCAGTTTAGCAGTATGTGCAATACATATGCTAGTGGAAAAAGGTAGTAAAACAAAAGCCTGTAAAATGTCTCATGGTGCTGGCAGCAGTGCCTAATCGTTGCGGTGCCATGTGTAAGGCCTGTTACATTTACCCATTTACAGCTGAGAGCTGACTGCTAGTATGTCTGTGTGGATATCATTTGTGAGTATAGTATTTTAAGTTAAATTATGTTTCCTATGTCCTTAAGACATTATTCCTCCCTCTCTGGCTGATTGCCAGTTTTTTTCAGACTCATCATTCCAGTGATTTCCCAGAGGAAAAATGCATCTTTGAGATGTTCCTTTCTTGTATCCTGTAAATGTTCTCTTAGGGATAACAAACACAAACACAATGTGATGTTATGTACTTTTGTACGTCTTTAACTTGTTTCATTGTAATTCTCTGCTGAAAAGTAAATGATTCAGTGATGCAGTAATGATGAGTATACAAGAACCTGAAAATGAATTTCACTTTTCCGATCAATCAATGAAGGCCCAAACAAATCTGTATGTGTATGTGTGGATTAAACATGTGTCTTATTTTTGTTGCCTTGCAGAGATTGAGGCTAAGGAGGCTTGTGATTGGCTTCGAGCGGCAGGATTTCCACAGTACGCTCAGCTGTATGAAGGTAGCGCACACATACACACACGTGCACAAAGTGGCCAACTTTTATAAAGCTGCATTGTTTCACTCAAAGACTTACTCCTTCCTCTTACCCCCTTTGTTTATTCTCTATCCTCAGTTAGTTTTCTCTCTCTGCCTTATTTTTCCATCATCTATGTTTCTTTCTCTTCTCCTGCCATCCCTCCATCTCCCCATCCCCGTCATCTGGGCCGTTGCGTTCTATTTCCAGGCTTCAGTTCCTGTCCAAAGGGAGGGGTCATGGGAAAGGCCTTGTTATCACCACTGGGACTCTCATAGCTTCTAATTCTCCCTTCTGTATCCCACCTTTTTCCTCATACTTAAGCTCATTCATCTTTTTTCATCATACATAAGCAAAAACTAATAATAATTTCCTACTTTTACTCCATTTCTATTCTTTTTTAAAAACCTTTTTGTTTTTACTTTTTTATTTGGTCTTTAAACAACAATAAAGGTGAGAGGTTGATCGATGATGCACCAAGAACAAAATGCAGAGAAACAAATAACAGATATAAAAGAACAAGATCAACAGTTTAATATATAAAAAGAACAAAAATAATCTGAGTACAACAAATATGCATTTATATTTCTTAAATTCCTTCATCCTGCACTTCTATCCCCATTCCTCTCCATCTAGTTTTGCAAACCTGCAGGCGTTAGCTCATGTGATGATCATCAGGTCTCATACACTTCAAGAACAAACAGTAAATGGGCCTAGTAATCAAAGAAGAGACTCTTAAAATCCTTCTGTAGCAGCACACAGACTGCTGTTCTGGGAAATGTTGTGAGATCCAGTAATGTCAGGTTGTGGATGCTGGGCTATGGGACAATGTGGTGCAAATGATGCCTGCAGTCTGCCTCCAAACGCAGAGAAACACCAAAATAAAATGCTTGAGTCATTTTAGCATTGTGTGGGATTCAAGTTATTTCAGGGGTTGAAAATGTGTGCGTGTATGTGTGTGGTAAACTTCAGATGTAAACGATGAGTGTTAACAGTGGTGCTAGCAGCTGTGATATACTTCACAGACTTCAATAACAGCTAACCAGCAGAGAAAACTACTGCCTCCTGTTTTTGTCAGTCATTAAGTAACAAACCTATCTTTTTTTCTCCCTGTGTGTATCTCTCTCACAGATTCCCAGTTTCCAATCGATATTTCCTCAGTGAAAAGGGACCATGACTTTCTGGACCGGGATCTGGTTGAGCCCCTGTGTCGGTAAGGAGACTTTATTGACCCCTTAAACACACACAGAGCTCTGTCTCTGTCATCCACCTCGATGCACAGTCAACACCATTAAATTCCTCTTTTAGTCTTCCATGTTCAGTACACTGACTTGTCCCTGCAGTCCGCTGCTAAATGCTAGTCATTAGATGTCTGACCCCTACCCTTAATGAACTCCCCATCCACGTCTCCTTCCCAGACACCAAGGCTTTGATCTCACACCTCCCCTCCTTGCTCGAATGTTCTGATCTCCCATTCAAAGAGGAGAGACCCTCAGGGGGCAAAACAGCAGTGGGTGTGAATAGGTTAGGGTAAAGGGGAGGGGGTAAGTGCCTGTGTATGGCTTTAGTTGTGTTTTAAGTCTCTTTGCACACCCCTGTGGTCTTTCTTTGTCACATCTCCTGTTTGCCTCTCATTGAAGTTTTCCTTCCCTGCACCATCATATTTGCCCCATCTTAACTTTTTCTTGCTTTCCTGTCAGTCCCTGTCTCTCCAAGGGTGTGGCAATTATGGCATCAGCATCATCTGACAGCTATATTGCAAGAGAATAGACATCAGACACCATCAAACCATCTCAGGAGCTATAAAACACTTGAGCTGTTTGCTTGCCTGTTTCTCTGATAGGACAGAGAACATTAAGTGTTAACAAATCAAGATTTCTTATTGTGTTGCAAGAGGCTGACATTTCTCAAATGACAGACCTAACAAGCCCCAAAACATGTTTTTGATGGCTCACTTTGAACAGACACCACCCTCTCAGCAAGCTGCTCTTCACATCCTACTTTACAGAGAGCAAAAACAGTGGGTGGATCAGTAACTTTTCTCAGGAGGGGTGTAAAGTTGGGTGGCAGAAGGGAGCAGAGTGGAGGGGAGGAGCCGCATGTGTTTTGGTGAAGATGCACCTCTGAAGGACGAGAATCTGTTCAAGAGTGAGGGAGAAGGAAGAAAGAGTGAGGGAGAAGAAAGTCAGTGTGGGTGGGAGGGATAGACAGAGAGCAATGAGAGGGATAGAGTTGTAAACGAAAAATAAAAACAGGAAAAATCAGATTAGACTGATTGAACTCAGGAAAAAAGGTGGAAGAGTTTGACTATAGAGTGAAAGTGAGAAGTGTTACAGTTTAGGACACACAAAAACAACAACAAAACATATCCAGCCTATCAGCTTTAACCTCAGCATGTGAATCTGTGTGCATTTGTGTTGCAGACGTTTGAATACTTTGAACAAGTGCGCCTCCATGAAACTTGATGTCAGCCACCCTAAGAGAAAGGTAAGTGCTATGTCTAAAACTTGCTAATAGGTTATAAGAATCATGCATCTTTACCTGAATGTCAAAGTAGTCACAGTTTTACCACTCCAGAGTAACTGCACTATTTCTAATTTCAACATCATTGTGTTTGCTCTTTGTACAGTTTAGCTTTATCATACTAGAAATACATGCCCCTGCAGAACCTCAATACAACAAACACCAGTACACCATTCATAGACCAAGAGTAATTTGCTGTATTTTTTTGTATATTTTGGATGTTCTTTTTTTGACAGTCATCTGTAGCATGTAGCGTCCCAGTGTTGCACAACTTTTTGGAGATGTTCTGTCATTCTTCAGAGACAATCTTCTTTTGACACAGTTTGTTGCTAGAGGGAGTTTTGTCGCTCCTCCTTTCTCTTTAGAGTACTCTAAATGTGTCTAAATCTGAACATACAGGGTATTCCCTGTATTCCCCTCTTATTTTGGTGCTTTTTAGCCAAGTTTATTCTGTAGTTTTGTACCAAAGTGCAAGCAAAAGAGCAACACAAGCTTTTTCTCAGATGCTCATCATTACACGGTGTCCTTTGCACTGTCAGAGCTGCCACAGAATCTCTGATTTCCTACATTTCTGATAAACTCTATGCCAAATTTGAAGAGCTTGCTCATCTGTTGTTGCAGAGCCAGATTGCACAAATAGCTCACTGTCAGTGTCGTCATGTTTGGAGGACAGCCACTACAGCTCTATTTAGTGCCACTATTGCTCATTCTGTACCCCCTGATTTCTGATGGAACCGTTACAACTGATTCTTTGGTAGTCACCGATCCTTCTTCATTTCTGTTCAGCTACTTGAAGACTCTCTATCAGGTTCTTTTAGTTTCTCTGATTCTTCTCTGTGAGGAGCCACAATGCAGACGTGCAGACCAGAAATAGCCCACAGGTCCAAAGTTGAGATAGTCTCATGTTTATTCGTGCAATCAAAGTACTTTCAGGTGTATACAGTTTCTCAGGTTGCGTGACACTAGAAAAAAAACAAATTATTGTGTTAGTCCGACCAAAACTGGACTTTTGAAATGCATACAAATAAATTATTCTGGTCTGAAGTGTATAAATCAACTTCTCAAAACCAGACTTTGACACGCAGATAATGTGGTTCGGGTTGAGTTATTCTGCATGTAGATGCTAAACGTGGTTCAAATGGAACTAGGTACTCTTCACATGTTCTAACATTCCATCTTTTTGTAAAAACAGTAAACTGTAAGTGAATGTTAATACACAATTCGGGATTCGCAAATGTTTTTGTTTTTCTGTCAAACAACTAAATGCAGTAGAAATTGTGACAAAAAAAATCAGCCTATCTCAGGTTCCATAGGACGAAGGCTGATGTACATCGATTATAATTCATATGATCGATGATTTGTTAGGATCCACATAATTGATCATTTATTTAGATTTTAACTTTGTTGTTCTGACGATGATAGATTTTGTCCAAAAAGAAACTTTTGTTCAATGTGAATTTATTTTTTTTTATTTGTTCTTGTAATGAATTCAAGCCTAGTCTGAAGAACTTTATATATAACCAGAGACGGAAGATACACCTAACTTTAACATAGGCTTTGTGTGTGTGTGTGTGTGTGTGTGTTTGTACTTGTGTGTGTGTTTCACTTTATTTTTTCATTTGTCCTTCCATAGAGTGATGATTCTGATGAAGATGATCCTTTGGCTATCAGTAAAAGGTGGACATTTGAGTGGAGCAGTCGACGATGGTCGCGCCTGCAAGACTTCCTGTTGGACAGCACTAATGAGAGCAGCCCAACAGGTCAAGGGGAGGGTCTTCGCAGCACGGTGAGCAGTGAGAGTGTGCTGACAGACCTGAGTGAACAGGAGATCACAGAAATCTCGTCACTCCACAGTGAAGACTCTACCTCTGCAATGCCTGACTCTATATCAATGGCATCCCTCTCTGCCTCCTACCAACCACCGAGGGAGCTTCCACACTATAACTCCCTACCAATTAAGAGCAGTCGCCATGGGCAAGGAGGGCGGAGTAAAGCTAAAGAGTTTCTGCGTCGAATGGAAATAATGCGCACCTGGGGACCATCAACAAGGCGGAAAAGCTCAAATCGCAGGCCGCCACTGGTCATCAGTGGGCCAGTGTTACAGGGGGAGGAGCCTCGGGCACTTCAGATGCTTCAGTGCACTCCCATTAGCCAATTGGAACACAACTCAAAATGCAACCACCAAAGTGATTGCGAAGCTTCCCCTGTCCCTCTAAGCAAGAACTGTAAAGACCAGCCTACGTTGAGTGTGAGCCCCAAAAATGAGACTGTGTTGCCCAGCCTACCGGAGCCTGCATGCACCAAACCTCGCACTGCCAGCAAGAGAAGCAGCATATACTTGGAAGACATGGAACTGCCTTCTCAGGGTAAGAGAACTGAAGGTCAGAGCCAACTTGGCAGAAACCAGTTTCACTCATATGAAAACCTCCTCATTCACATCCCCAAAGACCATAAACCAGGCACTTTCCCCAAAGCCCTATCCATTGAAAGCCTGGCACCTTCCCCAAATGACAGGAACAATGTCCCCCAGACTTCTTCACCTGAAAATGGTCTGGATGAACCCTGGTGTGGTAAACCTTTATCCAAACCCCCCTGTCCCGGAGCTCCGCGGGGCAGCAGAGCAAGTGTTTACGACAATGTGCCGGGCTCCCACCTGTATGCCAGCACAGGAGACCTACTGGATTTAGAGAAAGAGGACAACCTGTTTCCTCACCTGGATGACATTATCCAGCACGTAAGCGGTTTGCAGCAGATAGTGGACCACTGGAGCCGCAGTGTGCTTCCTGAGGGGGAAATAGGGGAGGGGGAGGAGGACGGGGAGGGCAGGACCACCCCCAGTGAAGGTGAGAGAGATGGGGTCTCCTTAAATGATACAGACTCGACAGGGACCAGTCGGGAGAGGCGGGACTCTGGAGTGGGGGCCTCCCTCACAAGACCGCGGTGAGTTGCTGCTCAGGCGTTTAAAGAATAATTACAGTTTATTACAACTTGTGTCTTGTTTTTATAGTTTTGTCTAGGTTTGATTGGTTATAATAAATTGATTTTTACCAATAATTTGTGTACAGATGTAAAATGCAATGGTGTGTTTACTTGTTACACAGAAGTGTGAAGAAGTACAGAAATGGAGATCCTTTTCCTTACTTGCCTTATTTTTCAGGCTTCAAGGTTGCTGCCTGTTGTGTTTATTTTTAGCCATAACCACCACTGTAATCATAATGGTGTGAAAGCAAGCTGTTGAAAACTATAATAAAATGACCCAAACTTAACCATATCATATTTACACCGACCAAATCAAAGTTGCACATTGTTTTTTTTACCCATTTTAGTCTGCGATGGCCTAGTTTCAGAACCTCTGATCATCTCAACCAGCTAGCATCTTCACTGCAAATCAGTAGCCAGTCAGCAGGCCAGCTCAGCCTGCTGCAGAAGTTTTCTTTGCTCCGCCTCACTGCCATCATGGAGAAGTACTCAATGTCTAATAAACATGGCTGGACATGGTGGGTACAAACTGCTGCATATATTAAAGTTCCTCAATCTGTTTGTTTGTGGATTATGATTCAGGGAATTCATAATAAACGATTAAACAGTGTAATAGAAATTGGTTGTTGTTTTCTTATTGCCTTAATGTCCCTAATCCTCTGTTCCAGCTAAGCAAGACACAATGTGTTCTGTCTGTATGAGAGCCTTTGCAGTAGCCTTTATTAGTTATTTTGACAGTTCCCTTAATTTCTAGTGTAGATTTAAAACAGCAGGTCCATATATTTTATCAGTACCTTTATACATGTCTTAAAAACTGTAAGACATGCAAGCATTGGACAGAAATTAGGTTTATTTTTTTCCCCCACATAATTTTTCCATGACCCACAAACATGAGCATATCCTTGTGTTGTCAACAGTCAGTCCTGTTAATTTTTATTACGCCCAAGAGGGAAATCCTGTTGACTAGGGAGTACATAAAGAGGAAGATAATGAAAGCACAGACCACTCTTTCTCCCACACGCTTCCCTAATTGCCTTGTGTCTATTGCTGCCAGGTCTGTGCCTAAGTTTATGAAGCGCATGAAGGTGCCAGACTACAAAGAGAAGAGTGTGTTTGGTGTTCCCCTTATCGTCCATGTCCAGCGTTGTGGGTTTCCGCTTCCTCTGTGTATACAACAGGCCATCAGCCACCTCAGAACGCATTGCTTGGACCAGGTTGGTAAACAGCTTTTACTGGGTTAGATTTGCACATATCCTTCTCATGTTGCTGATTTGTTGTTAATTCTTAGTTTTGTTGTTAGAATTGCAAACCTAAAATTGCAAAGACACAACTAAACTTTTGCGTCTATCCCTTTTTAATGCCAGAGCTTTCCCCTCTGTCGTCCCTCTCTTAGGTGGGATTGTTCCGCAAATCGGGTGTGAAGTCTAGGATTCAGGCTTTGAGGCAGCAGTGTGAGTTGTCCCCTGACTTTGTGAGCTACGAGGACCAATCAGCTTACGATGTGGCTGACATGGTCAAACAGTTCTTCAGAGACCTGCCTGAGCCTCTGCTAACAAGCAAGCTGGGGGAAACCTTCCTACATATTTACCAGTGTAAGTTGCCTCAGAGGATGACCTTAAATGGTTTTAATAATTTAGGTTACTTGTTTGTGAAACTGAATAAAGGAATACATTTTCTTTGGTCACGTATTTTCTCAGATATTCTGAGCAAGGAGAAGATTAAAATGTAATCAAGCAACTACAATGTCAATTATTCTGAACTGTATCTCCTACAGAAACACAATTTACAAAATCTAGATTTTTGCTATTTGTTAAGGACCTCCATTTTACTATTTAATCCATTTGTTCATTGTCCATTTTTTTTCACATTAGATGTTCCAAAGGAACAGAGACTGCAGGCTGTCAGAGCGGCCATTTTGCTGATGCCAGATGAAAACAGGGAGGTTCTGCAGATGCTGCTTTACTTCCTACGTGATGTTACTTCCTTAGTGGAGGAGAACCAGATGACCCCAATGAATCTTGCTGTTTGTCTGGGACCATCGCTCTTTCATCTCAGTATACTGAAGCATGAGACCCTGTCACCAAGGTATGCATACGAAGTGATAAACTAATGTTTGAAGAGAAGCCCTAACAATGAAATTAAATTGTTCTATTGACAATTAAATTGACAACCCCACTGAAAATGTAAAGAATTAATAAGGGTACACTTTTTGAAAAAAATTACATGGCCAAGCAAACTTACACTCACTCCTAGGCTCAATTTAAATTCACTAATTAACCTAACATACAACTTTTTGGACTGTGGAGGAAGCCGTAGTATGCAGAGACAACCCAAAAATCCACATGAAGAACATGCTTACTGTGAAAGAAGAGTGCTAACCACTACATCACAGTGCAACGCTTATGTAGTTATATTATATACAAGTCAACTTTTTTTACTTTTCAAATGAAATAAAACTTATAAAATAAAATCTTTTCTATCTTTTTCTGATCGATTGAATAGCTTCATTCCTTGTTTTGTTTGTGTTGAAATCATCAAAATCAAAGTTATAATAAGTTATATAATAATGTAACAGCACTTACATCAGTTATGCCAGTTAATAGTGCTGCCTCCCTTTTGTCTGTTTTTTGATGTGATGTTTACATAAGGGTGTTTTGTATCCATGTATGGAAACTACTGATGAAAATGTAATCCTTTTTTTTAGTGATTAAATGGTTTAACATGTTCTGCATTTTCTGTCTGATTTCTATTCCTTCAGGTCAATCCAAAGGAAATACACTACAGGCCGTCCTGATCAGAAAGACCTGAATGAGAACCTGGCTGCCACTCAGGGCTTGGCACACATGATCACAGAATGCCAGCATCTCTTTCAGGTCAGGATCAAGGCGATTAGTGTTGAAATCCATGATTGCATCCATAAATATGACATATAAGCCCCATTTGTAACTGTGTTTATTTGAGCTAATTTCTAATACAGTACACAGTCATTGCCTTGAGGCTGTCAGCAAGTGCAGTGAATTCTGCTTCTGTCAAAACCTAAGAGAAATAGACTTGATAACAATACATTTTTTTAGCTTAATATGGTTTATGAAGTTTCTCTGCAATAAAGAATGATCGATTCCTCGGCACCGACAGAAAATAGTGGAATTCTTCTAAAAACACAAAAAAATTACCAACAAGGCAGTGCGGGTAGCCGACATTAGATGTCAATAAGTCTGACCATGATACAAATTCATGGTAATTCTGCTTGAGTTTTTTCCCATTTTAAGTAACTTTGTTATTCAACCCATCTACATTGACAATAATTTTCTACTTCTTAAGATAAATAAGCTATAACATTAGCTGTAAATGACATTGTCACAAAGCTGAAAACAAACCCTGAATTTTTGAGTTTATGAAAAAGCGTTTCGTTTCTCACAGGACAAGGTGCAACAAGCAAACAGTGATGTAATTTCATATGATACATTACTAGAGATTAAACTATTCAATAGTGTATAAAGCTGTTTAACATATCTCAACCTAAGTTATCTATTGAAGGGAAATGTGACTCAGTAAATCTGGACTCTAAAACCTAAATTTGGAGTTATAATGCAATACTTTCTACTGTTCTACTGTTCTAAACATATGATACACTTTCAAGACTCTGCCATCTCAGTATGTACTCTGGCAATGCCAAGTAACTGCACTTTGTTTTGATGTGACACACTTTCTCTGGCTGTTCTCCAGATCCCAGAGGAAATGGTTACCCAGTCTCGTAACTCCTATATGGAAGCGGAGCTGATGGTGCCCCCGCTGGATGAGCTTTGTAAGACTAACGAGGAGGAAGTGGATGAGGAGGTGGAAGAAGAGGATGAGGAAGGATCTTATCATGCGCACCTAGAAGGCCTGATTCAGAGTCTGCTGAAAGAGGCCAAAGATAAGAGCAAAGGTTGGGTGTCCCGCTCATCTTCTGACCACACGGAACTGGCATTTAAAAAGGTGGGCGGTCATTGAGTTTCTAGAAAATTATGAGCATTTTTTATAAGAGGCAGGAGAGAAAGAGGGGAAGAGAAGAAGACAGAGATTAATTTAATATTTACCAATATATTACCTTAGATCAGAGTTATTACAATACAAGTTATCACATGTTTTGCATTACACTGTCACAGACAGAAAGCAGAAGCATGACTAACTCTCGATGTTGAGCTTAAAAAGACGAGATCAAAGGAAAGTGCTGCTTTTATTGCGTGTAGATTTTAATAAGTGCGTGTGTTTAAGGTTGGAGATGGTAACCCTTTAAGACGGTGGCGAGTCTGTGTTGAAGTGTCGGCAACTCCCACTGAGGTTCTGCAACGGCTGCTGAAAGAACGTTCGCTGTGGCAGACTCAACTACAACAGGAAAAGATTCTGGAGACACTGGACAAACAGACTGATGTGTACCATTATTCCTGCTGCAACATGGCACCTCAACCCAGCTGTGACTATGTGGTACTAAGGTAGCTTTAGCTTAAAATACCAAATTACCAAAAAATGTCTCACATTTCCACATTAAAAGCCCAACTAAACTCCCCCCTGAGCTGTCACCTTATCGTGGTGGGGGAGTTTGCGTGCCCCAATGAGTCTGGGAGCTATGTTGCCCGGGGCTTTAAGCCCCTGGTAGGGTCACCCAAGGCAAACAGATCCTAGATGAGGGACCAGACAAAGAACAGCTCAAAAGACTCCTTATGATGAACAAAAAATTTGGACCTCATGATCCCTTGCCCGGATATGGGACACCAGGGCCTCCCCCCGGAGCCAGGCCCGGGGGTGGGGCCCGGCAGCGGGCGCCTGGTGGCCGGGTCTGTGCCCATGGGGCTCGGTCGGGCATAGCCCGAAATGATGACGTGGGTCCCCCTTCCGACGGGCTCAACACCCGTGGGAGGGGCCAAGGGGGTCGGGTGCGATGTGAGCTGGGTAGCAGCCGAAGGCAGAGGCCTTGGCGGTCTGATCCTCGGCTACTGAAGCTAGCTCTTGGGACGTGGAATGTCACCTCTCTGTTGGGGAAGGAGCCGGAGCTGGTGCGCGAGGCTGAGCGGTTCCGGCTAGATATAGTCGGACTCACCTCGACGCACGGCTTGGGCTCTGGAACCAGTCCTCTTGAGAGGGGTTGGACTCTCTTCCACTCTGGAGTTGCCCGTGGTGAGAGGCGCACAGCAGGTGTGGGCATACTTATTGCCCCCCGGCTGTGTGCCAGTACATTGGGGTTTACCCCAGTGAACGAGAGGGTAGCCTCCCTCCGCCTTCGGGTGGGGGGACGAGTCCTGACTGTTGTTTGTGCCTATGCGCCAAACAGCAGTTCAGAGTACCCACCCTTTTTGGAGTCTCTGGGGGAGGCACTGGAGAATGCTCCTACCGGAGACTCCCTCGTTCTGCTGGGGGACTTCAATGCTCACGTGGGCAATGACAGTGAGACCTGGAGGGGTGTGATTGGGAGGAACGGCCCCCCCGATCTGAACCAGAGTGGTGTAATGTTGTTGGACTTCTGTGCTGGTCATGGACTGTCCATAACGAACACCATGTTCAGACATAAGGGTGTCCATATGTGCACTTGGCACCAGGACACCCTTGGCCGCAGTTCGATGATCGACTTTGTGGTTGTATCATCGGACTTGCGGCCGTATGTCCTGGACACTCGGGTGAAGAGAGGGGCGGAGCTGTCAACTGATCACCACCTGGTGGTGAGTTGGCTCCGCTGGTGGGGGAGGATGCCGATCAGACGTTTGTCAGAATCCCCCGTCAGAAGGAGCTTTAACTCCCACCTCCGGCAGAGCTTCAACCATATCCCGGGGGAGGTGGGGGACATTGAGTCCGAATGGGCCATGTTCCGTGACTCCATTGCCGAGGCAGCTGATCGGAGTTGTGGCCGTAAGGTGGTCGGTGCCTGTCGTGGCGGCAACCCTCGAACCTGCTGGTGGACACCAGTGGTGAGGGAAGCCGTCAAGCTGAAGAAGGAGTCCTATCGGGCCTTTTTGGCCAGTGGGACCCTGGAAGCAGCTGATAGGTACCGACAGGCCAGACGGGCTGCGGCTTCGGCGGTTGCTGAGGCAAAAACTCGGGCCTGGGAGGAGTTCGGTGAGACCATGGAGAACGATTTCCGGACGGCCTCGAAGAGATTCTGGTCCACCATCCGGCGTCTCAGGGGGGGGAAGCGGCTCACAGTCAACACTGTTTACAGTGGGGACGGGGCTTTGCTGACCTCAACTAGGGATGTTGTGAGTCGGTGGGGGGAGTACTTCGAGGAACTCCTCAATCCTACCAACACGTGCTCGGAAGAGGCAGAGTCGGAGAGCTCGGAGACGGGGCCTCCCATTTCTGGGGCTGAGGTTGCCGAGGTGGTCAAAAAGCTCCTCGGTGGTAAGGCCCCGGGGGTGGATGAGGTCCGTCCTGAGTTTCTCAAGGCTCTGGATGTTGTAGGGCTGTCTTGGCTGACACACCTCTGCAGCATCGCGTGGACATCGGGGACAGTGCCTCTGGACTGGCAGATTGGGGTGGTGGTCCCCCTCTTTAAAAAGGGGGACCGGAGGGTGTGTTCCAACTATAGGGGTATCACACTCCTCAGCCTCCCTGGTAAGGTCTATTCGGGGGTATTGGAGAGGAGGATCCGTCGGATAATTGAGCCTCGGATTCAGGAGATGCAGTGTGGCTTTCGTCCTGGCCGTGGAACAGTGGACCAGCTCTATACCCTCGGCAGGATCCTGGAGGGTGCATGGGAGTTCGCCCAACCAGTCTACATGTGTTTTGTGGACTTGGAGAAAGCGTTCGACCGTGTCCCTCGTGGAGTCCTTTGGGGGGTGCTCCGGGAATATGGAGTGCCGGACCCCTTGATAGGGTCCGTTCGGTCTCTGTATGACCGGTGCCAGAGTTTGGTCCGCATTGCCGGCAGTAAGTCGGATACGTTTCCGGTGAGAGTTGGACTCCGTCAGGGCTGCCCTTTGTCACCGATTCTGTTCCTAACTTTTATGGACAGAATTTCTAGGCGCAGCCAGGGCGTTGAGGGTGTCCGATTTGGCGACCTCAGAATCGGGTCTCTGCTTTTTGCAGATGATGTGGTTCTGTTAGCGTCGTCAGGCCGTGACCTTCAGCTCTCACTGGAGCGATTCGCAGCCGAGTGTGAAGCGGCTGGGATGAGAATCAGCACCTCCAAATCCGAGACTATGGTTCTCAGCCGGAAAAGGGTGGAATGCTCTCTCCGGGTCGGGAATGAGATCCTTCCCCAAGTGGAGGAGTTCAAGTATCTCGGGGTCTTGTTCACGAGTGAGGGACGAATGGAGCGGGAGATTGACGGGCGGATCGGTGCGGCGTCTGCAGTGTTGCGGGCTCTGCACCGACCCGTCGTTGTGAAGAGGGAGCTGAGCCAGAAGGCGAAGCTCTCTACTTACTGGTCAATCTACGTTCCCATCCTCACCTATGGTCACGAGTTGTGGGTAGTGACCGAAAGAACAAGATCGCGAATACAAGCGGCCAAAATGGGTTTCCTCCGCAGGGTGTCTGGGCTCTCCCTTAGAGATAGGGTGAGAAGCTCAGTCATCCGGGAGGGGCTCGGAGTAGAACCGCTGCTCCTCCGCATTGAGAGGAGTCAGATGAGGTGGCTCGGGCATCTGGTTAGGATGCCCCCTGGGCGCCTCCCTGGGGAGGTGTTCCGGGCACGTCCCACTGGGAGGAGACCCCGGGGAAGACCCAGGACACGCTGGAGAGACTATGTCTCTCGGCTGGCCTGGGAACGCCTCAGGGTCCCCCCGGAAGAGCTGGAGGAAGTGGCCGGGGACAGAGACGTCTGGGTTTCTCTGCTCAAGCTGCTGCCCCCGCGACCCGACCCCCGGATAAGCGGCAGATGATGGATGGATGGATGGATGTCTCACATTTCCACATTAAAAGCCCAACTAAACTCATTGCTTTTCTCTGCAGATCATGGCGCACAGACCTGTGTAAAGGCTCTAGTGCACTCGTGTGTGTGTCTGTCGAACATGAAGACAGCCCACGCATTGGAGCTGTGAGGGGAGTTGTTTTGGAGTCACAGTACCTCCTAGAGCTTTGTGGGACGGGGAGGACCAGACTCACGCACATCTCTAGAGTGGACCTCAGGTGTGAGCAGAATTCAAGCATTTTCATGGTCAAGGCTTTCATCAACTTTGCAATCACTAAGGTGTGTTATTTGCTATTCTTGTTTCAGGGGAAGATCTCCAGAATGGTACAACAAGGCATTTGGTCACCTGTGTGTTAATGAAGCCCAGAGGATCCGCTCCTCTTTTCTCCCTTTAAATCAGATGAGCCCAGAAGCCAAGATCTGAGCTCCAAATGTCAGACTTTGTCTAGGGCCGGAGAACCAGTGACCCACGAGGTTAATCATCGAGTCAGTGGACTTAAGAGTTTTATCCCAGTGCTGAGCCATACTGTACTGAGTTAGCACACACAGAGGAAAAAACTGTGGTGTCATTTTGTTATGTATCTTTAATAAGCATTACATTTATTTATACAATAAATTATAAATTACCAATCCATTTTTCAGTGACTAGTGATTAGTTTTCACTTTTTACAATGAAACAAGTCATTCGGATTTATTTAAACAGCTATTAATATTTCATGTGATTGCTGTCTAGCCCTCTGAATTATTCGAAGACAGAAGTTGTGTAGACAGATGTTCTTTTTATTATTCACTGCTTTTGGTTATTCTTTCAAATTCACAGAATTTAACATAACATTTAGAAGAGAAAGAAAAAACAGTCAGCATTTGAAGGCATTGCAGACTGGTTATCTCAAACCTATTCATTGTGATAACCGACTGAGTGATATGCAATCATAAACTGCATTAAAGATTACAACAAATTATTAGATAATTGTTGTGTGGGATACACACAACAAATCTGATTGAAACTATTTACCTTATTTTTCATCTCAGACTTCTTATTGAATACAATAAACAAGAGAAATAGACTCACCCACAATCAGATTTTTTTAAAAAGCCCCACAAGCAACCCTGACTATTCCTGATTATTGTATCCACAATTGTTTGCTCCTTCTGCACTTATCCACATTTTACAGATAATACAAAAAAAAGCTTTAGTACAATATGGATACATGTCAGCACTGTGTTGTGAAAAGTGCATTGTTTCCGGAATAATGGCAACACGGGGGATAGAAATCACATAAAGGAGACACACTCACTGGGTCCAATGCTTTGAATACATTGTGTTGAATATCACTGCTGATTTAGTTTTCTGTCACTATTTTCTGTGTTAATCTAATTACTAATACAAATGAATGAGGTGCCATTTTAACATTAGGATTGTCATTCTATCTCTGTATATGTTTTGTTTTATTTCAATTTTTTTTCGCTGTCATGTTATACAATGTCTGAGACATGTGACCATTTCACTGCTTCTGGGAAGCATGTTTGAAATTTAGCGTGTGTGCATGGTTGTGCCCGTGTATCTGCATTTTAAACACATGTACAGCCTATACTGTAAATATCTGCAGCGTTCTCTGTGCCATCACAGTTCTTCAGGATCTTCCTATCATATTGATATGCTGAAATGTGAACTTTCCACTCACCATCCCAGTGAAGCAATAGCAGATTAAAGCTTGCTCTGACTCGGCACTGCCTTGGCTGTTATTTTGTTTCGGCTGTAGGCAGTGTTGCCATGGTGTTGCTATGATATAATATCTCCACAGTGCCACCATAATCCTGCGTGAAAGCCTTTCTTGCTGGAGAACAGTGCAGCGTGTGTGTATGTGTGCGTAAAATTTGTGAGTTTGAGCAAGACAGCCAAAGAGCGAGTGACTCTGACGTAAGACCTCCACTGTGTGTGGAGAGTCTCAAAAACCAAATTGAGAGCAGGATGATTTATGCTTGTTACAAAGTGACAAACAAGACCATTGTTTCAAAAGAGGAGAATAAAAAATTTTAAACTCAAACATTTGTCTTCAGTTTGTCGAAATGGTTTTCAGAGTCTGACATGAAATTGTCCTAATTTCATGAGGCACATTTGACAGAATTATAACAAATATAGGTATACAACATGGAATATTTTTCTTGCCATATGTCCTTGTGTCCATTAAGTGGTGCTCTTGCCCCTCTGGAGTCTGAATGAGCCTGAAAAGTATGCCATGGTAATATTTTTAGATCACTAAATGAATGAAGAGTTCCCAGAACAATTGAGAGTTGTTTTTTTTCACTCTCCTTTCCTTGTGTCCTTTCAAACAATGGATGGAAACTAAACCTCTAGTAGTCCAATCAATATTCAATCACATTTACCTTCTTAGATGTGATAGATGGAGAGGCAGCCGGTAGAAGACAGTGGAGGCATTTAAATGCAGACAATGCTTTCCGTTGCATGTGAGTCAGCATGTCCTTTAGTCTTGTGACAGCGTGGAGACATTACTTTAACCTCTACCTCATTTAACATGTCAGTGGTTTTATCTGGAAAGTAGGGCACATGGTTACAGCTCCTGAATGTCAATGATCCTCTGCACTGTGGGTGTGCTTTAACTCCACTGCTCCACGGGCTCCGACAGACAAGGAACATCATGTTACAAATAGCTTCATGAGAATAAAAAGTCTACTGACAAGATGAATCAATAATTCTGCCATGAATCCACTTCATGCCGGAGCTTTTTCTTAAAGCCACAGATAACTAAATATTTAGTGACAGTGATGTTATGAGTCATGCCAAGAAAAGTGCTGTTTCATATGATAGCTTTCATTATGTGCAAATAAAATGTTGAAGAAATATTTTGAAAAAAAGATCCGATCCATGTTACACCAGAATTCCAGATATATCCAGTTTACTGCAGCCCACATCCATCAAAAGGTTAGAGGGGGGTCCTCTTCTGGACAAAAAAGGAAATACACATCCAGTTACATGTCTTGTTTGTTATCTGAAATATTCTTTGATCTTTTATTGTCAAAGGTTGAAACGAAGGTTTCAGTGTTCGTACATGTTGGAGTTAATATATTAAAAAGCTTCTTCGGGAATTTATGTTGCTGTAACACTCCACCCCTCATTGTGTTGTCTTGTACTGGGGTGCGGCATAAAAAAAGTTTGGATGGATGGATTTTTCTATCATTATTTGCAGATTGATGCTCAAACAATAGGTTGATTTTGCCTTTGGGCTTTGATAGGAAGGGTTTCCTTGGAGTCAATCAATCTGCAGTGGGTAAAAAATTAAACCTGCTTTTATTTCATATTTCTATATTTTTTGCCATTATAGCAATATTTCAAACAGATTTTTGGTGTACTTTTCACAAATAACTTCAGATATTATCAGGCGTGATATCTTTGGGAAGTATATTCAAACAAGAATTTCTCCTATGACTATGTGTGTATGTTTTGACACTTTATATACCCTCTTACCTGCATCACTGCTTTTGCAAAATTCTCTGCATCTGCCCAGTGAATAATTTTTACATCAGTATTGTCAGGATCGGTGGTGCAGGAAAGGAAGGACCCAGATGCAGAACTTTAAATAAAAAAAAAAAGTTTATTCCAAAAAACAAGGAGCAAGAACAGAAAGCGCAACTGAGCCGGATAATCAAAAATACTTAACTATGAAAAAACAAGACTGTGGCACTGAGAAGAAACAAGACTATGAATAATTAACTATGACAAGACTATGAGGCAAAACCAGACTCAACTTCTGTGACTGTGGCATAAGGGTAGGTGAGGATTTTGCAATGAGTGCAAGTGAACCTAGAAACTAAATACTGTGGGGAAGTGATCAGTGATGACGTGCAGCTGTGAACAGAAACAGGTGACATGAGTGAACCTAACGTGACAGGGGAAAAGCATGACCTGGAACCTGAAAACATGATGAGAAAGAAAACATAAGAAAGTATCAGAGAGTATCTCATTCTACATTCAGCCCGTATCAAGCTGCATCAATAAATCAAGACAGAAACTTTTCAATCTTGAACTGTTCGAAAGACATGATGACATATCAAGTTAGATATTTTGTTTGTCTAACTTACATCAGTGTGAAGTAAATGTACATATTGAATTATTCCATTTGATATTCCTTTTGGTCATGTCTAAGATGTGAAAATATTAATGTGAAAGCTTATATGTTATAGGGTACTTGGGATAAACAACAGCTTTTTTTTTTTCAAATTTAATGGTGTATAATAAAGTCTGAATCAAGTTAACTTTCCCTAGAAACATTTAATGAGAAACAGATTAAACAGTCTAGTGTTGTGCATTTTCCACTTTATCATACTCATACCTCTGCACCAAGCTGAATGAAAATTGGCCCCAAAGCTTTCATGTAATCTCACTGACATAAACAAACAAATACCCTGAAAACATAGCTGACATTTTTGTCATCCCAAATTCAGTTTGCGGTGATGCTGACATTGTTGCTCTTTATCTGCATCATGTTTATATTATGAAACCTGAACAGGGAGGGAGAAAGACATAGGGGAAAACCAGATGTATGTCTTGTGAGAATGGTTAATCCACTGTCTTCTTCCAGACAACCACGATAAGGTCATTAATGAATAAATTATCCAGTCAGTGAATAATTAACGAGACCATGTTGCCAGTTGTGAGTGCAGATATCTTTGAGTGTAGACAATCTGTAGCCAGGTAATGCACAGTAAGTGACAAAAAATGTTGAATCATGTGGTAAATGGTTAAGATTTAAAAAATGTTATACTGTTTCAGTTAACTGTAACAAGCTAGTAAGACATAAAGCGGGTTTGTTGGTGCTATGATAAAAAGTCAAACCCATCCTCAGGCACAAGACCTTTCACATATGCCATTACGTTACAACTGATTCCCATTTGGAATGAGTCACTTTTTGAAAAAGAAAAAGAAAACGCTCTTTTTAAGGACTGGACACAATACAGAATATTTAGTAATACTTACTTCTGCTCTGAAGGTGTCAGGTGTTCTCAGTGAAGTGTTGTTTTTTGTCACACACATCAAGAAAAACAGGAACTTCACTTTCTATATAAATTTTAGATTTTAGATTTTTTTCACATGCACACCTTTGGATAAAAAAAGGCTAATGTCTTGAAACATATAATTTTTTGTTTACATTAAACAAAATTTTCATCCAGTTGAGATGAACTGTGTCTTTCATAAACATCAGAGCAGTAGTATGAGCAGGTAGTTATTTTCAGGAAATGATGTGCTTAGAACGAATAATTAATTATAACATGTCAAACACAAAGTGGTACCTCGAAGACAGAGTGATCTGGTTGTTGCTAGGCTGATATTCGTAAATCAGGTTTATTTTGTGGAATAATTTAGCAAGGTGTTTTACATTTGTGTGTTGAGCTAGCCATTCATTCTGTTTATAAAGTATTACATTAAGGAAACATCTCTATGTGTTCATTGTAAGAGGCACTAAATTCCTGTTATTGTCCTCTTGAGATTACCAAGGCTTTGTAGTTTCACATAAAATGCAAACCTAACAGCTGGTTATTCATCTATTCGACAAAATGGCTTCCTGCTGCAGCCAAAACAAAAGCTGCGAGAGTGGCAGTGGTTGAACATGACTGTCAAAAATGGGCTGTGTGTGTGAACCCAAATAAGTGACTGAAAGGCAAGACACAAGTGAATAAGAACTAAATAAGAACTTTCATCTCTAATTGACAAACCAAAATCAAATGTGCTGCCGGGACCTGACTCACATGTGAGGAAACAACAATGATAAATAACCAGGGAGTATAGATACTGTGCGATTAATGACTAATGAGAACAGGATGTATGTGGTAAAAACTGACCAAAGCTGGGAAATAATCAACAGAACTCAGAACAGATGTGGAGCAAACATAAAAAAAGAACAGAAATGATATAATGGTAAAATAGACGTGTAAATAAAACCGAGAACACAGAATCCAAATGAGAAGGTAAAGTCACAGAAACACACATCAACGAAAAAAAACCCTCATAATTCATGGCATTAACTCAGTTCTTTTACTCATGACTTTAGTACAAAGTTAGGTTACTTATGTTGAGTTTTTTTCTCACCTACATTTCAGGGAAGAATATTTAGCTTTTTACTGTATTCATCCAAGTGTGTCTTTACTAGAACTGATTTACAAACTGTCATTTCGACATACAAAAGCCTCTGAAGAAGTTGTCATACTCTGAATTGTATGTAGAGCTTAAATGTTTGGCTGAGTAACTGAAATCGATCAGAAACTTTTGTGATAATAATACGGGGAACGCATTTGATATGTGTGACTGTGCTTGAGTTACGTTCACTCAGTGGCAAAAAGGCTGCAGACTCTTTGACTGGCTTGAAAACACAGAAAACACATCTAAATTGGAGAAGAGCTGTTGTCCAATAGATTGTACCTACAGATTCATCAAAACAACTAGAATCCAGTTTTGGAAATGTGTATATGCAGCGAAAATTATTTGTGTATGTAAGAATATGTATGTTAGAATCACGGTAAAAAGAGACATTTTGACATATCAACAATGGGCATGTCTAGATAGAACAATGAAATTCAGGTGCATATGAAGGCAGGAGCGTGAGCATGAATAGTTGTTTGTCTTATTTGTCTAAGTGCAGACTCTCTGATGGATTGGCAAACTGTTCAGGGTGCAGGACTTTCTCTTTAAATCTATCATGGATTATAAAGTATTGCAATGGTACTTTTTCTTCAGCCTCTTGATGCTTCTTTCAGTACTCAGTAGTGAAATAAAACAGTGGAACTAAACTGTTAAATAATTACCCGAAACTCATGGTTGGGTGTAGGGGAGAGACACACGTTCAGGTAATAAAGACTGGTATAGACTAAGTGAAAAATAGAAGTTTCAACTTATGCATTTCACAGTATGTACACACACTCCTGCGTGGCCACAACAATAAACATGTGAGGGACTTTAACTCTCCCTTCAATTTCTTAATCTCTTCTATACAAAACTTGGAGTCAGTATTTTTCACACTGTTTAAACACACTCGCTGCTGAGCAGTTTTATTCCACTGCCTCTGAAGCACACTCTTCTTAATTGAGTAAAATTCATTAATCGTTCCTTTTAAGGATGTGTCATCTCATAATAAATTCTAGTTGTGTTGCGCTTCTGGCTCTGCACCTTAGCCTTTAATTCAGCATGACAGATGTAATATTTTTTAAAATCTTTGAATCTTGAGTAGAATTTGTTATGAACTTCTTAGCGTTTCAGCATTGCGTCGGCAGCATAACTGACTTATCTTGGGACTGAGGCTTCATGGGGTTGAAGACATTGAGCCATCACTGTCATGAATACTGACAACTTAAGCTCACGTCCAGCCAACGAGCACGTGTTTGTTCTCTGCTCTCTCATGCACACATTTTTTTCTCCCTGCTTACTCACAGTGTCCAGAGCCATACAGTATATCATTTGTAAGATTTTCTATCAGACTAAAGACCATGTTTTTATCTCTGCTGTGTTATTCATAGCAACAGCCATGGCTCAAGAGCGCAGTGTTCCAACCCGGTCAGAGGGCCTTGATCCTAGATGTGATAAAGAACTGTTCCTTCATCTCTGGTGATAGCTTTCTAGGCCAGCAAGGGTATCACAACAATACACAATATAATGAAAAAGAGAAAACAAATACAAAAAATCTTTTGCTATCGGAACATTTTGGTAACAGTCTATTAAAAATCCTTCATCTCCACATTTTTCCTCATTACTGTCATCACGCTGCACACTTCTGAGTTCATCCAGAGAGGTTTTGAAAGGGAAAGATGGTCTAATCTTCTTAACTAAAACAGAGTGTGTAATCCTTAAAACCTGTCAATGACCAATTCTGAGGATATGAGATTTTAACAGGATGACTTTTTTTCTCAAGGTACTCCCTCCTTCAGACTAATTATTGCAAGGGCATTCTTTTTATCTTTAAAACTTTATTAAGCTTCTTTGTGGTATCCCTTGAGGATTGTCTGTAATTCCACCTGTACTGAAGCAACCAAGTGAATGCATCATAGAACATAAACCTGCATAGTCAAAGTATTTAGTCTCAAGATTTCAGAGGATCATAGAAAATGAGCCAACGGGAAAATCTTACCTAATACCCTCAGAATGTGGACTGTGTTTTAATGTGTTTTCCCCTACAGTCACTTTTCACTGAATACATTTAACTTATCATTAGCAGGAAAAGCACAGCTATAACTGATATCATTTAAATTAATGTTCCACTTTGGTGAGCTTTAGTTCCAGGGTTCCTATATCCAACAGTGTGGTTCTTGAATGGAGCCATTTTTGACAAAATGGGATCTCACCTGTATTTTTCCTGGCATGATTTTAACCAAGTTTTCTTGTCAGCAAAGTGAAAAAAACTGCCAGTAAGGGAATAAAACTACCTGATTGTGATGAAAACAATATTTCACTAGCTTTTTTTAAAGTGTAATTTTGTGCAGTGAAGTGATTTATTCTTTCATAACACAGACAATGGCAATTTCCAGCAAAAACAAACCATGGCCAACAAACAAATAGTCCTGGAATCTCTTTGGAAATGTAATTGTTTTCAAAGAAAAATAATTATGTTGTGAAGTTAGCTCTGTAAAAGGTTCGACTTCAATGGTAACTCATTGGTTTACTAATCCACCAAATGAAATTCATTTGTTTCACCCCTGGCTGTTCCTGTCCACATACTGAGGTGTTCTTTGGCAAGAACCCTTCATTGCCTCCAGTGTGTTTGTGCGTGTGGATATGAAAGATAGAAGCACATATAGATTTAGATTCATTGTGTACATGTGACTTGTACTTTAAGGCTAGACTAAAAAGGCCTTATAGAAATACAGTATATTCAAAATAGCTATTAAACCAAATATAATAGTTTGTAGCAAACTATAAAAAAACAGGTGCAGTTTTAAATTGTTATTTTATGACATAATGCAAAATGGGTTACAGTACTGTCATGCAAACATTATCAGGATTTATTCAATACCACCACCGTTTAACTATTTATTATGATGGAATATTACTTTCCAGCTTTATATGTATAAGAGGGCAGAACAGGTTGAAGTTACTGAAAATATTAGATTAACCTGAATAATTAGATTAATTCGAGATGTTACAGAACATCATATTCATGAAATGTTCTTCTAGACTAGCAATGTTGGCAAAAAATATTAAGATTCAACTAAGATATTATTCATGAAGCAGAAGCCAGGTCAGCAGCCTGAGCTGTTAAACAGTTGGACACAAAACTAATCATGATAATGTGAGCTTACTGTCATTAGCTTGCCAGCAATTTGTTGAAACATCATACAGGACTAAAGCTGCTCCACTGGCATCACCATTTAAATCGCTATGACCAAAAGTAAAAGTCAGGAGGAAATTTTTCCTGACCTGTGATGTCATAACAAATGGTTGCACACTAATCAAGGACAGTCTATCATTCACTGATAGAGATTAGTGGCTTTTTTTAGATTTGTTAGTGCTGCTGTGTTTTGATTTACAGTAATATCTTTCCAGCATTCAATGAAAATCCACAGTGATATACTGTACACAACTAAATCAGCAAGAAACGATTGAGAACACAGTATCTATGGCATCTGCCGTAACACACTGTTCAGCTTATACTGCAGAGTTATGGCCACAAGCTTTATTTTAAAAATACTGATTAACAAAAAATGTACACAGTTCGCATTTAAAAAAATAATTTGATTTGAACTAATTGAACTCATCAGTGTTTTCAGATATTTTGTTCCCAGTGGGGTGAGGTGAAATAAAGGGAACTTTTAATTGGTTGAATCACAGCGATCATATAAATTACTCATCTGACAAATTAGACAGGAAGTTTGAGAGAATTGCTGTTTTTTCATCTCTGTAATCAGCTCATCTCTCATCTCTGTCACACTCTCTTCTATCTATCTATCTATCTATCTATCTATCTATCTATCTATCTATCTATCTATCTATCTATCTATCTATCTATCTATCTATCTATCTATCTATCTATCTATCTATCTATCTATCTATCTATCTATCTATCTATCTATCTATCTATCTACCTATCTATCTATCTATCTATCTATCCATCTGTCTGCAAATGATCTATAAATACACATACAGATATGGACATGGACCACACACAACAGTGCACATGGAAGCACACTCACTTACAGCCATCTTGCTGATGACTCACATTTGTCAGTGAACACAGGAAGTTATTATCTGTGTTTCTGTCTCTGTCTGAGGTCATCCCTATATACATAACAAGTCTGATTTTGAACTCCACAGAGAGACAAAGGGGAACAGAATAAACAAATTAATATCCTAAATTCAATGTATGCTGTTTTAATCCTAATATTCTTGTATTATATTAGCCCAGGACCTCTCAGAGCTCTCACTGAAATAATAGACAGCTGGAAGTATATTACAGTGAGAGAATCCAATTGCAACTGTTGCATATTTAGGGAAAAAAAATCCCCCAAGATCAAACTATATTTTGCCCGGTACACACTGATCAAAGCTTTTGTGACAGATGTCACCTCTGCTGCATTCTCTCTGCATGATCCTTACTGAATCCCAGTCCCCTCAGAAGCTCCAGCACTGAGATTGTTAGCCCACACAGGACGCTGGCACTCCCACCACACATCTCTTCAAAAGTACACTGCAACAGAGAGGAAAATAACTGCCTGACTGCAAATCTTGCAGCTCCATTGGAGGTGAAGGAAAGGAAAGAAAGACATGATGTAGGGGGCAGATGGGAGAGAGAGAGAGAAAGAAATAGGTGAACAATCTTAAAGCTTTTACCCAATCACCAACCAGACCTTTCTTTCTCCTAAAGGAGTCTTTTGTGGACTCATGACAAAGCTGCAGAGGCAAGCCTTTGTCTGAAAACAAAGAGGAATGTGTTTGTGCATGAGAGTCTACCATTGTGCTTGTGTATGTGTGTATGGATCCAAACATGTGAACATCCTAGAGAGCTACGTACGTAGTGTGTGTTAGTTCAAGAAATAGCACCTCTTGAGTGTGAGGCAAGTGTGTAACAGATGAAAGAGTTATGTGCAAGTGTGAAAATGATGGAATATGTTTGTGTGTGTGTGTGTGAGATTGTCTTCCTTGGTTCCTTTGTGCCAAATATGCTGAATACATTTGAGGAACAAACAATATGGTCTCGGCTCATTTGTGAAATTATTTAATGGTGTCACATGCACACATGCATGTGCACAAAAATGTGTGACACGCACATATAGTAGAGTTGGCCTCCTCAAGCTTGACGCCCTTGTCAATGGTCGGTATCTCATGAAGATAACGAGTGAGACATCCAAGAGACATCACGTCCAGTGTGAAAATACACACAGACACAAACAAAAAGGTACAGACAGAGCAACCAGTCAACCTCTATAGCCATCGTGTTAATGGAAATCCTATCCAAGCAGATGTGCCCTGTTGAAGAACACATGGTGCGTGAAACAGGCTTATGAACACACACAGGTTGTGAACTAGTAGCTATTGTCTTTGAAGTCACAGGAGGATACTAGGTGTGTGAGTTATTTGTGTGCTAAAGACTCTGGCTGGACCTGTGATACAGTGCTCGTGGAAACTGAAATTGGTGCTGACCTTAAAACTGAAAGAAACTGCTAGGAAATACTGCAACATCATCCAGACTTTAATTATGAAATCTCCTTGTAAATACTGATACTTACGTACACACCAACCATACTGCTGGAATTACTGTTTTGCAGCATGCGAGAAAGGATCAAAGGTGTGGAAATAGAGTGTGCACATTATTAAGACACCTAAAGACAGTGCAATCTTGGATAATATAGTCTTTTGGTATCTGTTGGAGGGATGCTTTGAAAACCAGAGGGTAGCATATGGACAGAGAGGACATATGATGATGTAAAACAGCAGTGCAAAAAGTGAAACTGATTGCAGGAGAGGTTAGAGAAATCCTGAAATGTTTGAAAAAATAATTGTAATGAAAGCAACACAGTGGTAACACCATAATATGGTTATTAGCCTGTTTTTGTGAGGGGTTTGATGGGAGAAATTATAAACAAAGCTCACATTCAAGCTTACAGTAGATCCAAATAAACGTCTTCTCTCAAGTTGCCAGTTTTGTTAGATGTGTCTTAAGAGTCGTTTTATTTACTTATTTTTTTGTCAATTGTGCATGACTGTGATTCATTTCCTTTGTATTTACAATAAAAAATGGACGATGAACAATCTGAACAAGTGCTCCTTTTGTTTAACACGAGCTTTTGATTAAAACAAAACAACACAGCAACTAAATGTGTTGAAAAATATCCACAGTATAAATGTAGTTTGCACCAGTAGTGTTTTTGTAAGAAAAATTAGATTTAGGCCAAAATACATTTTCTTGGCAATGCAAAAAGTTGTTTTTAATATCTAAACAGAAAACAAATTGTGCTGCAAGTTTATACTGCATAATATGCA
Source organism: Leuresthes tenuis (assembly GCF_036924035.1). NCBI lineage: Eukaryota > Metazoa > Chordata > Actinopteri > Atheriniformes > Atherinopsidae > Leuresthes > Leuresthes tenuis. The sequence continues at coordinate 15,379,224 of NW_027325375.1, read as the reverse complement.
GTATTTTCAGTGTATGATTTTTAAGTGCCTTAATATGGAAGTAATGCAAAAGTAAGGACTGGTAAGATTACATTTTTTTGCAATCGTGTATTTGTATTCAGACTAGTCTGATGCAACCCTGCCTATGAATATATTAACAGCCCCTGTCTAGAAACTATAACCTGAATGAATTCCATCTGAAATGCCCCTGCACTGCACCCAAAACCAAAGAACTTACCTAGCCTGATTGCTGTCTCTTCCTTTTTAAATTTTGTATTCTGTGCACCTTTGGCTACCGTTATTTGTCCCTGTAAAACTTACTAGGATAAACTAAATAAAAACATCACAAATCAAAACAATAAACCCAGTTGTTTCCACAGTGCTGTACTCCGCACGAACCCATGCATGGATAGCTCCATGTTATTCCACTTCAGCACCCTCCCAGGGAGTACCTACACGCGCATGCGCGGCAAAAGCGCGCTACCGCAGACAGGGGGCGTCAACATGGCGCTGTCTCCTTCACGACCGCCGCACTGACTGCAACCTGCCAATGAGAGGGGGAGACAGACAGAGGAGAGAAAGAGAGACAGGAACGTAAGCTACCATCCCGACAAGCCTCCATCCTTTTCTCCCCCCAGCCCTATGAATCCCTACACATTTTCAGGTGGATAGGGTGAATTCAGAGGATTTTAAAAACACCGTTTCCCCTTATTTCTTTTTTTCTCTCTTGTGGATGGTTTTTGAGCAGCAGCAGACGTCCGGGCTTCTAAAGCAGGTGTGAGAGACAGCGGCGACCGCTCCTCTCCTCCCTGTTTCCAAGGGGAAATGTCGAGCGAGAAGCCGGTTTCAGCACCGCCGGGCTCAGCTTCTTCGCTCACGGACACAGACCGAGACTCCCATCCTCCGCCGGGCTCCACGCAGCAACCGCAGCAGCAGGTCGCCGCGGGCGCTGGCTCCGGCTCCGCGGGGGAAAGGATGGTGTCTGCAGCCGGCTCTATGGTTCTCCCAGCCGGGGTGATCAACCCCGCTGTTCCGATCAGGAATATCCAGATGAAATTTGCTGTGTTGGTGGGCCTGATCCAGGTCGGGGAGGTTAGCAACAGGGACATAGTGGAGACGGTGCTGAACCTGGTAAGTGTAAGCAAGTATTGTTGGAAAACACAGAAAGGAAGCCATAGAAAACAGTAGAATCGCTGCGCCCTAACCCGCTATGTTTTATTTACGATGTCTCTCTTCCCCAGTTGTGTGGCTTTCAGGGGATGATGTCATTTGTTTGGTGTTTCTTTTTTTTTTTTTTTTTTGGGAGAGATATAAGTTTTTTTTTTAAGAAAAAGTATTTCTGCTGATAAATAGGACCGTACACGAGGCGGTGTGCAGCCTCCGTGAACAAATGATGCACTATTATTGTAAAGCCTGGAGAGGCTGAGTGAAGCATGTGACCCCACCAAGGCTTTGAGGGTAGTCTAATCACCAGCCATTGTTGACTAAATGACCCGTTTGTTGCAGGGTACAACAAGGAAAAGGGGCATTAACAGTCAGGCTGCAGTGGACAGTGCAAAGGGTATGCAGTCTATTCTCTTGACCCCGATATGTACCCTGAGGTGATGCAGGAGCCGACGAATGCTTACAACGTTGCGGACTAAACCATGACCCACACGGGAATTATTCGCCTTCCTAAAGTGGGAAACCATGCAGATATGCTTGGCTCTCATCTCTCAAACAAACTGTTCCAACGCGCACAAAGGCCGATTAGCATTATGCTATCTATCGTTGTATGTGTGTGTGTGTGTATGAGAATGGCTCAAAATTATGCACAGGCCTATTGTTGAAGGCAGGGCCCTGCATCCTGTGCGCAGAGGAGTGATGTATAGGTAGCTTTGAAGGCGGTTAGTGGTTGATATTACTGTGCCTCACACAGCTATTATTTATTGAGCAGATAGCAGATATAGGCTGCCACCCCCCCCTTTCATTTTTTCCCTTCCATCAGAGGAGGTGTTAGCGATCCTGGGCCTACCCAACATAACACAACAGAGGATTTAATCCAGCTGGGGCTACTGACATGACTGGTGTGTACTGTTACGAAACAGATGGGCAAAAATGTACAGCAGACGTTGGTCCCGAAGACTAATGCTTTAGGAGGAAATAGGACGTGTGTGTAGGTTGTTTTTCCTCCTCCATACATCAGGAGGTTGGGTGTACTGCATGATAGCCCCTATTTGCCAAGGCAAGGAGGGCTCTGAACATTATTGATTTTCTTTTTAGGAAGACGTAGAATGATACAGACATATCTTTTTTTTTTATCTTATTTTGGGTGCAGGGTTTTCTGGAAGCTGACTGTTTCAGGGCTTCATGTTGCCAGTGGCCTATTTACCCACAGGATGCTTGGAGCAAGACAGCATACAGTTAAGCTGAACCATACTTTCTCTCAGCCAGACCGATGAGCCAGCCTGATTCAGGTTGCCTCTCATCTCCCAATCGATTATAGGTACTACTCAGAGGAGCAGGGTAGCTTTGCTGGCTCACCCCAATCTTGTCTCCTGCTCTTAGAGCCACATAGAACGCAGAGGCTGATAACCATCCATTGTGCTCCACAGCCTCCCCCTTCACTCTGGAGGGCCTGAGAGGAGTGATGCTGCATGCATAGACTTGCTTGGCAGGGCAGCGCCATGCATTTAAAAGCAGGTGGAGAGGGGTTGAGAGAGGGTGGGGGAGGAGAAGAGTGAGTGGAGGAGGAGGAGGAGGAGGAGGTGGTAGGATGCTGCAGTGGCTATGTGCTCAGAAATCACCAGCTGATGCAGCGGAAGAAGAGAGGACTCTAGATTGGTCCACATCTGATAACGGGAAGCTCATCAAAGCATTCGACTGAAATACACTCTTCAGTATTTCATGTAAGCTACTGCTTTTAGGCCAATGTTTAATTGTGAATGTTGCTCTGATGCAATAAGGCACAAAGGCCGGACTCCCTGACAAATTAAAGCAGTATGTGTTGGTCATACAAAGCTTTACAGGCTAAATCCTTAACTGAACAATCAGTTCTGGTTTCAAGTCTGCCAATAGCTAAGCCTGTTAGGGAATTCTGTTGCTCAGCTCCTTAATTAAAAGAGTTGAAACAAAGAGGTGTGGAGGCAGGAAACCTCAGTGGTCATGCTGCTGGTACAATGAGTCCACTGTGACCCAAAAGCTGATCCATTATTCCAGTCAATGTGGAAGACCACAGCAGCTACGTTCTCTGTCCACAGTGGCCGTATTGATAACTTCCCTCTGTGGCTTGTGTGAGCAGATGGCTGCATCAGATATATATCTGAAGAGGGCGCATGTTGTTTGTTCTAAGCGGCACAATGCTTGCTTTTGGTAAGCAAAGGACCATAGAAGGAATGGAAGGAAACAGAGAGGGATGGAATGATAAGAAACTATTGGCATAATCCTGCACTGCAGCCTTGTTTTTGTTATTGTAATTATAGCATTTTCAAAGAGAAATAGTTCAGCCTCATATGTTCTAAGCTGTGCACTCATATATGTATTTAAGATTAAGATAACTGTGTCATGTTATTCACACAAAATTACTCTGTACATTGTGTTTGTGGGATGACGGCTTTGAGGTGCTCAGCTGTTATCATCAAGGCAACACAGTTGTCAAGGCAACACTGTTCTTTGGCTGCCATCATCCAGTGGACTGGACCACCTGGTGTTGCTTTCCACTTCCGGACTCCTGACACAGAACTCCGTGACAGCACTACTCTCTGTTACGTTCTTTAAAAAAAAACCAAAAAAACCCCAACATTTTAATACCCATTATTTGTGGCTTCAGGAACTAGTGGACGCCAAACACCAGCGAGCTAAACAACATTAAGCGAGTGAAGAAGAACACCAGTAAAGCCTTCTTGTTTTGTAAAAAGTTTGTATAGCACATAAACAGGTGACAACTACATTTAGGGTTTATTTTCTAATTTCTCAAAGGAGTTCTGTAGAGCTGACATCTGGTGGATTTGAAGGCCATAGAATGCAATTAGTCATTAGAATCCACTTCAGTAATTCCCTACATGGAAGCACCTGCAGTGGCTATGATTGTCTCTGTTTTTAATTTTTTCTGTAATATTCCACCTGGCTGTACGTGTACGTATGTATCAATCTGGGAAATGTAGATTTTGCAGAGCAGTGAATCCTTTCTCACCCCCAGAATTTAGACGGAGGGGTCATGAGATGATTAGTAGGTCAGGTGGATGCGTATCGTAGCACAACTGGTTGAGAGGGCGCGCCGTGCACATGGCTAATGTCTCCACTGCAGTAGGCCCAGGCTCAAGTCTTGACATGTGACACTGTACTCCATGTTTACCCAGTCTCTATACCCACTTTTTTCTATACTTTAGAATAAAAACTACCAGGGCCAAAAAATATATTAAATATAGTTAAAGTGGGCAGAAATCAATATATATTTTTTTTCAGATTCTCTTTGTCTTCTTTTCCCTGAGCAAATATGACGTATTTTCACATTTTTAGACCTCATATAGAACATCTTCCTGTTGTTGACCTGGATAAATTGAACTCGTAATGCTTTGGTTTGTGGGCACAGGACGAAAAAGGTTTAACACATCTCTTTACGCATCACACTGTACAGGACAAGATACTTTACGGTGTCGTGATGAACAAATCTGCTGTTTTTGTTTTCGCCCTTTTAGAGGACATTTCTTTCTTTGACCGGATAATGGTCTTCTGCTCGCAGGCTTTTATTATTCGATATGTTGTGATGTCACTTAATGCCGGGAGGAAGCTAGGTGAGCCGCAGTGTTTGTTGACAAAAGGCTTGATGTGGGATTTATCTTTCTGAAGCATACTGTCGCATCTGTTCTTTATTTGTAGACTTGAGACATGCTTTTCAAATGCATCTACAGTACTGTCAGTCCCACTGTCTCAGTACAGCACTAGCTGCTTATTTATAGGCACCGTTATCAAGTAGTATTCTTATTCTTTCTCTTCATGTTTGTCTGGCATTGAAAGGCCTCTTGGCCTTTCTGTCTGCTCTTAGCGTTTCATTCTCTGATTCACCATTGTCTTTATTCAGATGCAATATCTTCTGGTAGCGTCAATCCCCACCTGAGCCTCCTCACCAGGCCCACTGGGTCTCTGTTAGCAAACGTCTCATTATCCTTGTCCACACGCTTCACCATCACCAAGGTCACAAGTCCACAGCCGAGAAGAGTCGGAGGCAGCGCAACGCACTAAATTTGACACTCACAGCCTTAGAAAACACACACATACCCACTGAGACGTGCACGGCAACACTGAAACCTGCCAGCTGATTTGCTTGTTCTTTTTCTTGTAATATCAAGTGGCAAAAAAAGAGCAAAGCAAGAAGAAGGAAAGTGAAGGGAAGTAAAAACAAGGTTAGTTGTACTGTGTGCCATGCTGATTTGTACCTCACGTTTTTTTTAAAGGAGCTGATCAACCATTTTATTAAAATGTATGATGTGGCAGCCACCTCAGGGTGGACAAAAGTACAAAAGCTGGTTTGATTAAACTGCTTTTCAAGCCTGCCCTGTGGCTGCAGACCTAGGCTAAGGACTAACTATCCCCTGCAGCATTTATAATCTCCTTGCATGTTTGTACAGGGGAAAAAACAATGCGTCATTACGTTCTCACACATTCAAGCAGACCAGTGTCCCGCTAATACGTCTCTCTAGTCGACTGAATAATGTCTTGTGTGGGTCGAATGGGATGTTTGCATAAACACAACAAATATACTCTTCATACACAGTATTGCGTCTTTAGCGCACAAATAGTGAACAAATAAAGGTTATAAACCATCACCTCATTAGGCTACAAGAGGAAACCTGTCTGGACACACGCTGGAGTTTCAACAAAGAAATGCCCCTTTTGGTTGTCTGTTCCGAGTTTTGTGCAGTCTTTTGCAAAAAAAAAAATGATACTGAGGGGCTATTTTGGGGAAAGATTAGCTTCTGTAAAGCTGCAGAGCAGCTTAGTCAGTTTGTGCCTGTGGTCCACAGCCAGTGAGCAACATCAGCCCACGGTGGAACAGTGCTGGTTCTGACCCAAGGGACAAAAGGAAATGTTTTTGCATGGAATGACCTGCCGCTTTAACTGCATGAGCGTACACACACTCTGCGTCTGTTTGTTCCTTTTCTCTCTCACACACACACACACACACACACACACACATCTAAGAAGAAATGGAGGACAGAGGGTGTGGCTTCTACTGCAAGGTCATGAATGACTTTGCTATTGGTCCCACAGCTGGGCTGTCCTGACCCCCTGTGTGAGCCAGAGAGAAGATGGAGGAGAGGATGAAGGAAAACGATGATTTGTGACAGATGCTCATTTTTAATGTTTAGGGAGGGATATGGAGAGAAGGAAGTGAAACTAAAGGAAGATAAATTATGAGGAGGGTTTAGGGAGAATATTGAAAAGTCTGACACAGGTCCAGCTTTATGATGTTCTGTGGGGGTCTGATGAGCTCCAACCCTCCTGTGGAGCCTCATCACTCGTCAGGTATCACTGCTCACCCCTCTCCTCTGCTCCTGGTGACAGAGGAGTGAAAGCAGCAGTCCAACAGGGTACTTTGCACTGTTTTTGTATTTAACGTAGGAAAGCTGCAAGCACACAATTAATAACAGAAATGTCAAGCTGCAAGCCTCGTCACTCCCAAATCCTCGTGATAGAAAATATTTATTTCATTGTGATCTACTGTGGAAGCAGGTGAGTCTGTTAAAGTTGGGCTGCTGACTGCTGCTGATTTTATTGTAATTTGGGTTTCAGTTTTTTTTAGCTGAATTATAACCTGATCTGTGGTAATCTCTGATTTAAAAGTATGTGTCAGAAGCATCCAGGCTAAACCGTTCACCTCTCTGTGTGCTAAAGCGCCTCGATTCTGCTTCGCTCCTGTAAATTCCTCCTCATCCTTGCTTCACTGCCATTTTCAGATGGTGGGATCATTCCAAGGATAAGCCATATGAGATTTTGGGTGAGGGCACTTTCTGGGAGTAGGAAAAGAATGTAGGAAAACGGGTCCCATCCTTGCTTATGGACAACTTTTGGTGCTTCTCTGTCGTGTCCTCCTTCTCTCCGGTCCTTATCCCATCAAAGCATGTCCATCCCCCTAACCCGTCGGTGTAATCTTGTACCTCGCTCCCTGACTCTGATGCAGGTTGAAGCGGCTGGTGGATGATCCATATTGTTAGGAGGTAATGGAGCTTTTTTTCAGCACCTTCCATCTCCGACTCCTTTTCTTCATACACTCTCTCCTCCATGCTTGAGAGAGTCTGGAGGGTGACTATGTTGTGAACCATATGACTGCTATTAACTCTTACCTTTCTCAAGGAAGGCTTTTGTGAGTGTGAATGTAGAGCTGAAGGCAAGGGAGGTGGAAGATGACATAATGATAGCAGGCTTAGAACTGTAGAACTGACTAGCACCATCACTGGTGCTAAAATGGCTTTCTACAGTTTTTAGGATTCATATAGGGATATTCCTTTATTGTAACCTCATTGAAACACACTGAATATTGTAACAATTCCTTTGACTTAGATGCAGAAATTGCCATCAGAAATCTATTATAGATAAATTGCACTGAGTAGATGGCATGAATTAAACATGAATTCCATGAGGAAAGCATGTCACCAACCACTGACCTGTAAATTTAATCACTGTTGAACCAAACATTCACATTCACTGTTTGCTATTTGCTTTCAGGCTTCCATTACCAATCTTAATTATTTATTTGAGTGAATTTACAGTGCTTACTCGACTGAAGTCACATTTCTATAAAGAAATGCCTGGATATTTAGATATGAAAAGGTTGCATTCAATTAAATTCAGTTAGCAGGTCTTCTAGTGGCGAGGACTGATCAGAACTTCTACAAATAGAGTGATTTATCATGTAAAAGGGGACTAAAGAGTTGTGAGTCATGCTGCATTTAAGTCATTAAAGACTTCAATTTGCATTTTTACCTTCACTGCTATAGAATTAATTTACTTTGTATAGTTTCCTCAGGGTTTTTGCGTTGAATATGATTGAGCATACCTTCCTGCAATGTGCTTTGAAATCGATATTTCCTAAAATATTAGGTTCTAATAGTAATTTATTAAAAATGTGTAAAGATTAAATAAAATTTAAATGTCCAGTAGTGTACAAGAGTATTAATGTAGGTGTAATAAGCCATCATTATTGTTTTAATTAGGCTGTGAAGGTATTAATTAATTAGTTTTCTGTTACTTTGTCAGGCCAGATAAATTCTGAACTTCCACAGATGCTTACTAATGCTATGAGAAGTGTGCGTTCTTAATTGCTTTATCTTTTTACTTTATGCTCCTCATTTCTGCACCATTGTGTCTGGCTGCTTCGTGCTATTGTGTCTGCCTCTAATGTGTGTGTGTGTGTGTGTGTGTGTGTGTGTGCTTTTTCTTTTTCTGAAATGTTTGCATTGTCTGTGTGATTGTCGGGATGGGAGGGGTTGGGGCTAGGGCTGTATGGAATCTTCACACACAGCATTTGGATCTAAACCTCTGCTGAGACACTGATGTCGCTTTGTATGCATCTGTGCATGTGTGTGTATGTGCGTTTTGTTTCTGTCTGGCACTCATACCGTGCAGTAATCTCCAAATTCTAACAAGCTGCTTTGTTTGAATTACCTGGTATTTGTGTGCTGGCGTGTTTGCGCCCCCCCCCCCCCCCCCCCAACATCCCAGCTTGTTGATAAATGGGTGTTCCTACAAACCCTTGCTTTACTGTCCTACACCTTCATCTGCACTTTTTCTCTGGCAACGCACTCACTCTCGTATACACAAACACAAAATACTCACACTGCTCTCTTCCTTCTTGTAGCCCACATCATTGCCTGGCAGGGGTGATTTTATATTCATGCTGGCCTACTTCGCCTCTCTCCCTTGGCTCTACACACACACACACACACATACACACATCTGCTTTACTGGAAGTATAACCGACTGTGTAGCTATTCATCATGCTGTATACTGCAGTGGCCGAAGGTTGATTATTGCCAACTTTCTAGTGTGTGTGTTTGTACGTGTGTAACTTTGGTATTCTACATTACACATCTAGCATTTACCCACTTTGCTCATACATCCCCTGCAGCCTGAAAAACAGTGTCAGTAGTTGTAACAAGTCATTTAACACCACATTAGGCTGGTTAGTACATCCACTCCCTGTATCGAATAGCAACATTTTCTACTTCTTCTTTCTTCCATCTTGGCTGTGCACAGAGTGAACAATAAATCAGGACTGCATGTTCCTCCCATTAAATAGACTTTAACTAGTGATTGCAGATGAGAGCTACGATCCCCGATGGATTTGTTTTAATGAATGCACTTCAGTAATGGCAGAGAGCTTTACATGAAGGGGAGGGTTAAATAGTTTCTTGTTTATTTATCTGTCATTTAGCTTTCACAGGTTTTTCTGAAATGGCACGGCTTGTTATTGAAAAAATCTTGGGCTAGTTGACACAGTATGTGACGCTACCTGTGTAGCACAGCAACACTGTTTTTATCACACACAACAAGATAGGGGCTGTTACTTGTGCAGTAGTTCACATCAGTGAGGGAAATAAGAATGGTATTGTTGTCTACTGTGACAATACCGTTCCGTGTGAAGGCTTGATGTTAGTCACTGGCGTCAACAACTAAGATGAAAACAATTTGTACCAATGTCTAATGCCATAACAGATCTCACATGGTTTGCTGTACAGTTTCTCTCAATATAAGATCTTATGTTGTTTACATCCAGTAACCATCCAGTGACGCATTCCTTTCCCACTGTTCAGACTTTTCTCTTGTGAGATAAAGCAAACAATGTCAGAAAAATGCTAGAAAATCCAGCAAAAATTGGAACATTATGCTGAACTCTTTATTAGCCGTTTTATTATTAACTCAAGATATTTAGCCGTATGAAGCACTGAGTCCACCTGTAAAGGAAACAGGTTGGTCTGTGAAGATATCTAAACCAATTTTCCAAAAAGCTTAACCATAAGAGGAGAAGCTGCTTATGAAACGATCCACTAGACATAGTAAAGTTCTAATTAGGGGGTTAAAAAAAAAGGTTATTTAAATTTGTCTGGAAAAGGGGCTTATTTGTGTGATTCATCTCAATGTTTTTGATTTTTCATTCAAAATGGTGAATGTCAAATGTGCATTCAGGTGTTAGCGGAACATATAACCATGTGTGTTTGCTATGTTAGCAAATGGTTCCCATATGCTGCCATTTGGAGAACATGTATGGAAACTGTGAAGGTATAATGCTTTATATACCCAATAGATGTTAAGATAGTTTGTGAGAAATGAACCTACTGGTCATTCTAGGACAAAATGATGGAAATACCAGCTGATTAACCTTGAAGCAACAATGCTAGTGTGGCTGATATTGAATAGTAATGTTGGCAGTTATAGAAACAACAGGTCAATGTCCTGACTTGTGTAAGTTGTAAGTGATTGTAAGTGAAGTGGCCCTCACAATCACTTACAATCACTTCATGAATAACAGATAGTTGCAATACATTTTCTGCTACAAGCAGCCATCTTGTAAATTCCTCTGGGTTCAGGTTAAGAAACTAATTTCCGTTTTTGCGTGAGCGTTAACTGTATATTTGATGGTCACCAGAACAATGAAAACTGCATTAAGATCTTGCCACTTTAGTTGGATAAAAGAAATTGACAGTTTATCCCAAAAGTATGATTTTAAAAAGCTTGTGTGCAACATGCGACATTTCATGACAACACAATTAATTTTGGTGTGACCCATTGTTTTCAGCTGATATTTACCAAATGCTCATCTTCCTTGTGCATCCACTTGATGTCTGTGTTCTCCTTTTCCGTGCTCATTTGAAATGCTCACAGCGTCAAAATCTGTCTGTAACAACGTGTCAGCGGAACAAAAGGATTAGCCACATCACTTTTCCTCCCTATCAGCAGACGGATAGCCTTCATTAAGCAGGTGTGGGACTTGTCATAAAACTAGTCTTTGACATTACGGAATTCTCCTGTGATTTTTGTTCATGATTGTATAAAAGCCACATCCCTCCCTTAAAACATGTCTCCTAGAGGCAAAATGGAGATTAAAATCCTGTAGGACGTTGCCAGGGTGTAGCTTTGCCCTTCCTGTAGGCTCTTTTACTATTAAAAAAAGCTGAGTAACTGGTACTGGTGGTGACCCCACACCCTTTTGGGTCCATTCAGTCTCACTACAAGTGATATAAATGAGCATTACATGGTTTCTTAAACTTCAGATAATGTATTGTTTGGCCTAAGGGGCTGGATTTGCACAGGAATGTTTACCTCCAAAGTTAATATGATTGATGAATTGCATGTGTTTATTTCTCAGAACTGTCTCCCTCATCTGCTTTCTGCACACCCCAGAGGTTTTACTGTTCCTGATGTTATTCTAGGTTTTTAAAACATTTTTTTATCTTAATCTTTCCCCCTCTTGCAGTCATAGTGTCTGGCATCCACAGGGAAGAGAATGTGAGCTCTTAAGGCTGTAAGTGCACGCTGGCAATGCACAGTGATATTTGAGAATGGATTTTTTTGTTGATATGACCTTTTGATATGAAATTGTTTTTAAGGAGGGAGTATGGCATTTGACATCATCATCAGGGGGCCAGAATTTTCTTTTATAAACTATACGATGCCACTGTTGCAGTTTGGAAATCAAATTTGTTTCAGTGCAGTTTGACTGAAACTGCAGGTAGATAAATGCATCTGAGTCAAGCTTTTAACTTTTAAAGACTTTCATAGCTTTGCTCGGTAAAAAAATCATTTAACAGTAATGAATAAGCAGATTTTAGTCTTTTGTTTACCTTATGCTTTGTAGATATTACAGATTTGAACGATTTTTAACCTCTTCCTCATTATTCATAGTATCAGTTTCAGCTGTTTAAACTTTAAAGTCAATCCAAAGGCTCACTCGTGTCCATTAGTATCCACAAAAATGTCCTCCAGGATGACAGTACTGTTCTTTCATCAAAGCGGGAGCTATGAGATGAAGTAATAATTTGATAAATATCCTCAAGGCATCTAAATAAGACTAACTTAACTGTAAAGGTATAAGAAACCAATTATGAGAACAATAGGAGTTGTGTAAAATATGGAGAAGACTGGAATCTGGGTTTTATTGACATGAATGCAAGCTTCCGACAGCTGCTTTGCTGTTACAGCTGTGTCTGCTGCACCTCAAACAACATGAGCCCCAAGCGGCACGTCTTCACCACTCCTCAGTGTGTACATGTCAGAAAGACGCTGACCAGCCTGTAACACAAAAACACGTTTCCAGACAAGCAGCCGAAGCTGTCGCTGATTCTTTTGGACCAGTTGTCTCGTTAAAAAAAAAAGTGTTAAATTTGGCTTTGACATTGTGACTTTGTGCATGTTTCCTGTGTTCATAATTACACTGTGTGGTTGTCTAATCTGACTTTATCTTTGTGTGTGGTCTTCTTTGCACAGTAATACGAAAACTGTCATGCTCTGCTGACCTTTCGACCCCTTTTCTGCGTGTGTACATTTGTGTGTGTGTCATTCTCGGCCATGTCTCATGATGGTGGATTACTGGAGACTCATTGGAGCTGCTTGCTGCCTCTTATCCTCCGTCAGCCGTTTCTCAATGGAACAGTACTCTCCATTGTTTCAGCGGATGGCGAGCATGCACGCTCACATGCATGCGGGAGTACTGACACAGCATGTGTGCACTCACCTAAATGGTGCAGTGCATACACTCAACCAAGCCAGACAAACAGATTAGTGGTTCGGCATTGCCACCAGCTTGGCCTGAGTCAGGTCTGCGGGACTTATCTGGTGACCTTTGAACTAAGCATCAGCTAGTGCACACCTGCCTCCTCACACAAACACACAGACACACACTCAGATGTGTTCAAGGAAAAAAACAGCAGTCATTGAGAAATGAAGAAAGACAAAAACCTATAAACCCACAGGTTCAGTGAGTAGTTGGTGAACTGTCACTAAAAGGCATGAAGTGAAAGATTAAACAGTATTTTCAAAATTTTTAGCAATATCAAGGGAGCAACATGCTAATGTTTGTGCACGTCAGCAGCTTTGAGTTCTCATAGTTTTTACCAAGTATTGAAATCTTATTTAGCTTGTAAGGCCTGTTGACATGGTCTGCTGATGCAAATTTTATAGCTTTATAAATACCACCACCTCTAAAACCTTCTCCCAACAATTGGCAGCCATTGGTTTGTGTGTGGAGCTGGTCAGCACTGTGAAAATTGAAATAGTTGATACACACAAAGTTGAAGAAGGTGGCCGTTCCCTCCATTTGCAATACGATTAAGAAACAACAGTTAACGTGAATGATGTTGGTGAAGTTGTGATCTGGATTAATATTTTCAGAGAGAAGCGGATTGCCAGAAACACAAACTGAAACACCCACGTCAGGTCAAGAGACTCTAAAGAGGGTTTTAGTGTGTTTGCTGCACCTGCACAAATACAGTATGACCCTAATAGAATAGTGAAAATGTCACCAGAATCGTAATAGGAGCTGTATTGTATTGCAGTGGGGAACTAAGAAAGCAAACGTAGATGTTCAACAGTTTTTAGCCTTTACTGTATTTTTCTGCGAACAAATTTTATCTGTTTTCTGATTGGTTGTGCTGCACATCTCCATCTCCAAAGAACGCAATCATGCTTCAGGTCACGGTCCCATGGAACATTTTACTGGTAAAGGGAAGAATAGATTTAAAGACCAGCAAATTGTGGAAGCCAACATCAACTGATCTTTTTATTGAAAAGTTAGCCTTGCTGAGAACATTGGGAAGATATATCATCTTTAACTTTATGCCTTTTGGAATTGGCAATTTTGACTAAAACTTGACTAACATCCTAAAACTTGTTGCTTTGATTAATCCCTCTGTGTCGAGGCAGATGAAGAATATGGAATTCAGGCTGAGTAATTTGGAACTGTCAGTTATGCAGTTATACAGTTAACCAGACAACCTTGACTGCTTTCACCTCTTCTCAGTTCCTTTGAGATGAACTCATATGAGCCAAATCAGAAGGCAGGGAATGATGGCCTTGTTAAAGTACACACTACGAGCCTTAAGTACGTCCTCCCACAGCTCGCGTGACATAACACACAATGAGTTTTGACGCTTCCTGTCTTGAGGACAAACTCTCCTTTTCTTTCCAAAAATCTCCTTTTTACAAGCGGAACAAGTACAAAATCTGAAAAGCTGTATTTCAGGAGACTGAATCCATAGAGGTCTTAATCTGAGCTGATTTTGTTTGGGAAACACAGAACTAATCGTCGTGTGGGACTCTGCTGTAGCATCTTTTCCGCACTTCCATCATGTAAGATGTTGGGTTTCATGGATTTATTTCTTGCTCCCTCATTTTGACAGTGAATCTGGCATTTGGTTGTGGGCGGAAATTAAGATTTCAAGAACAATATCTTGTGTTGAAATATCCCGAGCTACATCCGGGAATGAGAACCACAGAAGCACCTAAAAACACCACTTTAACCGCCTCTTACATTTCGCCATTCTTTTCATGCTGCCTTTTCCCTCTCTGTGTCAGACTGAATGTCTCATTTGTTTCACACTGTCCCTCTAAGGGTGAGCTCTCAATCACAACCTTTCCCTTGATGCTACTTTTCCGACTTCCTCTTGGCTTTCCTCTTTGTTCTTTTTCTTCACTCGGATTCTCATCTCTTCAGATGTTTTCTCTCTCTCACCCTTCTCTTCTTCTTCTTGAGACCTCCTCCCTCCCTCTATAACTATAACTCTCTCGCTCTCAACACATAAATCATGCTGGTTTCTGTTCTGGTAAGGCCCAGGCGTTTCCCCAATGGACAGTAGGTGTTCACTGTTTCAAACGCTACTGTTGCTTTTACATTTCCTATAAATCCAGTGGGTTGAGCCTATGAAGAAGATACCCAGGTGCTCAGTATTGCACTGTACTTTCCAGAAATTGTAAAGCTGATAATGTTGTGAAAATTTCCTCATGTAGTGTTATCAGTTATTGTGGCAAGTGCTAACTGAATTTGAGAATATCACTTTTTTTATTATCCTGCTTATGCCCTGCTTTTGTCTAGGACCCATCGAACATGAGCTGAAAGTGGATCAACCAAACATGATAAACTGAAACGGCAGCTGCCTGGTATTTGCTGAATGCTCAAAGATGTATATTATTCATGGGAATATTTATAGAAATGTCCACAGTGTTTTAAATGCATACTTGCTGCCACAAAATGCGTTTAATCTATTTTATGCAGTGAATATACTGTGCATAGAGTTTGAATTGAAATAACTAACCCCCTTTATCAATGGTTAAAAAAATGTACTAAGAGGCACAAATACTACTGAAATCTAATCAGATGTCTGTTGGCTCATTGTTTGATCTCCACATTTTTAACATAACTAACCTAAAGACAAATAGTAAAAGCACCTAAAAGTTGGAGGTGAAAATTTAACTTTCAATGCCAAACTTTAAACTGCATTATCTTCTGTCAAATGAAATGTTTCAGATTCACTCAAATACATATGAGATCTGGTTTGGTGACTGAGGAAGCTTTGTGATCCAGTAAACAACACTTGTCATCACGTGTGCGAGCGAGTATCACATGATGTTCTGCAAGACAAAACGACCAAAAGGTTTTTTTGTTTGTGACCCAATAGCATGTGACGGGGCTTATTGCTAGATCCGTTACTAAGCCTCTTTGGCCAATCAGGTGGTAGACATTTTAAACTGCAGTTGGATGAAGTCAGCTTTGTGATCACTTGGCTGCAGTTCTCAATCCCTACAGTGTGTATGTGCATGAATGTGTTTTGACCTGTTTTTTTACTGAGAATGTCAGCCATGCAGAGCTCTAACTTATATGAATTTAATGTTAGTCATATTCTGATGTCTTTTGGTCCTGGAAAGTATTACTGGTATCAATGTAGGAATTAGACTCAGCTTCAGCTGCTTGTAAAGGAGAGATGCAGTCCCAGTGAAAGGTTTCCTCTGTAGCTTCTCTCCATCCATGTGTCAGCAGAGAGACAAGGAGCTGTCCATTGTGCTGAAATGACTCCAGCGTATGTTGGTGTTCTCTATTTATTTGCCATTTATCTCTGCTTTCAGCAGCGTTACAGTTATAGTGCATTTCTTTCTGCTCTGGTCATGATGTCTGACCTCACTCTCTTGCCATCACCCATTCTCCTCTTCATCTGTTTTGCTTTGTTGATCCACTTTTTTTTTTAAAACCTCTTTTAAAACGCCAATAAACAACTTCTGAAAAAGAAGATTTTCCTAAAAGTTTTTCATTCGCTGATGATGTGACACCTCATTATTATTGTTTTATTTTGAGAAAACTCTCTGCTTCTCTGCAGATCACTCTTTTTGTTCCCTCTTTATTCTTAATCAGGCTGTCATTCATGTGGCTTTCTGCTGCTGTGAACTTCTACGAATGTGTTAGTGACGGAATGAATGTGTGAATGACTTTTTGCAATGAATTGTTTAAAAGCCTTTTGCCCATTGAATGCAAGGCATGTTTAAGTTCTAGTCGACTTTGTCAAGTGTGTGAACGTTGTTGTGCACTTTTGTTTTATGCTTGCTTACCCTTGACTAGATTTGAGTCTGATGTTGTAGGTAGGAAAGAGCCCACTGACCTCCTCTGCTGTGAATTGGAGACTTTCTAGAGAGAGGAAGCATCAGCTCTGAAATCATATCTTCTCTTAGTCCTTATTTTTTTTCCATTCAGCTCTTTCTCTCTGGTGTCTGAAAGTGTTTACAGAAACTGACAAACCAATACAAGGAAATGCTCAATAACTTCTTTTTTTTTTCTTTGATGTATCTACAGACGCACATTAACGCTTATTTTTATGGAAAATGTGCCCAGGGTACAGCTCCTGGTGGTTAGAACACAAATGTCAGTATTTGAATCAGATGAAATTGTAGAGCGTACACTTATTTGCCAGATTTGAAGTAGCAGTTGCCTGATTGGAATTTGTCACCTTTCCTACGCAGTGCCCTTGACAGGATCACACCAGCGGATTGAAAAAAGCCTTTTTTGCCCATGGGCCATAATATTTATGCATAGACGACATTTCCAATATGCTAAATTAAGCCCTGAATTGGTACAAGGACTTAATCAATGTTTATCCAGCATGCCATGAATCATGCTTATGGTATTAGTTTATGTAGAACACAAATATTAATTCCACCATTGTAGTTTGATTTGGAATATGATTACTTATAGTCATTTTCAAACGTATTTGCCTGCAAAGTCACATGATAGATAACACTCATTGTGGAAAACCAGATGTTTCAAACCCAGTTCCAAGAGTACAGCGGATAAATGTTCTAAATCAAACCTTTGGTTTGGCTTATTTTTCCCTTGTTTTCCCTGTATCAGAGAATGTATTGCACTGAGCTGCAGTATGTGGCTTATGTATGAGCCTGTAATGAACAGAAATCTGCACTTTCCTGATGGAAAAATTTAATGCATTTGTAAGATAAAAACAATGTTCCTGCTGTGCGGCTTTTTATGGTTTCTGTTGGCAGTTTGAACCTCTCTCTGGGTGTTTTTTGTCTTCTCGTGGAGGCCTATAAAAGTCTAGTGCACCCACCAGTGTTGTGTTGGTGGAAGATGAAAGGTGGTGCTATATAGGCCCATTAGTCTCACTCTGTCGCAGAGCGGCTGGATGAAGATCTGTCAGTTTCTTGTGATCCATGATATTTTCTTTGCTGTACACATTGCCTAAAATACATTGTAGTTATGTTTTAAACTTGTGGATTTTGGTTTCTGATAATGTGGCTAAAGGTTTGTGCTTTTGGAATAGAAACACAATCTGTGTGACAGTTCTCTCCACAGATTTAAATTAACCTGTGTGATCACATGTTTTGTCGTGTTGATTCTCTACTGCTTTGACACTCCTTTGAGGATTCTGCTTTGCTTGCTGCTTCTCTTTTATCGGCCATGCTGTGCTTTGCTAACAAAAGAAAGAAATAAGTTACACCTTCAAGATGTGCAGTTCCTCCAGTGAATATTGTTCTAATTGTGTCATAAACCATTCTCACTTTTGATTGGTTCACGTAGAGTAGGAGAGTTGGAAAAAAACCCGCCAGAAGCCAGTTTTCGCATACTAGTTTACGCCCTCAGCACACTAATGACAAACACAGGCAGTATCTAATGCATTGGGGTTGCTGAGGTAGTCACATGAGCGCCACCTGTCACATTTTCATTTTCCAGTGCTGACTACCTGCGCCAATTTATCATTGACCAGATTGGTTTTCTCGATTTTTGTCCCTGTGTCATACGTCCATAGAGGAACATGCACATTAATAACAAGCCAACCTGTTCAGTGCCTTTGAAAGTGATAAAATGTTCCAGATTTCAGATGCTGTATACAGTATAAAAAAACTCTTGAGTTACTGTAATCTGAAATAAAGTGGTGGCTTTCTGCTTCTGTGTTGTACAACACAGGCAGAGCAGTCATGGCAGATTTCCTGCAAACATTTTGTTTGTTGTCACGTTTTGTCAGTTTCTATTTACTTTCATCCCTCTGAGGAGGCTTAACTGCCTCATGGGACCTTTATCATCATTGTTTGGAAGTGTATCTTATGGACTCGAGACATGAGACTATGTCATATATTGTTACTGATGTTACTCTAAATAGCTACCTTGGTCACAAAGTGGCCTGCCTGATTTGTGCTGGACAAACCACCCTTACGTCCATCCCCATCTGTCCCCCTCATCCATGTGTGGATTTATGTGTTTGTTGCTGTAACTGTGTTTCTCTGCATCCTTCTATAAACAACTCTGCTGTGATTCTGCAGCATACTTCACTTTTCTCTCTTCATCTCAGCCTAAACTCTAAAGTAACAACGATACACTCCATACATAGCTGCTCTGAGATAATTCCATACACACTGATGATATTTATTTTGCTGACTGTGTGGTTGTGATGTTGTTGCTCTGAATTTCATGAGTGGGGGCTGTGTCTTGTCTCTGCCATCTGTGCAGACAATGTTGCAAAGGCCCATGGGAAATGCAGTCCAGTGCGCTCGACCCCTCTTGCCCCCGTGTCTGGAGGCTGCAATCAGTCAATATGTCATTGTTGATTTCAATCAGATGGAGGGACAGAGATGCACTCGCTGCCCTTTTTTAAGTCAAGCCCCATCCCTAACTATTTCTTTCTACTGCTCTTTTTCTATCATGCTAACATTTACTAACAGTTAGAAACCAATGTTCTCAACTTATCATGTTTGCTTATTATCAGTTTAACTGATGATTACTTTAATTGCCTTTTTTTTTTAGTTTATAAAATGTAAAAAAGAAAAAAGAAAAAAAAAAAGGGTATTCAATGTTAAAGACTACGTGTTAGGGGTCATAGCTACCAAACAAAGAAAGGAAAAAGGCTCACTTTTGAATGATCTAAATCTCTGAAGGTGACTTTTAAATATTGCTTGTTTGCACCCTCTTCAGTTGTCCAGAACATTGATATCACCACCATAAGTTAAAGGACAGCTGCATGTAGCAGTAACTTATTTGATTAAAAAGTTACCATTGTTGTTGCTTAATTATCAGCAAAACTGTCATCAATCAATTAGCTGTTTTGTTTTTATGGCAATTCTCACAATAACAGGCTTTTATTTAATTTTCCTTCACTCAATATTCACCCTTATTATAAAGCCAGTGAGTTCACATATACAGTATTTTTGTGTTAAGCTTCGAAAAAAACAAGATTATAGTTTGCCCTTTGATTATGAATCTGAGCTGGTGATAACATTAACTGCTGCTCTTATCAATGCAGTTTACCAAAAATGAGGTCATGCAGAAAGCAGAATGTGGATTACTGAGTGTTTAGTGGCCAGTTTAGCGCCAGCATAATCCATATCTTTGCAGAGATTTGCTATGGTCATCAGCTGTGCACTAAACCAGCCACTGCACATTGTAAAGCTGCAGGCAATAAAATTGCTCTGCCGTCCTGATAAGAAAAGCACAAGAGCATTCATCCTCACTTTATTTTTCGCTCAATCTTGCCTGTTCAATCTCACAAATACACCGTTTTTCATCTGTTCTGTGCAAGCTGCACCTCTGCGGTCCACACTGACCATTCTCTTGTTTGTTTTTCTCTCTTTCATCTCCCTCTTTCGCCCCCCCCCCACTCTCCTTCAATTTTGCTCTCCTGTGCTCTGATGAGCGCTCTTGGCAAAGCGTTAAGTGTATAATCTGTGATCTCATGTCTAGATGGGCCTCTCGTCTCCCCTCACTCCGCACACAATGGAGGCTGAATGGCTGCGACTCACTCAGGGGACACAAATGAATAATGAGCCACACGCACTCATACGTGCACACACCAAACAAACACACACCTCTCCAGTGCTCTCCCAGGGGCTTTGAAGTTGCATATTGATGATGCCAGTATTAAAAGCTCAATTGAACGTGTAGAAACAGAGGAGGCGGCTATTGACCATCCACTCACCTCTCCGACCTGTCATCTCTGATGGCCATAACGAGCAACAGGTGCCTCCTTTGCCAGGTTTGGCCTTGATAGTCATCCAATATTAGACACTCTGTCAAAGTAATCATCAGCTTAATGGCTTGTTTGATGTGTCATCAGAGCACTTCATAATGAACGGGTCTGAGAGTTTTTGTTTATAATTTTATAATTATGACTAATGTATCAGCCCTCTGAAAACATTTGAAATAGCTAAAGAATTAAGTATTTTAAACTGGAATCTTGATTAGAAAGGTATGTAAACAAGGAAGAGAATAATGTCAAACCCAAAAGAAAAAAAGGGGGGGGGGGACATGACTAAGTATGTTTTCATAAAAATACAATACGATGTCTGAAAGACTTTAACATGTGGTAAATATTGTCAGCCAGATCCAGGTCAAGACATTTTGACGACATTTTGATGAAAACCACACAAAAAGTGTGTTATGCTTTTTTTGTTTTTTTCTTTGTGTGCATGTAAAAGGTCTGCAAACTCCACCACAAAGGAAGTTATTTTCATTGCATTTATAGAAACATTTCATTTATGTTTTTGGAAATATTCAAATTGCTATATTAGCTTGACTTAAACCAAACTAATATACCAAGATAATGCGGTTGAGTTGAATTACTCCCACGTGTAAACAGTCAGTTAGACTCCAGCTGGTCCAGGCGGCCAGCAGATGCTTCGCAGATCATTTTAACATCATGGAGAAGTAAGTTGGTAAAAAATGAAAAAATATATATATATATATTCACCACTCGGTATGGTGCCAGTTCAGTACCTGCTCTAACTTTTATCAGCTGTGATGGAAAAATTGCCTGTACTAACAAGCTGAAAAGGGGCATACTGCTCTATGTCATAGCAGAGTCTGACATATTTTGCCCATTGATCGATTCCCCTCCAGTACTTGTTCATTGGGACAACCAAAGTAGTCCAATCAAATGGTAAAGTCACACATATAACCAAAGCTTAACCTAAATGGCCATGTGAACATACACACTACCTCTGAGCTACCTGAAACACCTGGTTTGTAATCCAGACTTTTCTTACCTCGCTTGGCTACATCACCATGCAACACATTTGTGTGGCACGCTCCAAACAAAGAATTAGCAGCTGCCTCAAACATCTCAATCTTCACCAAAGTCAAATTTGAATTTCAATTGATCAGTTCAGACAGAAGGTGACAAGAGGCTCTTCAACAATTTCTAATCGTATAAAAAATTTTTTCCCTTTTACAATGAAATATGTCCACATTGTTATGAATGCGCATGATATTGGCTCTTTACTTGGTTTACTCGGACATCTAAATGGAACAAAGACATAGATAATTTAGTAATAACAGCTGTCATTTGCCTCATATGGTAAATTTTGGGACAGTTATGGAGCTGAATCAGACAACATTTCATGTTTAGTTTTGTCCTTGATTGTGTCATATCGCTCAGGATTCTCACACTGAATTGCACTAAGCATGACACGAAAATGTTTAAAAGCCATCTGAAACTTTTTGGGTTTAGTGTCAAGTTTATGCAGCTTGACACGTGAAGGTTGTTGATTGAGTTTGTACTGGATCTGCAGCTCCATGTCTGGCCACAACTTTACAGTTTATGTAGAAAGCTTTTAAAACCACTTTGAACATAGCATTCAGTGTAGTGGTTGGAGAGGCTTTAAATGGCTTCATTTTATTCATGTCTTCCTGTGAGCAATGACAGTCACCCAGATTGACATTAAAAGGGACCCAGGCCATCATTCATTTTAGATTTTACGCCGTTACTCGTGCAGCTGTGACTTGTCTTTGCTTCAAAGGGTCAGTTGCCCTTGGAGAAACCCAGGCCTGTTTTAGAGCCATATAGCTGGTGAACGATGGTCAGATGGACTGAGGGAGTGTTTGTTTTACCAGCTTTTCATGAGAGCTAGTTTTTGGCTGGTAGAGCCTGCTCATATAAGCTCTTTGTGGTGTGAAGACGGTCCTGGCACTCACCTCCACCCTCCCTCACACAGTCAGATGGATGCCAACCTTAGTGCCAGCATCCTTCAGGGTCTGAATGAGCAGCGATGTAAAGCTGGTCAGGACAGAATTAGAAACAGGGAATAAGGGAGAAAAGGTAGCACATTTCTAGGTATAAATCACAGTCATGAAGTGAAAAAGTGTGGCAGATCGACCTCTCTCTCGAGCTCAGAAATACTCAACAATATGAGGAGATTACTCATCAGTGATTAGCCCCGTGGCAGATATTCTCATCCTGCCGACAGCCACTGAATGTGTTTCAAGGTTAAATACAATATACTCAAACCTCTGAATTACATAGTAGGCATAAAACATGCTAACTCATGCAACTCTGCTAACTCATGCTAACTCTAAACATATGCACCAGCTCACACTTCTAATGTTTACCTGTCAGATGTTCTAAGAACCCCCTGGAATGTCAATTGTGGGAAATAGGTTGTTACTCCCTTAGCAAGTGGTTGACAACAGCCTGTTTGACTCAGCAGCTGGTTTCCTTGCTTGTGGTTTGTGTGTGTGTGTGTGAATGGAACATAGAGGCATAAGTGGTACGCTTTGGGAGCAATCATTGTCATAATGCTGCCAAAACAAACGTCTTCGACCAGTTGCCAAGAAAACAGTGAGGTCAGTGCCTCAGAGGAAAGAAGGGGTTAGCTCTGCCAGGCCCCTTCATCCGGAGGCGTGTAGCCTAATGCACGTGCCCGTATATGTTTATGTGTCCATTCACCAATAGGCTAAGTGTCAAGTGAGTAAAGGCATCTTGTTCCTGCCCGCTGATGTGAAAACTTGAACATATGTAAGAGTTTTCCCACAATGGGTTTGAGCTGACATTTTGCAGAGTGGGGTGAAAAGAGAGGTTCAAGGTTACAAGTGTTTATGCACAAGAATTATGTTCCCTCTTAAAAGTAATTAGTAGTCTTTTGTTGCTGTGCATGATGGCGATGGTGCTTGAGTGAATTCAAGTGTGCTTAGGGTCTCTGTGATCAGCCTTACTGCTATTTATACATCAGTTTAGCACCCCGTTTACTGAAAAAAAAAGGCTCAAACATCTATCACTTTTATTGTTGACAACAGAAATGGAGTACATATATTTGATGTGAATATTTTCACATTGAAAAATGTGTTCTTCCTCACCGATCTCTCTCTTTCTCTTCCTTTTTGTCTGCTTGTTTGAAGTTGCTCTTGGCAGTGTCACCCAGGTTTTAAATCACCTTTCCAAATGTTCCTTTTGCTGGGGCAGAGATAACAATTATAGTAGCCCTTCCTTCTTATTCCTTCCACTATGCCTTTGGCTGTCACGCTGCTTTTTTTTTTTTTTTTTTTTGCTGTATTGTTTGTCATGCGACTCATTTTGTTGCAGTCGTTTGCATCACCCCTCTCATCTTGTTGTGATATTCTGAATGGGAAGAGTAAGTGGGGAGAGATTATGCTTGTGCTGTACATGTGTAGGTTTGCCCCCAGGAGTTTGTGCATTTATATGTTCGAGTTGCTTCGTACCTGCAAGCAAGTTTCTACAAATGATAGCTGCGCCGTTTCTCCCTGGAGCCTTGTATATTGAGCTTCTTCAGATAGACGTGGTGTGTAGATGTGGCAGGACGCAGTGGTCCCCAGTGAGCTCTGTAATTGGGAACCTCGGCGGAGTTAGGAAAATACAATGCGGGGTGAATTAAATTCTTTCTCCTTATTATTCCATACCGCATTCTCTGTAATCTGTGCTAATGCATTCACAGAGTGCCATGGATCAATTCACTTTGCTGAGAGAAGGACGGGAGAGACAGAAGGACAGAATGAAAGAGAAAAGGGAAGCAGTTGGTCTGATTGAAAAGAAAGGGATGGGAGGCAGGTAGACAACCAAGGAGAGCCCAAGGTCTAAAAACTGATCAATGAAGGTCATGTTCTTGAAATACCAGGAGAGTAAACAAGACTTGGCAAGGCTAACTACTGATGTTGAAGATCTCCCAGTGCCTGAGACCTCGAACCATCAATAGGTCAACATGTTATTAAGGCTTGCTAATATTTGACTTTTTGGTAATGTTACATAAATGCAGCAAGATTTTTTTTATTTTAAGTAAGACTGCATACAGGTGTCATGTTCCAATATCTTTTGATTTTTATTTGACTTTTTTTTTCTGGTCTGAAAAAACTGTTAGCAGAGTGGTTTGTGATTGCTGTGATTTAAAAAAAAATGTGACTATATTCCACATGAACTTAGTTCAAAATGCTTGATTTATTATTTTTGATAAAAGACACTAAAACCCATGCTTAAGTAGATTGTAAGAATCCCATTTGCAGCACACACACCTGTGGTTTCACAATCTCAAATCCACCTAAAATTACACAACCTTCCCGGTGATATTCCTTCATGTAATGCCAGTATACACAAGGGTATATCAGGAGTAGCCTGATAGAGAAGAGAACATTTTTTGGCAGATGAGATAACAGCAAAGTTAGAGAAGATTGGACCGAGGCATTGCTTTTTATTCTGGGAGCTAAAAAAGTGGGTTGACAATCAAAGACAAACACGCAGCTTGGGAGTATGTTGCTGCTGCAGTGAACAGGGTGTGCTAGAAAGACAGAGTCGTGGCCCATATCAAAAAGCACTGGTCTGACCTTAGTTTAAGACCTTAGTTTAAGAGAGGGAAAAAAAAAACCCACAATAGCCATACACAATAGCTGTTCATTCTCATGGACAGTTTCCCACAGAAGGATTTCTTTCAAAGGTTTGTCAGAATTCTATTTAAATTTCATTACACGAAAAAAAAAAAAAAAAATCTGTTACTACATTCATAATATAGTCTCTTCAGTGACATCACATATTTATAATTTTTCATGTAGAAGTTGTTTAACCAAACAACCCTTGATCAGATGAGGTTCTGATTCCAGTTACAGTCCTAATAATATTCATCCTTTTCTGTGTCTTGCAAGGCTCTCCTAATCTATTTCATGTTGCTGTTCCATCTGATTTAATAACCTCAATGGTGCTCTTTTAGCTTGCTGGTTACCGTGGTTACCATTTCCTGGACAGTGTAGTAAGCTAAGGACGAATTGTGTGGGTATGCTATGGTGCTCGTGCGGCACATGAGTGAATGTGAGGCCCAGTCATACGAAAGCTGTACTTTCACGAGTAATTATAGTGCTTTAGCCATTAAGAGACGGAACATTTGCTCTCGATTTGAAAAGTGTGGTATCATCTGACTAATGCCATCTGAGAGAACTAGGACTGAGATGTGTATTAATCACTGCATGTGTGAATCTGAATGTGCTTGCCTGCAGTTGTGTGTGTGTGTGGGGGGGTGTGTGTGCATGTGTGTGTGTGTGAGGAAGCAGAGGGGGCCATTTTTATGCTGGCTGCATGTTGAGAGTAATTGTGGTTCAGGAGGAGAGTGCTGGTCTCCTCATGTTAGAGAGAAAGGAGGAGGTGGTGTGTTTGTGTGTCCAGATGAAGGACGTTTGTTTGTTGCAGTCTGCGCCCCCCCACCCCGGCAAAAGATATGGTTTCCTAACCGCAATCAGCTTCCATCAGAAGCCAGGCTTACCTCTCCTGATGACAAAAGATGAAAATGCTGCACTAAATCGTTCCCTCTTTTTGTTCTCTCTTTCCACCTTCTCCCCCCCCCCTTACTCTTTACGTCCACAATCTCCCTTCCTTAACTTTGCTGGTGTCCTCTTCTTTCTACTTCTCCATCACCCTCCCCCAGCTGGTGGGCGGCGAGTTTGACCTGGAGATGAACTTCATCATCCAGGAGGCGGAGAGCATCGGCTGCATGGTGGAGCTGCTGTCCCACTGTGAGGTGACGTGCCAGGCTGAGATCTGGAGCATGTTTACCGCCATACTTCGCAAGAGCGTGCGCAACCTGCAAACCAGCACCGAGGTTGGCCTCATCCAGCAGGTGCTGCTCAAAATGAGCAGTGTGGACGACATGATTGCAGGTGAGCTGGTTAGCTCTGCTTTTTTTGAGCGTGTGGTGGAATATGTGGGAGCTCCTAATTAACATTGTTAGGACAAAGAAAATGAAGGAGGCCATATGGTGGTGTTCATGTATAATATTCTTTAATCAGTATACACCATATTGGGATAAGGAACACAGGAAATTGATTATTTTCAGATAAAAATGTAATTTTAGTGCTTTTAAGCCATGTTGAGTCACTTAGATTAAATGCTAGATCACTGATTAGTTGCTAATTCTAATTAGATAAAATTACTGTCACTAAAAAGTCCTAACTACCTACATTACTAAGTGACCTGCAGAGGTATGCAGATGGTGTACTTCTGTCTTACTGGATATGAACATGCCTTTGCAATTCCATATGAATTTTGGTGCCAATGTCACAGTACATTTACTTTCAAAATGCTGACTCTACCTCATAGCATTGCCATTTTTATGGTATATAATCTGAAACTGGAGGAAACAGACAGGAATGACAGATGCAGTGTTCCCATCACAGCACTTTGTGAATGATCATTTTTCCAAATATAAGCTGCACGGGGGCTCAATGCATAAAGGCTAACATGCTGAAGGGATTTTTTGTCATATAAAAAGACTGTGGCTTCACAGTTGATGTCAGCAGCATCTCCAGCTTTAGATAACCAGCAACAGGCTTATCATTTTTCCTTCTTAGTGGCAGCTTTAGCCAGGTTGAAAGCAAGCTTCTGTTTTGGGCCTGCAGCATCGTTGTTGTTGTGCTGCTCTGAGCTTGCAGCCGCTTCAGTGAATTTGAATTAAAGTTCTTCACTGTTGACACACACTTATCACCATGGCTCAGTTTGCATGTTTTTGACATCTTATTAGCTTGATAAGAGCATGTGCAGTGTTACAGTATGACTAGTGATTTATAACTTGAATTACAAAATGATTTACTGGTTAAAACAAAAGAGTAATCAAAGTATCATTAATAAAGACACCATGTAAAAGGATGGCACAATATTTCCTTAGATATAATATATATATATATATATATATATATATATATAACTTGATCCACAGTTCACGCAGAAAGCTGATAGACCCTTGTAAATTTATCTCATTTTGTTACGTTTCAGATGAGTCTTTGGAATTAACTGAATTAATTCGTCCTCTACACATAGAATTTTTTTAATCTGTTGGAAATAAATCAATTAAATATCCCATTTACATGCAGACCCTGGGCTACATCTGTCAGTGAAGGTGCTTCTGCAACTTGAAAGCACACTAGCGGTCATCTTTCTAAAACCCCAAAAATATGAACCACCATTTTTCATAATTGGCCTTGCAGCCAAACTGAGTGATCAGGGATGAAAGGCCTTTGAAATGTTTGTCTCTGTGTGTGTGTGTGTGTTCAAAAAACACCTAAGAACCCTCCATTGCAGCAAAAGTGGATATATGACCTCACTGTACAGGGGTTTATTGCAGAACAGCACCTACACAGTCATTCTCTTTGCATGTTCATAATGACCCTGACTTTCCTTTATTGATGCCTCAGCATACATACAACAACCCCCCTCTCCTCTCTGTCCTACCTATCACCAGAGGATTTTGTGTTTTTATAGCTTCTTTGACTTATCGCTGAGTATATGTTGCTTTAATCAATTTAATGCCGCCTCCTTTGAACCATAATTCCGACTCTTTCCTAAAACTATTTAAAATGACCTACATGGATTAAATGCACTAAAAACAGAGCTTGGAGGTTTTGAATCTGGGACATTGTGTGTGGCATTTTCTTCTCATTCCAAGCGGCTCGGTGAGCGAGCACTCTCCTTTCCCCAGTCGCTTGGTTCTGGTTAATGAAATATCGTGGGGAGAGTCTATTCATATTTAGCTGGCGTAATAGGAAAGAAGAGCCTCTCTAAGCAGATTGCCTCTCTCTGAGAGGGCTGTGCTGCACCTCTGCCATATCTACACTGATCTGTTATAAGTCAGTGGAGTAGGGAGGATGTTAAAATTGCCGCAGAGTGGTACTGATAAGCTTAATTATTTAGATGATGTGATATTTATTAAATCTTTGGTTTTGTAAATTCATGGAATGTAATGGTAAATATGATTTTTAAAAAAAATCAAATTCAGTAAGCTAATTACTGCTGTTATAGCTTTATACTTCAATATGTCAATATGCTAGCTTTTAGAAAATCAAAGCTTTTGCCAAACCTGTCAAATAAGAAAAAAGATATAAAGAGTTGTAAAAATAAGAAAGATTCATATATAGCTTTTTTTGTTCCTGAATATAATTGGGTAATATGATAATGAGTCCAACACCCCTTCAGTATGTTTTATTCCTGGTCTTTCTCATTTGAATGGGATTTTAGGGATAGAGTGTATAATTATTTAATGTCATTTATTTGATTTTTTTTACACTTGTCAAAATGCCTCGAATACCAAGTGTGTTGCACATAGCTAATTAACACTTTTGCAGTTGTTTTGCCACACGGACAACATTTGTTGTATTAAGTCACGCTGAGCACCTTCAGCTCCGCTGGAGATCCAACGAACCGTGTGTTTTGTTTACCACGGAGTAGCTTTGAGTGTGAGCGTGAGCACAGTTGAAAGTTGACTGCACTGAATGATAAATAGCCCAACACTCGCAGTATACAAGCTGTCTCTGTCTTATGACCTCATCATATTTTATCAGGAGAAATGTCACGACAGGGCCCTCCAAACACTGACTCACAAAGGCGCTCATGAGACTGCGCACGCTTGACGCCGCCGTCTTACGCTCCCTTTTTGCTTGTGTGTGTTTTCTCAGACCTCTTGGTGGACATGCTGGGAGTCATGGCCAGTTACAGCATCACAGTCAAAGAGCTGAAGCTGCTCTTCAGTATGCTGCGGGGAGAAAATGGCATCTGGGTAAGTTAGTTGTGATTTAAAAAGATCCTCTGACATAAGGAATGATAGTTTCAGATGTTTGTGCGTGGGTAGTGTTATGAGAACAGGTATATTTTAGCTTGAAATATACATCTACTGCACTCTGTACACTAACGAGTGTTTTTCAAGAGCTTGACTGCAAACATTAAACAGCCCATATTTTACATATTTACAAGTCTTTATTTATATGGTGGGAAAACAAGTGGCTGACCTTCCAAGGGCCTCACTCTTCAACAGTTCATACAATTTCACAATGACCTTATTAAGTGAAGGAAGAAAGCTGCATTGCAAATAACACATTTCAAGAAGTTCATGAGTGTTGTTTTCTGTAAGAGAGAATAACAGTATTGGTTTTGCACCTTTGACTTGCATTTATTACATGTTTTTATATGCCATTAATGAATGGTGAAGGAAGAAAGTCACAAATAAGGAAAACATTTGTGACTTTCTTCCTTCACCATTCATTAATGGCATATAAAAACATAAAAAAATAACTTAATCTGCCCTTCGATAGAACTCCAATTGAAGAAGACGCTTCAGTTGAATCCCCACTGTCGGCTCAGGTGGCAGCAGACTAACACATATGAGAAAATCTCCAGATTATTGTGGACTGTTTGACAGGAGCTGGTATTCATGAGCAACTTTTTGGATTTTCTCCATAACACACAGACATATTATACTGTTAAAACTTTGTCAACAATGATTGTTTATGTCATTCTACAAATCCAATTCCATTAAGACAAGCACAGTGTGCAAAATGTAAATAAAAACAGACGCAATAATTAATAAAATAATAGTCCATTCACAATAGAACACCTAACTACATCAAACGTTGAAAGTGGGACTCTAGCTGCTCTACAGTTC
This sequence comes from Leuresthes tenuis, assembly GCF_036924035.1. Lineage (NCBI taxonomy): Eukaryota > Metazoa > Chordata > Actinopteri > Atheriniformes > Atherinopsidae > Leuresthes > Leuresthes tenuis. Next base: position 15,349,089 of record NW_027325375.1, on the reverse strand, counting down.
TGGGTCTTCGTCATATTTTGATGATGCACCACATTTTTTTCAATTGGTTAAAGGCCTGGATAACAGGCAGGCCTGTCCACACCCAGTCTTTCCTACTACAAAGTAATGCTATTGTAATAGATGCAGTGTAACACTGTCTTAGTGAAATGAATAGGGCCCATGTTGCTATGAAAACTTCATATTTCTTTCAGCACATGATGCTTTTCCACATTTGCTAGTTTTATAGGCACTAATGCATCCCCATACCTTGAAAGATGCAGGCGTTTCAACTGAAAGCTGCCTGGTCCCTCGGCTCTTTAATCTGGTGGATGCAGAATCCACGATTTTTTTTCCAAAAAGATTTTCAGATTTGAACAGATGTTACCACAGAACAATTTTCCACTTTACCTCAGTCCATTTCGATGAAAGCTTTTTTGGATGGCACAACAAACTTTGTTCACATTCAGTGATTTCCGGAAGTGTTCCTGAGCCCGTGTAGTGATTTCCGTGACAGGTTCTGATCAATTTAACGTGAATAGAATATTTTTTATGAAAGTTGTTGCATTTTGTTTCTTAATGTAAGTGGGTTGTAAAATGACAAAATAATCATTGTAAATAAGTATTTTTGTATATTCAATCAGGAGCTAAAAGTTTTAACAGCATATTATGTCTCTGTGTTACAGATAAATCTAAATTGTTACAATATAGTTACTCATGAATACCAGCTTATGGCAAAATATTGTAAAATGGTTTTATTACTAAATGTTCTTGATTTTTTTCACCCTTTCTGAAAATCAATTATTGCACAATTAACTGTTGTGGAAGCTTATTGTAATGAATATGAAATTAATTATACTGCATATGTTTGTGGTGTTATTTGTTTGAATGCCACTGAATGGGGTGATTGTGCTAATGAACTAGATTAACATAGGATACGTATCTGTTTGGATTGATTTTTGCTTTTGATATGAAGACGAGGGCAATTTGTGTTGTTTTTTTCCCATCAGCGATATTTTTTTCTCTCTCTTTTGATTTACTTTATGAACGCAACAAATGACTAATTGAGTTACTGCAGTTAGAGCAGTAGTCTCTATACACGCACCCACCATTTTCTATTACTAACCACAGAGCAGCTCGACTGAACTAAATACTTAGCTCAAGGGCTCTCATTTTTTCTTCTCCACCACATTTCCTCATCTTAAACTCTGCAGAGTCTGCCATTCAAACCTTTGTAATCCTGGACTGCTAAATAGGCATTTTATTTGGTTATTCGTGCTTGATATGCTTTGCTTATAAATACAAAATAGTTGATCAGGCTTTGTCCCTCAGGGAAACAAATATGGAACTCTTTTGCATCTGATTAATTCAGGCTTTCCAACAACAAACACTATTTATTGCATATTTTTTTTTTGCTTTAATTATCCAGTGAAACTAGTTTCCACAGTTTTTTACTTTCAGAGTAGCACCGGTACCTGTTAGTGAGATTATTTCAGAACTGAGAGTTAGGGGTGATTAGTTCAACCTCAGCTTTACTACTGTTGTTCTAATCTTAACTGATTACCTCATCTTGCACTCACTCGCTGCAGTTTCCTCACTTCAGATGTTTGAAACCTGAATTGTGCAGATTAAGGATGTCTTAATGGGGTTAAAGTTCCCATGAAATGTCAAGCATGGTGCTATTTGCTTCAGTTTATGTACAAATTTCCTGTAAAAAGGTTAAGGAAGGTGCCCTCTTGGTCAGATCCATCCACTTAATCAAGCTCTGCACACAACCTTGAACATTTTTAAATAGTTTTTCTAGGAAATTACCAATTCCAAGATACCATTGGGGATACTTACAAAACTACTTTTTATGTTATTCATTGGCTAAATCTTGGTTTATAAGTGACATACAGTACATGAAAAATCATATAAGCACATCTAAACATCCTGTTTGTCCTCATGTTGACTTCTCCTTCAATGTCCATAGCTACTCTAGGGTTATTGAGGTGTACAGAGTGTGTGATGGCTTGGTTTTCACTAGCTAATGCTCCTGTCCCTCCTCGTCAATATCCCCTCTACTCAGGCTCCAGCACAACCTCCATCAACAACCTCTGGTCTCTGATCAGCGGTCCATACCTTCAGCTATCTCTCCTTACTCCCTCTATCCAATAACTATCAACAACCCATCCACCTTGCCCGTATTTCCTAGTTAATTCCAATTCCTCCTCCCCCAGCAGCCCTCTCTAGAGACAGATCGATTAAGGGTCGCCATGGTATTGAAGGGTTGTTGTCGGGGGGAAGGTAGAGGTGATTGAAGACTTATTGATTGATTGTGGTTGTGGTGGAGATGTGATGTCACACCATTTTTTTTTCTTTATCAGAGGCTCTCCAGTCTGCCTCAGATAGGGGGCATCTGTCACATAGTAACGACAGTGTCTCTCTCCTGTACTGTCCTCTTCTAGCCAAGACATGCCATCAAGCTCTTGTCTGTGTTGAACCAGATGCCTCAGAGACACGGTCCTGATACCTTCTTCAACTTCCCAGGACGCAGTGCTGCGGTGAGACTGACCAGTACAAACACACGCACGCTCATCTACAGCACCTACATTGTAGACAAATTATACAAATTTATTCTTTGTGTGCCCAAATTGCTTAAAAGACTTTCATGCGATCCATCTTTACAGTCAGTCGGCGCATATTTATTAGCACTTTACACCGTCAGCATGAGATATGATGAACATGAAATAATGGCTACCAGTTCAATGTTTTTCACCTTTGCAAGAGTTGCTCTGATGTGTGTATCCTCCCCCAGGCTATAGCTTTACCACCAATTGCGAAATGGCCGTATCAGAATGGATTCACCATCAACACTTGGTTCAGACAGGATCCACTCAACAACATCAATGTGGATAAAGACAAACCATACCTCTATTGGTAAGTAGTCCACCATTCATCTCTACTATGACAGGAAATAAAACAAAACCTTTGTACTGATACACTGGACTGAAAAAGAGTAAAAATTTTGAACTAAACTAAACTTATGACATTGCATCAACATTTTTGCATAGGGCATTGGTGGAGGAGTTAATTAATAGGATTATAAATAGGATTAAAAGATGGTTTACACCATGTTTTTGGGTCAGTCCTTCATGATAAAACAAAAGTTTTTTTTTTGGAAGGCTCCCAATTTTCTGGAAGAAAATGGCTGTAGAAAATCCTGAAATTTCAGCATCTCTACTGAAACCAGCCTAAAAGTGTCTTTTCACTCGTTTTGTATAAACTTTCATCTGTTATATTGCTGTTGATCTGACTAAAAAAAATTCTCACAGCTGAATAAATTAATAAAGCAAGCCAAGGCACCTTTCTACTGTATGCCAATATGTGTTGTGAATATCAAAAGACTTTGTCTTCTTGAGTCCTGGGAGTGATAATGCTTTGATTTAGATTGATGCTATTTAGCCAAATATGTATCCTGGCCACAGATGTTGAGCAGAAGATCTATTTTACTAGTTTTCATTAATTTCTTCCTGAATGTGAAATCCAGCACTTTTGCTCAAGTTTTTTCTTCTTTTTTTGCTGAAGCTCTTCAGATAATGAAATCCTAACTTATCAGACTGAAGGACATGAACACTAAGTTAAGAGATAAACAGATAACTTTGAATGTCTATACGCTTCAGTGTAAGTGTACAGGTTGATGAATGCCTCAGCTCGTGGTGGAACTCTGTACCTCACTGGCCTCACTGTTAGTGTTGTAAATGCAGACCGTTAGCCAGTGTGAAGCTTCATTAGCTTTGACCTTTTATTTAATTGAACTACTTTACTCCACAGCTGGGCATCTTCTCTCCACCTCTTCACTCTGTGATGTTAACTAGCAGTGTCCTCCCTTCACCTCTTCCCCTAACTGAGTCAAAGACTCATTACTGACAGGAAGATTCAATGAGCTGGTCTCATGCAGGATGCGAGGATAACATGGAAGTGAATATGCTTGAGATACCATCGAAGAGATGAGCTGTAATCATGTAAAGTGTTAGGATGTAATCTTGTTTCCTTAGTAACCGTTTGTCAGGTTGTCATGGTAAGTAAGGTGCAAGAAAGGGAGGGCATCCTTGTCTTTTTTTGGTCCAGGTCTTATCATCCTCCCCCAGATGCAGCTACTACTCAAGTTGCATGTCTAATACTGGCCTCCACAGCTGCATGAAGGCCATGATAACACACTTTAATGCCCTCCTAATGTGTACCAGGGATTCACTCGAGAGGGATTTATATCTGCTCTCTGGCTCTGCTGTGTGCGTGATCCTTCTGGACCTTTTTTAGAAGTGAAATGCGTCTTAGCTGTGAGACTGTGTTTTACGTGGCTGCTACGAGTGTGGGAAGAGAAATATTATGGGTGAAAAATGTGGGGGAAGGGGATTAATAGTGTTTCTCATAAACCTGTGATCTGGGACCCCTGGTGATGCTGCAAAGAAAGCACTTTGAAATTCAGCTTTTTGTGTCTGGAACTTGCTTTGATAATGTGATATCTGGATGGGTGTGGAAGGTGCCCTGCTTGTTTTTTGATAGACAGGATTTCTTTTGGTGCAAATTTATCTGTAAAAAGGGCTTCTTTTTTTATTATTACACTTAGATTGAAAAATAAGAAATGTTTCACATGTCATTCAGAAAATTAAATGTTGCACCGTTCATTGACCTTAATTTGTTTTCATTTCTTACTTTTTCTGATTTCTTTGCAGTTTTCGAACCAGTAAAGGAATTGGTTACTCTGCCCACTTTGTGGGAAACTGTCTTATCGTGACATCATTGAAGTCGAAAGGAAAAGGCTTTCAGCACTGTGTGAAATATGATTTCCAACCTCGCAAAGTAAGAAAACACACGCTGTTTGGAAGTCCTTGGACCACTTGTTAGATGAGACGGCATCAGTAGTGCTGCTCTCCTCCTCTATCTTTCCCTGCACTCACTAGGAATGTTGATGAGTCTAGATAAGGTCTGTCAATTAAGGCCGGCGCACTGCCTCTCTACCGCTCTGTCAGCATTTTGCTGCTGTCCTGCACACAAACTTGCACGCACGCACACACTTCCATGCATGCACCCGTAAACAAACACATATTCGCTTGATGAGATGGCCTTCCACAGTATTTGCTGATCCAGTAGAATCCCTGTAGTGCTTAACAAAGTTCCCAGTGGTTCCATTTGATCAATTTACAAGTCACCATGTCTCACAGCATTTTTGTCTGCAGTGTTCATGGGTTAATATGTGTGTTCATGTGTGTGTGAAAGAAAGAATGCTTACATGTACATTTGCTGTTGTGCACTGCCCTTCAATATATAAGCCGGCAGGTCTTTAGGTTGTATTCCTCACTCTGAAAGCTTACTCCTCTTTTCAGTCTTTCCTCTTGAGGACTGAATGAGTCCAGCACGTTGTGATAGTCTGTGTTCGGTAAAATTCTTAATGAGAGATTCAATTTAAGGTCAGAAAGAAGATTCTCAGTATTGTTAAGAATGAATATCAGCTGTACAGGACAAGGTTAACTGAAGCAAACTTATTCTCAGTATTTTCTGGTTATTGATAACAACCACACAAGTGAAAACAACATACTTTCCTTACCACAGGCTTCAGCAGGTTTGCTTTTATCGTAGATGAGTCATTATGATGCGTTTGGCCAACAACAAAGCTGCCGCTCAAAGTAACACAATATTATCAACAAGATCAGACAAGGTGAGAAAAACCTTTGAGACGATGTTCAAACCTAGTATGATTTGAAAACACGATAAAAAGGCAAAAGAAAATGCAGAGCTGTCTCTAACCAAACAGAAAACTGAGTTGAGGAGTTGCAAAAATAGCCCAAAGGGAGGAGAGTCATTTTTTTTGTATTCACATTTTGGTTCATTGTCTCTTTTGACTTTTTTGTCTTTCTATCATCCCGTCCGTCTCTGAGCATATTTTTGTATTTTTCAGTGGTACATGATCAGCATCGTCCACATCTACAACCGCTGGAGAAACTCCGAGATCCGTTGCTACGTCAATGGCCAATTGGTCTCCTATGGTGATATGGCCTGGCATGTCAACACCAATGATGTAAGGACACCAATGCTGTCATGATTGTAAATGTAAAGCTCATTGTACAACTACCTGTTCTTTTTGCTATTGCTGGCTAAAGAAACATTTTCGATGAATCATCTTTAACTTTTTAAATAAGGGCCACCGTGGTGCTCTCAGAAATCCACTATTGGACTGCCTTCATGTCACACTGCCCTCCTATTGTGATCTTGGCAAACATTTGAGGTTTGCCCTTCTGCATCATCAGCTGGCTATGGTAGAGTTGCCCTTGGGCCCCTTGCCAGCACAACTCAGCCCAACTCAAACTTCCAACTTTTCCATTTACCAGGGGAAAGGGAGCTTGGCTTCTCTGTGGCAGCGCAACCTTTGATACAATTCCTTTCCAGTTGGCGTTTGACTTTACTGCATTTACTAAGTTGTTCTTTGTAAGAAATTTCTCAGCCTTAAGGTCAGGTGTTGCAGTTTGTGCACATGTTTTGAGCAACTCATCAGAAGACTCGTAGGAGGTGAAAGAACGTCTCAAAATGCCTTGATGCTATCTCAGTTTGTTTTGTCTTGAAGACAGAAGATAAAATGCATGTCATCACATTGAAAGAGCACAGGAGGACAGATCTTATTGTGATAAAGGGCATGAATGGGATGTGGCTAATGAAAGGCGAGTGGACAGAAAAAATGTAAGATAGCAAAGTTGGAACAAATGATTAGAAACAAGAAAAAATGTATCTATTTTTCTTTTGTTTTTTTTTCTTTTTACCATCCACATCAAGAAAAGCTCATTAAAACTTGTGATGCATTTCAATATAAAAATCAACAAAATGTTTTATTCTTAAAGGGGCTCATGTGTCCTAATTTACTGTAAAAATATATCTATATGATTGTTAACTTTTATACTTCTGTTTTTCTTTTCCAGAGCTATGACAAGTGTTTTCTGGGTTCATCAGAAACAGCAGATGCCAACAGGGTGTTTTGTGGTCAGCTGGGAGCCATTTATGTTTTCAGTGAAGCTCTAAACCCAGCTCAGATCTTTGCCATTCATCAGCTCGGCCCAGGATACAAGGTAAGAGGACATGACACCCTGTAACCTATTCACATTATGCTTTATTGGGCATCAGTGCTGCACACTTTTTGGCGGATGTGACTTGAATGTTGTCTTTTCCTGCTCACACTGTCAATTAGTGGTAGGGACCATCAGTCCTTATTATTTTCAAATGCTAAAATAACCTGAACAGTAATACCAAGATGGCAGCTTAACAAGTTTATGTTGAGATGTATAATGCACACAGTGTTTCCTCTTGTTATGGTGCATTAATTCTTGGGTTCAACAAACATAAATCCTTGTTGCATGAACCAGTCAAGTGATTCCTCAAATCCTTTACTGCTGTGTACTTCATGTGTAATGTATAGCAATGGCAGTTTTTTTTATGTGGAAGCCAGCAGTAGTTGACTGAATGTGCTTTAGATTAGCAGATTAAATATGGAAATATAGGCATGAACAATTAGGTAATGCAGACATCATACAGTACTGTATCAGTACACTTAATGTAATTTAAAAAATACAACACTATAAAGTGTCTACAATTATATTATCGGTGTGATACCAGCTAGACACTTTTTACAGCAATTTATTACTTTCTATCAAGTTTATTTACACTTTAGCCAGTATGAAACTTAATTTAATAACTTTTAGCTTTTTAAACACGTCATCTAATGTCAACTGACATTATCATCATTTATCCATTACTTTTAAAGTATTTCAACAACTTAGCCATAGTTAGCTTTCAATTTCGCTATTGTATCTATTGCTTTTTAAGTATTTCACCTGTTTATCCACCGTTTGCTGACTATTTAAGTGTTTTACCATCCATTTTTAGCTATTTCAACTTGTCACGATTAGCTATTTTAAGAATTTAGAATAGAATAAAAAATAGTACAATGCTTGGTACAAACTCTAAGCAATATGTACATAAGTAGATTTAGCATTAGATCCTAAGTTAAAACAGAGTTTAGCATTAATTTTGGCAATGTGAAGTATTCATGTGGGGTTTCACAGCATGATGAGCCTTGAGAGCTTCAGGTCTCTGCCTCTTGGCCTGGGTTTCAGTGAAAGATGAGATGCCGGAACACCTTGCCAGCTGTCTCTTTGGCAGACTTGCACGCCTCAAGCCACTTATAGCTTGTTTATAAAGGTGTCCAAAGCTGTCAAGATTTCAGCACCATGAGACTGCCGAAGCATGAGGCTGCCGATGCGAAACCAGCTGCTGGCATTGCAGCTACGTATCCCGAATAAGAAATTTTCTTCAATTATGAGACTTAGCAAGATGAACCAAATGGAGAGAGATATACATGACGTGTTCATTACTGAAAAAGAGAGCATAGGTTTGTGCTTTGTTCATTTCGGAGCACTAAATCGTATATGGAAGTTTCACCCCTTTCCCTTTTGATACTCATCTGTTTTCTCATATATCATATCACAGGCGGTAATTTATAGACTGAAATTCTCATATGTTCCTTCTGAAAATCACATGTTTGGCATTTGCTGTTTCGCTGCCATGAATTCTGATTTCTCACTCACGGCCCTCAGTTTCCTGAGGCTGATCAGAAAGATGATTGCTTCTCTGCATGGTGCAGAATGGACTTCTCTGATGCCCAGAAGAGACCATTAAATGGCTCAGTTGTTTCAAAGCCGCAGGCCTCAGTGTTGGTGCTGTAATGATGAGTGCGTGGGTTTTTCAGCTGGCTCAAGGAGGATGAGACTCAGTTTGTGTCACTGCTTCTTGTCTTAATGGGAATGTAGGTCAGTTCTTGTTGTCATGGCTTCACGCAGATGATGATGTATATGACAGGGTGCTCCTTGGGTACCGCCTATGCTGAGTTACGGAGAGCTATATTTGCGTGTGTGTGCGGAGCTTTTTGCGGTGTCTTGGTCTCAGCTTTTGTTAGTGTTACCACTCAATAATGAGCAGCAAAATGCAGACAGACACTCTGCTTGCTCTGCTGAACAAGCCTTCAGCACAGTGAAGAGGCTCACGGACTTCAAGTCTGAGGCAGCTTATGATGGCCGACACACTGTGTGTGCTGAATATCTGTGTGTGCAGTTTAGTGCCTCCACGCTTCACTAATGACAGAAGAAAATGGAACATAACATCTTGTTTTTATGTGTGGGCTAAGGTTGAAGGAAAGCTCTGGTAGTGTTTTATCTTTCTGTGTGTGTGTTTTTGTTCTGTATGTGTGTTATTGAATGCGTTGCCGGTTGCTCACTTCATCAGGGATCCAGATGTCCTCCAAAGCACTGCCAACAGTCTGGCCACAACATAATGAACCATGCAAGTCTATCTGGGCACCTTTGTTGTATTTGTCATGTGTACATGCTTCTTGTGTGTATTCCTCAGTTTTTATCATAATCATAATGAAAATGTACTGATTTTTTATATTAGACTTTAACAGTGTTAAATCACATCACAGGGCTTAGAACCACATGACATCATGCTGAACATTCCTATAAGCTGGGATCTTGGCATTTTTGGAAAGTGTAATTTTGCCCCCCGCTCTGAGCTTAATTGAAACCAACTCTATATTTCTGAAAAATGCTAAGAAGTGGACAAGCAGTGAGGCCGGAGCTTCTAAGTGCAGTTCGAAAATGGCAAGACAGAATTGTAAGGTACCTACTGTAGAGTGCTCTTTTTGAGTTGGAGGACTTTCCCCTCCACAGTTTCTCGAAGCAGACATAAGCAGGGAAAGTGAGCCGAACTCTTCAGATTAGAGGGTGTGAAATTTTCCTTCTCATGTACAGTTTCTGACGGATAGAACTGCTTTGACCAGGCTAGCTTAGCAAAGTTTGGATGCTTTCAAGCACTTATTGGTCTTTATTCAGAAAATGTGAGAATGCAGGATGAAATAGACTGAGCTAATGGACTGTGTGTGTGTTTGTGTGTGTGTCAATGTGTCGATATATCACTGCAGCCCAGTGTCATATGCGCTGCTGTCAAGTGTGAGCTAGACTTGACGTTTTCTCAGTGTGTGTGTGTTAACAACACGTGTTTTTAAATCTCAGTTGAAAGTCTCTGTGCACTCTTTCGTCATTTAAAAACTCAGCAAAGTTCCATGACAATTTCACCTACCTGCTTCTTTTGTTAAGCAGGGCAACATTAATACAAGCTCATTATTGCACAGTAAATATGCTTACCCTGCAAAAAAACAAACAAAAGAAAACTGCATTTTGATAAGTGTATTAATTTTACATTCAGCCTATTCTGTGTTTAGAGGGCCTGCTCACCTTCAAAATGAACCAAAGAGCAATTTCTTTGTATTTGTGATTGATCATCCCTTCACATAGCTAAAGCTTTGTTTGTCATTTTTAATGGATGAGCTTTTTAACACTGCATTATAATAGAGAAGCTTTTAACACCCAGTCATCAGCCCTGAAGTAATATGTTCTAAAGTCAGTAAATATGAACATAGGCGTGTTGTAATTACAATTAATATCTCCTGCTAATATTGTTTTGCTGTGAAGAAGGTGTGCGTAGGTGTGTGAACGGAGAGCAACTTCTGAAGCAACCTGAAGATTACCAGCCTCTATCAGTCCCTCTTTATATTTTTATAATAAAAAAAAAAGTTAGCTTTCCATGTTTCTGATTGTTGGAAGGATATTTGGAAGACAGCTGAGAAACTTTCAATTTGTATGTAGCACTTAAAATGGAGTTAAGGATGTTGCATTTTGTGCTGCTTGGTTAAAACCGCTCAATGCACATAACTTACATTAGAACTCAGATGATGAAAGGCTTAAAACGAGACGGGACTGTAGGTCTGTGATCAGCCTTGGGCTTTCCTGTGCAGTCAGGCTGAGCAAGGCACCTGGGGACTCAGCTGCTGGAAGGAGAAAGCAGCCCCCGCCTGAAGCTGCTGCAGTGCAAAGGCTGGAACAGCAACTTGCAAGCCTTTCATCTGCCGGGCTTCATATGTGTAGCAGCACCGGCACTGCTGCAGGATACAGGAACCTGGAGACCTGTGCAGACAGATATAGACATAAATGTGCAAGTACTACCTATAATTCCAACAATTTAGGCACACACTAGTAAAAATGATCTATATTTTGCTTCTTTTTTTATTTCTAAGATGGCAAAATATTTGACATGCCTTCCTATACTTTGCATCTGTGCCATAAATAATGTTTATGTTTGAGAACCTCATAGCCTGCCAGGAAGGATAAGATGGACATGGTGTAATGTACAGCTATTGAATAACACAAGCGTGTCCATCTTTTGTGTGTTTTTGGTTGAGACACCACAATGAGATAAATTTGGATCTCTGAGTGCTTCTCTCCCACACATCAGCTCCCCCTCTCTGTCTCTTATTCTGGGCTAATTGAATTAGTGCCTTGGTTAGCACTGTGTTCATTAAGCTAATGTTGTGTTGTTTACACATGGCTCATGCTGCAATTAAACAGCCTCCATTTTGGGTGTTGAACTTGCGCACTCACAATTCTCTCTGGACAACCTATTTGTTTCTCATTCCAAGTTTTGTGTCACCCAACCCTTGACATTTCCTTCCTCTTCTTACTGCTTTCTCGCTACAGAGCACTTTCAAGTTCAAGTCAGAGAGCGACATCCACCTGGCGGAGCATCACAAGCAGGTGTTGTACGATGGCAAGCTGGCCAGCTCCATCTCCTTTACCTACAACGCCAAGGCAACAGATGCCCAGCTTTGCCTGGAGTCGTCACCCAGGGAAAACGCCTCCATCTTTGTCCACTCACCACACGCACTTATGCTACAGGTCAGTTTGCCTGTATTCTTCTGAGTAAGTGCTTCAGGACTTCGAAATCATCTTACACATCTCTATATTTGTTCAGCAATGCAGAAAAGAATGTCGGTTCAGTTTCACTCTCAGGCTACTTTGTCGCAGTCTCACTCATATCCACCTCAAGTGCATTTTCTGTGCTCTACTGTTTTGATTGATGCTGTTAGTTTAACTACTTGTACTTCATTTGAAGCTTTAGAGCCTAATGTTGTGAATTGTATTTGTTTTATTTATTTTTTTGTTATGCTAATGATACATCCAAATTCAAGCACAAAAAATGTAATTCAGAATCGCATAGACAGCAATTTAGTCATGTTGTGGTTTGGTTATTTAGTTAAAAAAGGATATGCAATGAGTTGACATGGCGTACAAAGGTAAACGGTTGCAATTTGCAGCCAAAATTTCAATTGAATGAAATAATTCACCCTTTTTTCTCTCTCAGAGATCCAAAAAATGTCTTTATTTCTTTGTAACAGTGTGGTGTTTTTTATATGCATTAGACATTTTAAAATCTGGTGCAAAAGATACCTGATAGTAGAATCAGCATAATAATTCCAAGCCATCATAGGAAACCTTCTGTTAAGTTAAAGGAATCTTACTAAATCCTAAAGATCTAATCTAACAGCTTCTTTTAGTTTGACATTAATTGACATTGACATTTAATGTTTGGTCCTATGAGGTAAATTCAATAGTTTTAGTTTTTTTTTTTAACTCGCCAATCGCCCCACTGGATTGAGACATTTGTCACTGAACAGCAATTGAACCCAAAGGACAAAAAGAAATACTCGGAACACTTTTATATGCAATGCCGTCCAGTACACCACCGCCACTCAAAGTAACTTCAGTGATAAAGCAGAAACAATGTCAACAAAAACTGAGAACGTGGCAGCTTCATAGAGGTAGAATTCATGGCAGAGGTCCTTGTGGGATTAATACAACTAAGTTGTGAAAGAGAAGGTATCGCCTCGAGCTAGAAAACCTTGAAGTGAACATAATAGTGATGTCTACCTGTGAAATGAAACCAAATAAAGTAAGAACAATTATAGTCAGTGAAAAGTAAGAAAATACAGCTATTAAAAAAAATTGTTATATTTTAACTATTTTTTAAAAATAGTTAAAATATCTGTATATGTATATATCCATATAATATAACATATAACATCCATATAATCATATGCAGTCAGCCTTTTGTGGTTCAGTCGTGTATATAACATTCTAGGTATACATAAGAAACTTGTGCTAAAGAAAAAATGGACCAGACTCTGTGAATAATTCCCTATAATCCCTATATAGATATAACATATATGTATACGCTTAAAAAACATCATAGTATTCAGAGTAGAGATTCAGGATCTTTTGGATTTTGCAAGCTTCAGTAAAATTAGCAGACGATTTAGAATTTATTGAATTAAAAGAAAAGAAAACTTGACATGAGCAGGCTTAGGTGAGTCATCGTGGATTGAGAAAGAATGTATATAATTTAGAAAGCAGGGCTCAGTTTTAGTTAATGTTCAGGTTTGAACACACTTTGAACCCAAACTAACTTTTAACATCTCTATATTTGAGATCAAGTAGATATTGTTTAGATGATGTTTTAAGTTTGTAAGTAAAAGTTACTTTTTTTAATCAGAAGTATGTGACGAGTGCGCACAGAAAAATGCTCTTGGTCGTCACTAACAGATCTTTAATAACCCACAGGATGTGAAGGCCATTGTAACCCACTCCATCCACAGCGCCATCCACTCTATAGGAGGGATCCAGGTCCTGTTCCCACTCTTTGCTCAGCTGGACTACAAACAGCTCAATGACAGCAGCGTGGACACCACAGTCTGGTGAGTAGTCTGCATGAAAAGCAGCGGCATAGACAGCACATGCTATTGCTTGTGCAGGAAAATGGGCTGAGACAACAGCAAAAAGGAGTTTTATTCTGCCGCTGATCCTAGAACGGGACCAGATTAAATCAGAATACACAAAAATAAGGGGAAAAGGGGAGATGATGAGCAACATTACAGAAAGATCTATTTGTAAATCTGTAAGAATTTTATTCATCTCAAAGAGTAAGCTTTGACAATTATGCTGGGAGCTAAAAAATAATGGCTTATTAATGGATAGAAATCAGGGGATGAAGTGTCAAAGGACAAAGAGAAATGTTGTTTTCTCTGGAGTCACAAGTGATTTTTACAAAGGATACTTGTATCCTCCGGCTCCCAGATCGTGCTGATATCAATCCATCACATGAGGCTTAATGCTGTAACGTATCAGGCGGCATCTCCACATTATCTTAGCTGCTGTCAGATCATTTATTAAATATCGTCACAACGATAACAATAAGAAATGAGTTAATCGAGCTGCTTATTAAAAATAAATGCTGGTGAATATGAATATGGCTGTAAAGAGCTGTGAAGGAAACATAGTGCAAGTTTCCTCGCCCCCTTTACTAACACAAGGCAAAGAAAATGCACAGAGTTCCTGTTGTGATTTCAGTGAAATGTATGTGTACAATGTGTTTGCTGCAGTGCTACTCTGCTGGCGTTCCTGATGGAGCTGTTGAAAAGCTCAGTGGCCATGCAGGAGCAAATGCTGGGAGGGAAGGGATTTCTGGTCATTGGATATCTACTTGAGAAGGTCAGTACAAAAGCCTCCAACGTGAAGAGTTTGAGTTCCACCTTGCATTTGTTTGTTGTTGAATGGATAAGGAAAGTAGCCTTGGTTTTTACCGTGACCTCCTCCAATGTTTGTCAAGGCTTTTAAGCATCAGATTTTATAGCACCTTTTAAACTAGATATAGATATAGATTCTTAATCCTGGCCATCACTGTTTGCCGTGGTAAAAATTAAGTCATATTCATCTGGTGGATATTCTAAAACTAATGCGATGGAGTACATCAGTGGATTGTCATTTGTGGTCTTGTTAAATTGAAATGCACGATTCTGATATGTATTCTTATGATTTTTTCCAATTAATTTATACCATAGAAAGTGGGTTGTATAACAGGAACACCCCTGACTACATCCTTCAAAATCATTACATAATTTAACAATAAACACACTTTCAACAAAATCCTAGCATGAATAAAGGTGGGAGTTATTAGGTTTGAAGGGCTTTTTTCTTTCTTTTGCAAGTTTAACCTTGTTGTGTTTTCAACAAAAATACAAATTTTAGCTTTTGTTTCATCTGCCAAGGGAAGTAAGAAAAAAAATAGACAAACAATTGAGTTGTTGCAATTAAAAACACAATCGAATGTTCAGGATTACAACCAGTGTAATTTCTTTGAACAGATATCTGCATGTGTATTGAGAATTTGCTGACAAAGGACAAATTTTGTAGTTACTGCTTGTGGTCTGAATGTTTTTGACCGATCACATTTGAGCAGGTTATACGGTGGCAAACAGTTGCATAAAGAACAAAAGATAAGGAGGACATTTGACAAGATTTCAAAATAGGATAAACAGTTAATCGTTTGGCTGTAAGAAGTGTATAAATTAAGAATATATGTGCACCGAAACAGTGACCAGCAAATGGAACAGGAGATCTTTCCTGTGGAGGACCCCTTTTCTTTTTGATTTCTATCAATCTTAGTGAGGACAAAAAGGGTAAAATATCTATCTATTTTCTGCTGTTCTTTGTTCAGTCATCACGGGTCCACATCACCAGGGCAGTACTTGAACAGTTCCTGTCCTTTGCCAAGTATCTGGATGGTTTACCTCATGGAGCGCCACTCCTCAAACAGCTCTGTGACCACGTCCTTTTCAACGCTGCCATCTGGATACACACCCCTGCCAAGGTCTGTTTATTTCTGTATATCTCTTGCAAATGTATGCATGTGTGTGTTTTTTTTCTTCAGTAATCCTGCTCCAAAAAAGAGAAATTTATGGTTTGAATCTTTTAACTAAAGGAATGGCAGAAAAAGAGAAAGGAAGAAAAAGGAAATTATATTTTCTGATTCTAGCTTCCATCAAGTTTTAAATGAATGAATGCATGGAAACAGGCGAGCTAAACAAAGAGGAAGGACATCTCAGCAGCTATCATCCATTCCAATAACATAGTAAATGAGACTGAAGGACATGAAGGGAGGAGCTGGCACATCGTGCTGGAAAAGGACAGAACATGCGAGCGAGGGAAACAAAGACAAGAAGTGACATTTGAAAAGACTCCAGGACAAGAGAGAATATGCAACTCCTGTTTTCCTTCCCACTCTGAGCTAGATGTGAGTGTTCCTGGCATTCCCGCAGGGCCCGTCAGCTCTTGCCTCCATGATGTCCAAAACTTCTTGATTTCCCGTCATCCTCTCTCTGACCCCAAGAAATTATCCTGGAGACAGCAGTGGTGCCCTTCATGGCATCTTAGGGTTAAAAATCAAAGAGATGCCAGCAAGCCGTTGATGTTGCTGAGGAGATGGAGTGTGATAAAGCGGAATCCAGCACCTAATGATCCTCATTTTCACCATAAACCCTTTTTTTTTCCATCTTCAATTGACTACCAGTGCAGAAATGCACCAGAAGTCACTCTTTCCTGTAATCTTACATCTGGATCATTCCGTCATCCACTGAGCTTTATTATTTTCTACTTCTCAGAATAACCTTGGTCATATTAAGATCTTAATGAAACGCATCTCAAATCCCAAGGGAACTGCATCTCTCATAATGTCTCATCTGCTTGCTTTGAAAATAGTCTGTTTTCTCTACCAAGCACTTCTGGTAAACAGTGTTTTCAGAGACAGAAATGTTTTTCCACTAGCCACTGTTGTGGCAGTACTGCCAAACTGCTCTGCAGTGATGTGAGACTTTTGTTCTGCTGAACAAAGTCACACCAGATAAACAGCTCAATGTGTAAGTTTTAATGTAATGAAGGCCTTTCAAGTCGTCTGGGTGCGATCTGCAGTCTAGATGAGCTGTGATGTGATATGCTCAGGCCGTGGCCCTGTGCTAATTTCATCCGCTTAAACAGAGCTACCTCGTTAAGGCTGCTCCTTAGCATGGTGGCCACTGTAATGAGCTCAGAGATTTGTGAGCTGGCTCAATTTAATGTACATACGACAATGAGGATTGGCTAGAGGAATATGAAGAGAGAGAAAAAGGGAACCGACAGAAGGAAGGAGAAAATGAGCAGTGGGAGGGTGCACTCCTTAAATGTCAGGAATTGTAAGTAGTTCCTCAGATGAGGTTTAATGTTTCCCAGCACAGAAACATAAAAATAACACAAAGACAAAAGGACATTGGTGCTTTTATTTAGTTTCCTCTCACTCCTGTGTGGCTGTCTAGTCACATTTAAACTTGCTTTTGTTTGAGCATCATAAACACACATCTCAAACAAGGGATATTTTCCATCTAATTGAGTGTGTGAATGTGTGAATGTAAACTATACAAACTGTCTGAATGATTGTGTGTGCATCCAGGTTCAGCTATCCCTCTACACATACCTGTCATCGGAGTTCATAGGCACCGCCACCATCTACACCACCATTCGCCGTGTCGGCACTGTCCTCCAGCTGATGCACACTCTGAAGTACTACTACTGGGCCATAAATCCTTTGGAGTGCAGCGGAATTAACCCCAAAGGTCTTGGTATGTTCACACTTAAGCATTGTTTGCACATGCAGTATAAAGATATGCTCTTTATAAGAAGAAAAAGAAATTAGGTAGCATTGAAAGTCCTTTTACAGTACTGTTCTTGATGAACCCAAGTTACTCAGAGACAGATACTCAGAATTATATTAGAATATGAACACTAATTGTCAACGTTAAACACTTGTTAAAGATTGCTGTTAGAACAGTCTGTCTCCTATCCTGTGGAGGTGTTGTGTCAGCAAACGAGTACATTTTACACTTGTTATAAAAGTGTAGGTAAAGTTTAGCCACCTTGGAAGTGTCACAGCTTTACTGTTATATACAGCAACATCTTCTCTCCTCAAAATGACTGATAGTCACTCAAACTAAAGTCAAACCTAGGGTATATGACTTGCTTCCTAGGGCTGAATAAACCTTGCAACTTAAAATAATCAGAATTGTACCGTAATTACAGTGTTTCCACCCAAAATTTCCACAATTTTTAGTCCCAGGATCGTAAAGGTTCCTTCAGACTGCTTGTTGCCTGAGTTTCCAATGCAATCAATGCGTTAATTTGGGTCATGAGTCAGTAGAAGAGACGAGCACAAGTATCTACACAGATACAGAATGCATTAAACAATAAGATAAAATGCTTTGAGTACTCAGTCAATCAGTAATTCAGTCCTGAGACCTCACCCTAAAGTGCCTGAAAAGGGACTTTTTCAGGGGTAGATTTATTTCTCTGAAAGGTAATTTTTGGCCCTAGTTCCTGTTGTGGGAACACAGTGAGGCTCACCTAATGTGAAACTGATTTATGTTACCAGAGCATTATTAATACAAGTGCACAAGTGCATTTAGGGTAAATGTCTCTCCTCTTAACAAAAACTGTCCGAATGCTTATAGGGATGGTAGACAGCCCCCATGTTGCAAATGATTCAGTGTATCTGAGAGTGAGCAAGACCTTTCCAGAAGCAGAACGTGCATAAATCTGGTTTACATGGAAACCAGAAGTTCAGTCTCCTCAAAAGAAGAAGAAGAGCAGTCTTCCTGTGAAGCCTCCTGTAAAGGAATGTTTTCTTTTTTGAATTGTAGATGCGTCCTTTAATGCGTCCTGTGAGAACAGTGTTTGTTGATGTTTTTTGAGAAAATGCAGCTGTAAAATGTCATATTCCAAACGACACGGTTTCAAATCAGATTTCCAATTTCCATCCCTTTTGGATATATAGCGAGACAATGTTAACACAGCTTCTGCAACCACATACTGGAGCACCAGAAGGTCAGAACACCCTCTCACTTTAATCAACCTCTTCTTTTGCCCGGGACCCTCCGCTGACTATGAGTATGCATCCTGTGTCGCCATGGCAACAAACGAATTTGATGGGCAGATCCAAGGGAGCTTTTGGAATTTCTAATCAAGTGGATGTCTGGCTTCTTTTCTGTTTGGTGATATTACCGTTTGACTGCTGGGATTCAGCCCCGTAAAGAAGCGCTGATAACAGCACAGTAGCAATTAGCTTCAGACAAATACTGACTGCCATTCAAAGCTAAAAGTCACAAGCTGTTGTTTGACAGTATGCATGTGTGCACTTGACAGCACTGTACAAGTGTGATATGCACTAATTTACATAGTAATGGGTAGATGTTTTGATCATACCATGGGCTTTGTGGATTAAAATGCATTCATCTATGCGTCAGTCGGAGGGAATGAGGTTGAATCCATGCTGTACGTTACATTTCTTGTATTAGCCTGCACTGGCTTTGCATCTAGTTCGAAATACATTTTTAATTTTTACAAATAATTCAGTTATGGTGTTAATAAAAATAGCTCTCAGAACAACAAAAAGGAGCACACTGTAGCTAATTAAACTTAACTGCACTTCTTTTGAAGTCTTTAGCTGAGTTATAATTTATTAGAAATGGAAGACAAATTCCTTCTATTTAGTGAAAAATGATGGAGCCAAAAACCCATCAATAATGGCATCAGTTTGGACTTATGTAAATAGCTGTTTTCTCTACTCATTGTTTGTATAAAATTCTAATCCGTTAAACTAAGTTTGTGTTTTGCTAGAATTTATTTAGATATTACATATTGATGCAGCATTAAATCAGCATGTCTCGTTGGCCGCTGCAAGGGGCGCCTCACCAGAACAAACTCACAAGTTGTCAAGCTTCCAAAAAACGTGGCATTACGGAATGCCACAATGTAAATTGAAATAGATTGAAGTGAGTTGTATGTTGGAATGTTTTTCTGAAAAATCTATGTCAAAATTAAGAGAGGGGCATGTTTACCACTGTGTTGCATCATCTTTAAACAGGAGGCCCAGATAAAGCAGCAACATTTCTGGATTGTGGTTTTAATGTTTTTAAATGATCCTGGTAGAGTTTTGACTTCCATAAGGGAGATCTGTGACGAAATGCGTTTATTGTGCAATAGTTTGTAGATATTCCTGAGCCCACACCCATTCAGTATTGGTTTCCAACCTTAAGATTTCTATAGAATCTTTAAACCCCTGAATGAAACTATGTGCCATAGGTGATGAAATCTTGGTGAATTATTTGGCCACTTCTGTCACAAAGCGTAGAAGTCTTCTCTTATCTGTACTTTTGAGAGACTCGGCCAGTCTAGGATGTTCTATCCATTCCACATAATTTTACTGACTGTTGCAAATTAATCTTATTAGTTGTGGTCTATTCCACCAGATTTATTTTTTTCTTTTTTAGCATTACATTTTTTTTAGCCTTTTGTTGTCCTTTTTTAATTTTCTTTGAAAATATATTGCTGCTGTCAAATAGAAATGAGCATACATAACTATATATCACTGATATTAACTTAGTCAAGTCAAGTCAAGTCAAATTTATTTGTATAACACATTTCATGTACAAAACAATTCAAAGTGCTTTACATAAAATAAAAGCATTGCACCAGGGAGTGGAAGAAGCATTAAAAATACATAAAAGAATATAAAGAGAAAACAAATAAAATAATTAAAATTGAATTAAAATTATTAAAAGCAAGCAACAATCTAGATAAATTAAAAGATATCGTGCAGATTTCATGCGTAGACACATGAGAAAAGAAGTGTTTTTAACCTGGATTTAAACATTTCTACATTTGGTGAAAGTTTAATCTCCACTGGCAGTTTGTTCCACTTGTTTGCAGCATAACAGCTAAATGCTGCTTCTCCATGTTTAGTCTGGACTCTGGACTGGACCAGATGACCTGAGTCCTTGGATCTAAGAGCCCCTCTAGGTTTATATTCTCTGAACATATCACAGATGTTTTTTTGGCCTGAACCATTCTGGGATTTGTAAACGATCAGTGGGCTTTTAAAAATATTTCTTTGACTGAGTGGAAGCCAGTGTTAAGATTTTGGTGTGATGTGTTCAGATCTCTTAGTCCTGGTTAAAACTCTAGCAGCAGAGTTCTGGATGCTCTTTTTGGGAAGTCCAGTAAAAAGACTCTTACAATAATCAAGTCTACTGGAGATGAATGCATGGATGAGTTTCTCCTGTTTTTTTGGGGGGAGAGAAAACCTTTAATTCTGTTGATGTTTCTGAGTTGGTAAAAAGCTGCCTTGGTGACAGCTTTGATGGGGCTGCTGAAAGTCAGATCTGAGTCTATAAACACTCCAAGGTTAAGGACAGGTTCAGTGATTGAAAGGGACCAAGTCTCAAGATATTTACCAATGCTGGCCCTCTTCTCTTTGCGACCAAACAGAATGATCTCAGTTTTGTCTTCATTTAATTGTAGAAAATTCTTTCTCATCCAGGTGTTTATTTCCTCCAGACACTGACATAGTACGTCTGCTGGGCTGCAGTCATCAGGTGACAGAGACACATAAAGTTGTGTATCGTCTGCATAACTGTGATAATTGATATTAAAGTTCTGCAATATCTGACCCAAAGGGAGCATATGGTCATTCGCTCAGATTCATAGCTGCCAATTGTGACAAAATAACTTTTTAGTAGGACCTGAACCAGTTAAGTAAAGTCCAACCCAGTTTTCTGTGATCTACAGTATCAAACAGCACTGAGATCCAACAGAACCAGGACTAAAACATAACCAGAATCAGTATTCAACCTAATGTTGTTTAACTTAGCCATTTTTACCATTTGATGTCTTGTGTTTGTACCATTTTTAATCCAAAAAATATGGTCTAATGATTTGCAAATCGGTGTTTTAACACATTTTAGACGTCTTACCTCCTTTTCTCATATTGGAATGGATTTGTACATTTCCACACACACGCTGGCACACATTGTGAACATGAACAAAAGAAAACCACCTCTTTGACTCCTTGCGGTGTCATTATCTGGCAGACAAAAAAAATTTAAAAAATCTCATTTGATGTCACACTTACTTGAGAAAAGTGTCAAACTCAGATTAAGGGCATAAGAGGAAGAAAATTAATTTCAAAGAGAAAAAAGACGGTGATTAAGCTTGCTCCTGAGAACCCTCTGTGAATAAAAGACCCTAAGCAAGAAGGACACATTCACATGGTGCATCCATGCACTCACTTGATGCAGAGCTGGTGCATAACCATAATGGATGGTCACTGTCACCATTCCAGCAACATGTAGCCGCCTGACAGATGAGGATGATGGATCACAGTGGACTGCCACAGTGTCATGTTTTTTGCTTTGTGAAGAGCAGGTGAATAAACTGAAACACATACACACTCATATGATTAAAGGCCAGCAGACCATGACAAAGAAATGCAGGAGAGACGCTTCGTCTCTTCTTTTTCCTTTCACTCCCTCAGTCTTTTATGTGTCTCTCAGTCTACTTCTGCTGGCGAGGCAGCAGTTGGGGAGTTATCAGCTCAAATTTTCTCAGAGCGTGCGGCACGTTCTATTCAGCATACAGTAACGCTCTTCGTGATTGCTTTTCTTTCCACTCGTGGCATGCGCAAAATTAGAACGACCCCAAACATCGTGAGACTGTTGTGACAAATACACACAAGCCGGACAGCTTAATTAACTGAACAGGCCTCGGCTGAGACTGATGAGTTTGTGAGCTTTATATTAGTGCATGTGTTGATGTCTATAAATCATCTGCTGAGAAAAATGGAGAATGAATGTGAATGTGGGGAGGAGAAAGTCTGCTTAATCAGACGGGGAGTCATTAAAGGAGAGAAATACTTGAAAGAATGGGTCTTATATAATTATTGCTTTGATCTGTATCGATGCATCTTTCAGACTAAGTAACACCATTCCATTAGCGAGTTATTTGGCAGCAGTTTTGAGCCAATTCATAATAGCCACTTGTTTTGTGTCTTTCTGACGTACCAATAAATCAAGTTGAAATAAATATATATATATATGCTATAGTTGTCGAAACAAACGTTGTGAATGTGTGTGGCTCTTTGTGGCACATATCTGAAGGCAGTTCTGGTCTTTGACAGTTGAATGAATGAGTCATGGCTAAAATGGAGCTGAACGCTACAAGAACGGCAAAGACTTTCAGATATATGAAACTGCTCGTGGTGTGTGTCAGATGCTTTTGTGGTTTTATCCTGATTGTTCATCTTTGCAGCCCACAAGAGCAAGCTCCAGATTCAGTGCTAGAGTGCCTTTAAACCAGATACAGTGGATTACAGGGGTTGTTTGGTTTGGATCATTCGGACCATCAATCACATTTTTTCAAATTACTACATCTCTGCTGTAATAAGTTAGATTAGAACAAGCATAAAATATCCAGACTGCCAAATTGCCACTAGAGTTAATGACAGTGATTTACAGTTCACAGTTGTAATGTAGAGTGAGTGTATGTGTGCGTGTCTGTGTCAACATGTTTTTCTCTGCTCTCCAGGAAGCCTAATAAAATGGAATATCAGTAAACAGTAGGGCTCTCTCAGGCTGAGCTGCAGACATATTTAGCTGATCTTTATCAAGCATGAGAATGGCATTTAAACAGGAAATTATTTTTTTGTTTTGTCTTTTCTTAGATGGACCACGACCATCCCAGAAGGAGATCATCTCGCTCAGAGCCTTCATGCTTCTTTTCCTCAAACAACTCATACTGAAGGTAGAGTGAGAGAAGCTGATTATCTTCATCATATAGTTTTAAGCTGCGGGAAATCACTTTTACTTCTTTCATGTTCTCTGTTTTTCCCCCCCGGGCAGTGCTGGCTTCATCTACAATGTGTGGAAAATAACATTAAAGATCAGCCGCCTGAATGAAGCGCCGTAGCTTTTTTGTTGCGTGCACTTGTGTCGATTCGTTCCTGTGACTGCAGCAAGTCATTTTAGGTTAATAAGAAGTAAAAACAGAAGATCATGAACGCTCTGGTAAATGCTCGTCTGTTTTTCTCAGGATCGGGGCGTGAAGGAGGACGAGCTGCAGAGCATCCTCAACTATCTGTTGACCATGCATGAGGTAAATGCCTACTTTTGTGTTAAAATAGCGTTTGAGAGAGAGTGAAAGAGGGAGACGGTGAGAGATGGTGAGAGCGGTTGAGTGGAGCTGGTGGCAAAATGTGCATTGTAATTTGTGGGCTGGAGTTATGGTCCACTTAAAGGAGTGAGAGTGTGAGTCAGCTTCAGTGCTGTGACAGCATGAAAAATGGCGCAACAATGGACTGAACAGAATGTACTCCTCTGTAACAATTATATCTATTCTTGCTCTGAAATACCACCTGCTCCTCCACAATCCCCCCTCCGTGTCCACCCCTGCTTCTCTCTCTTTGTCTTCGTAGCCCTCTATTCGTCTGTCCTCCCAGGCTTTTTTCCTCCTCCTCCTCCTCATCCGCCACCTCACCTGTTCAACTTTGCTTTCTTTTCTTTGTAGGATGAGAATATCCATGATGTGCTCCAGCTGTTAGTGGCTCTCATGTCTGAACACCCGGCATCCATGATCCCTGCGTTTGACCAGAGAAATGGCATAAGGTGAATGCTTCCTACGCCTGCACTACATGCTCTCATAAAAACCTCAGTTGCAACACCAAATTCTGCTGAGATGAAAACAACAGTTCACATTTATCCTTTGCTTTCTGCTTAATTACGTTTATCTTCAGACTTTTGCCTGTCAGTTTATGTATATTTACTGCGGCACATAATAACTGCTACACTTATAAAAGAACAAACAGACTTCAAAACAGACAGTTTAACATTCACTGTAACAAAAAAATTTAATTATGTAGAAGCTTTTATGTCTTTGTGAATTTACTATTTCCTTATTGTTGATGTATAGAGATTTGAAGTAAATGAAAATAAAAATAAAAATTAACCAAATTCACCAAGATTTTAAAGCCATGGAGGGATTTCAGAATTTTAGACTCATTGACATAGATTTTACACATACGGTGTTATTCTTTGGGATAGTTGTATAAAGTATAATACTTGGCCTTTGTCACATTTTTCTATAGTCAGTCTGGTCACCAAAGAGCATTTTGGGTTTTCTTCCTCACTGGTTCTATGCAGCAGGAACATTAATGCTTTACTATACTTGAACAGGTTGAATTAGAGCACTAATGTAAAGAGAGCAGTCTGATTTTTCAAAGACAGAATCGAACCAATTCTGGTAATTCTCTCAGTGCTTATCTACACTTGGATGTCTTTTTGGTTGCCACAGTAACGCTTCTGTTGCTAGAGAGCTGCTTGCGAACTGTTTTTCTTTTCTACCTTGTTTTTTCCTTGGAAGAAAATGCCTCAATCAGCAAACATGTTGACAGCTTTAACTTTAAGACCACTGACTGCATACTGAAGAATTATTTCATGTTCTTCTTTTTTTTTTTTTACTTTAACTCTGTCTACATCTAAGGCTTTATGTGTGTTTGACATGCTACAGGGTAATCTGCAAGCTCCTGGCCTCTAAGAGCGAGAGTATCCGGGTTCAGGCCCTCAAAGTTCTGGGTTACTTCCTTAAGCACCTTGGTCATAAGTAAGTACCTTTCTTTGTTTTCGTGCTTTTTGATTTCCTCCTGTTGTCTGCTATTCGGGAAATGGTGAATCTCTGAAATGACGGTACACTTAACATTTTCCTTGGACAGGAAATCTATTTTTCTGTCATATCAAAGCAAAGATATTGCATCAGTGTAGGGGAGACTGTGAGGATTCAAAGAGTGAGTAAAACCCTGCTTTATTCAGTGGCCCTCAAAAGAACTGTTTTGTTTGTGTGTGTGTGTGAAGGCAATGTTCTCATCATTATGTCTAGGCGGAATAATCATTGTGACAGTGTGCACTAGCAGGGAGGTGGAACTTTGATTAGTAGGATTGAATGCTAGGGGATTTATTAATCCCGTGTGACATGCACTCCTCTTTCTCCACAACATGATAGCAGGCTACCATGCTGCACCTGAACCCTGCATCATCAGTCTCCCACCTACATGGGAGATCACCTGTACATCTCTATAAAGATCATTTTAATGTTACATCAAACATGTCTTGAATGCTTTCATCAGTGTTATTGTTTGGTTAATCTTTATTTTATATAACCTTTATATAACCAGCAAAATAGGACCCTTCTGATTTAAAAATCTATTCCGCAAGAGTGATCTGACCGAGATGGGCAGGAGCTCAGTTAGCAATTGTTCCACAGTATTACACATGCAGTGTACCAAAAGTGGTAAACACAAACAAAGTGGTGATTCAAAAGAGTGGTGGTTCAAAGCTTCTAAACCCTTTAGAAATTTCTATTTTTCTGCACAAATATTACCTTTCCACACATCCTAAACTAGGGTTGCAAAATTCTGGGAATTTTTCGTGTTGGAAACCTTCCATGGGAATTTATGGGAATTAACGAATATAAACTGGGGATTTTCTAAATTGAAGGTTGGGAACTTAACACACAGCACACTACTTACTGCAGTGCTGTTGAGGCCACACCACATGCATACATTGTGTATTCCTCCATCATGCTGACAGATGACTTTTAGAATTCTGGACGTCTAAAGCTCTTTGAGCCCACCGCACAGACAGACTATTGAAGCCACACATTTGAGCCCAAAGACTTCAAGTTCTAACTTCAAATTCAAGTAAATGTTGATTAGGTAGACCTATTTTATCTATGGTGTTAAAGTTTAACTAGGATCTGGTAAATCTGACAAACCTGATATACTAAATGTAAGCTAGCTAGCATCATTGCATTAAATAGGCTCTTATAGAGCTGGCTACATTAAATGTGATGCTGTTTCTCCTGCATCTTGCTCGATAGCTATCTGTAACCGTACAAAATTTAACAGGAAAAAGCCACGTACACCATCTGATGTGTGGAGGAGTATTTTATAAATTCTTGAACTAAAGTTCCCATGGAAATTTACAAGAAATTTACCAGGAATGTCACCTAGTCCTCAAAGTAGAAAATTCAGTGGAACAAATTAGATTAAAGTATCTAACTTGGTCACTTACATATATATATTGAGGTAAATGATCCAATATTATTCATCTGTAAATAGCAAAGGTGCCTGAAGTGTAGGTTTATTAGATGATTTAAAGGTGAAATTAGAGACAAATGTTTTCAATGGCTTGGTATTCCCTCTAAATCATGTGTTGTAAGCCACAATGTGTGTGGTGGTGTAGATCTGTGCAGAGATGCAGCCCTCTGCTTATATTTGCCTTGTATTTTCTTCTGGCATGTTCAGGACATTTTGGGTTGCAACCTAGAGGCAGAAGTTGTTTAGCTGTCATCCAACGACAATGTTGGTGGTGTGCCACATTCAAGCTCTATTTGCAGTGTGGACGTAAGACATAAAATCCATCAATGCGTCGCCTTCCATTGGAATTGTTTGGAGGTCTGGATGTAAATGATGGGATTGTCGTGAAACTACCGCATGTTTAAATTACATTTACTCTGATTTATTGCTGTGATTGAGTGCAGGCTGTTTGCCACTTGCTTGAACAGAGTTGTTGTTACTCTGCAGTACAGGGGAGGATGTTCCAAGCTAGAAATAACAGGTTTGCAAACGGTAAGCGATTACTATGCATTTAAAGTATAGGGATTCATTAGTCTGATTCTCACAACTGGTTTGTGGAATTGTATTATTGCACAAACAAAGAACCCCAGAAAAAAGAGACAATGGTGTTCAGGTTGAATATTTACAAAAACAGCCAGTGCTATCCAAAAGGAGCATTGCTTTCAGTTTGCTGTGAAAAAATGTGTTTGTTGAAAAAAGAACACTGCATTCTACCATAAGAACTTGATTTCATGTTTCATGTCAAAGAGAGTGAGGGCCAGTTTCTCTTCTTAAATCACTTAATATCTACATAGGCACAAACATTCAGTTAATCAACTGAACTGTGCATTTCTATAGAGAAATTGTGGTGGGATTTGCCGCAACTACCTGCCACTTTTCTCTTCGCTAACTGCGGAGAAGTTTAGCTAATTCTAAATGTATGTTTGGGTAAGCTCTGTGCATAAGTAGAGTCAGAACATCAGCTGTGAGAGGCAGTTGAACTAAAATGCTACATTCAATGCAAACTCACACCAAAAAAAAACTTGCTTTTAAACTGGAATTCCTGACGACATAGTTTTGGTACCTTGAGCATTGCAAGGCTTTGCAGCATATATATCGATGTGAGATTTATGTTTCTAGTGTAAAAAATGTGCACATACAGCTGGGTTAAGAACTGAATCAGTCTCTGTTTTCTCAGAAAATCATACTCTCATTTTTCTAGTCTATAGTCTAGCCCTGTTGGGGCATTTTCTTGTCATTTGGTGGCTTCTAGCCCCAAATATCTCAGTCTGTTGGCTTAAAGATACATTTCCTATGTTCTGATGATGCCTGTATGGTCAAAGGCGCTGCAGCGGTTTAAAAAAAAAAAAAAAACAAACCATACATTTTCAGTTTGTCCCACTGTTGAATTTAATTTACATTTCATTGGGTGTTTTTTGTATTCAATAAATCCAATTAGTCCAATGTTTGTCTGAGAAAAGTCACAACAATCATCATGCAAACAAGCCAGTCGTTTGGGCATTGGAACAGAATTTTTAATTAGTTAGTTTGTGCTTTGCAGAAATCACATCAATAAAGATACTGTGTTAGTTAACCCTGATTTCTGTGGGTTACCTATCAAAAGTCTCTTAGAAGCGCAATGTTCCCCCAACAGCAAGTTTAATATTAAAAGCCAGTAACTGCCAGCCTTATGAACATTGCCTTAGAGCTTCCTGCACTGTAGTCATATTGTTAATGCCTCTTTTTCATTTCTCTTGTTGCTTATTTGCTTTGCTCCCATCGTAACTGACAGGGCCAAATGGTGTCACCTGCCAATATCAGCCTGTCACCCAGTCAGTGACAATCAATGACTTTTCAACTGTCATAAAGCTATTATTAAAATGCAAGTGTGTATTTGTTCCCCTGCAGGAGGAAGGTTGAGATCATGCACACGCACAGTCTGTTCACACTGCTGGGAGAAAGGCTGATGATGCACACCAACACCGTTTCCATCACCACCTACAACACTCTGTATGAGGTTGGTGATTGCTGGGCAGCAGCGCATTCACACATTGCATTTCTATGCCAGTTTACATAAGGTAGTTTATTCTGAGCTGTAGGGATTCAACTGATTGTTGTGGTGGTTAAACAGTGAGCATTAATTTTCTGTCTGTACAGATTCTGACGGAGCAGGTCTGCACTCAGGTGGTTCACAAACCCCACCCTGAGCCTGACTCCACAGTCAAGATCCAGAATCCCAGTAAGTACAAAAGCGCTGCTTGCATCTCTCTATCTATGCATGCTCTTTGGTATGTAAATGACTGCTATTTTAATTCAAAGAAACCACAAAGCCTGAATTTAAAGCAGACACTGCTGCCATCTAGCACTTATCGATCTGCCTCACTCTCTCTCGTCACTCACATTTTTCTCTCATCCCAAATTCTTTTTATGTTTCTGCCTCGTCTTGTCTCCTCCCTTCTTTCATTGTGATCTTCTGTCCCTCTTTTCTCATGCCACCCAGTGATTCTTAAGGTGGTTGCTACGCTGCTGAAGAACTCCACCCCCAGTGCCGAGCTGATGGAAGTCAGGAGACTCTTTCTCTCCGACATGATAAAACTCTTCAGTAACAGTCGCGAAAACCGACGGTAGATGCACAAACATGTCTTCACTTATTATTCAGCCACTTGCCATTTGCTTCTTGAATTTATCATTATTTTTGTGAGATGAAGCTCGAGCTACATCTAAACTCACATAAACTGTTTGTGTTTATGCACCAGCTGCTTGCTACAGTGCTCTGTGTGGCAGGACTGGATGTTTTCCCTCGGATACATCAACCCCAAGAACCCAGATGAGCAGAAAATAACTGAGATGGTGTACAACATCTTTAGGATCCTGCTCTACCATGCCATCAAATACGAGTGGGGAGGGTGGAGGGTCTGGGTTGATACCTTGTCCATCGCTCACTCCAAGGTGAGGGTGCACATTTAGATCTTAATTATATGAAGAAATAGCCCTTTGTGACCTATTTTGCATTCATAGAGCTACCTTTCTTGTTTGTTATTTGGCAAGTTGTGCCCACATTGATCATGACAATGATTTTAGATGGTGAGACTCTTGTTGCCTTAAAAGCTGAACAAAAACATTGATTTCTTCATACTACTGGTTGTTGGTTGGAAGTTTTATTCACCTATTTTCTCACTGCAGTATGAAAGTAGGGAAATATTATGGATGACAGTCTAATAGCCCTGGGAGGCTAGTGTCCTAGTTTTATCTATCCGGTTTTAAGTATGATAATCTGTGCCCCCCCCCCCCCCCCCCCCCCCCCCCCCCCCCCCCCTTAGGACTACCTGGTGGTTATAGATGTGGAGGGAAACTATCGTCTCACACGATACATGTTCTGATCACATTACCTGTTCTATCCCTCCATCTGTCACAGGTGACCTATGAAGCCCATAAGGAGTACTTGGCTAAGATGTATGAAGAGTACCAGCGCCAGGAGGAGGAAAACATGAAGAAGGGGAAGAAAGGCTCTGTGTCCACAATATCTGGCCTCTCAGCTACTCCGGCCCCTGTTGTCAATGGCAACCTGGAAATCGATGACAACTCCCAAACTCAGACACCTGAGAGTGAGGCTGAGTACAGCGAAGGGGCTGGCAGAGACTCGCGAAACCTCCTCGCAGACGGTGCTGTGAAGCGACCGAATGGAGAAGCCCTGACACCTGGGGAGCAGAACGCTGGTCCAGGGGTGAGGGTGGAGGTCCATGACCTTTTGGTAGACATTAAAGCAGAGAAGGTGGAGGCCACAGAAGTGAAGTTGGATGATCTGGACCTGTCTCCAGAAGGACTGAGTGGAGGTGGAGGTGGCGGGGGTGGGGTAGGGATGGAAAATGGACCTCTGGTAGAGGTGGATTCTCTCCTAGACAGTGCTTATTGCTCGGTGGTTCAGAACCTAAATGGGAATTTGGCACCTAAAGATGACACAGCGGGCTCAGGGGTTGGTATAGGAACAAGCCTGGGACTTTCGGGTGTCAGTCTGGAGGATGATGGGAACATGGGTCCACTCATCACATTAGCTGATGAAAAAGACAGTGTTCCAAGCAACAATGGATTTCTTTTCAGTAAGGTATGATGGTGTCATTCTTGTCACTTTGTTATTCAGATCAAGTCTGTGGAGCCGCATCCTCTCCTGCTGACCTAGAATATAATTTCACCCATCTGTTGTTATCCTTTTGTAGTTTCTTTACTCTCCCAGATGGAAAAAAAGTTTTACCAGCGTACTTTTCTTAATGTCCTAATTCTGTTTTTTATTGCCCCATGCATCTTCCTTAGGTTGATGAGAAGTTGCTTCCAGCTCTGGCAGCCACAGACCCCCTTGTGCTGCCGAGTCCAGACCAGCCCACTCCATCAGGCGCAGTCCCTGCTCACTCTACCACCAGCGCTAGTGATGACCTCAGCCTGCTAGCCCACATGACCAGCTGTGGCTCTGATTTAACACAGACTCAGAGCCACACTTCCAGTGAACTTCCAGAGGATGGACCCTTTAAGATCCAGAGCCCTCTTGCTGACATCAGCTCTATTGCTGAAGCTGAGAGTCAGACACAAATTCAAGGAGCTTCTAGACCAGATTTTCCAGAGGGAGAGGGTACATCTGGGGCAGAGGGTGAGTCCGCAGGACTTAAGACTGGGGGAGATACAGCCAGCACCACCTCTGACACAGAAAGGTCAGATGATGGCAAAGACAAGGACACAAAGAAGATCCAAACTACAGCAACTACTCAGGTGTGTTTTTGTGTGTTTGTACATGTTTTTGTAGTTCAGTTATTGTCAAGGATGGAGAAAGTGAGTTGCAAAATCACTCTAAATGCACTTGGAGTTGTGCACTAGGTCTGGGTGGTAGATCAAATTTATGGATTAATTAAAATTAGGTTTACAGGAAATTCAAATTTCTCTAACTTTGACATACCAGCCCTCTCCCTGGGGTTCTGTTGATCAGCGATTGCCTTCTCTCCTGCGTTTTCCTCCCACAGAGACACAACATGGCAGAAATCAGAAAAAAGTTCATAAAAATTGTCTCACTAAGGCTATAATGGACTGTAATGGTAAAGCACCATTTGAGTCTAACTGTTTTAAAGACTTTAAGTAGAACACTGACAGCTTCAGATTTCAAAACTCCTGAGGAGAGTATCTGGAGGCATGCCACCAACAGGCAGGGTGAAACCATGTGGAGGTTCAGTTCAAAAAGGGGGCAGTCCAGGACCGAGAAACACTGAACAGGGGTTGCTCACCCCGACTCCATGGACACCCAATCATTAAGTCTGCTCAGACCTGAGAACAGGTCTCTGGGAGTGCCGATATCCATTAGACAGCCAGGTTTAACCTTGGGAAAGCCCATCTCACAACAACAGGCAAAAGCTTTCAGTGGTGGACCAAGGAAGCAATAACAGGCAGATGTTGACCAATACTGAGTCTATAGACAGGAGTACAGATAGAATGATACGTTTGGACATACCGGTAGTTTGAAAAAAAAAAAAAAAGGGAAAATCTATTTTTATAATAGCATTCAATCTGTTAATGGATTATTCTGTGAAAGTTATGTTTTTAAACTTTTGTCCCCATGGAGGCACCTTTTTTAAAGTTTTGAACAGAGTTTTAATGTGCCCTGTGTCACTGTCAAATATCTCTACATTCTTTTGTGGTATATTTTCAAAATGGGGAATTTAGGTTCTTGGGAATTGTGATGATGTTATTGAAACATTGTTCGAAAAGTACATTTTCAGTTTATAGTGGCAGGCTTTGGCAGTTTCCTTCCCTCTAAACAAGCATATATTCTATTTGTATTGTTAAGATAAAAGCAAAAAGTTCTGAATCATTCTTTTGTCATTTGTAATTTGGTACTTAATGAAAGAAGCAAAATAAACTGATTAAAATCAAATTTGGTTTTAGGCCATATTGCTCTGTTCTACTGTACACTTTAAAGTTGCTATAAATACATGCTGTGCTGACAGTGACATGAAGTATAAAAGATAAACTTTTCTGATGAGTAATCATTTAAAGGGAGACGAAGAACTTGCAGATACTGTTCAAATATTGCTTTTGTGTATGCATACCTGGTATCTTTCAGTTATAAGGAGCTAAACAGATGAACCACGAGGTGCAAGCCTGCTTCTCTAACCTGTCCAATGTGATTATTTGCTTTTAGTAGCTTAAAAAAAACTGCCATTGTCACATGGTTTCAGCCATAAAGGGGCACAGAACTAACCTTTCCTAATGAAGATATTGCAAAGTGTTTTTTCCTTTTGTTTTGATTCATCAACTGAAAGTGAAATTGAATTTAATAAATGTACAAATGACCAGTTTTGTATCAGAGCAATAAGACACGAGGTGAAGATCCTCTGCAGGCTGACCGAATAGTTGTCCCCACCTTTGCAGGCCCTACACGGTCGCACTGCAGCACAGCTGGAACGGGACCTGCGTGTCGATCTGGGTTTCAGGGGCATGCCCATGACAGAAGAGCAGCGGCGCCAGTTCAGCCCCGGCCCGCGCACAACCATGTTCCGCATCCCAGAATTCAAGTGGTCTCCAATGCACCAAAGGCTGCTCACTGACCTCCTGTTCGCCCTGGAGACAGACGTGCACGTGTGGAGAAGGTGAGGGAGGCTGTTTGAGGTGTGGATCTCTCTATCTGAAATCGGACTAGTTGACTCATCCCGCCTACTCTTATTTCTTTTATTTTAGCCACTCCACCAAGTCAGTGATGGATTTTGTGAACAGCAATGAGAACATCATCTTCGTCCACAACACTATTCACCTCATTTCTCAGATGGTGGACAACATCATCATTGCCTGTGGGGGCATACTGCCTCTCCTGTCGGCTGCCACCTCCCCTTCTGTAAGTGGCTCCGCTCTTCCCCTCTGTGGTAGGAAGGAGAACTGCAGCTCTTTATTGTGCCTGCTGACATAAAAGAACCTGCTAGACCCGATTCCCCTCACCCTCACAGCTGTGTTTGTCTTACATGGTTGACTAGACTAAGTCATTCTTTGTGTCAGATAGCAGCTGTTGACATATGAAGTCGCGTCAGGTTTGAAATAACTTCAGAAGTTTCAATGTTATGTTTGCAAAAAAAGCTCTGTTTCGTCTGTCAGTAAGTATAAACAATTGTGAACAAATTAAACTTCTAAATACATCTGATTTCTTTTCATAAGTAACTCCATATATTCAACTATCAATCTAACACTATATTTTAACCTTTATTTAAACTTTTTAAACCTTTTCAATTAACTCTGTTTGATTTGATAATTTGATTTTAACTATTTATTTTAATCACCTACACATTGTAATATTTCCTTTCCTCTCTGTGTTACATGTATTTTGTATTTTCTTGTCTTTCTTTGTCTCTGTTTTTGTCTGTTTTGCATGTGCAGAGTTCTAAGAGTAGTGCCAACACTGTAAGTTGTTTTTTTTCCCTCTCTTTCAATTAGACTAATATTTCGTTTTGATTTCTTCAACATTGTGACTAACACTATCCCTTACCTGTCTGATGTTCATAGTGTTTCAATTTGTTGTGCTTCTCTGCTGCTAATCAAATCTCCACCTTATACTGTTTTTATCTGTTGTGAGAATGCCTTGT
The DNA here is from genome assembly GCF_036924035.1 of Leuresthes tenuis. Taxonomy (NCBI): domain Eukaryota; kingdom Metazoa; phylum Chordata; class Actinopteri; order Atheriniformes; family Atherinopsidae; genus Leuresthes; species Leuresthes tenuis. Next base: position 15,314,734 of record NW_027325375.1, on the reverse strand, counting down.
TCTCTCCACCGTAAAGCATTCTAACACTGTTAGAATATCATATGGAAATGGGCAATAGAAAGGCCTGAAATGTTGAGAAGTGGATCAATAATAAATACAAACAGCAATGAGGGGATTATTTATTTTTATAATGGATCCAGTATAGAGTGTATTCTATGAGAGAAAGAGCATGAGAGTTTTCCTAAATTCCTCTGGGGTTGCATCTGCTAAGAATGTCCCATTTGTATCAACACTAAAGAAGGCAGGAGGAGCCGGACCCCAGAGGGGTTCAAAGGGAGAGGAGGTGACCCCTGTTCCTGGGGGAGGAGGCGCAGGGGGAGAGGTGCGTACAGAGCCTGAGACTCTCATCATCACCAGAAGAGCTAAGAGCACCAAAGCCCTTCTGTCCTCACCCTGTGTGTCTGTTACTCCCCAGCTGTCTGTGCTCACTTGCTCTGATGAGCCTTCAGATGCTTGCACTTTATTGGCTCTCCACAGCCCTGCACATCCTGCTTACTGAAGCAGTGACACTGCAAACCACGCGCTTGGTTCAAACCCCTGTTATGCTGCCTTTAGATTTATTTTTAATGTAGACTTGTGTATGAATATCGTATTTTAAGGGGACTTGGTTTAAGTGTAATCTAATAAAGTACAGTCAAAACAGCCTGTCTTGACACCACTACTGCTAATAGGCCACACTGTTATTGTCACAATCCCACTGTTACCATTGCCTGTGTGTCATCAGGCTGCTCTTCCTGTGTGTTATGTAGAGCACCCCATGTTGCCAGATTTCATCATTTAAATCTGTTGGTGATTTATCCAGCATGATACTGGAGTTTTTTTTTTTTGTTTTTTTTTTTTAAATCTCTCTGATTGTTGGTGAAAAATGCCATGACTGTTGTGGTCATGTGAGGCCCAGCTGTGTACATTTTCTAAAGGGTAATAATCTTAAAAAAGAGACCTCTTTTCAATCACAGAGAGAGCCTCCATTTAATTGTATTTAGATGCTTGTGTGTCACTGAATAACTGTCAAGCATCTTTTTTTCTCCCCTAACCAGACTGAGTTGGAGAACATAGAGGCAACACAAGGGATGTCTTCTGAGACCGCAGTCACTTTCCTGTCTCGTCTCATGGCCATGGTAGACGTGCTGGTGTTTGCCAGCTCCCTGAACTTCAGTGAGATCGAAGCAGAGAAGAACATGTCATCAGGAGGCCTTATGAGGCAGTGCCTCCGCCTCGGTGTGTGCTTGTTTGTCTATCTGTTCAGTGTTAACTACAATTCAAACAACTTGCTCTTGCATTAGACCCACAGCTTCGTGGCCTCATTCAGAAATCCTAAAGCTACTGCTATTATCGGAGGTGACAAATCTGTTGATTAATTTTTCAGCGGTTCAGTCTTGAAGGAACATATTATGCTCTTTCTATTTCCCCAGATGACAGGTTTAAATTGCTTTGTCTGACATTGCAAAAGTATATATATGTTCAGTTCAAAAAGGTTCTACTGTATATTTATTATTTAATTTTACCTGCTGGAAAATGTTGAATTTAGCATCTTTGCTAGATAAAGTTAAAGATGTGAAAAATGCATTTCTCAATTTGTTTGAGACTGAGAAATACCCCTGAAAAAAATATCTTAAAAAAGGGAAAACTAATTGATTCAAAGCTATTTTTGAATTCTCTCAACTGAAATGTTGAATATGATGGAAATTCTTGTGAATTAGCTGGAAGCAGTGAGATGACATTGACTCGCATAGGACCAAAAAAAAAAGAAAAAAAGATTTGACCTGAAATATGTTTTAAAAATAGAAGTGTTAACTGGAAAACAACTTCATTTAAAAAATAGTACAAGCAGCAGTATCCCTCCTCAGCTCCTACCATTTGTTTGTCACAATGCATGAGCAGCGGCTCTTTGTCTCTCTATGGCGCCGGTTCTATGCAGACAAGTATTCATTGTTTACATTCAAGTGACCTGTTTGAAACACTCCTCTGTTTTGACATCTAGTGCAAGGCATTGATGAGGTCAGTCAGTCCCTGATTACACATTTGACCTACAGTATGACTCATTATCCAGCACAGAGAAAGTCTCTTGTATCATATGATCCCTGAGTCTAACTGTTAAACTTCTTCATAATATCGTGTGCACCAACTGTACTTGTACTAGGCAGGGATGTTAGAAGATCCAGAGGCAGAGTAACACTCTCCAGATTGACAATCTTTTAAAGTTTTATGTAGTACATTGCAAACAATGACTCTTTAGCCATTTGACATAAAATGGTTGTGTTTTGATCGTCGGCTGTTTAAGTAGTGCTTCTCAAAGATACTGGACACATGGGGGCTTCAGGGTGTCAAATATACAAATTAGTTGTTTTTATAGTAGCTTATATTTTTGGGGGTTTTGCACTGTTTGCTGATGAAAGAGCAAGTCATCAGTGACTCTCTTGTTTCTGTGTTAGAACCAAAGAACTCGAAGTGCAAATGGAGGACACAACATCCTTGTCCATTGCCTTATCTTGTCATTTTAAAGTCCTGACCAATCGGCTGGTGCGATGCCTTTTGTTCCTGTATTTCTCTGCATTTCTTGTAAAAACTGTAGTAAAGGCTTCCCTCTTTTAATGCCAAAGTCCACTCTGCTTCGGTTGGTCAGCCCCTGTGGGCTGATCACGACCCACCCACTGTTCTCCATTTGTTCTGCTAAAATTTTAATTTAAAGAAACCAGAGCATCAGACAGAAAGTTAAAATATGCCCCTGAGCTAAGGGTGCTGTGCTGGATGAAGACCACTTTTAAAATAGATGTTCTTTTGTTGTGGCAAATAGTAATCTTTTGAGAACAGGCAGTGCAAGAAACATCATATAAAAACACTTCAATATCAAAATTGACTGTTTGTCAGACACATAACTTGCTCTGATCTCATACCTCCACCTCACCTCTTGTATTGGCTGAGGAATAAACCGTCAAACTAAGCCGCATGTAAATCACTGATGAAAATATTGATCACTTCTGTTGTGGTAGTAGCCATTATATGATACTCACATGTTTCCTCTCTGCGTAAATCAGTATGCTGTGTGGCAGTTAGGAACTGCCTGGAGTGCAGGCAGAGACAGAGAGATCGGAGTTGCAAGTCCTCGTTAACCAGCTGCAAGTCGCAGGACAGCCTCCACAGTGCCTCCACTGCCAGCAAGGTACCAGACACACACAAAATGAAATACACGACGTCCTGCAACACTTACAGCCAGACACAGAAACATACATATGTATGACACCTCGCTATTAATGTTTTATACGCTATTCTTAGCAGGATCCAGACAGACTTCTGCAGGATGTAGACATCAATCGTCTTCGAGCTGTGGTTTTCAGAGACGTGGTAAGGATGTGTGTTTGTGTATTTTTAGCATCTAAAACATTTTTTTGGTCACGGATACAGTGCTAAAAGTGTTTTTTGACTGAAATTTCTTTGCGCTTGTGTTGTTTTGCTGTAGGATGACAGTAAGCAGGCTCAGTTTCTTGCGCTGGCAGTCGTTTACTTTATCTCAGTTCTCATGGTGTCCAAGTACCGGGATATTTTGGAACCCCAGCGTGAGATTGGCAGGTCCACCAGCCTATCGGGAAGAAGCATCCGCCAAGAGATAAACTCCCCAACCAGTACAGGTGATTCTCGTTTTTTCATTTTGCTGCAATATCATCTTGGATTGCTCAGCAATGACTCATCATTGTAAGGTTGGCGGGAACACCGACTCCAGGCAAAGTAGAATACATTTATCAAGGATATGAAATTATTCAAACTAAAAAGGGAGGGAGAGGAAGTATGAGCAGCATTACACAAACAAGGAGAAATGGCAAAAAATGAAATCTTGGAAAAATACCTTGTAGAATTGCTGGTCATAGAGATTGTTTTTGTGCAATTCTACAATCATTTATATCTTAAAACAAAAAGGGAGATTTAATCCTTTATTCGTGTCTCCTTGACCTAGAACACCCATCCAGCGCCTTCTCAGATCGTGACAAACAGACCCCCACCCCAGTGGATGACTCTCCGCGGGCTGGCCTCCCCCACACAGACTCGGGCATCGGAGAGGAGGGCCATGTGGCTGGATCCTTGAATGGCTCGGAGATGGGTCTGGGGCTTGGCTTAGGCCTGGTGGGGAGAGAGACGGATAGAGACAGAGACAGAGACATGGGAGGCGTAGGAGGAGGAAGTGGGGGAGGAGGTACAGATCTGTTGTGCAGTCTGTCGTCTGATGTTCAGAGGTCACAGGAGAGCCTACTAGATTCTCCCCACAACCCCAGCTCCAACCCCAACTCCAACCAAGGCCCGCCTTCGTCCATCTCCAGCATCAGTCAAACAAACAAAGGCATCAACGTTAAGGTCGGCAATTGATATCATCATTCAGTCCAGACTGCTTAGATATGTTCAAATACTATAAAAACACTATTCAATATGTATATTAAGATATTTCTTCTGTGAACATCCAATGTGCAGTATACTTTAATATGTACATTCTAGTTATAGAATTTCTAATTGTCATGTACCCTATAGTAGTGAGGTCTCCTTAGGCACTTTCATATCCTTATTAATAATCATGCTACCTCTGTGTATCGAGCTGTTTCATTGTAGTTGAATAATAAGAATGAAACCAATATCTTTTCATAATGCTTATTTCACATTTGTAGTTATGTTGTATTAAAGCACGCATGCTTTTCACATCGATAGTACATTTATAGGTCCCTGCTCACATAAAATATTAAGCTTCTTTTTGTTTCTTAGAATCTTTCAGAGGCATAATGTTTTGCGGCATAAGGGACATTAAAGCCTAATGGAAACCAAATTTACTAGTGTCACATTACGTAGGTCACCAGGTTTGTTGCTTTCATCAAAATGCAGGAGATCCTGAAGAGCTTGGTGGCGGCTCCCATTGACGGCGCAGAGTTGGGACAGGAGTCCGGCCCAACGCCCTATCACCCAGACCCTGCCTTGAAGACACATCCAATGCTGCCCATGCAGTTCCACTCATTTGACAGGTGAGTCCAGCTTCTGTTTGGTATAAAAGGTGCATAAAACAGGTAGAGAAACAGCAGTCAGCTCAGTCTTCCACATCCATCAGTTATTATCAGTTATCAGTTATTATTGCCAATTACTGCCAATACAGATACGGACAGATACGGTTTACCTGCTATTTTCCATCACAGCCATACCCATAGATTCATCACCTATATTACAAAGAGGTTTAGATTAATGCCTTTTGTCCAGACTTTTATTACACAGACTGCCCAATAAGTGATAACGTGCTGCAATCTCCTGCGCATCAATTAGTCTCTCCGATCCTGATCTGTCACAGTCTCTAAGAGCTAAGTTATTGATTGAGGACACTGTGCATAATTGATCATTGATGCTGCTCGGCATCCATCTCCAACATCTATGTCCACAACATGTAACAAATCTGTCTTCAGATAGGCTTGATATATCTAATCCATCTTCTCATGTAAATTACAAATATCTCTCCACTGAAAAAAAATCTAATTATCTTCGTTTTAATAATAGGGATGTCTGCTCAGATATCTGTTTTTAACAGTCACAGCTGTAATGCCCATGCGTTTTACATTTATATGCGCACCATACCAATTTCATTTAACTGTATATATTTTCATTTAGAAAGGTCATTTTTAGAGAAGCTCTTGTGACGTGGAGACATCTATGTCTGAGTCCTGTCTCTATACAAAGTGTCCAATTTTAAAAAGATTTGTGAATAAACAGCTTATGCATACGACAACTAAACTATGAATAATTAATTTGCTTCAAAAAATTTAACAACAGGCAAAGACGTGCTCTTTTTATTGCTATGGTACCAAACCAACAGTGGATAGTTGGTCCATCTGATGTTGTGACTTCAATGGCAGCTGAAGTCACAACTGTCTGTTCATGTCGCCACACACTGCAGACGTGGGCTGACACAAGCCAGTATATCACAGTAGTGTGTCAGTTTGCCTAATACCTTTGTGTCTTATCTTTTACAGGAGTGTTGTGGTTCCAGTGAAAAAGCCACCACCTGGCAGCCTGTCAGTCAACACAGTGGGCACACCCACCACCAGTGGAGCAGCCACTGCAGGCAGCACACCAAACATTTTTGCTGCTGCAACAGCAACACCCAAGAGCATGATCAACACTACAGGTGGGAGATTACACACAGATGGTGCAGTCATAAATATACTTTCTCCTCAAACCTATGTCTATATCTTTTAGGTTTTTCTGCACTGTCACTGTTCAGTGTGTAGAATGAGACGTAGCCAACAGAGATCTGCAGAATGACAGAGACTTTGTGTAACTCCACAACTCAAAGTCTGCTCAATAAAGCAGGAACGAGTTTCTTGTCTTAAATCCTTAATTTCACTGTGAACCTGGAGATCTTTTGAGGATTAGCTTTAGTCTATTAGGGGCCAGATGAATGAGGTTTCATACATCACAGCAAATCTATGAGGTGCAAGTTTACATTGCTCTCAATTAACACTCCCTGCATCAAGAAGAGATGAAGAGAAAAAAAAAAATACAAGTGTATGTTAACAACGTGAGATACAAATAGACATCAGCTGACATGCATTGTGGCTAAATTTATTTGTATTCAACTCTCTGTCAGCCTAATGGGCATATTGTGCTGTATATATATGTTATATATACATAATGGACAAGAAGGAGGATTTCTTCCTTGGAATCGATTCTGTATATTGATTACAAAGCTATTTTCACAAACCATTGCCAGAAGACGAGCATGAGTATGTCCAGTGAAATACAGTCCAAATTGAATTTGTTTGTTGTTACTAATACTAATATACATACAATGTTGCATACAAAATGTTTCCATGCTTGATTGATGATTTATGTATTATTTCTCATCACTTTCCTCCCTGTCTCTTTGCCTTATCCAGGAGCCACAGATTCTGCTTCCTCATCATCCTCCTCCTCCTCATCATTTGTTAATGGTGCGACTAGTAAGAATCTGCCAGCAGTGCAGACAGTGGCTCCCATGCCAGAGGACACCATGGAGAATATGAGGTGCATGCTCTCACCATCTCCAATCTTTTCAATCACTCAGTTTCCTCCCACGTTTTCTTTTTTTTTCCTCCTTTTGGATTTTGTTCATGTTGATTTGTCTGCTTTCTTGTGTGCCTGTCCCTTTTCCACGTCATTCCAGTCCCTTCATCCTTCCCAAAGAACGCTCACAGTTCACTTAAAAAATCATTACTGACATCGAAAGTTAAATGAGTTTTTTTGAAGAAGAACTGTTGGTGTCAGGGGTGCGCCTAGATTTCTTTTTCCAGCCTTAAGTAACAAATACCAATCAGTCACAGTAGTTGTTTGAGGATCTTTGGAGATGCGAAAGAATCCTATGTCCTGATAAAATAATCAGCCAGCAAGATGGCAACTAAGATACTAAAGTTGAGGCGTCAGTGGGTGATGCCACAGTTGTTGCATTCATAGTCTGTGAGTTGTGGAAAGTCACATTTAATTAATTAAATGCAAGATAATTGCATCCCTACCGTGCAGTATATACATAGACTGTAAAAGAGTTTTGAGCTGTAATTGATATAAATTAGTTTTTGCACATGAATCTCATTTAATTACTGAATTGGTGATGGCAGTATAATTTTGCGGATTCACTTAACTGGAAAATTGCCCTTTGTCCTTTTGGATGAACTCAATTCATTTGCTTGCTACCAACTGAAGCAATTCATTAAAGTTTGTTCCTTTTTTCAGTGTAGAATTGCATCGCCAGACAAATGTGCAGGAGACGTAGATTTTGAAAATCATTTTTGGTGTCTATTATCGACAGACGCAGTGCTCAGTACGTTTTGTCAGAACTGAATAAACCTACAACCAGTCGGAGGAACAAGCGTGAAGAGACAAAATGTTAAATGTTAAAAAAAATACCTTTTAAATAAACCACCAAGTTCTATCAAGTGCTCACTTGATAACCAGGTCAAAAGACAATTTTGCATCAGCTCCTGCCATCTTGGTTTGTTACAAAAATGATTGTTTCAACCATTGTATCCAACCTTTCCCTAATTAGGAACGTTACTGTAATAGCATTGACTCAGACTAAACTGAGTGAAAATCCGTTTCAGCAGGAAGAAGGTCGGATGCCTTCTGTGAAAGGAAATGAAACATGAGTTCTCAAAGTCATCTCACTTTCAGGCTAGATATTGGCTAATATTATCAGTTCTTCAGTCGCTCTTATTTGATGCTGTCATGCACACACACCACTAACACATCTCACTCAGCCAACACTACGGCACTCTTCATCACTGGCATGGCGGTTGTGTTTTAATGTCCTAATTTATATTATACAGTAGAATGCGACTCCACCAGCACTTCAGAGAACATGTAAATGAAATTGTCATTAACGTGAATCTGTGTCTTGTTTTAGTTTGCACACTGTATTAGAGTCACCAATAGAATATAGGACAAAGCTTTTACAAATAAGGAAATGGCCTTAAAAGAGAAAGTTATTAATTTAAACTTTGTATCAACTTGTACTCTGAACATTTCTTTCAATGTTAGCAGATAAAGGTGCACACACATTAGAGTGGGTGGGTGTGTTTCGGTGCTTATGCACCTTAATCAGTGTGCATGTCTGTAAGTGTGTTTTTGAATGTGTGGTTTGTATTGCAGTGCCTATTGTGAGGTGGCGCAGTGTGCGCTGCGCAGCGGTCAGACGCCCCCTGAGCTCAAGTCTTTTAGCTCTCTGGCAGGCTTCCAGGCAGCTCCCCGAGATGCAGGACAGTGTTTTAGGCAAGGAGATACTCGTCCTGTCCCCATGCCCCTCCTTCTGCCCCACCTCCACCACACACTCTCCGCTATGCCTAGCAACTACTAAATGTTCCCAGTACACCTTGCAAGGAAGGGCAGACCTTCTTGCTTCAGCAAGATGACAGTTTGTTGCACTTTTGTTTTAGGCCAGCAGATTATATTCTCACACCTTTACAATAACACAGTTTAGTCTGTAACTTCTTGCATGGTTGTCTTCACACACTAACCCTAAATGCCAACTCAGATTGTTTTAACCCTTACTGCAGCTTTTGCAAATATCACTCATCTGATACCATCAACAGGTTAAAACAAATACATAGATAAAAGGACACATGAGTGTCCTTTCAGCCAGAAATCCCATGCTTAAAAGGACACAAGTATGAACCTAACTGCCATCACAGCTTCATATGTTAGTCTGCTGTGATATAAAATTATGGACACACTTTGTCTGTTTTTTCTTTCATCTCATTATAAAGGAGGCCCAAAGAATTTCTGTTGATCCATTTATCTAATTTTGGTCTAATGTGTTTCCTCTCCTCTGTTTATTACATAATGACAGTTTGAAAAAAAAATTCTTCTCCAAAAAATCTTTCCTGTTTTTTTAAATTTCTTTATTTAATCTAGTTTTATTGGTTTATTAAATAGACAGATGGATCTATAAATTACATTAAATTAATAGATTTACTGTGTCTGGGATGAAAAATCCTGTGTACAACACTTAGGGAAAAAAAGAGATCAGATTACAAAGCATTGACGCCTTTGTTTTCCTTTTTTTCTTTCACTTAGAAAAGTTAGAATCACGTTTTCGTTCCCTTAGGTTCTACATCTATAAATTGTGCAGATCCTAGCAGCAGTGCAATTGTGTGAAAATGAAAGTACACCCTCTTTTAATTCTAAAGTTTCATGTATCAGGGCATTATAAAAAAAATTATCCGGTACACACCTGTTCTTAAAATTAGGTAAATAGATATTAACAACAACATATGAAGTAAAATATTACACCCTGTCATCATATGTCTTTACAAAAACATTTTCTACATGAAAAGTGTTCTTATAGAGAAGAGTTGATGAAGTGATCATCAGTAAGTGTGAGCAGCACTATAAAAGCAGAAGTTTTGGCCGTTCACATATCTGTTAACACAGTGCCAACGAGAAAAGACATCAGCAGCGATCTTAAAGAAGCAGTTGTTGCTGCCCATCAATCTGGGAAGGGTCATAGGGCCATTTTTAAACAATTTGGAATCCATCATTCTACAGTAAGAAAGATTATTCAAGTGGAAAACTTTCAAGACACTTAACAGACGACCACACAAGCTAATCCCAAAATATGAGAATTAATCAGAGAAACTAATTAATTTCCCAAGAGCTACTGTGCATCGCAGACTCTACAAACCTCAGTTAGCATGTTAAATGTTGAAGTTGATGAAAGTACAATTTGAAAAAGTTTGGCTTTTTTTTTAAAGTTTTCAAAAAGAGAAAGCATCTTCTTCTTAAAAAGAAAAAACAACATGGCAGAACAGCTTAAGTTTGCAAAGTTGCATTTTAACAAATTACTTCTGGAGCAATGTTCTTTGAACAGATGAGGCCAAATGGATATTTTTGGCTATTATGTACAGCAGCAAAAAACAAACACACTATATAAGCATAAACTGAGTCACTGAGTCCACCATGAGCTCCTCTGTATACCAATCTATTCTAAAGTCAAATGTGAGGCCACCTGTCCGAAAGCTAAAGCTTGGCTGAAATTGGTACATGAAAAAGGACAAAGATCTCAAACACAGCAGCAAATCCACAACAGAATGACTGTAAAAGAAAAGGATCAAGGTGTTGCAGTGGTCCAATCAAAAGTCCAGACCTCAACCCAACAGAAAGGCTGTGGCTGGATCTTAAGACAGCTGTGCATAAATGGTGCTTTGGAACCTGAATGAACTGGAACAATGTTCAAAGAAGAGTGGGCCAAAATTCCTCCACAGTGATGTGAGAGACTGATAACATCATACTGAAAATTATTACCTTTGTCCTAAATTATTAAAAAGTTTTTGCTGCTAATATTATTGAATCCTAAGGTGTACTTCATTTTCCACAAGTTGCGTCTGCATTTCGCGTAAATTTTTTATTTTAGTAAATTATGACAGTATGTGTCCTGCGTTGTTGCTCATCTCAGGTTGTATTTACCTTGTTTTACAGCCTGATAACAACCAGATAGATTTTTTATGTCCACATACATAGAAACCGGAGAACTGAACGAGAGTAGTTTTTACTATGACTTAACATATTGTTTCTTTAAAATACGATCACGGCAGAACCTTATTGTCAGTTGTTTGTTCATCATGAATATATGAGGGGAAACAAATTAGATCAGACTGAGGAAATGGATTACCAGAATCCTCAGGGCGAAATGCACAGTAGTTTCTCTATGCACATTAAAAGGGACTAGCATAGTTTTGCAGCATATAAAAGGCAAGTCAAGATGCAATGCAGTATCTGGATGCATTTTGCATTTTTAAAAGATATTTCTTTCAGGTTTAGCTTTTAGTGCTCTTGCTTCACTCATTCCACAATGCTGAGTTGAATAGCTCTCCAAGTAGCTTTAAAACCGCAGTACCATCAACCCTTTCTTGCCAGTACTAACCCAGATTAAGCATATTTCAGGTTCTGTCATTTTTTGTGTGTGTCTTTGTCCATTTCACACCTATTTCTATGTCTCTCATCTGCCTTATTTTTCCTACTCTTTACTTCCTCCCTTGTTCAAACCTGTCCCTGCTAATTACTTTTCATGCATGTTTTTCTTGCTCTCTTTCTCACCCACCGTATATCCCCTGAGTTTTTACCCTCATCTTGTATGTTGCTTATTTTATTTTCACTCCTTTTCCTCTCACTTTTTCTCTCGCTTGTTTCTTCCGCAGCATCACCACCAAGCTGGAGCGAGCTTTGGAGAAGGTGGCCCCCCTGCTGAGGGAGATTTTTGTGGACTTTGCTCCCTTCTTGTCCAGGACGCTGCTGGGTAGCCATGGGCAGGAACTGCTCATAGAAGGTACAGGTGCTGTACACGGCTCCTTTTCCTCTAAATGGCGTCTCTCTGTGGAGTCTCCTCATTCACTGTCCTTCACTGCAATGTCTGTGTGAGAGTAAGACTGAGAGTGAAGTGGATGTGTGGCTGTGTGAGGATGACTGAGTGAATGTGTGTCTTTGACGTGGCTGCTTCACTCATTTGCCAAGCAGGTATGAAGTCAGTATCTTACACTTTCAAATTAGCTAGATAGGCATTTCAATATTGTTAGATGAGATTACAATTATTATTAAAATTATTTGAATTTCAGAGTGTTTTGCAGACCTCTCTGTACCCACCTGCTTCCTGGTGTCCTGTTTTTGTGATCCACTGTCTGAGTGTTGAGTTTTTGTCTCCTTCCTTTCTCACTTTCCTCCTCCTTCTCCCTCCTTCCTCTTATTCTCAGCTGTTCTTGTCTGTCCTGTAGCATGCTTTTAATGAATTTGACTATGATGACTGTATACCACTGCAGAAACCTCTGACACTTCAGTAACTTATTTGATGATATTTTTGTCTCGCAATGATGACTTTGTTTGAGCCGCAGAAAAATAAAAAGAGCCTCCTGACTGTGCCGTTTGTGTCTGTGCTGCAGGTCTGGTGTGTATGAAGTCCAGCACATCCGTGGTGGAGCTCGTAATGTTGCTCTGTTCTCAGGTTGGTGACCCATCGCCTGTCGGTCTTTGCACTGCCCTCACTCTTAAGATCCATTTGGTCAAAGCCTGAATGATTGTGTTCAGTGTGTCCCTTTTCGAACTCATTCTGATTTTTTGTTTGTTTTGCAATACCTGTTATGACTGGCAATGCTTAACCCACACAGGAAGCTGTGGAGTTATTGATCTGCCCCGTAAAGCAGGGCTGACTCCGTAATGAGCGCATTGCAGATGTAATATAATATGACTGTATACCCATTATTCCGATATAATTGTTCCTCAGCAATATCAAGGCCGAAAAACATGTTCTTAATTTTCTTAAACCATTTTTACCTTGAAAAATGAATAAATCATTCAAACCTCACATCTTGATTAATATCAAAGATTATTCAGCTGATTTAGCTCACTTGCATTCAAAGACAGCGTCTCAGTTTTACTGAATAATGTTAAAAAGACAGGATCACACTCAAGGATGAGACTCACCATTACAGAGCTTTCCTGGGATGGTTCGGGTGACCAGTTTTCTTTCAAGTGTCTCCCATCTTCTCCCTGTTTTGTTGGATTCTGGTTCATTAGAGCTCTTGTTCTCGAAGTTCTTTCCTTTTGCTCGTCCTTTTTTTCTCCTCAACTCTACCACAGCCTCTGCTGTCTTTTCTTCTTTCTTCCTGCTCCACCTTCACTCGCACCATCAGGCACTTCTGCTTTTCAGGCCAATTTTAACTCAAAAGTGTTTCAGTAGCAACTGCTTTCATCTTCTGCCATTCCCCGCTCTGCCCTTTCGTCCCACCACTCCCTTTCCTTTTTGTCTCCCTTCCACTCTTCTGGGTGGCTGCTCGTCAGCATGTATAGTATTACCACTGGCTCCGGCCTTGTCTGCCATTAGAAGCCCGGGAGAGTGTACTCGAGCCCAGAAATCGATCCTCTGGGTGGTGGGGGTGTAACAGGAGATAGCTTTAAGAGCCAGAGGAGCTAATGGAACTCTGATAGTTTCAGGCTTTCAGCAACACTGTTATCCTGCTCAGAAGTCTCCACTCCCCTATGCATGAAAAACAGGAGACACTCACTAATGCTTCGATGGATGCATTCTCATCGACACTTAGAATTCTAAATGTGCTTCTTCATCTTTATGTGCACCTATTTTGTGGGAGTGTTCACTGTTCACGCTGATAAAACTGTACAGTTTCTTTTGAATAGTTTTTTTTTTTTTCAACTTTACACTTCTTTCGTTTTGATAGACTGATTAGCCACAACATGTTGCTTAGCTCCCTCCAGTCATTCTTTGATGATATAACAATAATTGGAATGAAGAATAGCAATTCAATTCAATTCAGTTTTATTTATGAAGCATCAAATCACAACAAATTCCATCTCAAGGCACTTCAAATATACAGTCCAATTAGAGTCATTGTCATTGTAATCCAGTTATAATCCAATCAAATACAATTTATTGAATTCAAAATTAGTCCAAGTCATACAAAGCCAATTTTTTTTTTTAAAAGTGGCCTCGCCAAGGAAACTAACAGATTGCATCAAAACTTCTCTTCAATCCAATCCTCCGTCCTGACAGTGGAGAGAAAAAATCCCATTTAACAGGAAGAAACCTCTGGCAGAACCAGATTGAGGGAGGGCGGCCACCTGCCTCAACCAGCTGGGGGTTGAGAGGACAGGGAAGAGAGGACAACAAACCTTGCCTACCTGCTAAGAAAGAAACATAATGACATGACAACAATAATGTTGTATGTACGTGGATAGTAAAAGAGAGCAGAGTGAGTGCATCATGGGAGGTCTCCCAGCAGTTTGTGCCTATAGCAGCATAACTATGGGATGTTTCAGGGTCACCTGAGCCTTCCCTAACTATAAGCTTTATCAAATAGAAACGTTTTAAGCCTAATCCTAAAGGTAGAGAGGGTGTCTGCTTCCTGAACCTAAACGAGCAGCTGCTTCCACAGAGAGGGGCCTGATAACTGAAGGCTCTGCCTCCCATTCTGCTTTTAGAAACTCTGGGAACCACAAGTAAACCTGCAGTTTAAGAGCAAAGTGCTCTGTTGGGAAAATATCTAACAATGAGTTCTTGAGATATCTAAGATATGATGGAGCTCGGTCATTAAGAGCTTTATATGAGAGACTTTTAAATCCTATTCTGAATTTAACAGGGAGCCAATGAAGAGAAGCTAAAACTGGAGACGCATGATCTCTCCTGTTAGTTCTCATCAGAATTTTTGATAGTCTAATAATAAAGAATTACAGTATTCCAATCTTGAAGTAACAAATGCATGGACCAGTCTATACACACAGTGCTTATTCTGGCTGGATTTACCATCTTGTCTTTCCAGGTATTTGATTAATGACATTACCCTAAAACATTGTATTTTTATCTTTAAACTCTGAACTGGATTTCCAGAAAATTTACTTAAAACGTATATAAATGATCTGCACGATTATTTTTGTGCACTCAGGAGTGGCAGAACTCCATTCAGAAGAATGCTGGACTGGCCTTCATTGAGCTCATCAATGAGGGAAGGTAATCCATCACACTGAATGATTATCACTTCACACAAGCCCTTGCGATTCACTTATTAACTCTAGTTGTCAGTGCTTTACAACAGTCAGGTGTAATAGTGCCCTAATGAGAGCCTTAACGTGATAAGTGCACGGTGGTGTGTGTATTCAGCTGGAAGTGCAGAGTTTAAAGCTGATATGTGCTGGATAAGTGCTTTGTTACTGTATCAGTACGAATCTTGGAATAAGAAGATGTGCACATCTGCATACATGAGTGTTTTCTGAAATAGTACAACAATCTGTTACATTTAATCTAGTAGAAGGTGACTTTTTTCTCTAAATGAGGACATCAGTGGCATGTTTTTTCATTCTGTCGCCTCTCACATATTTCTCCCTCTTTTGCCAGACTACTGTGTCATGCCATGAAGGATCATATTGTGCGTGTTGCCAACGAAGCAGAGTTCATCCTGAATAGACAGAGGGCTGAGGATGTGCACAAACATGCTGAGTTTGAGGTAAATGCGCAGAGTGCCATCTTTGTTTGTCATGCTGCTATTTGTAGGCCATGGGAAGTGGCTGTAAGTCAACTGATATTACAGATGGTAAACAATAAATGCGCTGACTTTTTTTTTTTTCTCTCATAGCTTTCTGTAAACAGTGATAGTCTCTTAAAAGTGTTTCAGATTTAAATTCTGCACCGACCTGTTGTGAAAAGTGTAAATTGTTCTCAATCTAAAGCTTCAGTGCTTTTGCACTGCTGATGTCTGACTGGGATCTTGCTTTGTATCTGACCGTTTCTGTTCCTCGTTAAACTCTTTATCTGCCAATCCTCAGTCCAACTGTGCCCAGTATGCTGCAGACCGGAGAGAGGAGGAGAAAATGTGTGATCACCTCATCAGCGCTGCTAAGCATAGAGATCATGTGACTGCCAATCAGCTGAAACAGAAGATCCTCAACATCCTGACCAATAAGCATGGAGCATGGGGGACAATGTCACAGAGGTGAGCAGAGCATGCTAGGGTACTGTGGGTCGGATTGTACCGTGGAACATTTTCAGCTTGCAATTACTATACACAAGCATGTCTTTTCAGTGAAGACGTTGTGAGATCGAGCACACTGAGAATGTTCTTTGACTTTGTAGATGATAAGAGGGAAGCATTAAACCAACAAAAAGCGGGAATTTTCAATCAAAACCTGATCCTACCGTGTATATGAACCAAAGGAAGAAATGGAGTTGGCTCTAAACATCGAAGCTGCCTGGTAGCTGTGTGAGACTGATTTAGCACACTCATGCACACTCATTAAATCTGTGATTGCTCATTATGCAGGTCTGCCTCCAGGCTCACAGCTACAATAAGGATGTGAAAGAGCTGGAGGACGTGCGGCATCTGAAGTCTGTCTTCCTCAATGTCACTGTTGATGAAGTAAATTGCTTACTTCAGTGGGCCCCCAATTATGGCAGATTCTTTATCTTATACTTTTGTAGTTTTGTGACGTTATTCTGTTTGCGCAGTTAAAGGCTGGGACTTCTTGATGCTCCAGTTCCATTTTTCATCTGTGAAAGCTCTCTGACCTCAGTCTGAGAGGCGCACAATTCAGCAACATTTTTCTGGAATAAGGATAGAGTTTTGATTTGCTTTGTCAAGAAAAAAAAGATGTTTATTTCACTTCAAGTTCTTTGGCATTAAATATTTTAACTTTGCTCTGCTTATTGAAGACTCTCAGTCGCTCTTGCATGGTTTAAACCTAAGCTTTTCATTTTCTATCTGTTTTCATAAGTCAATTGTTTTGTGATTTCTTAAACCTAAATTTAGTTATTGGTACATGCAGAGTTGGATGAGATACTGCTGTACTTTATCCCAATAATCACCAAAGGAAATTAGTTATGGAGGTTGCTTAGATAAATGTTATTTGTAGCTTCATCTTCATCTAAATTACCACTAATTTCTTCATGTTTGCACCTTCCCTTTTATGTTTCCAGCCAATTACATGACTTCTGGCGCCTGGACTACTGGGAGGATGACCTGAGGAGGAGACGAAGATTTGTTCGAAACGCCTTTGGATCCACACACGCTGATGTTTCACTAAAAGCTCTGGATGACTACAGTCAGTATTCCATACCGATACAGAGACGTTGAGCTCATTCCATACCTGCTTGTAACGCCCTCTCATGAAGACTCTCGTTAACACTCTCAAACAGGTACAGAAGAGGACGAGGATGGTATAAAGTCGAAGAAAACTTTCCGCAGCCAGTCAGTGGTCACCCAGAACCCGGAGGCAGAGTTGATGCTGGAAGGAGACGATGATGCTGTCAGTCTGCTGCAAGAGAAAGAAATTGATAACCTCGCTGGTAAGATGTAAACACATAAAGACGCACAAACGAGCATCATAGTTTCTGTCCTGCTAAACGGTGAACTATCTATAACTCTTGTTTTTAGTACGTTTCCATCCAAGACTTTTTACCTCCAAAGGCAAGTCAGATATTCGAAAACTTTTCGCAGCTGCACTAACCCACAGCTGATTTATCTCTCTTACAAAGATGAAGTGATCATGTACTGAAAAACTGATTCTAATCGAAATCTAACCTTATTTAATCTGGTAATCACTCGCTGAATTTCAGCCTGACGGTTCAATTGCAACAGCAAGCAAAGCAAAAAAATGCAAATAAATGATCAGTCTTAACTGACATCACTTGTCTGTGATTCTTTTCACGTCTCTGTATAATAAGCCAGCTTTAGTCCGTCTTATGAATAGCTCAAGTAATAATACCTGAATTATGCCTTCACCCACCCCCAGGCCCTGTGGTGCTGAGTACTCCAGCTCAGTTGGTAGCGCCAGTGGTGGTTGCCCGAGGCACTCTTTCGATCACTACGACTGAGATCTACTTTGAAGTTGATGAAGACGATCCTGCTTTCAAGAAGACGGACGCTAAAGTGAGAGCCAGCAATCTTAAGATGAATGCACAGAAAGACTCTAGAGAAACATAAAACTTAGAATATGAGGGACAGAATTGTGCTTGTATTGTTTCACTTTTGAACATTCATCCTGGACAGGTTCTGGCTTACACAGAGGGTTTGCACGGCAAATGGATGTTCAGTGAGATCCGAGCCGTGTTCTCCAGACGTTACCTCCTGCAGAATACCGGATTAGAAGTTTTTATGGCCAACAGAAGTGAGTCTGCAGAGCTCTTCTTATGCAATTAAATCAGTGATCAACTTTTCGTTCAGAATGATGTGCACCTCTCATTTAGCACAGCATTAAGTGAACGATTGGCTATGAGTGTGTTTTTGACATGCTGACTGTGTCTTGTCTTGTCACCTCTCCAGCATCTGTGATGTTTAACTTCCCCGACCAGGCCACTGTGAAAAGAGTGGTCTACAGCCTTCCACGGGTGGGGGTGGGAACGAGTTATGGACTACCACAAGCCAGGTACATACGAGGTTTAGTTAGGTGTTCGCCCACTCCGTCTTAGAATGGCAAAAAATGAATAAAAGAAAAAAAATTCACTCAGCTCGTGTGTTTGCATCTCAGGCGTATTTCCTTGGCCACCCCACGTCAACTCTTCAAGTCGTCCAACATGACGCAGCGTTGGCAGAGGAGAGAGATCTCCAATTTTGAGTACCTCATGTTTCTTAACACAATTGCAGGTAAAGTGCTGTCATTCTGCTTAATCTGTTAGTCTCTAAATAATTAATTTTATTGTCAACATTCATCTCAAATATGATACATCCTGTTTGCTTCATTTTTGCTCTTTCTGATGTGTGATGTGGGCATTTATTTGCTGTGATGATGTACAAAGTGTGACGTTATTTTGCTGCTTCGACAGTTTCTATTGTGGTATGGTGTTAAAAATTAATAACTGCGCAGCATTAAAGTGCAGCTATATCTCATTTGTGTATGTCTACATTGCCAGTCTATCAAGACACTTCATTGCAATATTTAGATACAGAATTTTTAAGATATTAGATAAGATCATTTCTTATGAGCGGCTAATGGATTTCGGAAGTTTTCCACATATGGGCTAACCTTGAAAATTTCACAATGTTATGCACAGTTCTCCACAAAAACAAAAAAAACCCACATTTACATAAGAATTTACACCCTTGTGACACTCACAGATGAACTCTGCTGCATCTCTCAGTGCTCCATGGGATGCTCGATTAACTTGTAAGGGGATCCCCCTGTGTCTGATAAAAAGGCATCTGAAATTAAAAGACACACACCCTCTATTTAATCTCTCACAAGAACATTGCAGCAGCTCTTTAATCTCCAAAATTAAACCTATTAACAGACTTCCAGTATCTACCTGCTCATCGAAACTGCATAATCAGGAACAAAGAACCTTGATCAGACTTGTAGCCAACAGGCCATTGATAAATACCTTATAAATAAGATCTTGATTATTTTGTGCTCCGAAATGTACAGTGTACAGATGGATGGCCATCAGTGCAGCCCTCCCATCAATCGGGTCCTTATTTCGGAGTGGTCTAACAGAATTATTCCCTACTAAAAGGAACATGACTGCCTGCTGGAAATTTGCTAAAAAGCACTTGGAAGAGAAGCAAAAATCCTCTGAAATGTAGAACAAACAATCTGACCACCTTTCACATTTGTGTGTGTGGCGCAAACCGGGCATTGAGCATCAGCTCATTAATACCATCCCTACAGTAAAACATGGCGATTGCATCAACATCCTGTGGGTTTGTATTTGTCAGGCACATGGGGGCTGGTCAGAAGAGAGGGTAATGGGAAAACAGAGAAATAGAGAGCAAGAGCCTGAGAATAAACCTGTTGTTAAGAGTGCTCGGAATCTATGGCAAAAGTTTATTCTAGAAAAGGACAGTGGCCTGGAGCATATTGCGCAGTACATTTCTGTGATTGTCCTGGAACGATGCTGCCACAGTCTGAAACTGAATCCAAATCCATTTCAGACTTTTATTTCTAATAGATAGACAAACCCTGCTTTTGCTTTGCTATTGTAGAAAAAAAGACTTATTGTTCAGTTTATGTCATTATTGTTATTCACGATACATGAAAAAAGGACTTTCCTAAAGTTATGGAGTCATAAAGTTACTATATGTAACCATATGGCTGTGGTTTTATGCACAAAAAGATGTTTGCTATAGGTATTCTGCTTATGTATATATAAATTTGAGAACATTTGTTTTTTATTTATTGACATGGGTTATTTGTCACAACTCATTCAACATTATGCAATGAGCTGCTTTAATGAGACGTTTAATGTCAAACTCAATGCAGTCCGGTAAAATAATGTCCTGACAATTAAACTTGCTGTGTATTTGTACAGTATCTATTATAACACGCAGGCAGACAAACACCGACACATTTTGTCACAATATGAGACCATCTTCAAAGTGGAATGTTTTCCCTTTCACCCCTGCAGGGAGGACCTATAATGATTTGAACCAGTACCCCGTCTTCCCTTGGGTCCTGACAAACTATGATTCAGAGGAGCTTGATCTCACTCTGCCTGGTAACTTCAGAGACCTTTCCAAGGTTAGAGCACTCCAACACACCACTACACTGCATGCACCTTTTCGGTGAATTGCATGTGTCCTACACTATAAACCGAAATCAGTGATGAAATGCACACCAAGCAATACCACTTGACATCACCAAATCATCACTGAGAGTTCTCTGCATTGCACTGGCTATTTTAAAGAATAATGTGTTGAGAAGCTTTCTTTTTTCTTTTTTTTTAATCACTGACTTACGCAAATCATGTCTTCTAGCCAATCGGTGCGCTGAATCCCAAGAGAGCAGCTTTTTATGCAGAACACTACGAGACGTGGGATGATGACAGCACACCTTCTCACCACTACACAACCTTATACTCCACGTCTCATTCAACACTAATGTGGATGCTCAGAATAGTGAGTATCCAACTGACACAATTACAAACTATGATACTAATCAGGTATTTAAACACACATGATAAATGCTCAAGGCTTTTATTTGAAGTTATGTCTGTTTTTGTGCCTCTAGGAGCCTTTTACCACATTTTTCCTCAATGCCAATGATGGCAAGTTTGACCATCCAGATAGAGCCTTCTCTGGTATCGGCTGCGCATGGAGGAACTGCCAGAGGGACACGGCTGATGTAAAGGTAACTATTCTTGATGGGTTGATGTAGCAGCTAACTGCAGTAACCACTTTTTTAATGGAAAGAGTCAGTTTAGCCTGAAATGCTCCTGTATGGGGACATGAAAACACAGTGTTGCTATGCACCAAAAGTAGCGTTTTGAGCTAATATCACAAGACTTTTGCTTCTCAAACCTGTTGTACTCTGCTCTGGCACCAGCCTGATAGAGAAGGAGAATGTGTGGGATATGCATTGCTTTAAAAGTCAAAAGAGTTTAGAAAGTGAGAGAATGAGTAAATATTTTTACCAAGTTCCCAAAAATCTGGTACAGCCTTTAGGGTACGATTAATGAAAACAGCTTGTGTGTCTGTGCTCCTCAGCTTTGATAGATGACTAAGTGTAGTTGAGGTCATACAAATTTTGTGAAGTCATCAGTACAAACTAAAGTCAATTAATAAATGTGTTCCTCTCATGCCAAATAGGAGCTGATTCCAGAGTTCTACTACTTGCCAGAGATGTTTGTCAACAGTAATGAGTATGAACTGGGTGTGCGTGACGACGGAGTTCCTGTGTGTGACGTGGAGCTGCCTGTCTGGGCCAAGAAACCTGAAGACTTTGTCCGCATCAATCGTATGGTGAGAGACATTTCTAATCTTTGAAACCCGATAACTTTCTGTCTGACCTTAAAGTCTTTGGCACAGAAAATTATTTTGTTCTTGACTTTGTCCTGCCATTCTCTACCTTTTGCTTCATGCAGGCGCTGGAGAGTGAGTTTGTGTCGTGCCAGCTCCACCAGTGGATTGATTTAATTTTTGGTTACAAACAGCGGGGGCCAGAGGCAGTTCGAGCTCTCAACGTGTTCAACTTCTTGTCCTATGAGGGAGCAAGCAACTTAGACAATCTGGATGCTGTGCAGCGTGAGGTAGGTTTCTATGACAACCCATCACTCTCAATAGATAAATCATCATTACATAGTTGCGGTGCAGAAATGTCCTCCTCGTGAATTTCTAGTGCCACAGTAGGGATTTCTTCAAGACAATATCACCCAACTGATACAGTGCCAAAACCTTCGGACATTGTTGTTTAAATAGTTATCCTTATGAATTCAAAGTACAAAAAGTACCTTTTGTTAACTTGATAATTCCTTATTTTTCTGGAATGTCTGTAACCTTCCTCTTCTCCTGTGTTAACCCCATCTCTGTCTCTCTACCTGTAGGTGATTGAGACCCAGATTCAGCTCTTTGGTCAAGTCCCCTCCCAGCTGCTGATAGAGCCACACCCACCTCGGTCGTCTGCCATGCACCTGGTGAGAATACTTTAAAAGTTTTCATAAAACATGAAACATGAGGTTTTTTTAGTTTTATTTCATAGATTCCTTCAAAAAGAATTCAGACGAAAACACACCGCTGACAGCTGTAACTTTTTAGAAATCTCCTGCAGTGTTACTGAAATACTAAACTGTTTATAGGTGAATGAAAAAAAGGGATTTCCTTTTTTTTTTTTGTTGGAATGCAATATTTAAATTTAATGCTCCATCTAATTTAAGTGGAGCTGGGATGATGTCACATTTTCACCACACAGCTAAATATTTCACAACGGTATAATTGCAACATCAGTAGAAAACCTGAAGAAAAGATATTTGCTGTCACACTAATTCATCTTTGTTTTCTATGGTTTTTTGTATCCTTTTTTTGGCATTTGAATGATACTCAAAATAGCTGCCAAGAAACATGTAATTAATGTCATTTTGACTTTATCAGCCAAGATCAAAGTTTTTTGTTCTTTTAGTATCATGATTATTGTTAATATCACGACATCGCAACAGCTTAGATTTTAAGTCCAGTTCTGAGTCTACTGAATGGCTTCCATAGCCATGTTGTGTTGATCCGTGTCATTTCATTACATACTGTCGTATGTAATGATGTCTATTTTTCAAGTTTTAGCCTCTTTGTCCTGCCTGCTACCCTCAGCAGCACGAGGCCTCAGTGTCTCCACATCAGAGCCATCCATGTCAACCCACACCCGTCATCCCTGAACCCTGAACCAACCAATGCCTCCTCCTCCTTTCTTAGTTCTCAAGTCGCCCTCAATGTGTGTACCTGCTCTGACCCTGCGCTCCCACTAATATACCGTTTCCCCTCCCTCCCCTCTGTCCCATTCATTCTGTATCTCCCTCTTCCTCTGTCTCCATCCCCCACCCCCACCCCAACCCTCCTTCCTTCCCTCCTTGCTCTGTCCTCTCTCTTCTTCTTCTTCTCTGTTCTTCTCTCTCTCTTTCTCTGTCTGTCTCACCAGTGTTTCCTTCCCCAGAGCCCTCTGATGTTTAAAGATCAGATGCAGCAGGACGTCATCATGGTGCTCAAGTTCCCCTCCAACTCCCCCGTAACACACGTTGCAGCCAACACACTCCCCCACCTCAGCATACCAGCAGCCGTCACCGTCACATGTAGCCGACTGTTCGCCGTCAACCGCTGGCACAACACAGTCGGTGAGTATTGAGAGAATTTGCTTTTTCACTTTATGACTTTAAGGATGAAGTGATTAAACAAATTATTCAAAATATCTATATAGAAAAATCAGTATGTGAGTATATTAGCAACCATTAAAAGATTAAAAGATACCTTATTGTAGACTCAGTGGGTGTTCGCTCGTCCCAGTGGTTGATAAAAGCCTCGATATTCTCATTAACAAGGATATTGAGCCCAACAGGCTAGGTTCCATTAATCATATTGATGTGATTACGTTTGGTCATGAGGCTGTATATGTGACTATTGCTACTGATTGCTTAATGAGGCGCTTTGTGTTCAACTTGAGCTTTAATCAGAGATTCCACCAGAGACCATATAACTTGTTGATTTTATGTAAGAGTACAATTTGGGTTTATTCCTCACCATCTTATGTTATGTACATTTATGACTGTAATATTCACTTTTTTACCCTTTAGGCCTCCGTGGAGCACCAGGATACTCCCTAGAGCAGGCTCATCACCTACCCATTGAGATGGACCCTCTGATAGGTCAGTGCACAGCTATCTGAATGGCAGGTTTTATTGGTTTTGCAACATTGGCTCTTCATATGTTATTGATATTCCTTACCTGGATTCTCCTTTAAATGTGCAACCAGTCAGTAATTATAATATTATGGATAAAGCAGATACGGGGACTGCAGACTGGTCACCATGATGGCTGACACTCAGGAAAGACTTCATCAACATAATAACATGTCTGTGCTCCCATATAGCAAACAACTCGGGCGTGAACAAGCGTCAGATCACTGACTTGGTGGATCAGAGCATCCAAATCAACACTCACTGCTTTGTGGTTACTGCTGACAACCGCTACATCCTGGTCTGTGGCTTCTGGGACAAGAGCTTCAGAGTCTACTCAACTGAAACTGGTTAATTATGTTTTCATTTACAAACATTTTGAGTCGTAATTAAGTGCAAATGGACTCATAGCTTGTTCTGTCTTTCCCACTTTCCCACTGAAGCTGCAATTCACAATTCTGTCACCGATCCTACTTTGCATGTTTTTTTATGAAGTAGCTTTGGAAAGCTGTCGTTCTCAAATAATTTCCCAGAGTAGTATTTATCAGCCCTTAAATTGAAGCAGGAGATCTGCTTTTTTAACCCTCCATCCTGAATTATTTTTGTCCTGGAAGATGTGGCCTTCAAACACAGACAGAGGACAAAGACTAAATAAGATGTCTGCCCCCTTCCTCTCCACAGGAAAGCTGACCCAGATAGTTTTTGGCCACTGGGACGTGGTGACATGTCTGGCTCGGTCAGAGTCCTACATCGGAGGAGACTGCTACATCGTGTCAGGCTCTAGAGATGCCACTCTTCTTCTGTGGTACTGGAGTGGACGGCACCACATTATAGGGGATAACCCAAACAACAGTGAGTGGTATCATAGTGCAAAGGCGCGTGTTAATGTCTGTCTGTCAATGAGGGTGTCAGTGTGTGCATGGGTATGTTGCCGGTTCAAACTAAGCTCAGAAAAAAAGCTTTAAAGGGATGGAAATCTTCTTATTTGAGCTTCATGGTGATGCGTTTCCTGTAGGTGACTACCCCGCTCCCAGGGCGGTGCTGACAGGACATGACCACGAGGTGGTGTGTGTGTCTGTCTGTGCAGAGCTGGGGTTGGTTATCAGTGGAGCCAAAGGTTTGTGTATCTTTATATTTCTTTATATACATTTTGATCTTTTTCTTTCTTTTTTTTTTGACGCATGTTTCGAATTTTTGTTTAAAAAACAGACAAAAAAGTTTATTATAAACTGAAGTGGATTTATTGTGACACTGATAGAATAGCTTTGCTGTAAACTAAATTAGCTTTACTTACTGCAATTACTAAAGTTGTGCAGTTAAAAAAACAATGTTTCTTAACTGTCTTCGTGTGGTTCTGCTCCTCAGAGGGCCCATGCCTGGTCCACACGATCACAGGGGACTTGCTTAGAGCTCTGGAGGGTCCAGAGTTGTGCCAGCGGCCACGTCTCATCTCAGTGTCCAGCGAGGGACACTGCATAATCTACTACGAGAGAGGCCACTTCTGCAACTTCAGCATAAATGGAAAACAGCTGGCACAAATGGAGGTCAATGATTCCACACGGGTAAGGCTGCCAGAGTTAATGCTGTTGATGTAATCGTGTTGTAACATTTCACCCACTAACTTCTGTTGTGTTTTTCTCTTCAGGCCATCTTGTTGAGTAGCGATGGGCAGAACTTGGTGACAGGAGGGGATAATGGAGTTGTAGAGGTGTGGCAGGCATGTGACTTTAAACAGCTCTACATCTATCCAGGCTGTGACGCCGGAATTCGTGCCATGGATCTCTCACATGACCAGAGGTACAGTTAAACAGAAACTTGATCACCTCCAAAGAGAGGGGAAAAAGTTCTGAATTATTGACTGGTATATGCTGGTATCCCAGCATTAGCAAAGTTATATGACATAGTCAATGGCCTTTGTCAGATTGACATTACTATACAATAGCATATCACAAAATTAACTGTTCCTGTATTTGTGAGGTTATGAGAGATATCACATTATATTGATGATGTTACCGCTAGCAACATGTGCACTAATTCTACCCAGCTGAACAGAAGAATTCTTTCCAAAATTAGATCATCCTTTGTCAAAATATAAGTGTCTCCACTTGTGGGCAGAAACTAAAGCAGAATACAACTTTATCGTAAAAACAGCTTCTATGATTTTTTTTTTGTGTGTTTCCTCTTGCAGGACTCTGATCACTGGCATGGCGTCCGGCAGCATTGTCGCATTTAACATAGACTTCAACCGCTGGCACTACGAACACCAGAACAGGTACTGAGGAGGAGACAGCACGAGGAAGAGAAGGATGGAGAGGGGAGTGAGGAGGTGATGCGTTCTTCTGTGTATCTGAAACACGGGGAAAGCACAGGTACCGAGACGGAGAAAAAGTAAAGTACCAGACCTTGGGCTCTATTCCCTTGATTTGAGGATGCGACAGTGCTGGTGGAAACGGCTTCCTCTGTGCATACTTGTATGTACATGCACATGTGTAACCACAGACACATAATACTCAGAAGATACACACCAAAACCTGCTAATACAACAAAATGACTGCAGCGTGGGGAAAAAAAGAGCATATCAAGCAGACCGTGCACAGGTTGATCATACCGGTACCACTAATGGACAGGTGCGGTTGCTGTTCCTTCATACATTTAAATCTTCACAGATATTGATCTTAAGTCTTTTCTCTTTTTTTTTTCCTTTACTTCCGTTTACATTTTATTCAGTACTTTTAATTTGACTGGAATTTAGTTCATAGCTCTTTTTGCAGACAATAAATTCTGACTCCTTCGATGTGTCTAAAGTGATTAGAAAAACTGACAGAAATGCGCCAGCTCTACCCACGATTCAAAAACAGGTGCTATTGGCTTGATCTGAAATTCACCCTTGAAAAATGGCCTGGGGTTTCAATTTCATTTTATCTCGTTTGATTTTCATCTGCCAGGGTTGATTTTATTTCCTCTTGTACCCACTGCAGGGTTAAATCTGATTTTCCTGTAAATAAGGCTCTGCTTCCTTCAGAGTCACACTTGTTCTTTCACTACACAAACTGCGCTTATCACCTTTAATTTATTAATGACTTTCTGTATGTAAGATACTGTGTAATAATTATTATAATGTTGACAAGACTGATGGTAAAAAAAAAACAGTGGTATCAAGGATGGTGATCTGCTGGAGAAAGTAATGACAAAGAGATCTTGCCTGTGCGCCACCAAGGATGACAAAGCAAGACTGACCAGATTTCCTTTGTATATTTGGTGATTGTTTTGTCAAATATGTACATATAGTCTTGGTTCAGGCTTGGCGGGAGACTCACTCAGCTGAATGAGACTGAAAGTGCAGAGGAAACCTTCACTCGCCCACATTTGTTGATTATTTAAAAAAAATAGAATCAAATCAGTGTAAAAGTTTGTTTTGTATTTGCACTTTGCACCAATCACATATCATTATTTATTAGCTTGGTTCTTTCTGGTCGGCTACCATTATGTTTAGGTCCATTTTCCTTTGGGATTATTTGTGCATTGATGTTTGTATTTAAAGCGTTGAGCTCATGCGTGACTCTTAGTTTTACAACCTCACAGTTGTAAGCAATATCATGATTCTGTAGCTGATAGAGGCGGTGAGGAGGGAGGAGAGAGAATGACACGTGAGATGTACTGTATGTGTGAAGCCATCTTGATCAACACGCACATGCACATACTCTATCAACAGGTTCAACTTACGTATCCAAAAAAAAAGGTTAAATATTTTTGGATCTATGAAACCCTAAAAACTATTGTATTCATGTTTTATTGCAAAGATGTAAAATATGACATGTGTGAGTTGGAAAAAAAAAAATCATGATAAGAAAAATAAAATATGCAAAGAATTTGAGGTCTGGACTCCTGATTTTTCTCATATTTAGTGAGACACTGATAGAGTAAGGTGTCGTCTGTTTTGTCTTCACTGACAAGAGGATCAACACTTGAAGACTGGGTTAAAATCGGTATAAAATGTTGCTCTGCGAACACATTTAATTGAGATACCTGCTCATTTCATGTCCCTTGTTCTCCACTTTATAAAAACACAGATGAGGTTTAATGACTTGAAGTCAAAATATGAGTCAAGTGTCTGTTTGTTTTGTTTTGCTTCTTTTTTCCTTTTTATCTTCCTAACACTGTTGAATCAGTTCTTGGATTTCTCGGTTAACTTGAGGACAGACAGGAACATTTCCTTGTTTAATTTGCGTCTTATGTGCTGCGTAAAGCTAAAACGCAGAACCAGTCACCAGTGATTACATTGTGAACATGCTAAACTTGACACGAAGAAAATGAGCTTGCTTACATCTTTGATTTCACTCATTCACTTAAACCAGACACTTTTCTGTTTTTGGTCAGCATAGATTGGTCAGTTGATTACAAAGAACTTGCTTAATGCTCGTGTGAGTAATAGATGATTCTATTTAAGGTAGTTATAATGTGCTGGCAATGTAGTTGTATGTTATTATAAATGCAGCCATTATGCTACATTTATCCTCTCAAATTTACAGTATGATCACAGCCATTAGATTCTCATTTTCATGCAAATGATAAAAGGTTTTGCCCTTACGCTACTAGAGACTCTGTCAGTCAGAAGCCTAAAGGATATTGGAATAAAATGCTTATACTGTACATAGTGGAACCAGAGTTACTATCATCTAAATGCTCACATTAACAGGAGAACAACAAGGATTTCTCAGGACTGCCTCCTTTTATTGTTTGTAGTTGTCATCTTTGCTTTATGGGCTTTGTGTCCTTGTAGTTTTTTGCCACTTCTAACCCAATCTGTTTGTAGCTGCAAAAGGAGACTGTTTTTTTCTGTCAATGGTCTACACGCATCATTGCTTTCTCACCTCCACAGCACCTCGTCTGACATCTTTACTGCGCAACCTCCTTTCTCCAGCCTTTTCACAGTTTTAAATGTAATTTATACTTTCCATCCCAAAATGATACTGAGCAACTAGGAAACATGCATGCATATCTGTACAAAGTAGTAGTTTTTTTAATATGATTTTTGAGGATTATTTTGCAACGTACTCTACAGATATTATCAGACATGCTGTACAAAGCTTCACTTCAAAACATTGTTATTTTTAAAAATACAAAGAGGGAAAGAAAGGTAGCCGTCCTTTTCGTTGCCGTTGGAAAACCCTTTGTCTTCATCACTAAAGTAACGTTCAGAGGCGTATTGTTACCCTCACCCAATCAGACCTCTTCATCACATTGAGTTACAAGGCCCCGGTGTGTAAGCATATTGCACAAACACACCAGAATCACTGAACCACCAGGATTAGAATACACATGCATGGAGTTTAGTGCCATTCTGTCAGCTAGTTTGGGGCCAACTATGCGTTTTTGTGTTTGTACATCACAGAGAGGCTCCCATGTGTGCTTTGCTAACATGCATGCTTGCCAGTAAATTGCATGTAAGCATGCAGAAATGACAGCACATGGATGCATAAGTCTGCACTACATGAGCTCCTTCCCACCTCCCTCAGGTGGAAAGCGCGGAGATGGTGGACCTCTGAGACGAGATGCTACAGATCTCCATGTTGGTGAAGGAGCTTCCTCCCTCACTGCTGCAGTCTGGAACAGAGGAGGAAGAGGAGATGATGTTCTTCAGCCTGTGGAGGGAGATGATGAGCAGTGTCAGCAGGAATACCAGCAGGCCGAGGAAGAGCCACACGTACACATAAACATTGCCCTGACGTCCTGGAGATGAGGCAGCTGCCGACGTTGATGCAGAAGTTGGGGAGAAACGGAGGAAAGTCCCATTGTCTATTGGTGTGATTCCAGTGTCATTATGGTCCACCAGCAGGACATCCATCCCTGACATCCTGAATGACTTCCTAACATGGATTTGCAGGAGAGAGAAAGGTAGATTAGATTTATTGAGAACAAGCAGAAACCCACACAACTCCAACATGAATTATTTAAACGGCCTGTAGGAGAAATTCTCTTTTGTCTGTTTGGAGCTGCTAGAGATTTACCATCTCCCTTCAGCACACTTCAGCATGGCAGATGGTTGCTGACAGAAGAGTTTTAACTCACATCCTCATATAAGTGCTAAACAGCCTTCAGTTGAGGAAGAGGAAAACGGAACAATTGTGCGCTTCTGAGTTTGGGCCAACAGATTATGGCAAGATGATGAAAATACTTCTAAGGAAAAATAGTTGCAAGCAAGTAATGAATTATTTTAAGCCTCTGGGAGCCCAAGGTGACAAAAAAAGATCTACCCATTGATCTGTAATTATTATTACAAAAGATAAAATATTTGCATGAACTAATCTGGCATTAAATTGCGAATGACTAAAATTATTGTTAAAAAAAAAAGAATAAATACAAGTATGTGAATTGTAGAGAAATTTCCAATCAGTAGATTAATTATGATGTTGTATGCTACAGCGTGTAGAAATCATGTGATGTGCCCATGAATAAAAATCCAAAATGCAAGTATATTTCAACATAAACATAATGTTGGAGAAAGGGACTCACACAACCTTTGACTTTGCAACATTACACAAAACACATGACATTATGGAGAAACCGTATAGATGCTGGAGTGTGTTGCTCATAAACTATGACTATCTGAGTTTTCAGGGTTGTTTACATGGAAAATTCAGGAAGCTGCATAGATTGAAGGGACCCCTTTGAACTAAATGGAGCAGAGTGTGATGAACAGCAGGGGGAGTGCTTGTCTCATCAAATGCCTGTCAGGCTTCGCGCCAGCAGCAGTGTCTGCTCATAAATGAAGGCATCCTTATCTGATGAAATTAAACTCCTCATAATCAGCTTTCATAAAGTCAGCTGAGGGCCAGTCCTTTCTACTGAATATAAATACTGTTGATAATGTTCCATCTCAAATAACTGCATGGTGCAAAACTGACTGGATGATAGGAAGTATAGGTATTGTGAAGACGTTGGCAGTCTTTGTATTGGTGAGAGATGGAGGCGAAGAGGGAGAGGGGCTGATTTGTATTTGGTTCAGGCCAGCCTTGTGTCTTGACTTGATCTATGACAGCCGGGAGACACTTCAAAGGGAGGAATAAATGACCATGACTAGAATGAAAGCAAAAGGTCAGCACACACTTTTCATCTCACAGTAGTGTGTGTTCACTTTGCTCTTATCTGCCAGCTCTGCAATCCCCCCCCCCCAATCCATTATTCATTTCCAACATGCCCCACATACATGCCTAGCAACTTGCATGATATTGAGGAGAGTAGGGTAAAATACATTCGCTCTCCAAAAGCCGTTTGAACTGCATTAACTGAGTGTGTGGCCCCCATTAACAGAACATGGTCAGTGTTTTTGTGCAGAATAGGAGGATAGCAACAGAAGGCACTCTAGAAAACACTAAATGCATATTGGAAGAGTGTTGTCAATTATTGTGATAAAAATGTTTTGCACAGTTAACATTATTTCAACGGTAATGGTCAAAATATTGTAGCTTTAAATCAATATTTTACTGTTCTCACTTTTGAATAAATGCAAAGGAATATTTCTTTAATTTTCATTTTTTCACTTCCTCAGGGCAATGATATTTACAAGGACAAGAATGGGGGCCCTGCGTCACACGGCACATTGTAACTACTGCTGCTCTGATATACCTCAACATACAGTATTTTGAATCATATATTTAAGCACAACAGAATAATGTCTTATAGACATCAGTAATAGACCATGACATGAATTTGTGAAGTGTAGTAAAGTGACAGCACCATATTAAGTTAGTAAAAAAAACAAAAACATCTTGCTGCTCTTAAACTTAAACATTGGTTTTAAACATTATTTCATTATTGTTGTTATTTTTTGCTGTTATTTTTCTAACTTTATTTCAACTTTGGTCGTGAATGTCATTTGAACCTATCAGCCTGTTACATTAGCCTTCCCTATAAAGAGGTTTTGTATGCTTTTTATAAAATATGTTGAAAATATGTTCCCACTGTCAAGAATGCAACAGCAGCACTGCTCTAGTGACCAGCTTGTCTTCCACTAAAGATGTGGTTAGGTTTTTTGTTTTCTGAGTGTAATGAAAAAATCTCATCTCATAGAAAATGTTACCACTTTCCTCTGTATTGCTTATGAAGTTTAAGCAAACCAATCTGTCCCCAAATTATTTTCTTCCAGATTCATTCACTCGCTTTCATGTCTTTCTCTGGAATGAATATTTGACAAGAACTCTTTGATATGCGGCCTGAAGCACCTCTGGGGTGACGCACTACAAAATGAGGATAGACGAGTTGGGCTGCTTTCTTTCTGTGATTGTGTGCTTTGCTACCCTATCTTTGTTTTCTTTATCAAATGCTCCCTGTGGTCGACTCAGCCATGAAAAAAAGGCTTTTGTTTGCTTTTATTGTTTCCTTCTCCCCAGACTCTTTCAGAGTTGAAGCATTCACATTCACGGCACAGAAACAGTCATCCTCTGCTTTTGTAGTCTTTCAGCAGTAAGTCTTCTCCGTTTTTTGTGCCGTTTTTCGTACTTCACTTTATAAACGGACTGCCACTCATTTTACCCCAGAAATTATTTGACAATCTGCATTTCAGGCATAATAACTACATGTTCACTGAGAGTTTAACCTGTCATTTTGTAACTCCACTTTTCTTATCTGACACCTTGTCTTCACCTTTACCATTGTTATTGTACTCTTTCCGTCCCACTCTTTGCTTCTCTGTATAGGTTGTGCTCCTTCATGATATGTTGTTTTGAAATCTGTGATGAAGCTTGTTCATTGTGAGCTGAAGTGCCTGATAATTGTACCTAATGATGCTTTTTGTAGCTAGGCAACAATGTACGCTCAGTTCTTTTTCAAGCTAATCTACTTTAAAAGGCCAAGCCACGCAGTCCTGCAGAGTCGGGAAGAGGTTAGACATACGCATGCATTCACACACCCACCCACACATGATAAATACCGCTAGTTATTTTTCCTTCCCAACCCATTTGATGCTCGTGGTTTTGTCTGAGTCTGTGGTCTCATCTCTACAAGTTGTTTCATTGCGCTGGCATTTTGTTGAGAAATCTAAGGTGAGTTTAATGGCACACTCTCTTCATGTCATACCCCTCTGCATATTTCTTGCAGACCACCCAGCAGAGTATGTTTTTAAAATTATGTAGATGTCTTTTTTTCTTCTCTGTGTGATGGATCTACGTTTTTCTTTTCAGAACAAACTAAAAACAACTAAAAAGTTTGGGGCTTTTCATGACTAGTATACTAGTACTAGACAAGTATTTCTAGTCAACATGACTTCTCATCAAATCTGCAAGCTTGTTGAGGGAACAGGTTAGTTTTTTTTTTTTAATAACCTTAATCAAGGTTACTAACCTTTTTTTTAAAAAACAACTGTAGGATCCACATTGGGGGAATGGGTAGTGGATGGTGCATGGAGGAACTGTGCGTTCAACCATGCAGCAACCATGCAACTTAAACACTTTTGTCACTTCCTGGTTTAGATAATATTATTTTGGTAAGGTTAGAAAACAATCATGGTATTTCCTAAAATACATTCGTTTTACAATGTGACCGTCACCTTCATGGAAACCATTTTTTCCTTTCACATGCAGTTGCTCTCACGACCACTAGAGGCCACATATACTTTAAACACATTTATTGGCCACATCGGCCTAATTGAACAGAGGCCACATGGGCACATTTTGGGGAGATGGGCCATCTCTCTGTTATGTATAGTTTCTGATATGAAACCATGTGTGGGCTGCTACTTGCTCTGTTTTTTTTCTGCTTGCTGTCTCTTTCCATCTGAAGAAAAATAATGTGCCTTGTCTCAGACTCACTTGATGTGCTCTCAGCTGCTTTTACTCCTCTCTGAGCGTTTTAAAAGCTTGAGTGGCTACTTTTTTGCATGTCTGTACAGTATAAACTGATGTGCAGCAGCTGCTACTCTAAGAGGAAATGGCCTGACTGGGCTCCAAACATCAGTGCCATTCCGACTGAACATTTCTGAACTTCACATTATGTGACCACCATCTCCACACTTTTTAAGAAACTAATAAAAGAAGTCCATTTACTTTATTCCTAGCATTATATTTAGATTTTTCTCCTCATACTGTCGTCCTCCATATTCTCGTGCTTCCTCTTACTTTACTTAAAGTCTCCTATCCTGCAGCTCATCAATGAGTTCTTTCAGAAGTGCTCCCCCTTTTCATTCTAAGATATGCCTGTTTTATCCGGCTGTTTCACCGTCATGCACATGTTTCTTTTTTTCTGTGAAGGGCTTAAAATATAGCTTTGGCTCTCTTCCAACCTGCCTCCCTCTAATAAATCTTTCTCCATGAGTTCTGTACCTTTTCCTCTTCAGTCTTGACTCAAGCATATGTTTTGTCTGCCACAAATCTGTATTTACAGACAGTAGCTTTCACACCCAGAGCTCTCTTTTGTCCTGATCAAACTCCCCCCTCAACCTGCACAATCTCTGGGAGTCACTCCTCAAACAACCTCATCCTTTGCTTGTTGAGCACATTCAGCCAAACTCCTCCTGAGACATTGTGCCGCATAGCTTCCCCTGCTCCACTTTCTCAATCTGTTCCCTCCACCCTTCTCAGTTTTTCTCCATCGCTGAATAATCTCCACTGTCATTTTTCTATTTATTCAGCTCAATTTGCCTCCTCTTATGTGTCCTGTCCACAGAAATATCCTGCGCAGTCGTCCTATTTTTATCACAGTTTGAATTTTGAGCGTGTATTTTTGTGAAAGTTTGTGCTTTGACTGATTTTACTTTGATGATTTCTGCACATACTTGACATGGCAATAAAACAACTGAAAATAATGTTTTTCTGAAGAGAAATTATATTTTATGATGATTAGGAAGAACTTAATTATCTTCAGTTTTGATTTCCTCTGATTTTCTGTTTTTTAT
The DNA here is from genome assembly GCF_036924035.1 of Leuresthes tenuis. Lineage (NCBI taxonomy): Eukaryota > Metazoa > Chordata > Actinopteri > Atheriniformes > Atherinopsidae > Leuresthes > Leuresthes tenuis. Next base: position 15,279,722 of record NW_027325375.1, on the reverse strand, counting down.
CAATAAAGAGCCACTATTGGGGCACTAGGGACATAATAGTTCATGATAGTTAATTCAGGTCCAAACAGAAGCCGCAATAGACTCCCTGCTGTTTCCAATTAAACTTTGGGATCTCTGGGACAGAAAGCTGCCCAGCAACTACTGCAATTTTAACCACCTATGCTTGCAGGGTGTGCAAATATTTACTAAAATTCAAACTTCCAAGTGAGACAGATTCTGTTGTCTGTTCTGTTATGATATAAGCTCTGCATTTCATGAATAATGGACGAGATCTAGATGTGCCAAAATGTCATGGCATTTGGGCATACTATGTGTGTATGTGTGTGCCTGCACAAGAGCATGCTCTCTCCTTCTTTATTCGCACCACACATCTAAACCCCAAAAAATCATGCTAGACCAAATTAATAAGTACCAGGGATGTTCATAATCTATTTATATGTGCACAGATAGGAGATAAAAGTAACTTAAATTTCCAACACATTAGGTATCTGATGTTCTAAGCCAGATCAGCTGAAGACAGACTGCAGACTCAATCACATGAATTCCAAATGGCTCCTGCAGCCCCAAATACCACAGATAACCTGTGCAGGGGTCAGAGATAAATGATGAAAAGTATGAAGAAAATGGTGCTTCAATATGCGACACAAGCTTTCTTCAAATTCCCTTTTTTTCCCACAAGACAACTTTTTTTGCTTCTCTCCATTTTAGATTGCTTATTTATCATGTGCTTGAAAATACAATTTAAAACACTCATATGCCAATAAATGAGTGACAATACTCTGAATTTAGCAAAAGAGGGAACATTGTAATGAATCTGTAAAACAATAGACCTGTGTTTTTATTCACTTCTTTTACATTTGAATGACAAAATCTAACAGCACACCTGAGTGCACTCAGAGCTACAGCAGGGGTTCAGCATATCTGCTAGCAGCTGTTATCTGAATCTCTCAGATATTCAGGGCATGAAAGTACGAATTACAAAAGGCACAAATTGGAATGAGATTTCAAAGGTGTTGCAAAAGGCTTATCATAATCGACAGTAAGATAACATGAACTAAAACCCACACAGACAGTCAGATACTGGGATTGCTCTGAATAGTAAGTATTCAGTCATTTGTTTGGTTAGTGGCCAGTGTGAATAATGAGCACTATTGCTTTGATGTTTCAGTGTTTTTGTGTATGTGTGTGTGTGCTCTTGTTAGTTTATCCCTCAGGTAAAATTAATTTTTACACCTTGTTCCCATATCTGTTAATTACTCCTAATTCTGAGTGTTGCTGCCACTGAATTTGGTACTGACACAGTGTTTATGTGCATCTTGTCTACTATACGTTTATTATGTGAGCGTAGTGAGTCATAAATCACTTTAAGCACACACGAAAAAAGATACTTTTGTTCTCATTGAGAACATATCTTCTTCTATTTTCTCTCTCATTCTGAAGGTACATTTACTCCACCTTCACTCACCCTCCCTTTTTAACTGCCCCATAAAAAGCCCGCTCATTTGCCAAGTTGATGTACATGATGTATACAAGAATTTACCCTCTTACATTGACCTTGTTTGCTAGATGTAACAACGGAAGATAGGTTTCGTAAAACATAAATATTTCTCTTTCTCTAGCCAACCATAACGCCGTTAGTAGTCTTTAAACCATCAAATAAAGTTGACCGAAAAGATAATTATGAGGTGAACAATGGCTCTCTGTATTCAACTGTATTCTTGCATATCAGATTAACACCATCCCTTTCTCTTTCGTCTTCTTAAAAGCAATTTGGAAACGTTTCATTGAAAGCAGTTTAAACAAACAGCAGCATATGATGAAGAAATGGAATAGTTACAGACCTTTTTCTGTGTGTGTGTCTGCTGCTCCTGGCTCACTTTGTGCAGAAATCCATCCTGTGTTCAATCTTGCAGTAGAGCAAACTAAACCTGCTGCCCCAGAGATCTTCCCTGAGAGCCTGTCCGCTTTCTCTCTTTCTCCCTCTCTGTCATTTAGTGTGACATTGGCAGCACGGGCTCTAAAGCTGGAGTAGACACTGTAAGATGTGAGTCCAATGTATGAATGGATACACACATACACACACAAACACACACACACACACACACACACACACACAAACAGCCTTTAACAGAGGCTGTAGTTAATGAATGCTGTTTTTTTCCTTGAGAAGTGGTAAAGAGAAATGAAGAGGGGGTGTAGTGCTCATTCCAATCACATCCCCTCTCTCTGTGACTCCCCCGTCTCCACCCTCCTACAATCCTCTCTACTTGCTCATCACCTTCAATGATGATCACATCAACAGTCAACTCTATTCCTCTGTGTCGTGCCGTTATTCATTTCCCCAGAGCAGACATTGCTCCTGGCTGACATGCTGCTCAACACTGGCAAACAAATTGCTAAGTCAGTAGAGGCACAGTCTGATCAATGATTTGATAAATCTGACCAATAAATCAATATTTACTATTCTGAGTATAGACTTCAACAAACTGCAGCTAGGCCCTTGTTGTCCGCCTTGTGTTTGTGTGAGGACACTGCTCTAAGCAAACTGCGTCAGTAGAGAGTTTCCAGTGGTGAGCAATAACTGGCTGCTGAGGTGCTGCCAGACCAAGCTCCTCAAATGAGATCCAAAACAGGCTCATGAATGAGAAAGGGCAGTTCAAGGGGAAAGATACTGCCTTTAACACCTTAAAAGTTTCTAAACTCTTCGCACCTCATGTCATCTTAAAGCTCTTAACTTGTATTTTCACCCCCTGCTCTTTTCTCTGTCTCTCCCTTTGATCCCCTCTTGATGCAGCATGTCTGTTAACAACATCTCAGCACTTGAGTTGTGTAAAAAAAATCTCTTGATGCAAGTTAAAAATGAACGCGCTGAAACTAATTATACGTGATATTTGACGATTGTTCAAAATGCTTTTCTCTACATCTCTACTGTATTCCTTCAAGTCTCAAAATAGAGATTATTCTATTCTTAAACTATACCCTTTGTAAGCACAAAACATGCAATTACATTTTCCCCTCTCAGCTAGTGGTGTCAAGATATTCAGATTTGTCTGGACAAGTTTTGAAATATATATCTACAGTGTGTCAGAACAGATTTAAACATGACGGCTGGCTCTGTTTCTATCTCTGTCCAGTCAAAGCCTTTCCTCCTCTTTCTTTTCCCCAGAGCCCTGCACAACTATAACACTTGACAGTCCAGCTCGATGCCCAGACCTATCATTACCATGTCATCAACAAAGACAGTCTGACAAGTGTTGTGTGCCTGTGCTTAAGCACAGTTGTACTTTGTGGTGACGGCCAATATAGGCATCACAAAGGTGATGCTTGAACATTGGTTTTAAAGGTGCATTGTGCAACAAGAGAAAAATGCGTGTGTCGCACTCGCAGCCCAAGAAATATCTGTCTCTAGAGTCTAAAGCTGTTTTACACACCTGTAACTCACACCTGCATGCACACTTGTACACAACTAAATTCTAGAAATTTCGTTCGGGGGCTGGAAAAAATCATTGAAAGAAGTTTGAAGCAAATTGTAAAGACATACAAGTTTGCATATGCCCTCCACTCTGGAACACCTGTAGAACATTTCAGGACTCTAGTGCATATGTAAAAACAGCTCATGGTACGTTATTCAGTGGAGGATAACATTGACTGCATATCAATGAAAAGCTACAGTAGTGGCAGTAGTAGAATTGTTTATATGTCAAATTTCTAATATACATACATGAGTGCTCAGAGTTTGAAGAATATGTATTCTTTTCATTATCTCAGCTTACCATGTTAGGGTCCTATCATGTTTGAAAGTATGTGAAATATACTGACATCTAGTGTAAAAATTGCATATCACAACCAAATAGATATCCTCTGTCTCACCCTCTCCCTTCAAGGGTTTGGGAGAAATTGGGGTGGCCTCCCCTTTTTGAGCCAGTGCTTGGTTTGTCTGTTTTGGTTTGAATGTGGAACCTCAACAACACAGAGCTCTTTGTCATGCTCTCTCTATGTGCTTTGTAAATCTGGGCAACACTGAACCTTGGGAGCACAGAAATGACTCACCATCCCCAGAGCCTTTAGTACTTCTAAAAATTCAAATTGGTGTTACCACAGAACAACGTTTTGTTCCTCTTTTGTTTTTTTCCATATCTTTTTTAAGATTATTTCAAAGTGCCGAAAGATAAGATAAATTATTTAGAAGAAGAAACACTCGTTCAAGTTCAGTCTCGTCCGAAGTAAAATAAACGTTGTGCATGACTCTGAATCTCATATGAGCTTGTTAGCACCTTGATGATATTTATGAAGGTGGCAGATGACACCTGTCCCTGCTCTGTGAAGAGGAAAAGGCACCTCCTCTTCCACAGATGCCTGTGTCTTCAGCCATCTGCCCACGAACTGGAATAGTGGAGGGAAATGGCAGCAAAGGAGAACAGAGAGGAGAGATGAGAGGACTTTATTTCACACTCAAATCCGGCTTTACTTGCCTGACATTTTAAGTATTTGCATGCACTTCAGACAAAATCTGACAAAAAAGATGTCTGGGATTCATTGGATGAGCACATATTTGTATTAGAATATTTTCTTAATCTGAGCCCTCCAAAGAGGGAAAAAAAAACATGATAAATATTCTAATAAGACACTACTGGTACTTTCGCTGATGCTGACTATTTTGGGGAAAAGACCAACGACAGAAACAAGGGAGCATTTGTCATTGCTTAGTTATTCCAATGATGATTTCTCCTCACCTCCGTTCTGCTAATCAGACTGTTCCTAAGTCTATCACAGGAAATCATTACACACACAGCAGTTCCAATTTTACGTAATAGGGAAAATGTTTGGCAAAGTTAATGAAGGCAGCGAGTACACGTACTGTCTGTGCAAGCTCTAATGATCTTGAGGGCTTTTGTATTTTCTGTGTGTGCAAGCATGAACACGAGAGAGGACTGACGGATAAAGATAAGAGCATTGCCCTCAGTTGGCTTTTGTCACTATTTCCCAGAAGGTGAAGAAGCGGTCGTTGATTCCATGTCTGAAATCCAAGCCTGTTCTGGTGTCATGCCATTCCAGCGCTGCCCTTGTGAGGACACCAGTGTCTGCACTGCATTTTAATGAGACATGCTGCAGGGGAAGGGAGGGGTTTGATTTGACATTCTGCTAAATCCTTGTGAACACAAGTCAAAAATCTGAGATACAAGATGGGAAAATGTCAGGATATAAGTTGCAAATACACTAGGTGCACAATTATTAGGTAAATTGTATTCCAGAGAATTAGTTCCACTGTTGAACAAATATAGTCTCAGTCAGTTTTGTCTTAGAGGTTTTGTCCTTCTAAAGTAACACAGAATGACCGTTCAACTTTTAGTGTGGAATATTTAGGGCTGTATTTTGCACTTAAAGGCAATCTTCAGTGCTGCACACTCCCCTCCAGAAATTGGTAGAAGGTCTTTTAATCAATTTACAAACTGGAAAGGTACAATTAACTCATCCGTAATGACAGCATGCCATATCAGTACCCCTCCTTCACTAAAAATGGCATCTGTGTCCCTTACTGAGTCCACATCCATCAGCTCCATCAAAAATGAAAAAGAAAAAGTGCCTTGAAGATGTTTCAATTTACCAATCTTCTTTCACAATGTCTGTGGTCAAAGTTATGCAGGACCCAAATATGGGAAACAGCACTATGGAGGCAGTAGGTGAGTACTGAGGATTCATCAAAAGAAACAAAAAGTGTGACTGAGCTGGAAAACCAAAACCTTGGAGCACAATAGACAAAATGTTTATGCATTTGGCAAAAGTTTTTATCCAAAGTGACTTACAGGTAGGCAGAGGAACCCTACTGGAGGTAGTACCTTTCATGCAGGGGATTTGAACCCAGGTCTCCCACATGGAAGGTGGCAATCATTACACTACACTATCCAGTCAAATAAAAACAAATAACAACCTGAGATGGAGAAAAAAACAGTGCATCGAGGAACAGGAAAACAGAGAGGAAGTAGATAAAGGAACCGTTGTAACAGCAAGGATCTGACAAAGACTGAGATTAACCAAGGGGAATACATACTGAGGGGAACTAATGAGAAAGTGACTGCTGCGGGGCGATTGAGTGGAGACAGGTGTGAAAGTGGAGCTGCGTACCAAACAGGGGAAATAAGGATATCTAGGAATAATGACCAGAACAAGATTCTAAAACACAATACAGGGTAAGGGTAAAAGCACACATAAAAAAGGAACTAAGAACAACAACAGAGAGCAACCAAGGAGCCAAAAACTAACTAAACCATAGAAACCCAAAGAACAGAAAATCCAAAACAGTTAAAACTACCAAGTGATAACACAAAACAGAGCCAATCAAGAAAGTCAGAAATGATAAAACCATAGAAAAGACCAGGAACTCAAAGGACCAGGAATTCAGAACAAAGACACATACTAAAAACATAGATCATGACACCTTATTCAGATGTGATCATAATTAAAATATTTTTACTTCGGCCATGTCTTTGATAAGTAACTGTGCACATGGTGTATGTTCCAACTGTGTGAATTACAGATGTGCTTCTCGATTTTATTTCTATTCATTAGCAATCTGAATTGATTAAGCAAAAACACTTTAAGAGACTGACTCATAAAAGCAACATTTATGCCTTCGGTGAGCACATAAAACTGTTTTGCCTCTGACTGTAAGACATCACTCATCAAACCACAGTTAAAACACATTTCGCCTGTTTCAAGGAAATTTGTGGCACACTCCAGCTTTTGGGCTCACAGGAATGACATGCCAATCAGAGTGATCCCCCTCAGATCTGAGTGCATTGAGCAGGGCAAGCATACTGAGGCATAACAGTGGCACGCACGCATACACAAACACACACATACACACACACAGATCGGCATCCTGATAGGCAAGTACTTGTCCAGAATAACAATGAGACATAGGAAAGTGTTGTGTCCTCTGTGACTGGGAGCAAAAAACAACAACACTTAAGCACAATGAAGCATGTGTGAGCAAGAAGTCCAAGAGCAGATTGAAACCTTTTCAAGTCAGTAATTTTTTCTACCACTAATAGTGTTGACAATTTAGTGCAATCCCTCTGAAGTGTACACTCAAAATACATGAAAGACGAGAAGAAAGGGAAAATGTCCTCAGATTCATTTGAATATATGAATAATTTAATGTGCCAAAAGATTTGGGGCCCTTAAATTGCAAGTAGAAGAAAGCTAGTATTTTCTTAACACAGGCATTCATAATTAATCTGTTTCATAGTTCAAACTGGGAGATATTGATGCAAAAGTCCGCCATAGACTGTGATGAGGATACATGGACAAAATGCAGCACTTTTATCTTTCAGCATAATTACAGAATGATTTTGTCTTCCTACATTTCATTTAGTGGATATCACATGGTTGATTTTGCTCTCTCCCTCCATATCTCTTTCTTTATGAATCACTCATGAAACGACAGACCCCCAAAATTAAACAGTTTCATCAGTGGTTTGTAGTGTTGTGGCATGCTGTGATCTTCATAAAGTATACATGTAGTTCATTGCTCTCTGGTTAAAGATTGAACAGTCTCAGCTTATGCGTGTTGCAGCTTCCTGCTACAAGCAACATTAGTAACCTGCCATTTGAAACAAAATTCTCAATCTCATTTTAATGTTTTTTGTCTTGTTAACATATGAACACTGTGGGGGAAAAAAATTCAAACAAGAGACAAAGAGCCACAGTATGTGGACTGTCTGATTGAAAACATGCCTGCTATTTTTGATGACATGAGGATTCGATGCAGTTTGTTGGCGTTTTTTGTGACTCCACTTTTAAATCCTTTTTCTCGTCAAGCAGATCAACAGAGTTGATTTGGACTCCTTTGAGTTTTCTTGTTTTGCTCTGAAAACTGGATATCAAATCACTGATTGTAAGACCTTTCATAGACCCAATGAATGAATGGTTCTGATTGCCCCTCAACAAAATATGATCCATCTCTGTGCAAGTGTTTACTGGAACACAGTTGAGGTGAAGTCTAATAAGGATGTGCTGCAAATAAAAGTTGCTGTTATCAACACAGAATGTATAATTGAAAGCTATGAGCCTTAATGTATTTTTTTCTTAAAGTATTTACTTACTTAGCTGGTTAATACCTTATCCTCTGAGAAGCAGAAGAATGGTTATGAATAGAAGACAGTAAATTGGGTGACTTAAATTGGAAAAAGCTCAATTGATTATTAATAAGTGGCACATAAGAGAATTTTCCGGTAACTCTAAATGTATCATTACTTACATCAATAAAACATTGGCATATCACAGATTCATTTGACTGTGATTATTAAAGTTAGATTGCATGTTGATCAGTTAACCAGATCTTTGCTTTTGACAACTGCTTCCTCTCTGTTGAATATTTACATGAGCTAAAAACCAATAAAATATGGTTTTACTGCATGGAAAGAGGGTGATATTTTTACAGTTTCTTTTTCAAAATGATGAAGACCTCTGTGGTGATCAGGAATGCAATTCTCAAAGATTGTGTCACTTCAATTAAAACAGTTCTTAACGTTTTAAGATTTATGTTGTATCATAAAAGTCTAAAAGACTTGGCTGTAAAAAGCTCAGTTAAAACTGCCCAATGGACCAATAGGGTCCCACCACTACAGGGTAACACTACAAGGGCACAAAAAGTCAAGACCAGTGTTTGCCAAAACCTGCTTAGATAAGCCCTTGTGTGGCCAAAGGAAAGCTCTTTGGAAAAGCAGAATGTTTTTGTTTTTAACTGAGAACGTAAAGCTCATAAGGAAAAAAAAAAAAAACAGCCTGAGTAGCCTAGAGTAAAACATAGTGAAGGTCCTAGCATGCTGTGTAGCTGCTTTGCCGCTGCTACTGTAGTAATGAAATGTTTTACAGAAATTATGAAATGGGACGTTTAACAAAGCATTTCAAAGTGAAAAGTGCCAGAAAAAGTTTATAGTTTTCAGCAGGGCATCAAACTAAAAAAGCCACCCAGAAGCACAAATGAATAGTTGAGAAGGAGAGGATGGACTCTTAAACTGGTAAATTTCTATGGAAAAATTCTGGAGTAGGGCTAAAATCTACTATTGCACAAAGAACTCAGGTAGACTTTGAAGCGCTTTAATATTTGGCATGAAAGACAGGCAGAAACTACAAGCAGACAGGTGCAAGAAGGAGGAGGTTGTCATTGTTTCCAAAAGATACAATTTAATGAAAAGTGATGGTACTTGTGTCTAGGATACATTTTTGTGTTTAGATTATTTTACTATTACCCAAGTTTTCTTTGTGTGTGTCTTTGGACATTTCATTTAAATGTACTTTTACAAAGATGGCTCATTTGCACTTATAATTGAAGCTATTCTAAATTTACAATTCAGGGTGGCAATAATTCCGACATTCTTGGATGAGGGTGCTCTTGAGACATGAAACAACTCCATCTTCATCTACAATTCTCTTGGATGGCACTATTTATAGCTGATGCTTAGACCTCCAGTACATCTGGTCAAAGCCTGTCACCAGCAATACATCACACTAATGAAATGGCTACAGCCCAATACTATCTGTCACGAGTAATCTGCATCTACTTAGGGACAGAACGGAAATGAGAGAGGGATAAAAGTATAGAGGGGACGTCTGTCCCCTGAGAAAGCGTCATGTTTGTGTTTTTGTGTAGGTGTGCATTTGTGCAGTCCCTCGGCTCAGTATGCCCTCAACAGATATTGATTATATTTTGACAGGAGAAAATAGCCACAGCAGCCTGCCTTATCCCCCATCTACACTGGAGCAGATAGGTGAGGATATTTCACAAGGTCTTCGGTGGAACAAAGTTCCAATGCATCTTACCTGTCAGAGAGAAAATTACTCCCGCTTCTCACTGTAACTTGCTTTTCTTTTCATCCTTCTCTTGAATCGTATGTGCCTCCTAGCCTTTTGCCCTTGGAGTTACTGGTGTTGAACTTAAGTTTTTTGAGAAATTAAGTGAGTACAGGAAAATAATGAATGTAGTTTTACATATTTTTCATATAGCCTCAGCTCTGCTTTCACATTGGTTTTCACTCTCAGAACTGCATTGCATTATTATACAAATATTGTGAGCTGCTTAATGGCACCTTTATATATATCATGATAAATTGAATTGAATTAAATTTTAGTAAGAACATCATAGAGCATATTGTTTATGTTTCAGTCAAAAGTCTGATATGATTGCAGAGGAAGACAAATGATAATGTCATTCTGGCTGTTATGACATGAAAGCATGGTCAAACATTAATATTAAAGCTTCTGTTTGGGAAAATGTCTGTTTATCAGCACATCAGAGTTACATTTCTATCTAAAGGCCCTTGTCTGTATGTCATTGATGGGTTTCTGTATGGTTCTAAATGCTTTTGAGAGAAAATGGACCAATCAACGTGCCCATATTAGTTTTGCAAGTTTGAACACACAAATTAAGAATAGTTTCTTATCAAAAGAGGAGGAAAAACATAGTGAATAAAAAAAATATGTAGGACTCAAAAAGTGAGCCCTTCACCAAATACATCTGTCAAGAAAGTATTAGGAATCACGGTTGGCTGGAAGTTCAAGAAGCAGCCTTCTGACCAAAACGTTGCAAATTGGAATCTTAATCCACAGCTGCTCCGCTGGAGCTGCTCAGCAGCAGCATGACAGGACTGCAGTATACTCTTTGTACCCTTATCTGCCTCTAGGATATATGAAGTTTTTGCCATTAAGAAAAGTCACAGTAACAGTGGTAATGAGTATGTCCCACAGGCATCTAAACATCTGCCTCACTCTGGTTTTTAAATCAGCTGAATATTTCATTGCTTTGCACCATCTCCGTTCCCAAGAGAGCAAAGGCTCGGGGCTAATTTACAGAATTACTTTTAATAGGGTCACAATGTCATGTGATAAGCTACAATTTTGTTCAAACCCATTTTGATTATTGTGCTTGCTTGCCGGTGTTACTGAAGATAAAGCATGCCACCTGATGGACAATGTGGAACTTGCAGGCATTCATACTTCATTTAGACAAAACAACAAAGTGACTTTTTAAAATTTCTTTCTTTCATTGATGTTATTGCTCAACATAGTTTTTATCATCCATAAATGTGTTGTTGCTGTATACATCTTGTTGCATCAACTTGCGATTTTTAAATTTGATAATTAAAGTAAATGCATGTTAATTTATTTATTTTGGACCAAAACATCAAAATTGAATATTGTCTCTTTTAATCCTAATCCTCTTATTCACGACCAAACCAAACAACTTCAGCTTCTGCAACAACAGTGGAAACAGAGAAAGCTATCAAAAATGTGTCTTGCTATTTAACCCCAGCTGAGGACCGAACTGACAGAAAAATATTTGTCCAAAGGGACCTATAGATTTTTTATGTAAAAACTTGAGGGAATAAGTATTTGCAGTGAAGTGGAAGCAGCCAGCTTAAAGAGAGTCATGAATATTCCAGTAAAATGTTTGATAAGCAAGAGTTGTAGCATTGCTTTGATAAGAACATCAAGCACAAATTTCACATATGAGCAATTTCCCGGCAATGGAAGCAAAGAGTCAGGCAGTGACTGAGCTACAGTTGCAAAACATAAAAAGATATCATGCATACATACAAATACATAAATCCTTCTAAAACATAAACCAAAGTTGTGTTGTAAATATCCTGGAGCATTTATACAACTACTTTATACATAACAAATAAAAAATTCTATTTTGTCAATATATGTACAATCTTTATGTTTTCAAACATTTAGGCATACCATACTTAATATTAATCCTATAAAGTTCCTGAGAGAGATGCATTTCTTCTGCTATCTTTTACCACTGTAAGACACCAAAAAAACCATTAATGTAGTGACTCCATTATTCTGCTATCCAGCTGCCAACATCTGTCCAAGCTGCTTTTTGGGTGAATCAAAAACCATACCGCAAGTTATCACACGCTGACCAAAAGCTTTCTTGAAATTATGCAGGTGATTATTATACTGAATAGAAATTAAACCCCAAGGGAGGTCATTTGTGAAGTTTAAAAAAAAAAAACGGGTATGAGACACACATATTACAGCTATGAAAATGAAATATAAAATCAACATTCATTTGGATGAATTGAGAAAAAGACTTAAAAAAAAAAAAGTTTAATTCTATTGTCTTACACAAAAGTGTCCACAGCCATCAGTGGGCTGCCCTTTGCCTGGGACATCTCACCTTTTATGTGAAGAAATTGCAAGAAATAATAAAAATCCTTCTGTCAGTGACCCATTGCTAATAGATATTAAATAGGGTCTCTTTGTGACAAAAGTAGAATTAATTAATTCAGTACAGCTTTGTTACATGTGGAAATTTATTTTTTTTTTTTGCAGTTTGATGAGCAACTCTTTAAAAGCTAGTCACTGGAATCAATTTCCTGTTCCACGATTCTTCTTTAATCATAACTATAGGCTATATATACACAAACTCAAACACCTGACAGGTGTGTTATATGATGATTCGTGTTATGAGTAAGTTTGAAATATTTTTCTGAATTTTAGACCCAAAGTCTGATTATCTTGCCTAACTTGTTTACATAATTTCTAGTCATAAAAATCATTTTTAGAAATAGATAAATAAACCAAGACAGGAAGACAAGGAAAAAAATTAAATTGGTCAAATGAAAAGCTAGTATGTCAACCCATGTGTTTTGTAACTAGTTCATAACACATAACACCTAATGCCTTCCTCTTGCCTAAGTGCTGCTTCTCGGGGTTTCTATGTACAAAGAAGTCATTTCTATCTAAATTTTGCTGCTTCATGTAACGTGTAACGTACCATGAAAAATGCTACAGTGACAATGACGTCGACTGTCAGCGCCAGCGTTCTGACAGGTGATTGGACAGAAAACCCGGAGTAAAACAGCTGATTAACACGGAAAGTTTCCCAGAAGGTGAACAAACCGCTTATCCAGGAATCTGCTTTAGGTCACTCGCAAGCAGTGAGAGGTCGCTGTTTGCAAGAATTGGTAAGAAAAAGAGAAGATTTACGTGTTTATTTGTGCGGTTCTTTTAGCATGCACTCCTCTCCCGTTTCTACCTTGAACCGCTAACGTGTTGACAGCCTTGGTCCGGATCGCGGTGAGTTGAATTTTGAATAGAAACTGAAAAGGTTGTTGATCTTTGCTCAGTGTAACACTGGAAATGATGCTCTTTGACTTAAGTTTGATTGACATTTTTCTTCTCGTTTGTTTGATTTTACATGTGTTTCATATTCCTGATAAATTCTCGTAACCATGGTAATGCGTCTCAGACACCGTTGGTGCACCCATAAGGTCTCAGTGGCATTGACCGTAGATATGTGCACCCTATTTTGTGCTTCATTTACTCAAAAATGACAAAAGAACAGCTATATACAGACACACACACGGGATATACACACACCATATGCACATGCGTACTATACACTATACAAGTTTCTACAGGGATAAATAGTATGTTTGTCATTTAAGGTGAATATTTACAATTTAAATACCTCAATGTCACCATTTCCCCCATCACGTTTCATGTGTTTCCTTTGTTTCTCAATTGTTATACTCCTTAAACCATGCAAGGTACTTTTTTTCACTTTCTCCCACCATCTCCATCTCCTGGTTTAAAGATGAACTTCAGCACAAGTGCCCTTTGTGGCAGTCCCATTTGCAAAGAAAATATTCCATCTTCAGCCAGAACGGATTCATTTCAGCGCCAGAGGACCAAAGAGCGGACAATACTCGGTATCTTGTCAGAAAATGAGCAGCGTGGTCGATCTCTGAGCCAGGTAGGTGGCAGCGTCAAAGTGGAAAGCCTTAAAGTTGATTGATTTTTCAGTCAGTCTCCCGTCACAGAGCATTCATATTTCAGGTTTGCATCATAATCATATACTGTCTATAATCTTCCTCCCCAGGGAAGCCAGTTTTCCAAACACAGTTCTGTCTCGGACAGCTCACAGCTTAACTTTCTTGGCTGTCCATCAAGTTCCAGTTATGATGTGTATGTTGAAGAGGCTTGTGAAGTTATTCTTGCAGCTTCTGGTCAAGAAGTGGTATCAGACAGTTATAATCTCGATGCTGAGGCCAGCGCCCAGCAGAATGAACATATGAGACTCCTGCTGGAACTTAGTTCAAGTGAGTCTGACCTGCAGTAAATCATCTATCGTGCGAAATATCTTTTGAAAAATGATTCCTTTTTTCTTTTTACCCACTGACTGTTTTTTTCATGTAGGTCCATGTCAGGATGCTTCTATGCAGTCTGAAGCAGATGAAGCCCTGATAACAAGGGATGCATTTTGTGTGGACTATGCAGAGGATATTTACCAGAACATGAGGGAGAGTGAAGTAAGATGATTGTTGCTATCATTATTATCATGTCATTATCAACCCATTATGTTGTTGCTTACTTATATTGGGTCTTATTCCAGAAGAAGTTCAGGGCAAAGCCAGACTACTTAGAGAGACATCCAGAGATCACAAATGGCATGCGGGTCATTCTGGTAGACTGGCTAGTTGAGGTTGCCCAGGAATACAAGCTCAGTTCAGAAACTCTGCACCTTACTGTCAACTACTTGGACCGCTTTCTCTCCTGTACAGCATATGTGAAACGGGGCAAGCTGCAGCTAGTTGGCACAGCCGCTTTACTGATTGCTACGTAAGAATATGTGTGTTTTGTCTTTAAATCTCATGATGCTGCTGTCCAGAATCTAAAACATTTTTTGGGGGGTTTTGGTAAAAGTTCCCCTTATAAGTTCTGACATGAGGGTTCATATTTGCAACCTGGTGTATTTTCTCTGTCTTTGTAGAAAGTATGAGGAGATCTTTCCTCCTGAGCTGAATGAGTTTGTGTACATCACAGACAGCACCTATACTAAGAAACAGCTCCTCCGGATGGAGGATGTTTATCTGAGAGTGCTGGCCTTCAACGTGGCAGCACCCACTACAAACCAGTTCCTTCGCCTTTTTATGACTATCCACTCTGTCTCTGCAAATACAGAAAGCCTTGCTATGGTGAGTAAAGTCAGTCACAGTCATTGCTCCATAGCTTAAGATTTCCACTTCCCCATGATTATATTTTGATTTTGTTTTGTCTTATGCTCATAGTATATTGCAGAATTAAGCCTACTAGAAATTGATCCATTCCTGCAGTATACACCATCGATAGTTGCAGCTGGAGCCTACTGCTTAGCCATCTACACTATAAACAGATTTGTTTGGGTGAGGTTTAGCATTTGTCTTGCTAAAATCACTTTGTGTGGAAAAAAAAAAAAGCACAATTTATTTATTTTAATCCCAATCTTTTTTATATTTCAGCCCGACTCCTTAATTTCTTTTACTGGTTATACCATGGCTGAAATTATGCCCTGCTTGGCCAATCTCCACAAGCTATGCATCAGTGCAGAAACCAGCCCACAACAAGCCATCAGAGACAAATACAAAAGCTCAAGGTAAGCTGTGGCACATTGGATCTCATATGTGTATTAAGACAACTTCACAAAGAGTTTAAATTACAAGCTTTTGGGATTTTTCAAAGCGATTCAGTTTGGGTTCTTGATGCACTCAGGACACACTATTACATTTCTAAATTAATGTTCTCCATCTCTCCGTTAACAGGTATTGTCGCGTTTCATGGATCACACCACCTGCTGTGCTGCCTCTTCTGTCAATCACCGCCCCACCCTTTTGATCCGTCTGCCAGGGCAAAATCCCAGTTTGCCAAAAACAAAACAAACACAACATATTCTACTCCCTCTTACATTCATACCGGAGAAATGTGGCTACTTTATTATCTTAGTGCTTTTCATAATTTCATCAAGTGTATGCAGATACAATTAAATACGAACTACTATGATTAAATTTTACTCCATGACTTAAAGATAATCATTTGGGCACGTTCAAAGGCATATGAAACACTCTTCTGTGAATCATAATCTGTGTCTGATGTGCTTTTTCTATTGGAATATTTCAGTCATCCAGTTCGTAAAGCAAAAAAAAAAAAAATTCAATAAATACAATGATAATAAAAAGTTTGATTCATGATACTCCCACATCATTGACTGAACTTTCTAGTTGCTTGTGCGATGCAAACCCCAACACAAATCATGCCTTAAATATAGATTAGGCAATCACAAAAACATTGAACACATGCAGCAATAAAGTAGAACATCCAAAATAAGTTATTTCGAATGTAGGATACAAGATGTAGGATACAAGAAGAATTTGATTACTTTTATGTGTTGATGTAAATAGCTTCATAGGTAATAAGTCAGTGATGGTTTAGCAAGTACTCCTCTACCACAGTACAAGTCCTATATTTAAAAGCTTAAATCTTTGTGAGAATTAGCAGCTAAATATGCTGAAAGTACTAAAAGTAAGGGCACTTTTTCTGTTAAGTAACGTTCCCTGTCGGTATTTTTTACTGTGCTTTTGGAAATATATTACTGCTGAATTAATGTGCTAATTGCATTTTATTGCCTTAGATATTTAAGATTTATCTTATTTCACCTAATTAGATAATCAAATGTTTCTGTGGCCCTCCTCAGAACCACAGATCTTTCATTAGCTCAGGTTAACAGAAAAAGACCTTGTGAGCCTTAGCTTTGTGACAATGTATTAATTATTTCATTGATACATTATAGAAACAGACCCATAATTCTTTAATCCTTCCTGCTTAACGTGTTTGTAGGAGCTTTTCAGTAGTCAGGAAGAGCATGGAAACTGTAATTAGCAGATGAAGCTAGGTTAAAAGTACTGTAAAAGTACATTTATTAGTCACATTTTCATTTTGTCTCAGGAAAACGTGTTTATTTATTAACTAAATTTTGAATAAAACTGGTTTTAAATCGTTACGTTCATTTACTCTAGGCCGTGGATTTGTTTTGAAAGTATGGGCGGAAGCCGTTTCCTCACTCTGACTGCGACGACTGACGTGCTTTTTTCGGGGCGCTGATATTTTGACAACTGGACTACATTGCACATCCTTGTGAGGACAGAAGAAAAAAATTGAAAACCGATAAAAGAATTTTAAAGCCATTTTTTTTTTTATTATTACCACCTCTTTTTTTCTTTCCTCGCAGGTTAAAGTTTGGTTGTCAGGGTAACAAAACAAGCCGTACCTGAATGCTCCTTAGTGAGAGTGCGAGCAGTTACATACCCAGACTGAATGAATGGCTTTTGTTGTCAGATGCATTTTGAAACTCATTTTAACATGCGTAAACTCTGCTATGTGGTTAGGCCTAAAGAATGCATCCACACAGGTCTTGCTGTTCTGGAAAAACCTGATGTGTTCGCTGCTATTTCTCATTTAAACTTCAGCTGCCAGGAGCATTTGTATGACTGAGACATCCTTGTTTTTCAATTTGGCTGTCATAACACCGCCGCAGTTCTTCAGTTAAGAGTTCAGGTAACAGTTCTAGCCACCAACAAGCTACTTTTAGGTCTACATTGCTGACAGGTAAGCTCTGCTCATTTCTTTTTTTTGTCTCACCAATAAATTCACGTTTTTAATCTTAAAAGTCTCAGTTGTCACCCAGACAATTAACGAAAGACAAGCTGTGATTTACTAATTAATAGATATTTGATATTTGCATGTTTTCTATAAAGTATATGTAATGTCAGTCATTATATTTTGAGGATTCGTGTGAAATACTTAAATAGCATCCATTATTCATTTCCTTGTCTCTGTCAATCCCTCAGTATGGCTGAGCCTGCTGAATTGTTGCTTATCAAGGACCAGTATGAGTTGGCGTTTCATTCTCTGAGTTGTGGATTGGCGGCTGAAGAGGCTGACAAAACGCCAGAGGCCCTTGTGTATTACAGGAAGGGTCAGCTGCATCTTACTCAGGGACTGGAGGTTCCCACCGGGGGGGAGAGGCATCTGGGAGAGGTCTGGGACACAGCCAGACAGCTTCAGCAGAGGTTGAGGGACACTTTGAGGACCGTCAATACCCACCTTTCTGATCTGGAAAAGTCCCAGCAGACTACAAGAGAGCAGAGGGGCTTACTGTTGAAAGATCTCCCCACTAATCTTTATCCAGACTTGGCAACCAACAGGCAGCCCCCTCACAGCACTCTTCACCATTTGTACCCCACCATACCTGCTGTCACCCAAAACACAACCCCAACCCCCACTACAGCCCCTGTAAGTCCTGCTCCCCCTGCTGTTTCACAAACACACACACTCCCTACAGCCACTCTGGAAACTGCAGCCATGGACAACCCAGGGGACCAGCCTCCAGCATACACACCAAAGCCCACAGATGGGCACCGCAGCCTGTCTTATGGCCCTACTGGAAGTAGCCTCGGGTCAGAAAAACCAAGTGGAGCAGCAGCAGCTGGAAACGATGGAAACGTGCTGCTTTCCATCGCCTCTGGGGTGCAGCTGTTTTTTGTGGAACCTAATGGGCAGGTCAGCTCTCTGTCTTATCCGGGCTACCTTCAAATCATCACATTCGAAAACCATCACAAGGATTCCGCAGCTGGGAAACCCTCTGCATTTTTACATGTAAGTAGTAATGAGCACATGTTTGAGCAGGTGTCAGTTAGAACATTCTTTTGGGTGTGTTTGTCACAGAGGTAAGTAGGTGTGACCTCAAGGAAACCACATCATCATTGTTAGAAGTTTGCTTAGTCGTGTGTCATACATCCGTCAGATCCATGAGTCACTATGTTGGTGTGCTAAACAATACCCGTCTCAACGTTGAAATTCATCTAACAAGTGATGGTGTTGTCTTTGGGACATTAAAAAAAAACAACTCACACCTAAGAGGGATTTGTTAACTGGTGCTATCACAGTTGATAGTGCAACTAAATCTTACTTTCTCAATGAGTATCTTATATAACCATGGGAAGTTGTGAAAATAGAATATGAGGTAGACAAAAAATCGAATATTTTCCTTTCCTGGGACTTGCTTTAAAGTGACTGAAATATTACAGAAATTGATTAATTAACTGTTTCAGATTCTTTTAAAATGTATTTGTTGTCTTTGTGCTAAATATGAGCTTTGTTGGCCTGATGCTAAAGCAGTAAATGTCTCTAACGATGTATCTGAGAGTTGTTTTAGATATAAATTGATATGCCTTTGCAAATCTCTTTAATTTTTAGGCAATTATCTGTTATGTCCATATTCTAGGAAATGATTATCAGTTGCTTAATATCCATCTGTTTTATGACATATACAGCTATGTGCGTTTTCATTTCTTATTTAGAGACCTCTGCATGTCCCACACTTCTGTTTCGGGATTTTTGTAGGGATTCAATATGAAATTAAAATCTGTTCTGGCAGCTCAGAAAAGCATTCATTTTGCTTTGCTGTGTACTGCATTGCAGCCCATGGGTCGGTTTCCCACCAGGCCAGGCTGGTAGGCTGCTCTCCTGTATTCTGTCGCTGTTTTGTTTCCCAACAAGACAATGGTCCCATTAACAGATGACTCTGCACTTCAGTTGTGCTGCCGGTCAGTGTCTTGTGCCCTTACAGAGGTCATACTGTCAGGCGGCATACCAGTGGGACGATACAGCAACAAGCGTGCATGTGTTTTATGTCTGTGTGGGGGACTGACATCAGTCCTGGTGCTGTCATTTGTATTTGAGAGAGATCAAAAAGATCACGGGACGCTTTGCTTGCTGGAACAACAAACAAGCAAAACAAACCCTAGGGACTGAAAACAAATAACCTTTTATGATGAGGTTGTTTTTTTATAATGCCATAAGATATGGGATCATTTTCAGCAGAAATCTTATTAACTGCTCATAGAGAAAAATGACTCAACAAAAGTCCTGATTTTTTTTTTGTCGAATCTCATAGACCTGAGGATGCTACACACGGTGTGACCAGCTAAAGTAGCTGATCAGGAGAATTGAATGCAGCCTTTTTGGTGATAATGATGGTTGACTCAGAGTACTTTCAATTCCCACCCTGTTTATTTTTGTGTCACTGTGTTTTCCAGGTGTGTGACCGGCTGTACCCACTGACGACAGACACTCCAGTGCTGCTAGCTAACTCAGGGATCTTCATGTTTCCTCACACCTTGGCAGAGACACCAGGGTCCTATGTGGGTATAGTGCTTTCCTCTGAACTGCCCGCCGTTGACCTGGAGATGTTTCAGGACCTCCTGTCGCAGCTGGCGGATTTTAGGATCCAGGTCAGTCTTTACTAATGATATAGAACAATACAAGGATGGGCATGCGTGTGATTTGGTACAATCTGTTTGGGGTGGGTTTGTCAAACCTCACAAAAATCTGTATACTTTTTTACTTTTCTCAACTGTTCTTGTGCCATTAATGTATTTATCGCATATCAACGATTTACTTGGCACTTAAGACTTATTAAGAACTGAAGTTCCATCTAAACATGTGTACAGACTCTGCTCACGGGTCTTAATGGGTCTTAAAGTGTTTTAATTGATTTTTTTTACCTTTCACTACTTAAAAATAGACAATTGTTAATCACAAAAGAGCGCTTCTTCTTTGTTTTGTTGTTACTTTTAATTACATAAAAAGCCTTAATACTTCATCCACTCCTAGTATCTGCCAGGCTTGTTTATAGTCAAACAAAAGCTGGTGCTGCGCAAAAGTTTATGCGTTGCAATGTCCAAAAAATTATTTCTGCCAAAACCAACTGGATACGGATATTTGTAGTGTCATGTACTTGGAAATACTTGATTGTTTCTTCTTGTATGACATAGTAGTAAGGTTACCAGAATGCAGGTGTTGTATAGTATAATACTTTCCAAACTGTCAAGCTGTATCAGTTGCTTTCTTCACCAGTTATATTTGAAGAAACATGTCGTACCAGTCATGTGGCATTTGAAACAAGCACATTAGTGTATTTATTACTATGCATAACAGGGTGTTTCACTGGAATAAAAGAAGCATGGAATTTCCGTTTTTATTTGTAACCCCATCATTGCTGTCTGAGCAACAAATTCTATGATTCTGTGGTCATGTTGTGAGTAAAAACATTCCAAACCTGCTATAATCTGTTTGGTTTTACACACCGTTTTAAAGGCATCCTGTCTCACGTTCCATTGTAATCGTTGTTTAGCATGTGACCTTATACATTTTCTGACAGGGCCCAGAAGAAACGGGAGCAGAGGTCATCAACTTGAGTACAAAAGTCCCCCTTGGTTCCCTGAACCAGCATTCAACAGAGATGGAAAAACTTCCGCTCCCTGGATGGAGTGAGAAGATGGCACAAGGAATCTTGTCAGGTGAGTTTGTAAACGGGAGCGACAGTCTCCGTAACTGACCACTAGTGGGTAGTCTTTACCATCGTAGCAGTCTCACCTGACCAGGATTCAATCGTGCGAGTTGTTGGACCGCCTGTGCATTTGATTGTAAAAGATAATATGAGACCGCAACAATTAACACAACTGATTAATCTCTGTAGGAGCTACACGGTTAAGTGAGTCATTGGCAAAAGGAGCTGAGGCCACGGGGAGGGTCATTCACAAAAGAGCAGCCAAGATCCGTGACCGCATCACACCAGAGGACACTCCGTCAGAGGTCAGCCCCCGTGTCACCAAAGGTCTGCATGTGGCTAAACAGGCCACTGGTGGTGCTGTTCGAGTCAGCCAGTTTTTAGGTAAGGACACACAACAGTATGGGAAATTATCCAACAGGAAGTAAGTCACAGTATTTTGATCTGACTTGATCTAAGGGCTTTATACACCAAACTGGTGTCAAGAAAAAGGGGCGAGGGATTTCTATGCCTTTAAATTTCAATTAAAATGCAAACTGTACTGATCTGTGTATGACTGGGGATATACAACTAATTTTATGATGTTGTATATTTATAGTGAATGGGGTGAGTACAGTTGCAGGACATGTAGCAGATAAGGTGGCACCCCATGTGAAAAAGCATGGCGCTAAGCTGGTCCCAGAGTCCCTGAAGAAGAGCCAAGATGGCCATGCTTCAAATTTGGATGGAGCTAAGTTTGTAGCAGCCAGCGGCGTGCATAGTATGTACAAAACCGCAAGCTCTAACTATATCAGATATGGAATTTCTAATGGATGATTAATGTTACGCATGTTTTCAGAGAAATTGATTTTTGAAATTGATTCCAAAATTAGGTTTCTCTACTGTTTGGTTGAGTCTGGAGACTGGAGCAAAGCATGTTTGCAAAAGTGTTGCAACTGAGACAGTCACGACAGTGAAGTACAAGTGAGTTCCCTATCTCTGCTTCTATAATCAGTTGATTTATTATTTGGGATCTTGAATGGATTATTCCATCTTGTTTCCACTCTTGTTTCCGCACTATATGGCAGTAGAGGGCTGGATCGTGACACCAGCCTGATACTTGCCTTCTGTGCTAATTTCCTCTTGGTATGTTGGTGCGCTGACCTGCTTCATGCCTGTTTCCTTTCAGATTTAGGGGATTAGAGAATCTTTTAAACAAGTCCAGCAACATGTGACTGCGCAGGGGAGTAAAGGCAAAGACTTGTGAACTAACAACTGACATTGCTTAACCCACTTGTGTACAATCTTTTGCTAACACAAATCAGGTTGGAAAATAATACAAAACAACACAAACCTTACACAGAGCAAACAGAATTGTCTTCCTCAAACTCCTGTTTGGTTTGATAGAATGATTTATTTTCTTTAATCCTGTATAATTCAAAGCTTCGTCTGGACAGGCCACATAATGGCTTGCGTTGCACCTTTACTGAACACTCAGAAATGCAACGTATTGCATTTCATGTTCTCAAATCTATTTTCCTCTTTATTGTGTGCATAGCTACCATGATTGTTTATTGCTCTCTGAGTGCCTTTAAAACTAGCATTACCCCACTTAATATTGCTCATGACTGCCTCCTGTGTACACATACTAATCATTGGAGCTGGTGCTAGCTAACATGTTGCTTGCTCAACAGCTTCAATGTAAAAGCAATGTGCCTCTGGTGTTCATCTTTCTGGGTCTGTCCACGTTAACCTCTCCTAAATGTCGGCTTGTGGTTGATGGTGATGCTCCTTTTGTTCACAATAATTTGTAGACCTTTCCTGTAGTTTGTTACTAATAAACAGCTACTATACGAGACTTGACTGTGTTTTTCTTGAACCCAAAGGGCTTTGGCCGCAGCGCAAACTGTCACGTTGCTCCAGTGTTTGAATCTCACATTCTTATTCACATGTATTTTCCTCCGCCACACCACTCTTCCCTAACTCAAGCATGTTATTTGTGGTGAAGGTATGGTGGCGACGCAGCCCAAGCCACAGACACTGCTCTCCAGTCAGTGGCCAATGCTGGTTTGACTGCACACAACATTGACAATCTGGGAATGAAAGCCTTCCTGAAGACTGCCGGTAAGAAGACGGCCAAGGCCTTGTTCAGAGGCCACGATGAACATCAAACAAATACAGAGGAGAAGGAGATGCTGACAGAGGAACAACATGCACAGGCTGAAGAGAAGAAGGTGGAGGAAGAGGAAAAAAAATAATTTCTAGAAGCCGCAAATGCTTTAATATATTTCATGTAAACTCTATGACTTTATAGGATGTGAAACTCTTTGAATTAACTTTAGTGTATGTGCCTCGATCAAGTTTTTAAGTCATTGGCTCAATGCAGTCTTTTCCTTTTTGTTGTATATACAAACTCATTTTGTGGTACAGTATTTTATAGAGATGTATATATGTATGTATGTACATGGACAAACATTCAGGTACAATGTCAGTAAACTGATTGTTAAAGACATTTAAGATTAGTTATGTTCTGCAAAATACACCAAAATTAGCCCTGTAAGACCCAGATACAGAAAAAATTAGCAAATTTTGATATTGTTGTCAGGTTTTTTACATTTTAGTAAGTTTTTAGGGAAATGTTGTAAATTTGCAACGTTTGGCATAGTTGGGAGCAGCACTGTCTGGAGGCACCTGCGGGTATTTCTCCCTGAATGAATTCAGCCATGGTCTGAGTTTCCAGAGTTTGTCCTTCTTTTCCATCTCTGACACAGTCAAGTTCCTTATCATACTAAAAAAACACATGCATCCCCCCAGAGCACTTACAGCTTCACATTCAAGACCATTTGCACCTGTCCCTGAACAATGCAACAGGCATCCCTCCCAACAATTGCAGAGCTTGTTTTTCAATCTCCGAATGCTACTAACTGCTGATTGGGCAACACTGAGAAAAATAGCTCAGGATCATTTAGAAGTGAAAAAACAAAGAAAAAACTACAAAGATACAGGGAGTTTCAAATACTACTATAGATGCTGGAGTTTCAAATATCCCATACAATTTATTCATTTGTTTAATTATGGTCTAAGCTAAACTAAATAAAAATTTTACAGAAAAGCCCATTTAGCACTTAGTTACGATGAATCATCTAACATTTTAAATTTTTACTACATTTTGCTTTCAATTTGTCAATTTGTGATCATGTGAGATATGCAGTGTCCTTATGTAATGTGTAAGGAGCACAGGCTATTTTGACTACCACTCTGACCCAACGTTGCAGAATTACAACATAGACATAACAAGCTCTAAATCAAAATTGATTAATCCTGACAAATCCAGTCATGCAAAAAAAAGGAGATGAGCTCAACGGGAAATTTGCAGGTAGAGTGAGTTCAAGGCCAGATGACCGGACCTATAAACACTTCTTCTATCCAATAGCATTGTGAGGACAAGCAATCGGACTCATTAACTATGTAAATGTGGTCTTGGGAAAAAAAAAAAAACATTTGCAGGCCTTTTTTTTTTATTTTTTGAATTGTTAGAGGTGATATTGTAAATTTGCAACCGTGGGTCTTACAGGGTTAAAGGCTACTGTAAAAATGTTGCTCCTACATGGGTAGCCGTGGGTGGGGCTTTGTAGCTCATTTCAGGCGTAATTAAGCACGAAATGAGCTAAATAAATAAGCGTGTTGCCAAACTAACATCAACTATTTGTAGAGATTTGTAGTAATTTTAAACCAATGAGTTGGTTTTACATTAAAACGACTAAATCCTTTTTTCTTTCATTCTCTCTCGCCTTTCCGCTTAAACAAGCCGGAAAGTGCGGTCTCCATGGAAACCTCGAGCAACAAATTTGTCAGTTTTTCTGAAACATGTCTAAAGATCGCGACTACAGTAAATACGACTCGGCACAGCTTCGGGTAGAACTAGAAGAGGAGAGGGAGGTGAAGTGAGTTTTTCATAGTAATTTCTCACAAAGCTGTGCAGGAGATTTGGATGTCCGGGCCCCATGCACTGGGAAAAAAAATTAAGCATTTTCTGGTTCTATGTTGTAGAGACATGCTGGAAGAGTCGGTGTCTGATCTGCGGACAACGTTGTGCGAATTGCAAAAACGACTGCACAGTGTTGATTGGGAAGGTGAGCATACAAGCAATAGTTGCACAAACAGTGGGCGATTTGAAGGGGACCCAGTGGTCTGGGCCTCTCCACAGTGAGACTGCAATGTCACAGATTTCTCTGTTTATGCTAATGTCAGGAAATGAGTGGAAGACAAGATATGAGACGCAGGTAGAGTTAAATGGACAGTTGGAGAGGCAGATTTCATTCGTTCGTGAGAGGCTTGAGGACATAAGAGGAAACCCCATGGGTGAGTTCTCAAGTTTTAGTTATTATTTGATAGAAGTTTTTGGTTTTCTGGAAAAAGGCTGCACCACAGCACATTTATTGGGCAAGCAAGTATTGTTACTCATCATCTTTTCTATGCACATCTCTCAACAACATATCTTATCTTGAGTGCTTATCATATTAGGTCATTTTCATATGAGATGTTTCTTTGTGAGTGATTAAACTCGTGCTGACGTGTGCATCATTATGCAGCTCCATCATCCAAGTTGTGGCCACGAGACAATCAAATATTTTAAGGTTGGCGGGGTAATAAATAAATTAATAACCTGAAGAAGAAATGGAAGAAAAGTCAGCGACAAACTTTAGAAACCGAAGAAAAATTAAACATTGAGCTTAAAAAAAGGTTTAAAAAAGGTTTAATGGACAGATGAAATGAGAGTGTCTCTTAATAGCGCAGATGGATGGGCCCGTGGCCAGATTGTTAGTGTCGTTTTCACAGGTGCTACAGCCCTGATGTATCCTCGAAATATCCCAAAGGGAAGCTGTCCGGAGGGTTCCCTGCTCCTCCCTCATGACACCGAACAGGATGAAACAGATATAGAAAATCTCAGGTTGAGTAGAGAGTTTGGAAGGGCTGTGTATGAAAACACAAACGTCCACAGGAGAATAACCAGCCAGCCATCTGGCAAGGAGTCTGGACAATGACTGTGAATGAACACAGCAGGTCTTCTAGAGCATTCACAGTGAATGTGGGTGATGATGACATTTGCCGCCTCATACTTCATACTTTTCTACTGGCCTGCATGTCGTTTTCCGCTTGCTTGTCAATATTTCAGATACATCTTAATAGATATGGTTTTGATATTGACACAAAAACTCATCATTTCGAGGGAGAAATAGGGAGGAAGCCTTTTCCACCGCTTCTGTTGTGTCTTTTTCTTGAAACATTTGGGTTTGTGATTCTTGTAAGTACTACAGTTTGTCCTGTTCTTCTGAACTCTTCAAAGCATCTCTTCTTTTTTTAAAGTAAAAGTTGAACAAAAAAGAAAAAATGTAAAAAATGTAAAATATATTTAAGAAATAAAAGTTAACTATGATGTATTCACCCTTGTTTGGCAAGTTTGTTGCATATGTTGATACATGGTAAACACACTTGTTCTTGTGTTTCACAGATCGACTGGCCTCTATCAGGTCATATGATGACATGCCAATAGTGAGTGCAAACATCTTAAATTTCTTTTGAGGTTTTCCTTGATTTGTTTTTGTATTGGCTATTTTGTTATTCTACCCATGGTTCTCAGACAGAAGTACACACCAGCAGAGAGAGCTAGAGATGCAGAATGAGTGCAGACAGGACAGAGAGGACTGTGATGCCAGCTGCTCTCCGTCCTCTGGTTAATGCAGGCTGCATAAACCAGAGTTTAATCACAGCACTGTAATCACAGGATTACAAACCATGGGAGAGTAATGCACCCTAATTACAATGCTTTAACACACATACAAATACACCCTGCATGCTGAAGGGTTGCACAGTACAGTTTAAACGCGCTGTATGCCTAAAGGCAGTGCGAGCAGATGTTCATTAGTGTATCCAAGAAATGACTGCAAGAGTTTGGATTTGCAAGTGGTGAGTCTGAAAGTAAGATAGCATGCGAGAGGCTTACAGATGGTCATCACACTATACAGTACAAGAACAGGGAGCCTGCTCTAAATACCCCAAAAAAATGCCTGCCCTGTGCTATCAGGCTGACGTAGCCTCCCCATGTCTCAGCAGTAATATGTTTTTATATAATGAATGAATAATGGATGAGCCTAACCTATTTTTGCACTCCTGTTTTCATCATTAACTATCCTCTTGTTGTTTGATCCTCTCACTTAGCAGAGTGTTATTCAAGTACAAGTAGATTTCTTTTTTCAAAAATAGTCTACGGCTGAATTACAGCTTTTATATGGAAATTTGTAATTTATGGAAACTCTTTGCCACAGGAAATGCTTAAACAGCGCCTGAAACTCCTGACAGAGGAGAAGTCTGACCTCCGGAGTCAACTGATGGACTGTCATCTTCAAATTGAACAGGAGGGAAAGGTGTGGGGGGGGGTGTTATATGTTCCTGTAGGGAGCAGTGTGAGAGATGTTGTGTTGAGGATTTATGAGGGCCACAGTGTCTGCTGGTCTAGTTTTATTGTGCCTAAGACAAGCAGCTTTAGGTTTTTCTGTGTAATGGCTATTTGAGTTATAAATAATCGCCATTAGCAATGGCTTGAGAAAGATTTGGCTGACAGTTTTGTTTAGCATGCTTTGTTTTCGAACAAGTGTGATGTGAAAATTACCTTCGACCTTTGTCCTACACTGCTGTTAGTACAGCACTTAGGTTCTTTGTGCATTGTTCAGTTCAACAAATAGCACACTATTAGTTAAAGAAAGGTTTAATGCACGGCATGTGCAACCAGTAATCCTTAATCTCTTGTTCATTAACAATGAAGACTTCTTAAATGCACACTCACCAAGAAAATACCAAGCATTATACCCATGAACAAATAGATTACTGAAAGTGGAATTAATGAAAAGAAGTGACATTATGGTTTGCTGTTTCTTTCCTGTGTAAGGCATTTCACAAAACCAATGATGAGAGGCGGGCATACCTTTCAGAAATTGCTAAGGTAAGCATTTACTGAGGAGCATTCATAACTCCAGACAAATCACTGAGCATCACATTTACCTGATGGTAGTCCTATGAACAGACAACAGATATTTACAGTATAAAGACATGTGGAGTGTGTAGAGACCACACTAATGTTCTCTGTGATTCTTTTTCTGCAGCGATAGTTGTGATTTCTTATTCATGCTTGTGTTACATAATCAGGGTGTCTCAAAAACACAGAGTCAAGAACTTTCTGCCTTTATGTCTGACTTTACTGCTTTCTGAACTACTTTTCTCCATGTCGATATTTTAGAAACAAAACAAAGCTTCACATTTCTATTTGCGTGTTTGATTCTTAGGTCACATAAATGTCTGTGCGTGCTGCATACTTATATAAGTGACTCATCAGTTGTCCTCTCCCTCAGCTGTCTTCTACCAGTGAGGCCCAGACAAGACGGTTCTCCTCTCAACGACATAGGGAAACAGCGAGCAAACAGATCAGGTCAGTGAAGCGCAACACTTGCAGCCATTGAACAAAACGATATGATCAATAGTACAAAGGTTAATTTTAATAGTGCAACAGTTTCTTCTTGGATAATAGAGGAAAAACCAATGACATAGGCTGCTCCAGAATTTAAGGTGACAGTGTCCCATGTCAGAGAAGAAGAAACAACTATTTGTTTACATTCAGTCAGAAATAAGCACTGGACAGTTTTGAATCAATGTTACAGTTTTGCAACTGTTTGACTCAGTTTGCTGCAAATATACAAGCTCTTAACTTATGGCTATGATGAAAGCAATCCTGCTGGTCACATCAGCAGGATTAATAGATGAACAAATTCTGAGATGTATCTTATGATATGGATCGTTGAATATCAATCAACCAGTCAGTCAAACATACTTGAATTATATTGTATAGCCTCATTTTGAACAAATCAGAAGCAATAATTTAGTGTGCTTTATGGGCAATTCAGATAATGTCGGTTGCCAAATTGTAAACATACCATCTTTTATGTTGACTTTTTGACAGATTTATCATGTTTGATTTTCTTTTTTCACTTCTCCATGATATTTTCTGGTTCATAGAGGGAAGCAGACCAGCAGGAAGGCAGATGCTGATTCTAAGAAAGGAAAAGAGGGAGGAGAGGACAGAGGAGGAGAGCATCTGAAAGGAGGAGGTGGGAATTATTTAACAACAGAGAGAAGAAATGAGAGAAAATCACAAAGGGAAAGCAGGTTACCCACACTAAGGCACTACCTGAAACTCAATCCTTAACCAAAACATAGCGTTACTGATTTAAAATAGAATCTTTTGAAATTATGTGTGATGTTGTTCTCTGCTCTGTACTATTATTGGTATGATTGTTATTGTACATATTTGTGAGCTTCACTTGACTCTTGTTCATTTTTCTTAATGGCTGAATATATTACAATGGAAAAAAAAGGCTTGTGCGTGTACTGAGTCAGACATTGCTTGTGTGACGGCATTTTTTTTTCATGTTCCTCCTACAACATGCATTACATAAGCAACACCACATTCACCACTCTATCTGCATGTGGTTTATCCACAGAGAAAGTAGTCACCCCCCATCCTACCCACTGAACATCTTTATGCATGTGGGCATTAAAAAACTATACATATGAGATGAAATATTGATTTGGTTCGTTGCCAGTAGCTCTGTTTTCTTTTTGTGTGTGTGTGTTTGTGTAGAATTTGGAGGATGGCTTGAGTCTTTCTCAGTCTCACTACATTCAATTGAAACAATATCTCATTGAAAAGAAATAAATCCACCATATAAAACCAACTTGTGATCAATATTTTGTGTTCTGTTCTGTTCCTTTAGTTTAAGGTTTCTTTAAAGTTTCTATGTTCACCGATGGTGTGTAGCGCACTGATGTTTCATGAATTAGCTTATAAATTCTGACCTTAAATTGAGATTTTTTGTCTGTGATTTATGTATTACCTAACCCATGACCATATATCCAATTGTAGAGACAAATGATCAAGCCCTGGTGTCCACAGTTTCAGACTCATTGAACCTTTTTTGAGCATTACAGAGAGCGCTTGAACTCCTTCAATGTGCCATATAATTGCTTCACAATAATAAATACAATTATTTTATCTTTTTGATAAATCTCTGGTTGAACGGGTCTAATCTTAGTTAAAGGAAAAGGCAGGACTTTGCCTTCCCATACACAACTTTTTAAAAATATTCTGTTAAGATACAGGTCACATATGAATTTCCTTATTCAGAATCAAATTTTCCATCAATTACGACAAGCTGTCGAAGCCCAGATGTAGCAAAACAGACTCAAGCCATGATACTACCACCACCATGTTTTTACAGATAGTTATGCAACAATGCAGTTTTTTTCTTCAAACATGAAATTCTTCATTTAAACCAAATTGCTCAATTTTTATCTCATCAATCCATGAAACTTTTTTTCTGACAGCCTTGTAGTTTGTCCTCATGAGCTTAGAAAACTAAAGATGGACATTTTTTGAGAGCAGCGGTTTTCTCCTTGCAGCCCTGCCACGCACAATTATTTTTCAGTGCTCTCCTGATAACACATGAACATTAACACTGACCATTGTGAGAGAAGCTTGTAGGTGTTAGGAGTTCGTTTGTTGACTTATTTTTGGAGTGAACTCTCTGATGACAGCAACATTCTTTAAATGGTACATAATCTTTCTGACTGTACATATAGAAATCCGAACTCTGTAAAGATGGCCTCATAGCCTTTGTCCAGTCTAAAGAGGACCATCAACCCTTTTTCTGGGGTCCCCAAAAATCTGAACAGACATGTGTGAACAGACACCTGCTCACACATGATGACCATCCAGCAAAAACACCTTCCAACTTCACCTGACCTTTCTTTCGGCTTTAGATGAACTGAAAATCTGTGAGGCACTCGCAGACGGAAATTTGGATATTTTGCCTAGACAAATAAGTGTCAGAAGCATGGTGTGAAAGGGAGGACCCAGATGCAGAACTCAAGTGAAACAAGATTTATTTAACAAAACA
The DNA here is from genome assembly GCF_036924035.1 of Leuresthes tenuis. Lineage (NCBI taxonomy): Eukaryota > Metazoa > Chordata > Actinopteri > Atheriniformes > Atherinopsidae > Leuresthes > Leuresthes tenuis. The sequence continues at coordinate 15,248,555 of NW_027325375.1, read as the reverse complement.
CAAGGCAATGACAAAAAGCGCGATTGAGCCGGATATCGAAAATCTAAAACTGTGGAAAAACTGAACAAGACAAGACCGTGGCTATGGAATAAATAAACAAGACTAGATTATGACTTGGAAGCAAAACAGAGGCAATAACCTGACCTGACAAATGCGATCGTGAACCATGGAAGGTGGGGTAGGGTGGGGTAGGGTGGGGTAGGGTAAGGTGAGGTGAGGTGAGGTGAGGATTCTACAATGGACTGAGGGAAACCTGGAAATACTGTGGGGAGGTGATTGGTGATGGAGTGCAGCTGTGACACAAAACAGGTGACTTGAGTGAATCTAAGGTGACAGAGGAATGACAAGAGAATAACCTAGAACCTGAAAACAAGACAAAACAGAATTCAAAACGTGCCGTGACAATAAGTAATGGAGTTCAATATTTTTCTTGCATTTTTTAAAATTTGTTTACATGATCAGCTATTTGGAATTTTTTTGAAATTTTAAGATATTTTCAGACATGGTTATGCAGCAACATAGAACATTTTAATGGATTCACAAACTTCAAGACACTGCTGTATTTATAATGCATGCTGTACCTCTCAGTATCTGTGTATTAATTATAGATTTTCTTAGTTCAGCGTTAAGCTGTCTAATCAGATGTTTTGTGGCTATTTCGGATGCAACATTTCAAATATAGCATGATCTCACATTGTCACTAATTTATTGGCTTGCTGAGTCAATAAACCAACTCTAAAAAGTGTTGTCTCCTTCTATCCAAATCCAGATACTCTACTTTCCTTTAACAGAAGGAATTTGTTCATTGGCTTTCTGATATGGTTGGCCAGCTTGGTGGACAATCATAAATGTTCTGCAGTGACAGGTTGTTTGTCTTAAATGAATAACTTAATTCACAGATTGCAAATCTATGTTGCCTTATGAGAGTATGCACACTCTCAGTATGTACACTCACAACTCCTTCTTGGCTCATTTTATTTATTATTTCATGTGCATGCTGTTTTTGGCACAGCGCACTGGATCCTGCCCATGAATCACACAGCCATAGAGTAACCAGAAATATGCCCTCTGCTGACAGGTGAAACACTGTAACAAATCACTCCAGCAACTGATGTAACATCAACCACAAAACTGCTGCTTTCCTTTGCTATTTCAGTTAGCACTTATGTCTACACTTACCATGTGTGAGCTGCAAGAAAGTTCATACGTTACATGACTTCACGTGCATGTGTGCACTCATATGCATAAGCAAACCTGTAAGAAATGAGTCAGTGACATACATCTACAGCCACTCATGTATTGACAGACCATTCTGTGTTATGTAAAATTGTCTGACTGCACTTAAACATGCATTAACTGAGGCATGAAATACGATTTAATTTAAGATAGAATAAAACATTGATCCCTGTAGGGAAATTCGGTAACTTGCACATTGTAGTGTCTAAGAAAACTGTTTGAATTAAAAAGTGGGAGACAGGAGTTATTGAGAGAATGGCTTGGCTTAAAAAAATCATCTATGACCTGAGAAAAGTAGATCATAAAACTGTTTAGTAAATATTATATGAAGTCTTTGTGGTTAATATCTACAAACAATATGAAATATGCCTCAAATGAAACCTAAACTAGAATAAAATTGCCATAAAATAAAAAAAAATCTTTATATACTTGTCAGTTTTCAGGAAATTAATTTATTATGCCTCAAGAGCAAAGATGAATTCCAAACCATTTACAGTTTATCTTATTATTATGGGTGTAATATGTTTAAGCCTATATCATTCTTATTCCATTTTGACTTGTCTGTAATTAGTCAGCAACACTGGAGACAAATATGAATGGAAATGAGTTGTGATGGTTTAAACTACTCTGACATCTTTTATAGTGACTGCAGAATAATCAAATTAACTAATCGAACCGACAGAATTGCATTCAAGACATTTTTTTTTACCTTTAAATCCAATAATCCATGTTTATAATTTATTTTTTCATTTGGTGTAGATGTGGAACACATGAGTAGATTTGGACAAATTCCCACTTTGACTTCCTGAGGAAATAAGGTCATGACAATTACTTTGTCCTTCCCTTGTCCTCCAGCTTTCTGACACTCACTTCTAAGACTAAGTCTCTCCCGCATATGCCCTTGTTTCCTCAGGATTATTTTAGACAAGAACACTTCGTCTGCCCTCAGTTTGTGACGCAGACTGGGTCCCTGTGAGTGCGTCCCTAAATAGAAAAATTGGTGTGAGGGCAAAAAATCCTGTCACTATCAGACCGTCTGATTCATGAATGTGCATATTTACACAAATAGGCCCCATCAAGGAAGCTACCATAGACATACAGCAGCATGATCACATACCATGTTTACATACAGTGAAATGATGAGGATCAATATTCAGATTAGGGACTGGATAAACAAACATGTAAAATGCAAACAAAGTGAGAGACTTCATGTAATGAAAATTTAAAGAGTAGGTCTAAAAGAGTTTGGCTGCAGCTTTCACCATTACACATACACAAAACAGTAGGCTCATCGAGCAATGAGGGGAGTTGGGTGGTCTTCTGGGGATCATGATGTAGGTCAGTTGGCTCTATCTCTCCGTACCAGAGAGAGCATTCTACTGTCATCTAAAAACTCTGTTTAGAGGAAGAACCAAGAATCATCTGAGAAAGACGTAGCCTCTTCATATCCCATCTCTCTGTGCTGCGCTATAGAACTGTGTGTGCAATACCTTGTTTCAAAACATTTAGACATGTGGGCTAATCCCGGTTGAGTTTTTTTATGGGGGAAATAATGAAGAGTAAAGGCATTAGATGGTCCAAAACGTATTGATCATCTTTTGAATTTAGTATGTTACATAACAACTCATGGAAGTATTTCTGTGGGATTGTGTTTCTTTATGTTTATAGTAGATGTGACTAATACATTCTTGATAAAGATTCCATGAATTGTGTTTTAAATCTAGCATAAATGAGAAATGAAAAACAAAATACACCAAGCTATGGACAACATTTCACATGGCCTTTGGTTTTTCTAGAAGTTTTTTTTATTATTTATTTTTTTAATACCTTATAGGTTTCAGAAGATTAAAGAAAAAATGGGCACAAAGGGGATGTGGCTTCCCCCCAGCTGACGCGTGTCCTCGGGGCTGGGAGGTGACCAACTGCATCTCAAACACGTTATGAACCGTGGGTTCGCATCTTAATAAGGGGGGTGGTGGAGCTGAATGAAAATCACGACAGAGTGACGTATGAAGGAGGAGGAGAAGTGAGAGGAGTTGGAGATAGGAGGGGGTGGCTGCGAAAGAGATTGGGAGGGTAAGCGGCTGCTACCCAGTCAATTTCCAGTCCAGCCTGTGCCTCTTGATCATTGCGCATACACAAACACAAATACACACACAGACTGGTGTTGGGTGGTGAAGCACCGACAACACAGGGACACACGGAGTGGGGCTCAATAAGCTCACTGCAGCCAGGACACAGTACCACCATCCAAGCTGCGACAATCTCACTGAACTCCCTTTTCACATCTGTTGGGGAATAAAGCATCAGTCAGACTGGAGGTGACCGTCAAAGAGGCGCTAATTACTCGCGTTGGTAAGCCTGTCAATGTCTTATTATGTCAGTTTATTAAAGTGGTGAATTATCTTAACTTAATTTCATGTAACAGAAAACACACTTTTTAACGATATACTATAACAAGTGTAGATCATGTCACTTAAAAGTAAATATTGAGCCTAATAGCGATTGTGATTATACGATCAGCTGTCTGGATGCTGGGTGTTGTTTGTCTGGATGTGTGCGCATCTTTCAAGGCTTTATAGATTAAAAAAAAATCTGGTTATATCGAATCGTGACTGTCGTTGTCCATCCATCTGCACTGACAGCTCATTGTGAGACGTCATGAAGCACGCTGTCCACCGCTCGGCTTAAGAGCACTTAATCTGTCATTAGGGAGTTATTTTAAAACAGCGCAGCAGCGACAGACACCGGCTGGCTACTTTATCAGCCTCTCCTGGGTTGGTTTGTTCATCTTCCGCACCTTTTGTTTTAGTTTCGCTACTTCTTTGCCAGAGAAAACTTTTCACCGCAGCATTCCCCTCCCCTCTTTTTATCCCAGACAGTACAGCCGTACTCGTGAGTCTCGGTAGCGAAATGGAGATGGAGCATTTCGACGAGCGGGACAAAGGTCAGAGGCACGGCCGGTCCAGTGCCAGGATGAACGGGGTGCCGAGTCCCACACACAGCGCCCATTGCACTCTGTATCGGATCCGGACCCTGAAGACTCTGAGTGTGGAGAAGAGAGCCAAGAAGGTTCGCTTCTACCGCAACGGCGACCGGTACTTCAATGGGATCGTTTATGCTATCTCCACAGACAGATTCCGGACCTTTGACGCCCTGCTGGCGGATCTGACTCGCTCCCTGTCTGACAACGTCAACCTGCCCCAGGGTGTCCGCACCATCTACACCCTGGACGGCTCCAAGAAGATCACCAGTATTGATCAGCTGGTAGAAGGTGAGTGTAAACGGAACTCCTGAAGGGCTGCAACAAAATGTTTTGTGATGTGAAAGCCTTCGTCTGTAACTAGTCGATTGGCCTTACTAACATAGGCCATATCCTGCTCCTTTTCATGTATTAAGCTATGGATAAGGCTAAGTAACAAACAAGACCACGCAGTGAACAGTCTCAGCTTTGGACTCCCTGTCACAGTTGCAAGCTGGTTTGAAAGTAGGGTGACTATTTCACAGGCATTACTCCATAAGTGGTGATAATCAAACTAAGCACTGTTGTTGAAGATTATATCACTTATTTTAAGTCCATATGGTCAAACAGATGTAACCTTTGTTTCAGCTTAGATTATCTCTCCCTCGATCTGTTTTACTCTCTTATGGCTTAAAGCTAATATTACTACATCATGAGACAGGACATGGGAAAAGCTTCAATTAGTCTTTACCTTTGTTTTCTGTGCCATTTTTCACTATATTTACTCAGCAAACCCACCCCTCCCATAAGATTTTAATTTTTTTGCTATTTCTGAATGTTTGTGAGTTATGCCTTCTTTGATATCCCCCTCCTCCACTTTAACACCAACAGGTGACAGCTATGTGTGCAGCTCCACCGAAGCCTACAAAAAGCTGGATTACACAAAGAACGTAAACCCTAACTGGTCAGTTAATGTGAAGGCCTCGGCGTCTTCATCCCGTGGTCCTGCTTCCCTGGGTAGCTCCAAGGCTGGGTTTGCGGAGGGCCGCGAAAGCAAGGACTTCATCCGTCCAAAGCTTGTGACAGTGGTGCGAAGTGGAGTAAAGCCTCGCAAAGCTGTGAGGATCCTGCTGAACAAGAAAACAGCCCATTCCTATGAACAGGTCCTGACCGACATCACTGACGCCATCAAGCTCGACTCTGGTGTGGTGAAGAAGATCTATACTATAGAGGGCAAACTGGTGAGAAATCTATGCAAATCAAATTCTTCATTGTCTACTAATTTCGCTCATTTGATTGAAAATAGATCACTAAGTTTGTTAAAACGTACTAATGGGTCACAAATGAAAGAAAAAGCCAGTATTCAGAGGCATAAAAGCTTCAGTGCACCCTGATAGAGAAACTGCAAGTCTCTAAAGCTTTACTGGAGGGATAGAACAAATTCTCTCAAAGATACTCTCTAATTTGGTGTTAAGGTAGTTTATTGTTTATATATGAGATAAAGTTTTATATTTATAGCTAGTAAGCAACTGGTTTTAAATGCATTGTAAGTTCCAACAAATTTATCATAAAGACCATTCGATAGGGTTCTTACTGTATTGTTGCTGACATTTGTAATAGCTCTAACTAGCAATACCTAGCAATACAGTCTGAGGGAGCTTAGGTTTTGCTGCAAGTGTTGTACATGATGAGTGGTTCTCATAAGATAAAAAAAGACCAAACTCTAACATAACGGGGAGATTATATATTGCTATAACAGCTCTAAGTCTAAGTTGTTGGGAATAAAAGGCTAAATATTTAATGACTTTTTTTTTTCCCTGATCCTTTTTCTTGAACAAGGATTATTTATGACTCCTTTCATTGTCAGAGCTGTGGAGAGTGTGACACATAGACTGAAATAGGACAAGAAAAGGTGTTGAAAGAAATCTGTGAATGGAATCTCACCCACGCTGCAGCAATATTTACTAGCAGTTTGCCTCGAAAAACAAAAATAAATCAACCTCAATCATGTCCCGCTTCATGGTCTACCCACATCTCCAGCACCTGTTCTCTCAGACCAATGCACATTTTCTTCCCTACATCTCTAAAATGAGACATTTCCAGGTGTGTGGAAATGACACTGAACTGGTCTGCACTGCAGCCAAGAACGATATTGTCTAAGACCGCACATCAAGGTTTCATCCTACACTTGTGGCATGCTTTAACTCTGTGGTCTCCTCCTGTCTGCCTTCACGTCATCTCTGTCTTGCCATCTTTCATGCCACCTCATCCTGTTTGTCTGCTGCCTTCCCACTGCCACTCGCTCGGTCATGTTGTAGATCTAATTTATTGAATGTACTGACACAGAGCCACTCTTCCCCTGGCAGTAGCATCAGAATGACACCATTATTTTTTTAAACAGAATGCACCAGACATCAATGGCGTCCTGCCATTTTATGTCATATAGTAGCAATCAAGTCCTAAATGTCCAATTTGTGAGCTTTTCTCATAAATATGTTATTTGCTCTTGGGGATTTACATGCTTAATGGCCCTGTGCTCACATTTATCTCTGTTCACGTGGTCTGTTATTCCTATTGGTTTATTTATCCCTTGTTAAATCAGTAGGAAGTCACCCTCTCTAAGATCCCACCACCATCACATGAAATCCAAATACCTGGTTTTCCTTTAGAAACCTCCTGTCAAGGATTAAACACACTCTTTTCCACAGTGCCCACTCACTCTGTGGTTGCTATTGGTTACAGTTTTCTTGGAGATTACACAATAAATGCCCTGCTCGCCTTGTTCATCTGCGATTGGAAGTAAAATCGTCATGGATAAGCTATTTTTAGACACAGTATTGATTGGGCCTGTAGGCATGGCAACACCCTCACTGCCAAATTGGCTGGGCTGGGCTGAGTGCGGAACCCTCTCCTCTCCCTTTTAGGTATTATTTTTGTGGAGGTGTTGGCTAATGATTGTGATGTTTTTTTTTGTTTTTTTTTTAGTATCTTGTCATTAGGAGAACAGAAAAGAGCGAGTGTGGGATTCTTATGTAAGGTGGAAAATAATGGTGAAGGATCAGTAAACTACTACAGAGCATGGTTACATTGTACCATTCATGTTTTATCCTTGAAAAAACCCTACACAAGCTTGAAGAGCTTCCTGTTTCTGAATGGGTCAAAGGTTTTACCATGCTTTAGTTAAGCTTGTGGGAGATTTGAACCCCCCACTATATGTGGTAAAACCATTAGGCTTAATTTAAGAGATAATCAATCCCTAACTAAATGGTTATTGAAGTCAGTATGACCAAAAAAAAACTGTTTTCTTAAATATATAAGAGCAAACTTTGTGTTTGTAAATGGTTCAGTTTTATTTATATAGCGCCAAATTACAACAATTGTCATCTCAAGGCACTTGAATAATATAGTCCAATTCAAGCCAATTGGAATTAAATTCATTGTAATCATAATCCAATTAAATCCAATTAATTAATTTAAAAATAATCCAATTCATTCATATAGAGCCTATTCAAAAAACAATATCCTATCTAAGGAAACCAACAGATTGCACCGAAACTTGTATTCAGTCCAATCTCCCGTCCTGAGTCTTGAGTCTACATTATTGAATATTAGAAGTGTGCTAAAGGTAATTACTTAAGTGTATAAGGATAAGGTTGCCTTAAAGGTTAAGTAAACCACACATCTGTGTGTGTGCAGATACATGATGTATGCAGACAGCTTTTGTGAGTTTGGGCTGCTTTTTCAGCTGAGCTTTGTCAGTCACTGAGCCTATGGCAGAAATAGGTTTCTGGGCCTGGGTGCCAGTAATGTTGAGTCCCAGCAGAGAGGAGCTTGGGCTTCTTACTATCATTAACCCCTGAAATGAGGCCAGAAACAGACGGGGTGGGCTTATATGTACTTTTGCATAAGGATTGTCAGAAGTTCAGTCAAGATAAAGACACTGATGTTTAAGTGCGCTGAAATTAATAATGTAGTTACTAACAGCCTGTTTTGAGCTATGATCTTCTTTTAATATTCTTCTTTATGAATATGTTATTTATTATAGTACAAGGGATTGTCATTGCAATTTATAATACAATCATTTTGACTGTAATACAACACAATGTTTTTTTAGTACGTTGTTATTGGGAGCGAAAAGGATCTTTTCTCAAATTAAATACAGACTAACAAATCTAGACTAACACTCCAACTTTTGCCAGCCATCCATTGACTTTGGCTCCCAATAGTTCAAAACACGATGTCACCACCACCATCTTGAGGTGTGTCATACTCAACACTCGTTACTGATCCTGCAAATTTGCTGTAATAATATGGGTTTGATATTTTGTTCTTTTCAACATGGTGACACAGTTAGAATATTTTTCACTTGGTGATTGGCTTTAGATATGAGGATGGAGATGAGAGACATATTATAGGCTCTGAACAAGTTTCTGTGATGATACCCTTGTGTGTGATGATAGTGTGTTTGATACTCTTGAGCTATCTCCACTGAGAGCTTACCCCACTGTGGTGGTTTTGATATCATATTTCTCTCTGTAATGTGAGAATCTGAGTAAGGAAGACCAGATAAAGTTCTACCCCCACTTCTGTATTGATTCTCCTGAGATCCATCCTCTCTACTATGGCATTACCACAACCTCGTATTTCTCTGCAAGCTTGTCACTTCATTGGTGTCTGTGATGATTTGATCTAGTTGCCAGGGACTGGTTAACCTACTATGATGTCACACAGTAACACAGCGGGATGGCGTATCTGGGCAGGTATGATCAAGAAGATAGACGAACCGTAAGTGGCTTAGAACACGGACATGACTGGCCTATTAATACATCTAAGCTCTGTTTACACACAGACACCGTCTCAAGCCTCAGATGTCAGCCTAGAGCCTTTACAATGCTCCTGCATGATTAGGCACAGATAGTGACACACACTCCTTTCATTGGACTCATAGATGTCTGCTCATGCACCATTCAACAATAACTGCAGTCAGCTGCCAACCAGTGCATGAAGTGATGCCACTTAACTCATCTCCAAGGTTGGTTGAATCCCATTATTACTAGTTTTGTTAATGAGAGCCTTTACTTTGGCTCTCAGCTGGTCAGGACTTACATAAAACAGTGTGAACATTTAGGAAAAGGATTCCAAGGGCCAGGTCATCCAAATGCAGATAAATGTTTCCTCCTAATTTTAGGTTGGTATCTATGCAGATAGTTTTAGGTATTCAGAGATTTGTTACGTCTAAATGTAAATCTGCACATGACTATGTAGAACTCAAAGGCAAAAGTAAAGATTTTTCATATCAGAAGCTTTTTGGTTTCCATTGGTACGAGTGGTATTGACCGATCCAATATGAGCTGGGTTTAACTGCATGTACATTAATAGTGATGTGGAGGGCAAAAGACATGACAAGCTCTTTAAAGCTTAATGATTTATGCTTGATTGATCCTGCTCCATGTTGGTTAAGAAAAGCCAAGGCAAAGATGTTGAGTACAATGGCTTAAATAGAATCTGAAAACCACTGACACTAGTCTTTTACTTTGCATCTTTAAAGGCACCTTCATTAAACAATAGTTGTGGTTCCTGATAGCTGTCTTCATCATTTCCATAATTTCTATTGTGTTGTACTTCTGTAGTCAACAATTCGTGCTGAAAAATTAGAGCAATCCACTGCATATCTTCATGAACCAACCCTTATCGATCACCAACAGTGATATTCTTTTTCCAGATAAAAAAACTTTAAATGTGTTGTGCATAGGGATGGAAACCCAGCTAATGATTACTAATGTCTGGAATTGGAAGTCTTGGCACTGAGGTCTGATACCTAGAAGTTACCTTGATATCTGTTGTCTGCCCAGAAATTTAGATCAGGGAATTTTGGGGTTCAGATTAGGAGTTAAATATTTATTTATTTATTTATTTGGACTCTTGGCTCAAACAGTGCTGGATTACACATTTTCCACAAAATAACTTTGTCTTCATTGTCTTCATAACTGCTCCATACTAGCATTGTGGAACCTTATTATATTATGTATTTTTTATGTTATAAATTTTAAATTATAAATTGATTGGTTTGTAAAGTTTACCAGTATTCACAAGACTAGAAAAATACAAAATAATCTGCTGGATTCCGTTGATGTTTGCACAGTCATTCATTGTCGCAAGGGGATGAATCCTGCAGAAAATGTTTTCTTTGGCTTACAACTGTATATCTTCTAAATTAATCATATTAGCCAAAGCTGTGCTTTATGGTAATCAGCAAATGCTAACATGCTAACCCTTTACACCAAGATGCTGACCATGATAAACATTTTCTTTTTTTTTATCATTGACATTAATTTTGTCCCCTTTTGTTGCCACTTAAAACACTGTAACTTGCATGATTTCTTGTTAATTAGATAACACAGAAGAGGTGATATGTAGGAGAGGAATGAGGATGAATCACTTGTTCACAATCTGCAGTGCAGCTCTTACTTCTCAAACTGCATTGTTGGCTTCTTTGTATCTTTGCTGGCAAGGCCACACAGCTTTTATTTTCCTCCTCTGCTTTCTCTGCATCCCCCTTCTTCTCTGTGTCTTTAATTATATCTTTATCTTCTCTCCACCAGAAGCTTTGTTTGCTTCTCTATCTTCAGCTGTAAATTTTCATCCTCCTATATATTTTCAATTTTCTTTCCATCAAAAGATTTTTCCTTGAATCTCCATCAGCCGCCTATTCGTTTTCTGATCCAGTTCTCACCCTCATTTTTCTCTGTCTGCCTCTCTCTTGCTGGCAACTTTCCATTATTTTTTTATGGCTGTTTAGTCCTCATTTAATTTGCACACTCTGCATGCACCCCCAAATCCAAAAGCTGCGACATATGTTAGGGCTCTCTGTCTCTCCTCCTCTCCTCCCTCTTCCTTTCTCTTTGTTATTCTGTGTCACTCTGTACATTAAACCATCTTCATTAAATTTTTTTTTGCTTCCTTTAGTTTGTATTTTTCTCAATCTGTTCCCTCCCTGTTTCTGGTCTCTTTGGTCTGTATTCAGCTCTGCAAGGACTGTAGAGAAGGTGCTGCAGCAATATCAGTTGTATGTAGTATGTATTATGATAACCTTATGCGCACATACAAAGAATTTAGCTGATTTTAATCTCAATTGGATGCATTGTGTTGTATCTTGATGATGTCACTTTTTGTTGTGCATTTGATGAATGTGGGTAAGTCCATCTGCTCCTGCCGATCTGCTGAGTCACAGCTACTCAACGCAGTACTTGTGTGAGAGGGTGTGAGGGGGTAGTGTATAGTGTATTAGCTACTGTGCAGTGTATGGTTTGTGGATTCCACCGCAAAAATCCTAGTACTGCTGTTTCGAGAGTAAAAAGTTATTTCAGGCATCTTTTTCAGACATGTTTTCTTTCTGTCTGTCTCTGTCTTGCTTCTATTTGCCACCTTCTGTACGTGTGTGTGTGTGTGTCTGTGTGTGTGTGTGTGTGTGTGTGTGTGTGTGTGTGTGTGTGTGTGTGTGTGTCTGTTTGTCTGTCTGTCTGTCTGTCTGTCTGTCTGTCTATCTGTCTGTCAGTGATGAGTGACTGTAGCAGATCGGGGAGCTGGTTATAGTCAGAGGATCTGCTGCCAAAGTTGGATCGATGGCAGACATTTCCAGCACTGGCAGACTGTTGAAACTCAGTTGCAAAACAACTTCATCCTAGAGACACACGCTTACTATCTGAGTCATTCACTTCCCAACTCATACACTCTCTAATCTGTCTCGAACAAGTGTGATTTTGAAATATGGTGTCCTGGCTTAATACCTTTAGTTGCTTGCACAGCAAGACTGACATCTCTTAACTAAAAAAGGCTTCAGCAAACCAGCTGAAGGCAAACATGATGTGCTTCGCAAAGAAAATGAAGCATTCGTGTAATATTCAGCAATCTGAAACAGAACGTTGCAAAATTTGTGCTATTTTTAACTAAGGGAAAATAGCTCACAAGTCCTACTGATGAAAAGTAACAATTAAGTAGATATTTCTTTTTAAGTTGTCATCAGAACCAAATGCAACACAGTGCACAATTATTATTTTTTACCATTATTTTATCCTCTTAATCTCTGTCTATTTGTCACTATCTGCTTCAGAGGTCAAATGTTATTTTCAAGTTCAAGACTTCTGCATTAAAGTGGTCAATTCTCCAATGCATAATCCAACTGTAGATTCAAGACAAAATATGTTCCATACATTAGGGTCTGTTTTTCTTGTGTTTATCTCGTACAACAGAGATTCCCAAAAAGTTGGGGCACTGTTTGAAATGTAAATAAAACAGAATGTAAATATTAGCAAATCTCATAAACTAATATATTATTCACAATAGGCTTACAAAACACATCAAGTGTTCAAAGTGAGACATTTTAATATTTTGTTGAAAAAATATTATCTCATCTTGAATTTGATGCTAGCAATATGTTTTAAAAGAAAAACAAATACAGAGCCATCTTTACCACTGTGTAGCATCCCGTCTTCTTTTAACAACACTCTGTGAACATCTGGGAACTGAGAAGACCTGCTCCTGAACCTTTGGGAGAGCATTGTTGTCTTATTCAAGTCTGATATAGGACTCTAGCTGCTCAACAGTCCTGAGTCTTCTTTGTCATATTTTGTGTTTCATGATGGTCCAAATGTTTTCAGTTGGTAAAAGGTCTGAACTCCAGTCCAGCACTCCTTTACTATGAAGCACGCTGTTGTAATAGATACAGTATGCAGTTAGTATACAGCTACAGACTTTTGAACTGTGGGCTGATAACAAGCTGAATGGTCCCACCTCTCTTTAGTCTGGATGATGTGGTATTCTTGATTTCCAGAAAGAATTTAAAATTTTGGTTAATCTGACCACAGAACGATTTTCACTTTGCCACAGTTGAACTTTGACTTAGAAAGGACAGTAGTATTTCTGGACTTTCTTTACATATGGCTTCTTCTTTGCATGGTAGAGCATTAACCTGCATTTGTGCATGGCATGGAGAACTGGGTTCACAGAATTATTTCTGGAGGTGTTCCTGATCCCATGTAGTGATATCAGTGACAGACTCATGTCTGTTTTTAATGCAGTGCTGCCGGATGGCCTGAAGATCACAGACATCAAGGATTTTTGACCTTGTCCCATGCACACAGAGATCTCTCCAGTTTCTCTGAATTTTTTGGGATATTATGTACTGTAGATAATGGAATATTCAAAGTCTTTGCAATTTTGACTTCAGTGTATGACTTAAAAGGGTGCTCTGGCTGACCCAGTAGATATGCATGGGCTCAGGGCTCTAAGCCAGATCCATTTTCTTACACGTCACCTCTGGCTCTAAGAAGGGAGATCGATTGTATAGAAAAATAAGTAAATTAATTAACATTCTGGGTTGAAGCAGACAGAGTGAGTTAAATAAAGGCAAGACAGGGTGAGAGACAAAGCAGGTTGATGAGATAGGTAAACTCTAAATCTGGAGAGCAAACACCAAAGAGAAATAAAAGTGAAGTTGAAGCATGCCAAGTTGAGTCTTTCTGTCCTTTGTGAACCAGTGAGTCATATTTTCCTTTTTTGAGATTTATGTTGTGACTGCAAAAAGTTGGCTTCAGACGCATGAACGACAGAAAAATGCAGTCACATTTTAAAATGAAACACATTCACATCCTGAGAAAGTTTGATACCCCCCAGTGGAGGGCAGAAGCTGTTACATAAGGTACTATGCAACAGAGCAGTTGGCAGACTGCTATATGCTGCTTTTAGGTGAACTCAGATACACTAATGCCAGCTCGGCCCGCTGCACAGATAATTGGCCTCATATCACCGCTCACTCTGCTCTTATTTCCTCTATTTGTTTTTGAGCTCTTCCTGACTTCTCACACTTTCCAGCCCTCTTTGTCATTTCTCATCTCCTGTCAGTCACTGATGAAATGGGGCTGTTGAAATGCAGCAGTAGTAGTGTGTGAATGTACCTCCATGTGCATGTTTGTATGCCAATCCTGCTGCTTTTAAGATTATTTCTGCATGTCATCCTTCTTTTCAGGTGCTGAGCCTTTGTTGTTTCTAAGACGATTTGGGAGACATTTTAAATTCCCTCAGAGTGCAAGGCTATGCCTTTTGGCTTTTTCTTTTTTGAGAGTGAGAACTTTCATATTTAGTACATGATATAGTATATTTAGACATGCCTGGGTGTACTTTAGTCTCATTAATATATTGATTCTGTAGTGGTCATTATGCATATCATTCCTATGAAATATCATGCCAACAATATTCTTTATTATTACAGTATATCACTGACTAGTAAATTAAGACTTTTATATATATAAATATATCATATTGTCCAGTTTTACAGCAAACGAATACATAGCACGTGATGTTCTTTGTCATCGTCCACATACTGCATGGCAATCTTAAACACTGAATGTGTCTGTTGCTGCCTTGATACAATGCTTTTTAAGTATTAAAGCTTTGTTCATGAGAATCAAAATTTTGACTCCTGTAACTTGCTCATTTTCTTCTTTCACTTTGGCTTTGCATGTCTGTACCCTTTGCCATTTCTGTTTGTGTCTCTCTTTATTTGTACAGTATCAATACATCCATCTGTTACTCTGTCCATCTCCAACTCTGTATGCACTCTGAGGTTAGTGTTTCAGAGCAGATTGGCAGGCCCAGTTAGCTGCTGTGAATTCAGCACCACGGATAGCTCCACCGAGCTTCCTCTGGTTTAACAGCGTGACAGCTCATCTTTCAAAAATTGTGGTCTTTCTGTGGGCTGGATTATGTTGCCCTTAGCGTGTGTCCTCTGTGTGACCACTGTGAATCTATTGTGGTCCAGAAGATTAGTGGGCTTTCAGGATTTAAAAAATTGTTTGACTGTTTGACACAGTCACAAAGAAATGCCTCTCTGTTTCTTATCAGTGAAAGATCAGGCATGAAAAATACAAATAAACTCGAGTTAAAGTAATCAAGGCTCAGAAATATGTTGAGCAAGGATGCAGACAACTCTTATCCCTGGGATTTTTTTCCGCTAATATTTTGTTGAGGATAAGTTTTCTACTTAATTTACAAATCATCAATTAGACCTGAATACAAGAGCGGAAACAGAAACAGCTGATGTAAAGGGGCACTGAGAAAGGCTGTCACTGATCATTTGTACCCAGTTGATCTGCAGGAGCTGTTCTCAAGGAATAGACAAGTTCTTTGAACACAAAAAGAAAATATTTTGTACCACTAAGGTGCTGGGAATATGATGTGTGATGCTATTCGTGTAGTGTGCACTCATCTTTGCATGGCTTTACAAAATGTTAAGTGTTAAATGCACATACTCTATGTGCATTTGTTTTCTGTGTTAACACAGATAACATAATGTCAACTTGCAGAGATTAAAGTGAGTCAGTTTTTTTGTCATTTAATACCAAAAAAGGGTTGTGCATCAATATTTTGCAAACTGACATTTGACACTATCTGATAACAGAAAATCAATCTTACTTGTTCCGGTTGTCATGCTCAATTGTTCTTGTGTTGAATGTTTTATTAGTATAGTCAATAAACAGTGCCACCATGTGGTGTTAATTATTTTTCTGCTACTGCTTATGATGACTGTTGTCATTCTGCAAATATTATCTGCAGCACCAAAACCAGCAGGTACAAACAGAAGAGAGAGAGGAGTAGATATTTTATAATTTTACACTAGGTGGCGTTGTGAGAACATGAAATGATTGCTGAGAAATAATAATTTGTTGTATAAGTAATTTTCAGGTGGAGATGGTTGTATACCTATCTGCTCACGAGGTTGTGACTTGTTGTGCAATACCCTCCATAAAATTCTTCTTTTGATTTTTTTTTTATATTAAATTGAATATCAAACAAATATACTTCCTCCCCTTTGTTATGTAAAATCACTACTTATGTAAGCTACATACTGCACACATGTGCAGTAAGCAATGTACGAAGGGAGACAACTGTTTATTAAGTCAGTTGATCTCTTGCTTTTCTCCTGCAGCCTATGTTTTAAGTTGACACGTCGTGTATATTTAAGATGCTCTGAAAACTGTAACCGATGTTTTTTAAAAAAGGCTGATGATTATGAAATTACATATTACCACAGCTCTACGTATTCTCTTAATCATCTTCTAGACCCTCTGTTCCCCTGTTCCTGTTTGTTTCATCTTGTCCTTGTTTCAGCAGCGGTAGGTGTTGTGTAACCGAACTGGTTCTCTGTGAGCAGGGAGCACCACAGACATCAAAGCAGAGAAAGGCTCGGAGCAGCAGTCAGGAATAGATCTCCTCTGTTACCTTTTTCCTGCTGTCTGTTTTCTACTTCTCTTACTCGGGGGAACTCAGTCATTTGGTTTTGTCTCTGACAGTTTTTGTTTTGATGTTCTTGTTGTTTTTCTCCTCCACATCTGAGCAGCATCTCTTTAAAAAAAAAAAGAAAAAATAGGGAAAGAAACAGTATTTAAATACAACTAGGCCATGATGATGCTTGCATGTGTTCATGTGAGAATTTGCATGAATGGCACAGTTCTATAGAGTATCATATAGTAGATAAAATATGAATGATGGAACTCTTTTATAGAGTGTGCACAAAGTGGCACGCAGCAGTAATGCACCAGTACTTCTGGACAGTGTTACCATAGCAACCATACTCTTTCACACCCCTCTCGGTAGCCCACAGTACATGTATTATGTGTCTGTGTCTCAGTTATCAGCTTAAAGATGTCTTCTCAGGCTTCATGTCCCTGTCCCCCTTTCTGCCTCCTTCCAACTCTACTTTTTGTCCTCAATACTCCTCTTTTTTTCAAGCATCATTGCACATGTGAAACAGTTTTGGAAATTAAATGTATTAAATACTCTTTGAAGAGTAAAACAAGATAAAAGAAAATCATTCCAAACAAATAATTAAGAGAAGCCTCCAACACAGCAACAAATTGGATCACTGGTTAATCAGAATTGCCAAACATTTTGCAGTCTTTTGACCAATGTTGGATTCTCTTCTATGTTTTTATAATACTGCTAATAATAACATACTGTACTAACTAATTTACATAGAGTTTGATATACTGAGATAAAGAGTGCAGACCTTATGTTGTAGTTTTACAATATTTTTTAACTATACCTGTGAGAGTAGGGTTCAGAAATAAAGAGACATACAGCTGTACTGTACCTACATGCAATTCCTAATTGCTGACACTTCAGTCTGTATACTTTAACTTCACCTTATATTTCAATGTGAAGTATTGTTACAGTAGTTATTACCCTTCCCTGTTCTATTTTTCAAACAAGTATGTTTATGTAACATATAAAAAAGGTAGCTAAGACTGAAGCTAATAATTATTTTCTGCATTGTACAAACTACAGATGATTTTCTTCAAAGATGTAGCGATCTAAGTTCTCTAAAAAAAAATTGGTAAATTAGGATGTTTTGACTGAGCTTCTGTCACAAATGCCAATTATTTTGATTTACTTTGTAACAATATTCAAAATTAAAATGAAAACTATAATCTATTGTGAATTACCAGGCAAGTAATATCATGCAAGACTTAAGGTTGAAGTCACACATTCTTTGATATTCAAAATAAGAGTCTCAAAATATCAATGCAGTGAAAATGAAGTGAAGCAAAAGTTTAGACTGTCACGGTCAGCTCTTCGTAACATTCCTTTTGGTCAGTAACAGAGCCTATTAACTATTCATCTTGCAGTTCACTCACTCTGAACTAGTTTTTTGTTTTTGTGATGTTTTTTTTGCCTGTCCTTCGTCTTGAAAGTATTTGGGATTCTTGAGCCTTCTTCCGTGCACTGCTGCTTGAAAGTCTGTCCACAGGCTTTTGATAATGTTTGGTTCAGGGTACCTCTCACTATTTTTTTTTTACAGGTGTTGTGAAATTTGCTACCAGAATTTATTGTTTTTTATCTGAATCCATTCCTGCCTCAATGAGAGAAATGCTCCCCAGTCGACTAGCTGCAACAGAAGCCCAAAGCATGATGGATTCACACCTATACATGACAGTAGAAATGTTTGTTTTTTTTTTATTCAATTTTGTACCCTTTAAAGATACCTCTGCTCCCTCTGGGCCTAGCTTCATTCCAACTTCCACAATACTTATTCTCAGCATGCATCAAACTTGTCTAAATGTTAATTGGCAAATTTAATAGTGAGGATACAGAAAGGGTTTTGCTCATGATGACTATTTCTGCAGGTATCAATTTACAGTAGAAACAAGCACCCCCACTGCAGAATCTGTTAAATGTGTTAGAGCAAAACAGGAGTGACAATTTGCCTTTTGAGCATTTCTATGAGTAGTTACTGGTCCTTTACAATCTTCCTATTGCCATCTTTTAATTTGTGATCACCTGTTAATTATTTAATGTTCACAGAGCTGGGTAGCTGCAGAAAGGAACCCAATGCTTCTGATTGTTGAGACAAGATTTAAGCTGCAAAATTTGCAATCAGTTGGCCTTTCAGTGAGCTAATTACATATTGAGATCTTGTTAATATTCATACAAGATCTCAAATCTTTTAGAGTGTCCAGTTTGCTTGGTCATCATTCTCTTTTCTTCACCACTCAGAACTTATACAAAATCCTGAAAATTATGTTTCATCTTTACTCTTGTACATATTCTAAATCAGTTTATCATCTATTCACTACTCACAGTGACAGATATTTTGATCCCAATGTGTTCTAATGCTTGCATGAAGCTGAGGGTCTGACATTTTTCTGTTGAAGATTAATAACTTGACTGAATGGTCATTATCATGATTAACGGCTCAATTATTGCTGATCAGCTGTTTTAATGAATTGACCAGACAATGCAGCATAGTTGTTACAAATGTGACACTAACACCACTAGCATCTGGGTCACAGCCATCTTTCCATAGAAGTGGAGCTGATCACCCCTGAAAGAATCACAGCGCTGTCTGGGGATGTCAGGAAACAAAGCAATATGAGCTCTGTTATGAAACTAGAATGTAATTTCCTTTCATGTGTGCTTGTGCAGAAACGTGTCTTCCTTTGATGTCTGGCCAAATGGGTGTGGACACAGACACACACACAGACAACAAACCCTAGATTTATGGTCTAAATGGAAAAGATCCATAAACAACACACCACAGATAGTCTAGGGTTGGGTAGGGGGTTGGTAGTGAAATTAGGTGTGGGCCACACGAACAAACACATACACTGAACAGGCTGTTTCCTGTTGATTGGATATTTTGTTCATAATGCTGTTACATCAACTGTAACTTTCTTTTGGGGTGTTGATTAGTGGCTAATGGGAAACTGAATATGTTATTGGATGTTAATTGCCATGGAAATGCAATAACAGACGCTTTGTGTTTATGTGGTAATTCTGGGCTTTGTTAGACCTGCAAGCAGCCTTAATTATAATAGCTCTTAATAGGTTTTTTGGTGGGATATTTGTCACAGTGGATTGATATTGTCTTGTATATTTATGGCTTGGGACTTAAATGTGACAGTTGGCCTGTGGGGTGTGATTAAAGTTCTGTGAGTTGATCATGCAGAGTTTAGATCAGATAAAATAATGAACTGTAGCATACATCTTACCATATTTCCCATCATAAGTAATCCATTAGAGGGTGCTTACAAAGTAATAAACTGAGCAGATAGGGTGAACTTTTTAATGCTTAGACTGAAGATTTGTGAATAATGTGGTTATTCAGCCTATGTCTGTGATGTGTCACTGTTTTTAAATCTATGCCCATCAGCATGTCACTGTACATTTGGTATTAACTGCACAGTAAGGAGTCTGTCAAAAAGGTGACAGTGACTCATTAAGACTGTGAGTCAGATGTAGATTTAATTTGCTATGTATTATTCAACAGTGATCTAACAACTTATCTCAAATTTGTGTTTCCTGGAAATCCCTTCCCTAGACCCAGGTTTTAGTCAGATTCACTGCGTTGTCTCAGTCTCTTGTATTTGTTATCCATTGTCGTGTGTGAAATACAAGTATTGAGGGGGGGAAAAAAAACCCTGCTTACCTCTTTGGATGTACGGTTTAATTGCTAATCAGCAAATAAGCAAATGAGCAAGGTCTCATTCTGGTAAGTGATAGACTGATGAACAGCACAGTGTTGCACATTTGGGACTTGTTGGGCATGCACAGAGAACAAGCATGCGCAACCAGACTCCCTTGGTGTTCTATATCAGTCTTCTTCTTAATTTGCCTTTTCACCCAAGTCAGGAGGACAAAAAAAAAGTTTTGAGACTATGTACAATGCAAAGCAGTTTGTGAGTGTTATCTGCAGTTTGTTATGTGTTTGTGTAGTTGTCACCACAAGTAAGGAAATTGGTCAATATGTCAAGAAAGCTGTCCTTTAAAAAATGGTCTAACCCTGCTGGGAAATTGCTTGTTGTTAGAGGCTCTCCTTTCCCCGAACAAATGATTGAACAAAACAGTCAGCCCCTAGTAGCTGAAAGTGGTCTTTGTATTTGGCAGCTTAATGTCTGTTTGTGTGTGAGAAGCCTGGAACACTGGTGGAAAAATGTCAACTGACCTGGAAAAATACTAACTCGTTTGTGTATGTACTGTATGTCTTTAGGTGTCATGTCTGCAGGACTTCTTCGGAGATGAGGACATTTTTGTGGCGTGTGGACCAGAGAAGTTCCGCTACCAAGACGACTTGATGCTAGATGAAAGTGGTGAGACGACTTTATTCTGACATTTTGCTTCTCCTCCTTCGTTCTGTCCCCTGTGAGCAACACTGTTGAAAAAAATAAAGGCAGAGTGCGTTTCTAAACAGTTCTGAAATCTGTTTTTATGGTTCAACATTATTCATCACCCATGCTGTATGCACTATAGTAGTTATATACAGTCTATTTATTATAGTTAGACTGTATATAAAAGATGGACATAGCCACTGTGATGTTGTCAATTAGTTGTAGATTTTTTTAAGTCTGAAGATTTCCATTTGGTTGTCAGCTAACACTTCCTGCCTTGATTAAAAGGATGCCTCTCTAACTCATGTTAATGTTAGGTGTCCCTCCACATTTTGTCAGAGCACTTGAGAAACCAAATATTTACTTAAAAAAATTAAGAATACGGGAATACGGGACCCAGGTGTACTCTCTCATTGTGGACACTTTTTCTTGATAGAAACACATGTTTACTGGCTGTAAAGTCCCATGGACAATGAAACCGACAACAACAACCTGTGGACAAAAATAGATGAGATAGATTAATTTCACTGTCTCTGAGTCAGCTGGAAGCTCACTCTCTGCCCTGCTGTGTGGGGCTGATATCTGTAGCCCAGTCACAAACATCAAATATGATAAACAAGTCTAATTATTTCTGAGCATTTAATGGCATCCCCTCATGTCAAATTTACGGGGTTTGCCCTGAGAGGAAGTCTTAGTTAATGGACTGGTAAGTTGTAGCCCACAGAGTACTGAAAATAAACACACTGTTACTGTAAATTAGACAGAAAGAAAAACATTTAAACTCGCCACTATCTTCTCACTGTCTCTGTCCCCTATGGTCCACTGGGGATACTTTCTATCCTGGTGTCACCTATCTGTGTTTCACTGTCTGTCTCTCCTGTTCCTACCATTTAGTGCTCATCTGTATTCTTACCCTCTCATCTCTCCTCCTGTCTCCTACATGAATGAGTGTGCACTGGCTTTTGTTCAAAGGCTTATTCAATTTGTTTGTTTCTCTAGTATCCTTTCATCCATTAGATAATACCCATCCCACCTGGGTCACCATCCTCCACCTCCACCCCCACCTCCATCCCCCTTTTGTCTATGTTCCTCTTTCCCCCCTCCCTCTCATCCCCACTGTGCCCAATAATTAACAAAACATAATACCTAGCTGCTTTCATTGGCCAGTCTTTCCCTAGTAACCCTCCTCTCCCTTGACAAAGATCACAAAACATCCTCCTACATACGACAAGGCTTAGAGGACCATGCTTCCATCTGAATAGTCACTGATTATTGATGATTTTCCCCATAAGCAATGGACCATCGATCACCTCTTAATGTATCTGTCAGATGAAAATTTCATTATATTCTCATGTCTGGAACAGTATGTGTGAATATAAAGATACAGCAAGTCATCGTGTCCACTGTTATCCCTGCCGTTAGCATCTGCGTTTGTTTTGTGGTGCATCCACTCAGTATTTCAAATCAGAATGCATCTCACCAACAAAGCGTGTAGCACCTTAAAAGATCTTGCAAATGCACAAAATGTTCTTTTTTCAAATTGAGCAGGAAAGAAATTCTATAGTCTCTAGTTTCCCAAAATTCATTGTCATCCGTTGCTACTAACGGAGCAAAGATATTATTTGAAATACACTCCATTATGGGATCCTTAGCAGGTAAATTGATCCAGTCATCTTAGATACTTAGTAAAGCTTCTGAAAAGTTCACTTGTCTCATTTGTATATGTCACTTTATGTAAAGTGATGTTCATGTTAATTAATTCTCTGAGGAGCTCATACCAGCTGCTGTTTGTCGTTCTTTTTGAAGAAGATATTTTGTAATGACCCTTCCCTCATTTAGGAATCTCAAGTTACTAAAAGTCACTCAAAATGCTGTCTTGACTAGACTGAAATATGAGTTTTTAATGTCCCAACAACTATTGCAGAAGGTATTTCAGTATCACAATATTCTCTCACTATCACTATCAGTTACAAGAAAGCTTAACGACAATAAAACAGAAGTTGTTTTTCTTTTTAAGAAACTTTTTTTGTAAATGACAAAGTGTGACAGGAAGTCAAGGGGGAAACTACATCTGTACTCACAAGAAAGATTCTCCATCTTCTCTTTTTGTATCTCATATTAAGAAAACATACATGGAAGGCTATGACAATCATGCAGATGATAGTAATAAACTATCAAACTAGAAAAATGTTCACTGTGTAGGTTTATGCATTTGTGGCGACAGGTAGGGATGTGATTAGAACACACTCATGCCTGTGCTGTTTTCTCTTTGGCAGAGGACAGGGAGTATGATGTAACACCTCCTCATGGTCTGGCAGACAGAGCAAGAGACAGGAACAGACAGACAGGAACACGGAGCGACAAACAAACAGACAGCGCGACAGAGAGACAGTCAGAGTCAGAGCTGTAGACAACTTCACCTCCTCTCAGCATCACTATAATTATCGCCTCTGCCTCGACTTCGGCACAATGTCATCATGTTAATACTCCGTGTTGTACATTAATCATCTTACCACAGCAACTACCACACAAGCAAATAACACATACACACACAAAGACAAGGACAGGCACACATAGCAGCCTGTGCAGTCTCCCTTTCCTTCTGGTCAAAAATGTTAATAAGATCTAATGAGGCTAAGTTAATGAACAGGAGAGAAGGGAAAGTATAGGGATGAAGGAGGCAGAGCGGTTGTATGAGTACCATCACATGGCTCATTTATCTCAATAATGTATCTGCAAACTATCAGACTTCCGTGATTCAAACGCAGTGTGCTCCTTTTTGTGGTCTTTTGGGATCATTTGACGAGATAAATAAGTCCAATTGAGGGAAATTGTGGGTATCAAATATTACCTGTCAGTTATATGTGTCGGTTTTTTGCATTTATAGAATGCCGTATGATGAAGTCAGTGACCTATGGAAAGATATTGGGCTCTCTGAACCGATCCTCCCCCAGGACTATCATCCAATCACATCGCAGCAAATCCCCAGCATCTGGTAAGCGGGTACATTTTTTGCTTCTTGTTTTCCTCTCTTCCTCTCTTTCGCTTGTTAATGGATTTTAGCATTGTTCCCCTGCATGTTTTTGTGCATCCTTGCATCTGTGTTTATGCAAGGAGAATATGCACAGCGTCTCAGACCCAGTGGACATCGATGCGAGTAGCCTATGTCCTAATACTTCCTCAGCTGATTGTTTAGTATTTTCTGACTCATTACTTCCATCAGCATCACAGCGGAGGATAAGTAAACAGTGCAATGAAATCAGAGTTCTGCTTAGTGCCTGGTAGTGTGATTGTGTGCATTTGCATCTCATTGCATGCAGAATATGAATTCAAATGACAATGATTTCAAAAGGGAGTGGAGAGAAATGCAAACGGGGTGAGAGAGGTAAAAAAAATAGGAAAAAGAGGGGGAGCAGGAGTGAAGATGAGAGGGAAAGAGAGAGGGCTGGTGACTCAATCCTGCAGCTCTCAACAAGCTGCTCTTCACCTGACATACTAATGAAATGGCTTACACTCATTTTGTACCTGCTCCATTGTTTGTGCCTGACAACACACCAGAAGCTCCTTTCCAGGCAACAGCAAACAAACTATTTCCACAAAAAATATATTAACACCACGGACCAGATGCAGCTGTTGGTCCAATCTTTGTGTGTGCCAAACACTTAGCAAAGGCTTGATGATTAGTTTCAGCTTTAACAAATGTCAGTTCAGTCTTATTCCTGATTGCACAGCTTGAGCTTCAACTGTGTGTGAGACATCTATAAATATGAAACAGTGCACATGACTTTCAATTTTCATTGTAATTATTTAATGATTGGACTTTACAGAGCACTATTGTTTTTGAGGGTGATTCGATGGGTGATGCAACAAAAAGAAATCCCCCAGAAATTCACAGTTTGAGCACCAGAACAAGCAGAGATGCATTTATTAAAGATCCTGATGATGATTGCAAATTAAAGAGCAAAATTCTGGAGGACATAATGAGGGAGAGTATGTAAGACGGAGCATAGATACTGCTTAGGTGAGAAGAGCAGGTTCTTGATGTTGATGACATGACTACTTCGGGGAAAAGGTTATGAAAGTGAGTCATGCACTATCTGATCTTCCTGGCAGCAGTGAGTCTGAAATGAAGGTGTATACAAATGTGTGTGCGAGAGAGCACCCCGAAGACATCAATAGAAGAGAAAACGAATCAGGGGTGGGATGGGGAACTGACTCGTCTTTGTTGCTATGGAAATGTAGCACAGTAAGAGCATGTAGCTACAGACACAATAGCTTGTAACACCCATATATGGCAGCGACTTCCTGTGAAATGGCCCGCAGTGAAGAGCAGAGCTGACTGACGCTCAGGCCCCCTGGAACCCTGAGTCAGACCAATCCTGCCATTTCTCTTTTTAGAAATGTTTCCCTTCTAGCGCTACTTAACATCATCTCATGCTCCTGTGTTGCTGTTGACTGTTTTGTATAGTCTCCTTACAATGTTGTCTATTTAAAATAGAAGAGTTAGGAGTGAAGCAGGGTTGGGCCTGGTAAGTGGATGGGGGTGGTACGGTGGTGTGGTGGTTAGCACCGTCACCTCACAGCAAGAGGGTTCCAGGTTCAATCCCTGCCTGTGGCCCTGTGATGGACTGGCAACCTGTCCGGGGTGTACCCTGCCCCTCGCCCGATGACTGCTGGGATAGGCTCCAGCCCACCCGCTACCCGATTAACAGACTGTCAGTATAGAAAATGGATGGATGGAGTTAGGAGTGAAGGAGGAAAATAACCAATGTATCTGTTGTTTGACACTTAGAGATCTCTGTTAGTTTTTCCTCTCTTGTCTTTTTTTCCACCATGAAAGCACACCACATCTTCCTTTCCTTGTTGGACAATTTGACCTAACACAGTCTTTGTGCTGTGCTGCGGTGCTCATTCCATTATTGATGTGTATGATTATACATCAATAATGGAATAGAATCCAAACTCACCACTGTTTTTTGAAGAAAAAAAAAGTTTTGAAACCATGGTAGCTGAATTTCACCTCATATCAACTAGGCACATTTCCTTGAAATGTGCATTTGTGATTGAAGGAGTGAATGTGTTTCAGAGTTTGCAGCTTCTTGTGGAACATGAAATGCAGTTTCATGTTCCATGTTCCACTGCAGTTTGAAATTAAGAAAACTAGGAGTTTTTCCAACTCCAATAATTGTGTAGAATAATGTATTTGCGTATATCTAAAAACGGACATGTGATCTAAAATTACAGTTGAATTATACACATTAGAGGACAAAAAGCTATTTCTAGATGTGTTGTATCATTTCTCATCTACACTGCCTGAGCTCAATAATGAACTCGGTTGGCTTTAAACCTCACAGCAGGTCTTCAGGTCTCACAGCTTTGAAGTCCCATCTTAATTTTCTCTTCAGCCAACACAGACCTAAAATAATTCTGTCTAATTCTGCCAGACCAAAAGCGCTGCACAGAGCAGATGTGAAGTGTGAATTTATCTCTGAGACAGAGACTGTGAGGGCGAGAGTGTGTATCGGAAACACGTGTGCCGTCAAACACCACCTGGGTCCCCTCAGTGGGCAAGTTTGCAGCTGAGACCTGGACACTGCTGAAGAGCAGAGGTGTACGTGAGGGCAGACGAACAGAGGAAAGGATGTTGCTCATGCACTCATACTCACAGTCAATGCAATCAGAAGGTGTTGCATTGTGAAATTGGAAATAAAAACTGAATGTTTACTGGGAAAAGATTTTTCCCCTTATTTGTTTGTCATGCAACATAGTATCAGATTTTGTGATACTCATTAAAAAACATATACGTCATTA
Organism: Leuresthes tenuis; assembly: GCF_036924035.1. Classification (NCBI taxonomy): domain Eukaryota; kingdom Metazoa; phylum Chordata; class Actinopteri; order Atheriniformes; family Atherinopsidae; genus Leuresthes; species Leuresthes tenuis. Next base: position 15,221,885 of record NW_027325375.1, on the reverse strand, counting down.
TTTTTTTTATTTGTAATTGAAAAGAAGTCATTCAAAGCTATCTAAATGTGGGAATATGTACACTGAACAAAAAAAATTGAATGTTTGATATGCATTTCACCACAGGCACACAGCTGTGAGATTGCGACATGCATTTCAGTACGTTTCAAAGTCGAAAAAATGGCTTTTTATTGCTTTGTTAAAAGCGTAATGTAAAAAAAACATTTGTTTTCAGAGGCATATTTTGGCATTATTTAGTCATCACTGCATAACAATGTATGAACTCTTTTTCTTTTTTGTTTTTAAGTCAGCACTAAAACTTCTTTGCAACCTAAATAGGACACTTTAATTATCACTCAGTGAGCTTGTTGGTCTTAGAAGTCTCACATTTTTACAACGGTAATGAGCTATGAATTTATTTAGATTCTTCTTCAACTTGAAGAAGGTACTGCTTCTATTCTGCTTTATTTCTCTGAAAAGACAACTGCAGTGGGATTTGTACAAAAGGTGTCTGTCTCCTTGTCCAGCTTAGCACAAGATAAATGTCCTCAATGCTCACATAGAACAAAGAGTTGTGAAATCTCTGGGGAGATGTTTCTCCATCACTCTTTGAACGTGATAAAGGACATTACCTTTCGATATGGAGGATATACAGGAAGAAAGAAGGGTCATATTTGGAATGATGAAATGCTTTTAGCTTTTATTTTTAAGATAATCCAATAATCCTTATTCCACCTGATACAAACATTTTCAGTCAGTGGCAACATCATTTGGTTGCAAATGTCAGTATTGTACTGTGACAATTTGTGACAATTTATTTTTCTGTGGACCAAAAGCGTTTTTTTTAATATGTCATCTGATCGTTCTGGCTCTTGGACACAAATTTGACCTCTAGATACTTATAAAGAATAATTCTGATTCTCTGCTTTTCATGACACTGATACAAAGAGATCTGCACCAGTTTTTTTAAGAAAATAGTCCATATTTGAAAGCTGGGGAATGTAGGAATGATGATGTAGACTTGAAGAATCTCCAGTCCAACAGAACTTTTTACACTTGGTTTAATTTAAAGATTCACCTAAAACTTACCCTCACAGTTAGGTTCAAGAATTAAAACTCAATTGGTTACATTTAAGAGCATAAAACGACTCCTTTCGCAGTGTTTACCATATATAGGAAGTTTCCTTTTCACAGTCACTCTGTTTCTGCAGTAGACACAAAGTTTCGAGGCGTGAAAGTGATCACCCATGGAATTCCATCATGCGTGGTGCCTCAAAACAAAGCAAACAAAAATGCTCAACTCATATCGCTCTGCCTGAATACATTGATCTTTGTTTGTGCAAATTTCATGTTTTTCCAAGAGACTGGGCTGCGCAATACATTCACAGTTATCTATTGTGTTCTTTTGTCCATACGCATTTTCTGTATTGTACAGTGAGAAGTGCATAAAAACATTTATTTATGAAACAATTCTATTGTGGATAGCTCTCAAAAGCAGTCAGACGAGAGAACAAAAAGAACTGTGAAACTTTTTTGTCTGTGCGTTGCATCGTTTGTGACGGCTTAGACAAACACATTTTACGATCTGCTGTCTTTCAAAAACAATAGACTTCTGAGAAATCCGCTGAATCCATTCAGAGTTGCCGTAATAACAAGCAGCTCTTCTCTGTGCTTCCAAGTGAAAGTGTAATTTAGTTCTCCCTCCTCTTTCTTACTGAAGAAGATCAAAACTTAGAAACCTATGTGTTGTATGGTTGTTAGGTGAATAATAGTAAAATGACTACAACTAATGAGCCATAATTTAGAAAATTAAATGATTTGATATGAGGAAGGAACATCAGAGTGAGAGAAAATCTGGGAAACTTTTTTCTTCTTTATGTAATCCATTTCACATGACAGAAATGTCAGGTATTCCCTCGTATATTGTGGAGTATTGATTTGGCATTTGTTCGTCAGTCATGTGTGGGTTGGCTGTTGCATGTCAGCCTGACTTTGTCATTACTCAAATTTCATTCTTAGATGATGTCACATCCCCAGCTGAGTTTTCATATATACTCAGACCAAAAATAATGTGTGAAAACAATTTGCACTCAAGCATAGTTTCTTTCCCCGTTTTGCCATCTGTCTCTCTGCCGATGCCTCTTGTCTGCTAAAATTAACAGGGGAGTGCAGATGGTGTCAGTGAGCATCACTCCGATACTTTGCGGTCTCACCTTTTTGTCACAAGCAACTCTGCATGAGGGCAAGACTTTGTTGTGAAGTGTGTACGGCAGCTGACCCACAAATAGATTAAATCCAATATGTCTCCAGAGGATCCACTGCTGGCAGAGGCTGTTTCTGAACTGTGAACACATGTTGTCTGCTGTTTTCACCTCTTTTCTTGCTTCTCCACTGTAGTGTTGATGGCTCATGATATGTTTTGTATCACATAAAAACGTAATCTTGACATGATGAAAGTCTATGTACTATTTTAGACATGAAGCTGATACATTTTCTCTTCTTATGATTAATAGGAAGATGGGCATTCTTGAAAGGGGCAGGATGCAGATTCTTGTTCTGAAAAGTTTAGCCAATGTCAAAGTGCCTTAAATCCAGTCTTTCTAATGGCAAACTAGACAAAACAAACATCATAATGTCTAAAGATCATTGAGAAAATGAACCTACTTCGCAACTGATTTATTATAACTGTTCTGGAAAACAGTTTATTGTCTCAATTACAGTTTTCTTTAACAAGGCTTCAGATTGGTTTTCTATGGTCTCTTTTAGAATAAAGTACTCAGTTAAACAAGGTGTGTTTTAGATTATGGCTACCTTATTACTGACAGCTTGCTTCTGTGTGAATGTGGTGTACTTAGTTTTTCTTAGATCCATCTCTTATTTGTCAAGAGTGGTTTATAAAAACAAACAAGAAAAACAACATGACAACAGCCAGAACGCCAAACCTAAAGCTTCAAAACCGCTGTTCATGGACAAAAAGTATGACTTCATTATCGCTTTATCCATCTTTTATATGCAGTCCATGTGACACTCTTGACTTTGCCTTTAGCATCACCATAAGGTTTATATGTGAGGTTTGAAGTCAAATAAAGAAAAAAAAATGTTATATAACTTAGCATTTCCTCTGGCATCATCAGGTCAAACTCTTAATTTGTCCAGTGACATTCACGTCAGCCTGAGTTGGGTTTTATGTTTCGTATTGTTGCATTCTACAGCCTCAGACAGGCTGGCTGTACACTCTTGTTTTCTGCTTTTGTAAAATACTTGAGCTGACTCATGATTGTCTGTTTAACTACATATAAAAGAATAATTTAACTAAAAATAGTAGAATTCCCCTCAAGCAGATCCATGCCCAATTTTAGCTGCATATCTACTCTATAATATGATCCACACTCACTTTGAGGCCATGTTTTTTTTAGTCTGCTTTTGATATTTCTGTTGTTGTTATTGAGTGTTATTGCTGTTATCTACCAGCACATCACAAAAGTAAAGACATGTATTATATGTTTATGTTTTCCATATTCAGCGTTGTTTGTGGCTCTCTTGTGAAGTTTTTTTGCAATCAAGGAAAATAAATTAAATTGAATTAAATGTACACAAATGGGAAAAAGCATATAAATCATCACAATCATTACACATACAGGAGAATAATCAGTTTTCACCAGTCTGGTAATATGGTACAATTGGAAACAGGCATAAAAACCCAGAACATTTTTTCTGATAAACTTAACATAATTAAATTTTTCTTTTCTTTTTTCATGACACCCAGTATGACTTTCAAAGTTTCAGTGGGTGGTCCCTTTTGTGCCCCCACCATACTGGTGTCTTTTGCAAATTGAGTGGAACTCATTTGTCGGTGAGGCTAAAAATAAGAATAGTAATAGTACAGTGGACATCTGACTGTATGTTTTAAGGCAAGCTGTGATGTTTTATCAGCCCTTTTCCACACTGTTTTGATGCCTTAACCCAGCAGCTGAAGGGGAACTGATTTTCAGCCCAGAGGTTTTGTGTCCTGTCCACCTTTTTGATGTGAAAGAAATCATTTAAATCAGACTAAAATTCAGTTCTTATTATCCAGTATTTTGTCTTAGTTACATTTAAATGGGTTAAAGTTTAAATGAGGCCTATACTGTTTCACTGCATCCTTTGCTAGTTTCTGCAGTTTTATTTCATATTGCCTCATTTTCAGGATTTCTTTTTCAGAACTCATTACAGTGATGGCATCTAAGTTCTCCTTAGCCAGTTTGCTATTGATTGAGCAGATTTAATCTTTTTTATACCTAAAAATAATAATAATAAAAGTTGCAATGCAGAAATAAAAGATAACAATGATTGGACTAACTCTAATTATAACTGGCATGATACACCCTGGGTAGCTGAGGAAGAAGAGCTGCTGTCCGAAGGTTGCCTGTGTGGCTTGAAGTGTAAATGCTGCTGTGAGTGGTCAACACAATGTGAAAAGCACCATATAAAATGCTGCCGAATTACATATTTTGTCCTTTAAATCTACAATGTGAAAATTGTTGGCTTCTTGACATATAGATTTAAGGCGGACAAAAAGCATCTGTGCACCTTGTGCATGTTAGTTTTTAACTTAGATTCATATATGTTGTTTAAACTAGAAAGAATACTAAATGACAGGTAGAAACCTCTCAGCAGTCAGATTCCTTATGACTAATTTCAGGGTAATCATTCTCACTAGGGGATTTGTTTGTTTTGCCACTCAAAGGCTACACAAACATGTGAAAAAGGCTTTATGTAACTGCAGCTCTTGTTTAATTTTGTCTTTTCAAATGGCATTTGGAGAACATTCTGTGACTGGTGATTTTTTTTTTTTAAAACACTGACAAAATGGCATTCCATATTCATTTCCAGCTTCCTCGTCTCTCTCTCTCTCTTTACTTTGATAAGCCAGTTCTGTGCTTTCTTTGTCCTCTTGCAAAATATATAAGTTTCCCACTGTGTGTCAGACTCCAACACCTTTAAATTTTTTTCCCCATGTTGCATTTATATACTATTTATTCCATTTTCTCCTTTTCAAAGCATTATTAATCCCTATGTCATAAACGTGAATTGAAAAGATCTTGTGAAGGTGGACTGTGCGTTCTTTGTCACCCATGACCATATGGGAGGGGAGAACTGCTTCAGGTTGTAACCATCAAGATTATTGCAACCCTGATAGTGTGCAGCCACAAGTATGTAGAAAGTAAAAAGTGTACACAGTGAGCATAAAAAATATTGAAATGATAGGCAAAGTAGCCCTCCTTTTTCCAACTAGAACACAAGAGCTCAATAATTTTCAATCAGGAATACTATAGAAGCTACTGATTAGCTGCTCAGGGAATGACTAATCCTAAGAAAACAGAGTGAAGGTGTGGGTAAATCACTACTAGAAACAACACTCAGCTTTTAAACTAAATTAAGTGGCATTAGGGGGCATTCATAAACAGTGAATGTAAGACAACACATACTGTGTTATTTTCAACATATTAATTCTGGACTTCCCTGCAGGATCAGACTTGGAGTTGTGTACAGTTGTCTGTTCACACATGAACTAAAGAACATGGAAATATGCTACAGTGGTGTCTAGATAGAAAGCACAGGAGGCAGCACATGATACAAAAAGCCTAGTGTGCAGCCTTTCTAGGATAACTTACAGGGCTATAGCTTATCTATAATGATGTCTGATTTTTATGTGAATGCCACATAGGACAGTGACCTGCTGTAATGACACCCAATCACACATTACCTGCACTTTGTAGGGTGCTGAAAATCCGCACCTTTTCTGGTCTGACCGATTTGGATATTTTCTCTTCTCACATACAGCTCCACCAGGTGATGTCTAAAAAATTGTCAGGGCTGCATGTGGGTTTTTTTCTCTCTCTCTGTTTAACACTGTAAGTGAGAAAAAAGCCTGATCTCTCCAGTTTTTGTGGCATTGCAGTCAGATTGTTATCTTGTGATAACACTCTGTGTGAATGTTGGTGATTGAATCTGGAGAGAATTTTTTTCGTTGTTTGACAGCAAGTCAAACCAGTTAGTATATGGGAACACGTTTGTGTTAAGTTCTCGCTCATCTTCTGATATGTGGACAGGAGGCTTCAGACTCTTGATTGAGCTCTTCTAAATAACATATTTTCACATGAAACTATCAAGTTGGTTTGAAAATAACATAACATGACCTCTGGGTTTCTCTCAAGAACAGATAAAAATCTGGTGCAGAGTATTTTGCTTTGAGTGAGGTTTCAATTCAGTAATATCAGTTTTTTTTGTTTGTTTTAAAGCTGTTTGGACAGGGGGCACGAAGGCCTTTAAAGTCCATCAGGACAGTCTACCCCAGACCGTTTCAGACTCGTTCTATTTTTTTTGGGGGTTGCTTACATAATCCGCGTTATTTAAGTCAGCACTCATCTGCCCTCCCAATTTCGCTTGCAGATCAAATCTCGACGTTTGTTCTTTGGCATGGAAGCAGAGAAGCCACCGTCAAATTATTAAAATTCTGCATGCATTTTTTTTTGTACCTCTCCCCCTGTGTTTCTGTCTCTCCCTCTGACGGCGCGCGTCAGAGTTTGCGCAAGCAGCCTCTCCGCCTCTCTGTGTAGTACAGCGCTGCTTCGTCTCCCATTCACCACAGTTTACTACCACACTCGGACAGAACGCTTACAAAGGTGCTGCTCTTCTCTTTTCGCCGCTTTGGATTAACACTGTGCTTTTCATCATGCTGGAAGTGGAAGGTAGGAGCCACATGACGGCTTTTATGATGCGTCTTCGCACAAACCTTCAAACCAAATTTTGTGTGGGAGATTTTTGATTCGCCGGTTACCACGGATATATGACCTTGACAAAGAAAGCGACTTTACCGAAGTGTAATACTGTGATTTTCTATTGAGTATTCAGAGAGAGATGTCTGAGTCGTTCATGCTTATCGCTGTATTATTGGGAGGAGTGTCTCTTTGTGTGCGTAACGCTGGAGCTGAATTTTATCAATGAAGATGTTCTGGGAGGGCTTTCAGAACAACAGATATGTATTTAAATTTTTCATAGGAGAAAATGTAAGAAAAAAAACTTGTGTAAAGACATGGGAACCCTCGCGTGTTTTATCTCCTTTTGTCTTGAATAGTTTTGAAAATTCTTTGATCTCGACAGAAAAATAAGCTTTCACTTATTTGCTGCATTAAGACTCTGAAGCTTTGTTAAGATAGACAACACAGATAAAGTAGTGTTTGCTCACAGAAATCCTTAAGGTTAATACAAAGAAGCTTGAAGATGAAAAACCGAAGAAAAGCCATGGGTAGTGTCAGGGAATAAGCTGGTACTTATTGTACTCATCTGCTGCATCAAGATGAGCTGACTCTGAAAATGTATTACTGTTTACATCCAGCAATCCTTCAGGCTGTGACTAATGGAATACATGGCTCAGAGATGGAAGTAAAATAAATTCAGTAAAAAGCCACTAAAAATGAATCTAGTGATGTTTTTTTTTCTTTTGTCCTAAAGGTAAACTTGTCTTCCTCCAGTCGGACTCGCTGTTGGAGTGGAATACATAGTTGTTTACTATTTTTGTTTGCTCCAATCAATGTTTTGTTGCCAAGAAACAACATCTCATGTTCTCAGTATGATTGAAGATGGTCTTATTATTTGTGGCAGGGGAACGATGCCATTGGGCTTTTTCTTTTGCCTGACCACACAAAGGATTTGGATGTAATGTTGATTGATATCATGTTCGAGTCTACTGAGAGGATGCCCGTTTTTTTTTTTTTTTTTTTTTTTTGCTGTGCTGCATCTGGAAAAGTAGACTATGCCGAGATCACAAGTGCACTGAATATGTGGTTAAAATGAGGACAGCCTGGTGTTGTTTGTTCACTTCCAGTAATGCATTTAAAGCCTGGAACTGGGGAGTATCAGGGAAAGTTGAAGTAACAGGGTTTGTATTTTGGCTAAAGAAAAAAAAGACTGGAGTGGATTTTAGTGTTCTTTTATTTCTTCCTCACACCGCCTCTTGTCCTCCTCCACCTCCTCCTCCCACTCTGCCTCATTCATGTGAATGGATAGATGCTGAGGGTGGAAGTGTGGGCTGCTGATATGCACTAATATAACTGTTCTGGAAAACATGAGCTCACATTTATAGAACCATCCATTTGAATATTTCTTATTCAGTCTCATCTCACGTGCTCCTTTTCCCCTCTCATTTTCTCCCTCCAGTGAATGGGATGCCGGCCAGTCAGATGTCCACTCCTCATTCGGGAAAATCTCCCAGCCCCTCCCCGACCAGCCCAGGCAGCCTCAGCCGACGCCGGGTAAGACTAGAATATGCAGCTACACACGTGCAATTACACATAAATGATCCGCCCGTAGCCTTAGTGACACTAAATCCACAACACATTCCTTCTATGTTCTCAGGAAACGGACAAAGCCATCTCTGAGCATAGGCCGACAACATCTTAGTCGCTAGAAAACGAAGAAACCACTACATCCCAACATCTTTAGTGTCTCAGTACAGGGCGCAGCAGCAACCTTTCACCTCATCCAGTGCTGCTATGGGATTCCAAGAATGCAAGACTTGTGTTAGGATCCGTGTTAATAGTTAAAAAACACTGCCATTGCATTACATGCTGACCCTTAGCTCTTTGTTCCTTATGGAGAACTTTATCTGCAAGTGGAAGCTCTGTAACAAAAAACACTGAGATCTCCTGATCCTGGTCAGCAGTTTGTGCAATATCTGATCTAAAGATGATACTGACTAAAATCATGTCATTTTGTACAGGTCTGCTTGTGCAACCGGTTTAGAATCACATTTGATACTAGTACAGGTTATTTCAGCTATTTTTCTTTATGTCAAGTTTTCTGTCATTGATCTCAACTCTGAAAAAAAAAACGAAAAAAAAACAACTCCTGTCCAAACTCCTAAACTAAGAATCATAAACTAATTTCAGGGGAATACAGCAACCACTATTTTCACAATGCAACTTGTAGTTAGATTAGGACAAAACAGAGCAGGAGCATGCAACTCAAAGGGAAAATCTTGAATTCCACATTACACTTCCAGAGTTCATCGAGAGGATGGTGTGTGTTTCTGGGTGTGCACGAATGTGTGTGTGTGTGTGTTAAAGATCAAAGTATTTGTTAATCCAGTCCTTGGCAGGGATGATGGAGAGCTTTTAGTACCAGCTTAATTCCTAATCAGATTTTTCTCAGTGAAGCATTTTAATTTGTAAGAACTTTTAGCCTGCTATGGATTTAGTTCTCTCGTCCTCCTCAACAAGCACTCACACTGAGTTCCCCTCTCACTCTTACAGTGTACAGACACAGGGGTATTTTGTAAATGAAGTGTTTATGAGCCCTCACATGCATATCTCATATGTTTTTTCTTATGCAATCCAAGTGAAACCTGCTGCATACTTGCATACAGCAGGAACGCAACTATAGGTTTACTTTTAAAGTTCTGATGGAAATTCTTTTGAGCTGGCGGGAAGCAGGTGGAAGAAACATGTGAGTTACAGACAGAAGTGCTTTCTGAGGCTGCTAAGCTCAGGAGATATAAAGATGTGTGGGAAAAAATTAGCACACTGCAATGTCAATCCAATTGTGAAAGCTGTTCCCACTTCAGGGTGAGCTTGTAAACACACAATTGACGAACGAGCGTTGCACATTCTCTGTGTCTCTATCAACGCAGCCTTCGGTGTTAACAGTTTCGACTTGACACTGACAGCTCTTTATTGAAGAGCCTTGGCTGCAATAATAGGATAAGTCCTCATAGACAACCTGTACCCCAAATTCCATGACATGTTATGTACTCTAGCTGTATGTTGCTTTCGACACAGCATTTTTTCCTCGAGAGGAAAAAGCAAGAAGTTGCAGTCAATATGTTTTAATAGGTCACATAAATAATTGATTGGTTTGTGAATAATTTCTGTACATAGATGAGTGTTTGTGACTGTGTGTATGACGGACCGTGCACAGTAAATTCAACCCAACATAAAGATTAGTAAGCTCACTTGTGCTAAATTTGATGAACTAGTAATAGATAGTGAAGGGTCTGGCCCTCTGGCTTCTGAAGCCATTAGTGGTACTGTTGTATTGATGTAATATGAAGGTCAGCCTGGGCCGCAGGAACAGATCAGATTTAGGTTGCAGCCAGTGAGAACTGAACAGGGTACCATATAGCTTCGACATCTGTTTGGAACTGGATCACCATAAATGACAGGGTGAAGAGGAAACAGGTTGGCACAAGTGCACATTTGTGAAATCTCTTCTCTCTGAATGGGTAAATGGGTAAACTTGCTTAATATAGACAATCTCTATGCTCTTATTCCTTGCACTCAAGTGTGAATTTCAGAGGAAGATGTTTCTAGAAACTATGGATGTGTAAGATCTTAGAGCCCAGTGTTACAGAGATGCTTTTGTAGGAATGTGCAGGGTCTTAAAATGTGTATTTTACACCTACCCTCTTTCCCTAACTGTAACCAAGTTGTTTTGGACATTGTAAAACGAATGGAAAACAATTAGTTTTACGCTTAAGTCAAACCCACACCAAGGTCTGGTGACTTTTAATCCAGTGCCACCCCTCCAAACTCTGCATATGGACTTGTTTGTGGACTAATAAGAGACATAGTTGTGTATGTCATTGTAGAATTTGCTGAGAGACTAATGAGATTCAATATTTTTTGGTATCTAGAAACGTAACTGACAACATTTCAGTTAGGTGAGTGGTTTGGTTAGAGAGGTGGGCTAATTACATGTAATGAGAAAATTTTAAGACCTTCCTTACGTCTTCAAATTTTTTTACTACTGCTAATGTTTTTGTCACCCTCGTCTCTTCTCATCAGTTGTCAGCCATCACAAATTAGCTCTGTTGTGCAATTCACTGATTTGTGGGTAAATTCAAGCCCTGCACATCGCAAGTTGAGAGTGTATTTCTTAGAGAGAGATTATTCCAGGCTTTGCAGTCAGTGACACTCTATACGAAGCCTGCAGTAGCTTGACTAGGAAGAGGGGAGGAAGCTTCACAGTCCATTATCTCTGCTCTCCACTCTGCAGCTTCACACTCTTTAGACATATTACGATGTAATTCTCCTCCACTTCTTACTTTTCCATCCACCCTGTGAGCGATTCCTTCTTCCAGTTTCACTCCCAGCCGTTCTCTCTCATTCACACTCACACCCATCCCCCTTTCACATCCCCATATGAAGAAGCATTAACTTTGCTGTGTGAAATTGCATTCCATAATTTTTCTTGTAGAATAATTCTAAGCTTATTTTAAAAGTAGGCACCGACTTCAGGACACTATTTGCACACCCTCACTCCTTCCTTGTAATATCTGTTGTAAATATGCATTCATCTTAAATATTTACTTTGATAACACGCACCAATCCTTCTGTTGTTATGCTTGTTGCGCAAGAGAGTAGTGTTTCAGATATTAAAGGTATAACTCAATCTAACCAAACCATGACTCCACAAAAAATGAGCCTGAATTTTAACATCCGCTAATATATACGTACAGCTTTTTTAAGCATTTAAGCTTTTTTTGCATGCTCCATCTCTTTGTGCCAATTCAGCTAATACAATGCTGAAAGCTACCAAAAATTTGTTTAAACTAGTATGATTAAAGTTATATGAAAAAAAATTAACATTTTATAAGCAGCCATATAGTCTCAGTAACCTAGTGTTGCGAGTGCTGCATTTAAACAGTTCATCTCACTGGACTCTACGTTTAAATACTTAGAGGCACTTTGCTGCCTGCGCCGCTCAGACCATTACAGCCTTTTCCCCTCGAGCAGAATAAGCAGACATCCCATCTTTTTCCTTTCCCCTGTCATGCGTGCATAGTTTTAATCGCTTGCGTGTTCACATATGTTTCAGAACAAACGCTTTTCTGCATGAAATCAGCATTTTGTGCAAGGGCAGGTTGGCGCTCATGCTGTGTGTTTGACACATTCTGCGCGCACTGTGACCCATTTTTATGAATTGCTAACAGATGCATGAAAGAGTCGTTTGCATTCAGTCATCCAACCTCTCTTTTTTTACATTTTGACTTCTTTTGGTTATTTAAAGACCACTTGCCTCACAAATAGCAACACTTTTTCTGTGCAGATTTTCCTTTTATATTTCAACTGAAACAAGCACATACATTCATAAATTGCTTAGCATATGAAGCACATACAGATTAATTCAATAAGCCAGCAAGGTCCCGACTTTCTGAGAAACCGAAGCAGGGGAAAATAATGGTTTTAAAAAAGTCAATAGAAAGCTTGACAGATTGAAGGCCAGACAAACTGTTACAGAAGCTGTGACATGTGTCAGGTGACTGTTTGTGTGAGTGTTTATGGGAAAAAAAAGAGAGCGCTACTTGTTGTTACATCACCTACATGCTCATTCCACTGTTTAGTCCATCATATTCTCAATCCATTGAATTGCATGCTCCATCTGTCTTTCTTATTGTTCATTTTTTGTGTTGAGTCATTTATTATTAAATTATTTGTGTGTGTGTTTATTTGTGAGGGACAGAGAACGCGAAAGAAAGTGTGCGTTATAAACTTGTAATATTGTCTCATTCATCCATGTGAGTGTGCTTTCACTGAAGAATGTATTTGGTTTTTTGTTTTGCTGTATTATATTTCTTATTTCATGTTGTGTTAGTGTCATTAGATGGCTTGTCTAATCTTGTTTCTGTGATGCCAAAAAGAGTGGCTGCACCATATGAGAAAACAGTCATAGTTTAAATTTTAAAGATTTAAAATGGTCCTTTTGAATATTTTCATTCAAATTATGTGTGAAAGTTATTGAAATCGGTTCATGTTCAAATCTTCAATGCATCTAAAAAAAATCCTACTTTTACAGAGGGATTCAGAATATTTGTGTACATAAATATTTTTCACGGCAATTTACATTGATGACCTTGTTCATCGACATAATATGTTTTTTGTCATATGAGGCTGCCAGCTCTTCTAGGCTCATTTGTTTCTGTTTGTGTTTTCTTCACTAAATGTATTAATTTCCATTTGTTGAAGTCATTAAATCAAGTGTCATTTCATTTTTATTTTGTGGTCTTACTTCTTTGTTCCTTGTGTTTTTTGTGTTTCCTCATGATTAGGATAATTATGAGGATGATGATTACCCTCGCGTTTATTAGCAAAAACTTACTTTTATGTTCAGAAGAGCCGACCATCTATCATAACACAAACACAGCCTCAGAGGTGCAGTTATACCCCCAATACAGCAAATTCAAAAAAATCTGAAAGCAGTCCATGAAACTCTCACGAATCATAGACTGTGTTCTTGGACTCAAATAGTCTCGTGGCTTTACTGTTACAAAGGTATGTTTACCAGTCTGAAAATACAAGAAGAGAAAATCTTTATTTGGAGGTTGGACAGGTGATGGCTGAGTTTCACATAAACATACTCGTGCCCCTTCCCTTCCAATACATTTTATTTAGTCTTAAACCCTTTTCATTTATCATATTTTCGCTTTCACTTGTTGTTTGGTTAAGTTTAGGCACTAAAAAACACTTACGGTAAGATTAGGAAGACCCTCTCACAACATAATTTTCATTACAATCTCCCTCTTCCCGGTTCACAGGTTGATGAGTCACTATGTCTTTTCAAGATAGGGATCATAGGTATAAAAAATGTGTGCTCTGTGATTTTTCTTACCCACCTGTTTAACAATTTTGGACCAGACTTCTATCTCACTCCCCCTCTTTTTTCTTTTGGTGTGATAGCTCAAGTGTCCTATGTTTTTTTATTTTCTATTTTCCCTGAAGCATTGAAACACGTTCCTGTGACTCCCTTGTATTGCAGTCCTTCCAAACTGTGATTAGAAACCTTCGGTGTGCGACTGGCAAAGCAGAAAGCCAGAACTCCCCAGTGAGTTTTGATCTCCACCAATAAAAGTCGGGTAGATTATGTTTTCTGTCTGTCTAGACAACAAAATATTATCTCAAAGGCATTGTGTACCTATAAAACATAGTAAGGCAAGCTGAGACAAGTTCTCAGTTTCCATCAAATCTTATTAGAATTTTCCAAGAGCACAAACATTAATAAAACACTCTTATGCTACATGTTGTCTTAATTGAATGTGACAAGAAAAAACAGAAAGGCAGCCAAGAGACAAGTTTGACTCTTCCAGCCGAAGAGATAAAAAAAATGAAGATCTCAGAATGTGTCTAATAATGAGTTTCAAACACCAGCATGGAAGAAAAAGCTGCACCTCCCTAACTTGGTCATGTAAATATGCACTGCATTTTTAATCCTAAATTCTACAGCTGGCAGGCTTCCGTGCCAACTACAGAGTAAACAATTATTTCTGCCGCAACACTTTTGTGCAAACACTCCACATTTGAGGACAACCATAGTCATCTACTTTAATTCCTATATTTACACTGGTTAGTATGCAGTTGTTGAGTGTTGCTATTGCAGCTTTGAAGAGCTGTTCCTCCAGCATTGATGGCAAAGGTTTGTCAGTGTGTTTTTCAGCTTGTGACTCATAGAGTAAAAGTGTAGAGATGAGGAGCCAGGAATAGTGTATGTCATATTGTGCAACAAGGAGGAAGTTGGATGGTCTAACAATAACAAGACAGTTTCCGACAAATCTCATGATCTCCAGACCAGACTCCATACAATTTTTGAATGTTTCCTCATCACATCCATCTCTCTCTGTTTCTCACTCTGTCTGCCGCTCCATCTGTCTCATGGCTGTTCACACAGGAAAGACTGACAACATTTTCATCGAAGGTTAAACCCGCCTCCCAGCCCGCAGGCAGGAAATGGCCATATATAGGCTTTTGTCTCCACACTGGAAGTCTCAGAAACTGCTGTTCTCCTCTCCTAGAGCAGTTTCCATAGCAACAGTATTTTGTTTCCCTGTGTGGCAGGGAGAGAAAGAGAGATAGGAATTAAAAATGAGACAAAGGGTAGAGCATAGGACAGGGCTGGATGTCCAATCAGGGCACAACAGGTGTAGATGCAGGGGTGGGGGAGGGGGAGCAGGACAAGGATGTTTTTGAGATAAACACAGAAGGGTCATCGGCTTTACAGAGAGTAGGTTTTCTTGTTCAGGGATGAGTGCCCGACCAAACACAGTATTGCATAAACTAGACTCAGCCTGACTCACAGCTGCTTTCAGCTAGGTGGTTTTCAGGTCAGAGCAGCAGAGGTGAGTAAAAGCACTGACAGCTACTCAGGCGGGGATATAGGACAAATCAGTTCTGTAAATAGTTTTCGTATCCAAGTCATTACTCAACTGTGAATGGCCTTTTTCCCTCTCTGTCATGATGACAGCAAGTTCTGCACAATGTACACATGTCAAGGACTTTTTTCTTCATGACAAAATCAGACTTTTTTGTTAACATCAAGTAGACATTGTTGGGGTCTTTGCTCCAGAACCACAATATGATTTAAGTGACGGCTTCAGAGCTCCTTTCAAAAGTTTAATTTTCCAAAGTTTTATTGTTACCTACCAGTTAAATTTCACCTCTTTTTACACCTTATTGTGTTTGAAATATTTGCTGGATTAACAGCTCAGCCATGGCCTGTGTCCATTTATTTAATGGACACATAATTGTCATTTCGCAAAAATGCCATGTGTGAAATAAAGCGTATTAACAATATATCTATATTTCTGACCAACATTTTGGCCATCTCCTTTGTTCAACATCAAAGAACAGTTTCTCATACATGATATGTGTTACAGACATTTACAGACCAAGCTTGTTAATAATTCAGGTCATCTACATGAAACAGCTATGACGTCCATTTTCGTCACTGGCAAGACAGCATATTCTAGTTGTACCAGTTGGATTTATTTGAATTCTGGAATAATCCATACCCAAGGACCTGAAGTGTGACGCAGGAGAATTTGAACAGATGGTAGACAAAAGAAAAGTGAAGATAGTTACTGTCGACACAATTAAAAGCAGAATCCATTTTTCAAGTAAAAGAAGAGTAAGCCATCGACAGCATATGGGAGAAATGAAACCATAAAGATGGACAACAGGGCAGGAAAACTAATAGAAATATGAGAGGGGTACATTCTCATTTATAGTTCCGACCAGATCCCTTCTCCCAATCGCTGCTGCTTCCATGACAACCAGACAGAAGGTTACAAGGTGGAGGCAATAATGAGTTTTTTTCTTTAGATAGATGCAGAGACCTCATCTCAGCCACTCTCTTACCTTAAAGACCTCCTACTCGCTAACCAGTCAAATATTTCCATAACAGTTTCTCCAGAACCTCTCTTCCCATGTTTACTGAAGGTCAGAGAGGAGCTTATTTGGATTAGATTGTCTGCCCAACATAGACTCACACCTAGGTTTGCTGTATGAATAGCTGATTTTATTGGCATTATTGGCTTAATTAAATCTGTTCTGGCTCTTTTCTTGAGAAAACTAGACACACAAAGCAGGGTGGAACATTACAACAGATGGATACATAAATACAAAAACAACATTCAGTATGCATATTAATTTTGGCTTGGGCTGTTGTAGAGATAACTGTGATCATACTCTGTTGAATATGAAGAGAATTGAAAACTATTTTTGATTGTGTAGAGTAAGATAATTTTGCCATCTTGCTCTCTGCCTACCCTCTCTCCCTTTCAGAGCTCCCAGGGTTCTTCCACCTCGCTGTCTTCCGCTCAGATTTCCAGCCCTGTGGAAGATGGCGATAGACTCATCACTGAAGGTGAGGAAAGATTATGTTGCAGACTTGCTCCATCTGTTCTTCGATTGGCAAAGGTCTTGTACTCGCAAATATCATGCATGTCTGAATCATGTACATGACCTTTGATGCAACTTCCGTCTAATTGCGTCTAATTTTTCTTTTGGTTTGTACATCATGTTCTCAGCACACATCATTTTAGTTTTTATGTTTAGTTATGTGAGAGAAGACCTGTGCGTATATGAATGCTTATCAGTCATAAAGAACAGTGAAATGATTACATGTGAATTTGTTGAAATCCTCAGTACCTCAGTTGCTCTAATCATCAGGCTTCTTCTTTGCAGCTGAGGTTCTCATGGATGATGTTCCAGCGGTGCCATCCTGCATATCAGACCGCTACAAGGTGGGGCGGATGTTAGGTGATGGCAACTTTGCAGTCGTCCGGGAATGTGTGGAGCTCTCTACGGGACGAGAGTATGCTCTGAAGATCATCAACAAGGGAAAATGCAGAGGCAAGGTAAATAAAAATCCACAAAGTGAGATTCCCAAAGCAAAAGTGTACTTTAAAAGTCCATCCACTCAAATAGAAAAACTATTGCCTTACACTAAATGTAGGACTTCTTCAACTCAACTGCTCAAATACAAAAATAGCTTTTTTTTAGACTGCTCTGAATATCCAATATCATTAAAGCTGAAATACCAATAAAGACAGAAAAAAAAGGAAATTAAAACTAAGAAAAGCAGTCTTTTTTAAAGGCTTGGTGCTGTCATGTTTTAATGAGACAAGAGAGCCATCATAAGAACTATGTGTAGTTCTTATGATTTCACTGGGCTGATTGGGCTATTTTCTTTCTGTCCAGGAGCACATGATCCAGAATGAGGTAGCCATCCTCCGCAGGGTCAAACATCCAAATATCGTCTTACTCATAGAGGAGGTGGACACTTACAACGAACTTTACCTGGTTATGGAATTGGTGAAGGTGAGCTTCTGTAATGCATTTACACGTTTATATGTGCCACGAACCACGAGTTTTGTTGGGGACATTTTCCCAAACTAAGGTGCAGAATAAATACATTCTCTTACATAAGATGGTGATCATTATCTCAAACTGAAGTGTAACAGAGAGGAGCAGAGAGGCAGAGATGGTGACAGCAACAGAGGGGTAACAATCAACCAATGCAGCAAATGACGAAGTTGCACAGCATGGGATCAAGAGAATCAGTCTGTGGCCCCAGGCACTCCTGCGTTCACATTCTTCATTCTCTCGCTTGCTCTCTGAGTCAAGAAATGTTTGTGCATAATTCAGGAGCCAGGAATGCGATCCATCTGTTCGTGCCATGTTGTGGAGTACTACAGAATTTAGATGAGAGACAATCTGTGGGAGAAATGTGCGTACATGTGAGCATGTCCAAAGTAGGAGGATAGAGGAGGCTGTGGATGAATGAGGTGGAAACAAGTTGCTGCCAGGGTGACAGGGACTGGGAAAGCAATAGAAAAAAATTGTTTAGAATTGAGCTAAGACTACATAACAAACATATTTTAGAACATTTTATTTCTTTCTGTTTTGGGTTTGGTGGTTTAGGTTTGATTAAGAGGAAACATAATGTACAACAATGTGTGCAGACAATGATTTGTGGTAGTTTTTGTGGAAGGCCTATTCCTCTTTTTAGCATGACTGTTAGCCCGATTTTTTCATTGGAAGCCCAAGAACAAGCTGGAGAAATCGTTTATTAAAAAAGTATTTATTAGTAGTCACATGTAAAGTATATTGCAGCGCTGGATTCGGAGTGCCAGAGCTCCCGCAGGAAATCCGTCAGACCGAGCCCCGTTATCTGGAAACATGTCATATTTATATTCAGCTTTATCTCACAGAAGTTGTTTTCACACTTGTCAGAGTATAATTGGCTAGTTTTTAGTGGCGTGATCAGGCCAGCTGCTGTCCTTGTTGTGTTCTTTGGATGTGATAAACAATGTGTGTGTGTGTGCTGTTTTTAGGCGTGGATCTAATGTACCAGACCTATCTACTCTACTAGAGATGTTTTGTCTGACCCAGTTGTTTATGTCATTCTAAGGTCTTGGACCCTTTTAAGGCTATCGATTGTGCAGTATGAGCAGAGTGGAAAAGTACCAGCTAGGAACATAGGTTATTTAGTAAAATACAGAATATGAATTTATAATGTCTAAGAATAAAGCCAATTATAACAATGACCAAAAGTAATTTCTCTGTGGACTTGGTTCCTGATTGTGCTAAATTAATTACTACATTGGTGTTTAAGACTTAACCTTTTAGTGTTAAGTATGATCACCAGATTTCAGGTCCCTAAAAGTAGATCAAAATTTTTTTTTTAAATTAAACAAAAACAAAAAACAAGAGAAAACAATAAATGAAAAAACAAAAAACATTGTACATGGTCATAAATTTTTGGGAGAAAATGTTCCCACACTATATACATTTCCTGGTGTGCCCCTCTGGATTTCTTCACATGAATAGCCCACTTTAGGTCCTCTCACAACATTTCTGTTGGCTTAAAGTTGAGACTTTGACTTGGGCATTCCAAAGCATGGGTTGTATTCTTTTTTTTAACCAGCCATTGCTACAGAGACTTAACAGGGTGCTTAATATCCTGCTGTGTTTGCTTTGAGACTCAGTTCACACTGATGTTCTGACATTTTGAGTGTGGGGATCACACTGCATGATTTCAACGTTCTATAAATAGGTCAGGCTGTCTACACGAAACTGATTGCCTCTCACTGACCAAAAACATCTGATTTAACCTTTAAATGAACTATTAATCCAAGAGGTTCAGATTGTTTTGTCATGAGATAAAATAATTTTCCTCCATAAATAAATAAATAATCAAATATACTATTGTTGTTTCATTTGAATAATTTGGGTCCTATTGATCTACTTTCAAGACTTAAGTGAAAATCTGATGATATTTTAGTTCTTATGCAGAAATCCAGAACCTTCTTTTGTGATCACAAGTACATTCGTGTAACTGTTGTGGCAGCTAATCTCCAACTAAAATCTTTTCGGATGCCAACTGTGAGCCAGGCTTAATTTCCCAGTAGTGTGTTAATATCTCTGCTTTTGGAATGAGATATTTAAACAGTCACATATAGATGTAATGTGTAAACCATGAGGTTGGGCCACAATTCAGACATAAAGCAGGAGAGAGGCTGAGCTTGGGCATGTGACAGGTCTCATATTTAAACAACTGTCACTTAGTTTGAACCCTGACTGTGTGTCTGAGTCAGTGCTGGAAGAGAGACACATTCAGCCCTATTTTAAGCTTCTGCTCCACTTAGTCCTCTCAGAGAGGAAGACACATAGATAATGAGAGAGAAAAAAAGAGATGATTGAAATCCAGAACAAATAGAATATATGATGAACTGAGAGAAAAAAGGAAGAGAGAGAATTAACAGAAATTATTACAATAAAAGGTAAATATTACAGACAGGGGGAGGAGATGTTTTTCAATACAGCTGCAGAATGAGGACATGGATTATCCCTCCAGCTGCTGAGAAGCCTAAAAACATGCGCTTAAGTGAACTTTTTTGCCCAAAACTCTTTTCAGCAGAAAATATCAGTGAGAAGTTTTCAAGTTTTGTTTGAGTCTGTAAACAACAGTCTATTGTTCCCAACTCTGACAGCCCTCGTATGCATCATGACTTGTCCACAGGGGGGAGATCTGTTTGATGCCATCACCTCTGCCAACAGATACACAGAGAGAGATGCCAGCGGTATGCTCTACAATCTGGCCAATGCCATCAAATACCTCCACAGTCTCAACATTGTGCACAGAGACATCAAACCAGAAAACCTACTGGTGAGTTCCTCACACACTTTGCACAAATGCTCATATAACTTGGCGCAGTGTGCCTCCTCCCCCTTCTCTCATTTCCTATCGCCTTTGTGAATGAATGGTATCACTCACTCTGGACTCTCACAGAGAGATGACTCATCCCTGCTGCCCTCACATCTCCTGCACACTCCCTCATTGATGCCTTCTCCTTTCTGATAAAACCCTTATTGCTGTTCTTCTTTTGCCCCATCATATGCCTTACAAGTGATGGTTAGATCAGATCCAGACTTTAGAAATATGCTATTCTAAGGCCACAAGTACCCCAACACACCAAACCATGCGTTCTTTTCTTGTGCTTCCTCTTGTCTCTCCTTGTTTACTTACCGATTGATTCTTTTATGCTTAATTTTTCATGTAGTGCATGAAAAAAAACAATGTTCTGTAACTCTTGGAAACATCTGGATGAGAGTGATAGAATTATTCAGAGTGAACCCTTTCACATACATGCAGTATGTCTAACAATGGTGTGAAACAGCTTCAAGGTGATCTCATGCTGCTATTTTATAGTAAATGAAAGATTTCTCTACATGTTTGTTCTCTGTGTTTAGGTGTATGAGCATGCAGATGGCAGCAAAAGTCTGAAACTGGGAGACTTTGGTTTGGCGACTGTGGTTGATGGACCCCTCTACACTGTCTGTGGAACCCCAACATATGTAGCACCTGAAATCATTGCAGAAACAGGGTAAGAGCAGCTGCTGCTGAGCTGAAGTTGTTTAGACAAATCACAGAAGAAGGCACCGCTCCTGTATCTCCTTTATATCTTAACCAAGATTCATGGTCGATATACCTCATTAGTCATGTTTTAATGGATTTAAAGATGGTGGCTACAGAGTACCTCTCTTCCTTTACTTTGAGCTCATTTATTATCTTCTTATCTGTGCTTATCTTTGTAGGTATGGCCTTAAGGTGGACATCTGGGCAGCTGGAGTAATCACCTACATCCTGCTGTGTGGCTTTCCACCATTTCGAGGGTAAACTATAAAACCTACTCCACTAACACAAATTCTTATATCCCTTTTTCTGCTTTGAAGTTGCAGTGTGAAAAATCTATCCAGAGAAATGCAATAAGATATTCACATCTTTGTTTCCATTAGTATTGAATTGCATGAAAAATGTTTCCTGTTTTCATTTCCTTACAATAATCACTTTGTATCTAAATACCAACATCTTATTACAAGTGAAAGCCACTGCAGTTTGCATGTAAATATGTTATATTCACTTGGTTGCAATCTGGAATTATTGCCACAAGATGTTAATACATCATACACACTGGACCTTCATTTTTTTAATAAAGACTCTTTGATGTGGAAACATTTGCAGGAGCAGTGATGATCAAGAAGCGCTTTTTGATCAGATACTAATGGGCCAGCTAGAATTTCCTCTGCCATACTGGGACAACGTGTCAGAGACAGCCATGGTGAATATTCACGGGTGCATGGGTCAACTCTGTGTGCATATTGTGAACAGACTGATGTGCTTTACACATAGTGAGCCAAACTCACCACTGCCCACTTGTTGCTGCAGGAACTGATTCGATCTATGCTGGAGGTGGAGGTGGATCAGAGATACACTGCCCTCCAGGTGCTGGAGCACCCCTGGGTCACTGTGAGTACAGTGTCATCAAATTTGTGAAGTGCAAGACTTTTATGTAGTTGCATCATTTTCCACTGACTTCTCCCTTGCTCAATGCAGGACGAAGGATTGTGTGAGAATGAGCACCAGCTGTCAGTAGCAGGGAAGATAAAGAAGCACTTCAATACCAGTCCGAGGGTCAATGACACTACTGCAGGAGTGTCAGTCATTTCTGTAAGTTACCATTCTAAACTAAAGTGCACATAAACCAGCTGGTCTGACAGCAATTACAGAAAGTTAAACTGGTTTCCACAGAGCTCCAAAGTTTTCTGCAGCTTTCTTTTCCGTTTGTCTCTTGAGACAGGTATAACTTTCAGAGTGAAGTTTGTGTTTCCACATGAACTGGTGTCTGGATTGATTGTACTGGTTTCTCTTTGTGTTCAGCTGGATGACAGCTTTTCTATGCAGAGATCTGGGTCGTTGGATTTCTACCAGCACCCCGCCATGTACTGGATAAGGTATGCTAGGTTTCCATGGAGACACAATAAGGTCACAAACAGCGAGAAATCAAAACAAGCTAGAATGGTGTCTCTGAAATTAATCCCCCCACCACCACTCACCTACCCTGGGTGCTGCCCTGCTAACTGCTGCTGCCTCTGTGCTGTTGTGGCTGTGTCTTTTGATTTCTGTGCACGTTTTTTTTTATTTTTTCCTTTCATTCCTCCCTTGTTTTACAGATTTAATACCTGCACTGTTGTCATCCGTCTCTTGCCATGGATTGTTCTATGTTGTCTTACTGTTTATAAATGTCTTGTTGTTTTCTCAATATGTGTATATGGCAATGTAAGTCAATTCAGCTCCTACAAAGCTACATCTTTGATGATAAAGTAAACAAACTGCTGTTGATGATCAGTTGTTGATCACAATTTCTTTGTGCCTTTACAAAGAAATAATCCTCTACCATTGCTTGTCTCTTTGAATTGCTGTGATTTTATTCATTTCCTCATTTGTCTAACTTGATGTGAAGCTTACATCCCTGCTGCCTCCTGCATTACCAGGACTTGCTATTCAGCTGCCATTGGCCAGCTACTATAATGTGACATTTCCACTGACTTATGGAGGATCTTTAGATTCATAGATAGTAGTGATGCCAGTGATAAGGGGAATTATTAACAGACTTAAATAAATTAATAACAGATTTTGACATGCCAATTAGTTTTCTGCAGCTTTCTATTTGCAAACAAGACCATATAGAGCTCCAAAATACCAAATTTTTAATGAGATTTTGCAGTAGGTAAAGACTAAAGTAAGTAAGAAAGAATTAGTTGTTATAAAATATCTTGATGAAATGACTATTTAATTTTATTATTTACTGACTAATTCTCCTTATGAACGAGTCAAATAGCAATAAGTAACTTAAACTCCATATTGGACAACTCCTTGTGCTAGTCAAATGATCTAATCATAATCTCCTTCTGTGCTTCCCTCAACCAGGCCACCCCTCTTGATAAGGAGGGGCAGGTTCTCAGACGAAGATGCCACCCGGATGTGAAGCCAGCACCTCTGCAGATGATTCAGACTGTGAAAACAGAAATAACAAGAAACACACACCGGGCTGAGCCACCCTGTTGCCTCCCTGGCCTGCCCACGGCCCCTTCCTCTCTGACCCCCAACACATGCTCTGACCTCTCCCCAGACTCCAGCCCCCCATCGGACTCCGACGACATCTCCATCAGCTCAGTCAGCACCATCTCTTCCCCCAACTCACCTTTCTAGAGAGGAGACAGAGGGGAGGAGGAGAAGAAAACTTTGGAGAAAAAAAAAAATCGAAGATAATTTTGAAATCCCCTGAATCCATCTTTCCGAACCTGGAGGACAGATCGATGAATGGGTGGAAGAGCAAAAAAGGATGGGAGAGGTTGGGAGAAAGACTAAAGAGGCCACAAGAAACAAGGATCCTGAGGAGGAAGAAAAATGTGGAGTGAGGTGCAAGGCTTTTATTTCTTTTTAACGTTCTCTCATCTGAGCACATGTTGCAGAGCTCAAGGAGCAAGAAAGGGCAACAGGACAGTTTACCTTTCAGTGATGATCCGGGCCAAACATGGTGGAACAAGGCAATATGAGAATATGGACCAATGTTCATGTTTTATTGAACCTTATTTATTCATTCTTTATTTACTGCATTTTTTATATGTATCTCCCTTTTTCATAGAAGATACTTTTTTTCTTCTTTTGTTGACTAAGAGCTTGGTGAATTGAAAATAATGGAAAAATTGTGTTGAAGTAGAACTCAGACGTGTGTAAGTAGGCTGTAGTAGACTTGATAAACAATCTAATTTTGTAAAATCAGAGCTACAGGAAGTAGAAAAAAAACGAGTTCTTGCAAAATATGATGAAAACAGTATTAAAAACAACACTTATGCTGTGACTCTGTGCTCCACACAGTACTGACGTTGCCTTCCCGTAACGTTGGATTACAGTGTTACAGTGTACACTTTAAACAGACTGCTACAAAGACAATAATGGTGCATTTTATTGCAACTTGTTACATTGTCATCTGCAAGTTCATAACATCTCAATACACACAATTCAGCAGCATTCGGATGCTTGTAGCAAACTTGACACCTTCTTTCTCAATGCACTCATTGATCCTCATTTATATCAACAATACAGGTATAACTCAACATATTCCAGCAGTAAAGAAAGTTCCAGTTCACGGTTTTGTATGTTTTAGATGTGTACACATGACAAATAATGAGGGCTGCGTATTTGCACAAAAGGTACTGCTTTCTTTGTGCAGTCCAATGGGACAGAAAGAACGACAGTATGGATGTCAGAAAACCAGCAGCACTCGCGTAAAGCAGTAGAGTTAAAAGGATGGAGGAGGATTTGTTTAAGCTCTGTACAACCTCATTCATGGCTTCATTTATCCTGATGAAAGCATGACAGACATACAGTAGCCTATTCTTATAAAACAAAACTGTTTAGTGATGAAGTATTGTTTATATGTTATGTAAATAACTATTTTATTTATTTTGATAGTTCACAATACAGTATATTTCTTTACTAGTAGTATGTCTATGAGAATTGTAGAGGGGAAAAAAACGAGAAAAAAAAAGAGTCATACAAAACTAAATGAGTCTTGTGTAACAGTCAGTTTAGAAAACAAGGTAATAATCCAGTGGGGAGCATTAGCTTGAAATGAGAAAAGCTGTTAGCTGAAAAGGACCATTTGGATCCAGATGTAATTCCATCTGGATGAATCTACACAGTCAAATCTAGAGAAGAAGAAGAGATCAGCTTCATTGTTTCATGTTAGACATGGGAAATCATGCCAGTGCTTGAGTAAAATCAACCAGTACTGTGATTTCCAGTATCTGATGGGAGGTCTGACAAGCGAGAGAAATACAGAGCAGCTCCAGTTTTATTTATTTATTCATTTTTGCAGATTCCACTGCGGTTGTTGCACTTGTCTAGATTTCTGTATTTATTCTTATCAGCGCACATGCACAGTAATGTGCCACAGATCCGTATGAATTTGTTGTGCTGTTGAAATTTACACTCTAGCACAAATGGTTTACCAAAGTGCTCTCACAGCTGCACCACCACATTACAGTCCGTTCTAAATACTAATACCTGTACCTCTGTTTAACGATGGTCTATCAATGACAATAGAAATAATTAAAACATGTTTCAAAATCAAATTGTTGGTGT
Organism: Leuresthes tenuis; assembly: GCF_036924035.1. Lineage (NCBI taxonomy): Eukaryota > Metazoa > Chordata > Actinopteri > Atheriniformes > Atherinopsidae > Leuresthes > Leuresthes tenuis. The sequence goes on along the minus strand of NW_027325375.1, from coordinate 15,196,103 downwards.
CTTTTTTTTAAGAGTTTTAATGTGTTTACAGTTTTGACATGCAGGTTTATATTGTTTTCTCTGATTAAATAAACACTATTATCCCACGAATGCACTCTTTTGCTATTTTTAGCTGTTATCTGCTGGGAGGCACTTCACTAGAGGGGTACTCAATGTGTTTTTATGAATCCCAAGAGGCAAGAGATGTAGGATTCGCAATTTTCTGTGCTCGACAGGGCAAGTGCTCTGCATGCAGGTGGGATGACAGAGTGGAATTTATTGCTCAGACTGAATAATAGAAATTTGTTTTGGTTTTACCACAGCATGATTAGAAAAATGGACCGGAAAAACAGCTCATGATTCAAGTCAATTTCAGAGGTGAGCGGGTAATATCTAATAAATCAGGGAAATAGGGTGTGACATGTTTGCATGTTTCAGAGTTCCCACCTATTACAGAGCTAATAACTTTGCTCAAAAAGTGTAACAGGATGCTAAAAGACCAAAAAGAGACATATACGATAACCATGAAGAAGTATAAGATAGTGTAACACGATCCAAATCATACACTAATTCAGTACAAACAATGTTAGAGAAAATGTGACACAGTCTGATTGTTGTGTGTATGACAAGTAAGGGGCTGTGAACAGTGAGTGTGAAGAGAAGGCTCCCCTCTGTGACACACAATTAAATATGTTGATATTTTGGTCAAAGTGCATGTATTCTAGAAACACTATTTAGGAAATATATTTACGTAATTTATTCTGTCAGTTTGTGAAATGCTTTCTTGCCATCAAATCTGCACATTCTGAATGGCGTGCCATTCCTGTTACGGCCTGCAGGGGTCACCCTAACACGAAACCAATAAGCGAAGAAGATAGTTGAGGAAATGCTTTGTGAGCCGGGTCTAACAGCAATTGAAGTGTCACTATGGTGGACCATAAATCATGAGATAGCTTTTTGAAATCATGTTGTAGTCATAGTATTTCGTTCTTCAAAAAGAGGCTACGCTTTTATTACGGAAAACTGGCTTGGGAAATGTAAGATAACTCCTGTATGAGTTAGCTACAGTTAAAGTGAGGTTACTGCAAAGGACGGGTAGTTAGCTTGCTAGCTAGCTGCAGCTTCACTGTTCTGTGCGCTGCCGTCATGAGCGAGGAGGACAATTCATCAGCAAATAAAGACAAAGACTCGACTCTGCTGCTCACTAAAGACGGACAAAGGTACTATGTGAGTAAAAGCGGAGTAGTCGACAGTAGAAATGTGATAACTCCACACGAACCAGAAAACAACGTCTCCTCCTATGACATGGATGATCCGGACGAGGAGAGCGATGTTCTGGACACTTCGGATCCCAGAGACAGCGCCGCCAGCCCGGAGGAGCTCAACGACGAGGAGACCTCGGAGGTGGACAACGCCCCCAAGCAGTGCACCTACGACGGATGCACGGAGACGACAACGCAGGTGGCCAAGCAGAGGAAACCGTGGATGTGTAAAAAACACCGCAACAAGATGTATAAAGACAAATACAAGAAGAAGAAGAGTGATCAGGCCATGTCCACCGGGAAACTTGATGTAAGGCAAAGCTTCGTTACATCTTTTATTTTTTTGGAAGCATCGATTTGAATGGTCTTCCAGCTTTTCCAGACTTCATTGAGTCACAGTTCAAACCAAAGTTCCACAATGGTTTATCTCTGTTTTTACCTGACCAGGACAACTCAGAGGAGCGGCCCGTGTCTGTGAACAAGCAGCGCCTGGGGGCCATGGGGGACCGTCCAGCCAGACCTTCCCTGATAGAGCAGGTCCTCAACCAGAAAAGATTGGTATGTCATGATGCGGGTTTGATGCAGAAGTACAAACCCTGACTAAAACAATTATAGAATCACCACAGGATCATTCTGCTTTATTATTTTGAAAAAAATGTCAAATGAATAAAAAACAACAAACTTTATTTTTGCTTTTGTTTGATCCAATCAAATAGAGGGGAAATGAATGAATATCCTAGGTTTGTGATCTCATACCTTCTGACAGTATGTAGCGAATGGAATTTACAAACCATTCAGTGAACCCAAGCTTTAAGGCACTGCCTTTGTTTCCCCCTTTCTCCTTTATCCAGAATTTTATTTTACTGCCTTTCTTTACACCGGTACGTTCATTCTCATTGTTTTTCTTTTTTTTTTTTTTTTTAATGATCTGTACCGTTCTTTGCTACAGCGGAGCTGAAGAAGTCTCTGACTTGAACACAACCAGTTGTTTGATTATCACCAACTTGCTCACTGAGATGTTCTTTACTTTTATACCAGAATGATTTTTCCGATTTTCCTTTAAAATGTGAATATCTGTTTCCTCTAGTCACTGCTCAGGAGTCCAGAGGTGATCAGCTTCCTGCAACAGCAGCAGCAGCTTCTGGCGACACACAGCCGCAGCCAGACACAGCAGCAGTTCCAGGGCTGTTGACGTTGGCTATCAGTGCAAGACAGTATTTGGGATGAAGAGGAGGATAAAAGAATAGTAACCATACACTGTATGAATTATATTTTGCAGCCTGTGAGCTATGTGGAAGAAAGTGTGTTACAGGAATAAAGGGACAATTTAAAGGCACGGTGAGGCTGGTGGACTATATCAGGTGAATTCAAATAAAACCATCAAAGGGTGTTGATTTCAACAAACTTTTGGTGTCTTGTGATTGTTTTTAATTTATTTTTCCAAGTGCAAGACAACTTTTCTGCCCACATACAATTCATTTGTGTTTTGTTGCATATGTAAAGTCCCATTCTGTTTTTTTTCTTTTTGCATTTAGCAGTAAATACTCATGCCTTGGAATATATTACATGGATATATGTTGATGAATACATTGTTCCTCACTGTGATTTAGTGATTTGTCTTTAAATGTTGTGACGTGTGACAATCAACTGTCTTTCAAGGACGGGTTTTGAATATAATATTTAATCTGTTCAACTTGAACTGTGGCACAAACTGTAAATTATGAATGTTTAGAAAATGTTTAGAATGTTTAGAAAAGAACCCTTCATGTACCACATGATGCTAAAGTGCAGTAAGAGAAGTGATGTTTTTTTTTTTCCCCCTGATAAGACATTTCCCAGGTTTTTGTGTTTCGTGTGTTGTAAGTTTTATTCTTTGTTTTTATTTAAAAAGCTGAAGTTTTTAAATAAAACATCTTGGAAAATAACAATAAAGGGGAAAAAAAAAACATTTTTAATGGAACAAGTAAAAAGCAGCCAGTACAATAAACATTGGTCAACACATGGAGATATAGCACATACAAATGTATTTATGTTTCTATAACATGAGTACCTGCAAATATATCCCATTTTTCTAGTCTTTGTTCAGATAACGTGGCCCAATGGAAACAACGATGAGAGTAAATGCTTCATCATACTGAAATCAAGAACCACTTCTAAGCCTTAAAGAACATGTTTCAGTTCCCTGAAATGTTAAAGCTGTACACCAACATGACATTTTATACAAGATATTGAGAGGAAACAACAAAACATACAGAATCTACGACTACCTGTCTGAAGAGAACAATCACACACTAAAAAGTGTGTGTATGTGTTCATGTTATGACACCGAAGAGATGGGGTTGTGTGGTGAGCCCATCTGTGTGAGGACCTTGTCCAGCCACTGCAGGGGCCCATGCAGGTGCACTTCAATCCAGCAGGGAGTGCTGGTCACATCTTGTCTGTGATATTCAGCACCCCAACCCTGAGGAATGGACACAACCATAAATCTCACCTGGTCTGTTGACAGTTTGGGTGCTACCTAACCAAGTATATAACAAGATTTGTTAGAAATGTCACGTAAAAGAAGATTACTATCAGACTGTCTGTCCCCATATGCCACATACATGATTTAAAAGAAAGTACCTTAACAAAGCTCATCCGGATGGTGCACATCTTGGTGAGCTCGTAGACGACCTCAAAGCCATGGTTGACAGACTGGGCGAGAAGTTGTGCAAAGAGCTGGTTGTTGAAGATCTTGAGGCTGCAGCCACTGGGGATCTTACACACTGTGGTGGTGTGAAAGCCATGCTGGAAATTACAGTTGCGGCTCTGAACAAAAATGCTGCTGTCACTCAGACACTCTGCATACACCTCCCCGCCCACATAGTACAGGTGTAGACCTGAGAACAAAGAAACAAATTCAATTCAATTTTATTTATATAGCGCCAAATAACAACAATTGTCATCTCAAGGCACTTAAATAATATAGTCCAATTCAAGCCATAATCCAATTAATTCATATAGAGCCAATTAAAAAAATAATATTCTAGCTAAGGAAACCAACAGATTGCACCGAAACAAAGAATCCAATACTCTCATTTGATGACGACTATAAAGACTAGCACATATAAACCACTTTTACTGTGCTGCAAATGAAACAATATTACAGTATGTGAAAGGTACAGTGACCGAAGGATGAAAAATGCTACAATATTAGACAACACACAGCAAAAACTAGAATGTGAGACAACGCAACAACAAAACAGAAATTAACATTTTAAAAAACAATGTTTTTTTGTGAAATATATTTAAAAACCTTTATTTTGATTGCTTAAAAAATCAAATACTTGCACAGAGGAGGATTAATTAAAAAAATAATGGCTCTTGCCAATTGTTCGCTGGTTGACAGCAAGATGTTAGACACAAGTGTGGCCTCTGATAGGAATTATCCACAAGAGCTGTGCAGCCTACCTTTGCCTATGTGTCTGCGTGTGTGCTCTATAGTGGAATTGCGGTTGACGTTGGAAAGCAGGCCCAGGCAGAAGCGGTTCTTGTTGTTTGATGGGTCCGTGAAGCCGTCTACCAAGACGCTGCGGGCTGAGGCGTGGAAAGTCTCTCCCACCCTGTTGTTGAGCTCATAGTAAGCTATGGAACACCAGTACTCAGGCTCCTCGTAACATACAGGCCTTAAATCTAAAGAGAGGGTTACCTTACAGCTGTGCATTACAGATAAAACATGTTGTCCTTCATAAGCATATTTCTATTTTTACAGACACTTAAAATTCATGTAAAATTCAACATATACAAAACTACCTCTGTGTGGAGCAGAAAACGTGAGTTTGGTGGTCTCTGTGGCGCTGCTTGGCTTCACATCTTCTTGAGGGCTTGTCTCCATCATGCTATACGGAGGTGGAGGAGTGTCAGCTGTGGGAAAAGATGATCGATGCCATCAGGGTCACAATCTACTAGATCCACGGTAAAAGTTGAACCTGTTTGTCGTGTATGCGCAATACTTTTGATTCCTTACCTGTGATGTGATATGGACTTCCAGGTTCTGCAGAGCTGTTCGGGGAATTGGGGTAACTTTTTGAGGTGGGGGACTGGGCGAGTGATAAAGGAGGGGAGGAGGAGGGGAAGGAGGAACAGGGCAGGGGAGGGAAGGAGTCTGGGTAGGTGGCATTTTGGGGCATCAGAGGCTCGTTGTGCAGGGAGGCATTCCTGAACTTTGCCAGTAAACTGTGCTGAGGGTTGAACTCGCTGTGGCGTGGGACCAGAACAGGTGGCAGCACTAAAAAGACAAGAAGGGAGGATAATGAAAAAAAAGAAAAAAGACAGAAGGTACAGACAGAGCTGATAAAAGACAAGAGAGATCGAGATGCTGCTCAGGTTAGCTCAGGTTACAGCAAGAGCTTTTGACTTGGAAACACAATGAGATCAGATGTCCTGTTTCTATATACAAACTCACAAAAGCTTTATGCTGTCAAAATTAAAAAACAACCATGTTTTTATGATAAATCTGGAAGATGTTCTCCACTAATGTCTGTACCTGGAGTCTCCACACGCCTGTAGTGATATGGGTTGATGCAGATGTCCTTCTGCTTAGAGCCAAAGGGGAACTCGCAGCACTCGAGGGCTTTGAGCTCGTGGTGGGATTGCAGGTCAGGCCAGCGCCACACCCTGCAGTAGATCACATGGGGCAGACCCTTCCTGTGGGACACCTGCAGCCTCCCGTCCAGCGACCGCGGAATCGTGACACACTTACCTGAAGGATTAAAATAACCTTAATAACCTTAAGGAAAGTGTATTACTGTGATTTTCTTTTTTTATTATTATTTCTCTTGAGTATGAAAACCACTTCAGCTAACAGTTTTACTATTTCTTGTGCACTTAATTGAAATCTAAGTTCTTCAAGAGAATAGATTTAGATTGTTTTTCGTGCTTGAGGTGGTTTGCTGGTTTGAACTTCTTTATAGTGAGCTGACAAACAGTACAAATAAATCTGGAAGATTTTAAGATGATTAAAAGAAAACAAAACAAACAAATTTCAGATGCACAAATACAGAAATCAGAATTTTTGGATGTTTTCTCCAATATTTGATTTTTCTTTTCCACATCGGATCATTTGCGCATTCACTAAAATGAAACCACGTGAGAGGAGGAAAAAAAAAACTAGTAGAGAGGAGCTTAAACGTCTGTCCTGTGCTAGTTTTCATTTCAGGGTTGTGCAATAAGAAATGGAGAGAAAGAGCCGCAGCATTATTTACTTAATGCACCATGGTGCTTTATGAAGCTGTTAACAACTCATAAACATCTGAAATATGGCCCCAACTACACACTGTTTTTGTATGAAGTCAGAGGAAAAAAACAATTTTAAAAGGTTGTGATGTTGTTCATTGTGAAAAGAATAAATCAAATTAAATATCTGGTAACTAAAACTGTCAAACTAATGGAGTAGAAAGAACAATATTTCTGTCTTAAATTTTAAATTTGGAGGAGTATAAAGTAGCATTAAATGGAAAACTCTAGTAAAATGCTGAAGTATAGCCATTTTGATGCGATAGCCAGTAAAAAACTCAAGCAAACATTAGAAAAGTCAGAACATTGCTTTTTTTTTGGTCATCTTTCCTTATCCTGCAAATCTTCTCATGCCAGGATTATCTTGGGACCCCATCTATGGCTTATGAACGACAGCTAAAGACCCAGGTTAAACTTCTATATTTGACACTGCGATACTCACTCGGCTGTCCAGGGCTGCTGAGTGCTCTCTCCAGCTCCTCCATTGCACCTTTCTTTTTCTTAAGTTTCTTCACAAGTGAATCTACAGCCTTTTCTGCCCACTTCTCCTCCTCATCCCCTTGCTTCCAGCCAAGCAGGCGCTTCACCGCCGGGCTGGTGAAGGAGAACAGGGACGTAATGGAGGTAGAGGAGTTCATTTTGAGATGGATAAACGGGTGGCGAGATGAACTGATAGGTCCAGTTAATGGGATAAGAGCTCCCTTGAGGACAGAAGTGAAGATGCAAATAATGAGCAGCCAGGACACAGAGGAAGAAAAAAGGGTAAAGATAAAAGGGTGATGAGTCTGTGTAAACAAAGGCTGTTTTTTTATTCCACAGTTACTTCCGAGCAGCCTCAGTGGAGAAGTTTGGACTACAGCCAACACAGTGCAAACCCTAAATCCCCTCTCTGTGTTGGCACCGAAAGAGATCTGACAGCTCTGGATTAAGGGTCTCCTGAAGGGAAGGTTGTTCCTTACACAGCCAGAAATCCAGGTCAAGTTTCAATCATCTGGCAAGAAACACAAGAGACTGTATTAACTGACAGTTCAGCCAAAACAGATGCAAAGCTGGAGGTTAGGGAGCAAAGAGATGCTGGGGTTTATTTGTGATTGAGGTGGTAAGTTGGCCTGGAGACATGAGTACAGTCAGAACGAACAGCACATACTCATATACTCATATTTAATGAACTGGGCATTAGAGGTGGATTTCCATCATAAAGAGTCTGTATCAGCAGGGTTACAGAGAGTGTGCTTGCATCAGACTGATCTCCAAACTGAATAACTATATTATTATTCTTCTTGGAGAAAATGAAATGCTTAAGAAAACTGTTTCAGAGAGAGCCGGCCAAGATGGCAAAGCTCATTTCTAGATTCACCAACAATGAGGAATGTCCTTTCTGGCCTCTGTTTCTATGATCATGCCACTGACGCCCAGGAGCCATACTGTCTGGCCAGAACACATCACAGGGCAGGAGGGGGAGAGGGAGACAGGGAGGGAGACACACAGAGAGTTCTCTCCTTGTGTTTGTGTCTCTCTGTCCATCTGAATTGTACTGGAAATTACAAAAGTGCATGCAATGAGGTATAAAAGCACAAAAGTATGTGATATGCCATAATCGACTCCAGAGTAGTGTCTTAACGATGAATTTATCAAACTTTTTTGATCAAATATTTATACAAGACATGTCTGAGACGCAACTGAAAGTTTTTGACTGCCTCCTTTGTAATATGGTTCAGGCTCTGAGACATCATGTCTGAGTCATTTTACAGAAAAAACAACATACTTTTACATGTAATTACCTTTTTCTTCACAGATTCAGGCTTCCCTTTACTCATTCTGCATTTCTCCACATCTGTTTATTTGTATGCATCTGATGCAGATTTGCCATGTATGTGCATACAGACTTAAAAAGGTGACTTGGAAGTTCCTATGCCCACATGCTTTTGGCATTGCCAGATCCACATTCCTCTTAAATTTTGCTCTCTCCAATAAGATGTAGCTAAAATAAACACAGGTAATATCTACATCACGCCCTGGGCTTGTTGGTAGAAAAGTGACCAGCACTGGCATCTGGTAGAGAAACAGACAGCTGGGGTTTTACAATGACAGCAAAAGCGCACAAGCTCAATGCGGCATCAGTCCGTCGCTGCTGCTGCTGCTTTATGAAGCCTGGCGTCACTCAGTCTGCAGCCTCAGATAGGCTAATTACCTAATGCTTTATCACCAGTACACCCCTTTCCAAAAAAGTAAACACGCCAGCTTCCTTTTACAATCCCTCCATACAGCGTTTTTACAGAGACAAAATCCGGGTTTTGCACCAAGCTTTACATAAGCACACATTCATGGTGAAACGTGAACAGAAACGTCAACAGTCACTACTGAGATTCTTATAATCAAAGTGTCATAAGATATCAAACGAGATAAGTCAACCAAACACAGGTAGCAAAGACATAACTTTAACTATTCTGGTATATGTGCGCAAGATAATAATGCGGTGGTATCATAGCATGATATTAACATACACATAATTTACTACACTCAATCACATCTATCACAATAACTGATCCCGAAAAGTTGCCCGACAGCAGCCCACAGGTAAAAACATCTTACGCAACTGTTTAAAACATCATCAGTCTTTTGATATTTGTCAGATCTGCACACCCCTAACGACAGATGACACATGCAGCAAATAATAAATGAAAAGTTTCTGCAAACATACAACAAGCTGCTGGTTTGTTTTCTCACCTCTGAGCTGACAACAAGTGCACTGCAGACGGCTGCGTGAGTGTGGAGACTTCCCAGTCTGTAGTGGGTCAGGCACTCGGGCGATGAAGGTGTGTGTGCGTGCGTGTGCGCGTGTATCTGATAGTGTGTGAGCGTGTATATATATTGTGTCTGCGAGTACGTGTTCACGTTGAAGTGTAAAGAAAACGTTGATACGAGTTTGCCTCCAACTGGTTATTTCACAATTAAAGCATAACTAAGGTACTAAAAACCCACTGATTTTAAAGCGGGAAGGAGAAAATTGCTGGTACCACTAACTACATCAGTATAGCCCACATCATATTATACCTTTTTTGTAAAGAACTTGTTTAGTAATTTAGATAATGGAAGTCTTGCATAAGATATAAATATAAAGATAAAGTGATGATTTGCAAATCATTGAAGCGCTCAACATTACACATCTATTCAGTATTTCGTTGCTCATTTCAATAGTTCTGAAACTTATTAATATCACATGCTATCTTTGCATTATCTTCGACAAGCCTATAAGATCTGTTATAAAAAATCTGCTTGTGTATAACTACAGTCGAAACAATATCCTATCAAACTCGGAAAACAGATTGAATGTTGTTAAATGTAGCTCTATCATTCAATTGAAAATTACGGTACAAAAGAAAATGGTTTTCAGTAAGTAGCCTATGATCCACCGCCTAGTTTAGTGGTACAGAGCAGACAAGCCACATAAGTAAAATAAAAACAGCCAATTTCCTTTTGAACAAGTGTATTTGTCAAGCTGATATGAAGACTGTTTAACCATTTGCAGCATTTATTTGACGCACAACGATCAACAAGTGACTGAATTCCCGTTTTTATTGTGAAGGTTCTGTCACAGTGTCTTCCGCTGCAGTGATCCACGGTTGGATTGACGCAGGTTTGAAGGCTCCACTCCTCCAGCAGCCACAGCCAAGCGCCACACAGCCCCGACGGCGTCAGCCTGGCTGGAACCGCAGCGCCTGTGCGCTAGATCCCTCCGCCTTCCCCCTCCTGGAACTTTCCCAGGATTTCAGATTCAGCGCTCACAGCAGCGAGGGGAAGCGTGTGTACCACCTGAGCTGTGCACAGTCCCTCAGTCATCGGGTTCTGTGAAGTTCATGAAGCTGGGAAAAGAAAACATTCCCACCTGTCCTCCTGTCTCAGGCTATGTTAGTGACTTGTTAAGGGCATTCGTTATTATGCATTATATAAGGTAGCTGCTCACAATAAGGCCTGTTGCTGTCTTTAAGTTAAATGTTTGAACTCCCAATTCAAACATCCTAATATTCTCATAGGCTGTTTGGTTATGTAGGCCATGTCATTTATATAAAAAAAATATCAAGTGCTGTTACAAGTGATAAACGCCTTTCTTTACATCTGTCAGCCGGTGCCCTGCAGCCCATAGTATCAAGTATTCACCTATAACTTTTTACCCGTTCAGTATCATTATAACTACAGAGATAGTTTTTCATTAATGTTTAAAAGGAAGCAATTCGCATATTTTCTTTCATGCGTTTCCATGCAGCACCCACGCACAAACACACTGCACCTGTAGTGTGAAAAGAGGTAAGAGTGAACATTTGTCTAGTGGAGTTGCGTTCGGCGCTCTACTTCTACCACAACCACAAATAGCCTACTACCCTTGGGGCGTGAAATTGATTTGTTCCCCTCCCAAAAAAACATTGCTTGTTTTAATTATGTATTGTTGGGAGCCATGCAGAGGTATTTCTCATTGCGGATGGATACGAGCCTTTATTGTGAGTACTGTGACTGGTCCAGTTAATGACGCAAGCCCGGCTGGCGACAGTGAGTCTACAAGTTTGACATTTTCACAGTTTACAGCAACTGCTGCGGGACGTAACGATACTAAGACAAACCGCGCTGGTGATCATGTCAAAAAGCGTGACCCCCACCCCTACCATAATCAAAATATAATATGCTGGCGGTGCGCCATAAATAAGGTGGTCTCTTAAAGGCAGCGAGTCTCCTGAGGGGACCCAAAGACCGCGTGAGGTGTTTCTTGTTGAAACACAACTGGCCGTTTAGAGGGCATTTCCGAGAATAGGTTTATTTTGTGGGTTTTACTATGGTCCCCTCCTACCTGCAGAAGACCTGGGGTGAAAAATAACGCAGAGAGGGTTGCTTCAGATTATTGATTACTCTTTATTCAATAGCTAATTTCTTCATTTATCACACCAGTGTCTCGCATTTATTCGCAGATATCCAAACATTACTGACAAAGCTGTCCCCATCCAAATTTAAAATGTCACATTTTGACAAGAGAGCCGATTCCGGTGGCAGGAAGTTAGAAATGTGCAGATTACGATTCACCGTCTCTGTGGTTGTCTCTGTTGCTTGTCTGCTTCCACGGGACAGACAGACAGGCAGGCAGGGCGCAAACAGGATGCGCTCCCCGGGGCTCTGCGAGGCCCCCAGAGAAATGCGCACCAGCTCGACTCATAGACCTCAGGCTTGTATAATAATAATAAAAAAGCACTATTAAAGTTAATTTCCTTAGACCACAAAAACGCCTCTTGGACTTTTTCCAAAACGTCCACGTGAGGATTGGGAAACAAAACAGAAGGATGACTATTGAGATAAAGAAAATAAGTCAAATATGTTGTTTTTTAGAGAGCATGTGGTACTGCCTTATTTGCCTTATGAAGTTTCACATTTCTGATCCCATGTAATTTTATTTGATGATTAAGTTGTTCAATTTCATTCATACTTAAGAAATCATAAATTAGGTTAGATCGCGCAGATTTGTTGTAATGAGATCAGTCACCATCAGTCATGCACCGTCACACTGTGGACAGCGAATGTTCGATGGTGAATTAAGTAAATAATGCTGCGGCAGGTCAAACGCTCATCTAAGTGAGGTTTTGGATGGTTGTGCAAAGAAGCTTATGTACAGAAAATCTGAATGCAAATTGCCAAATGTTATCAAAAGTGTGAGGATTTCTCTCCATTTCTTATTGCACAACCCTGAAATGAAAAATAGCACAGGACAGACGTTTAAGCTCCTTTCTACTAGTTTTTTTTTCTTCCTCTCACGTGGTTTCATTTTAGTGAATGCTCAAATGATCCGATGTGGAAAAGAAAAATCAAATATCGGAGAAAACATCCAAAAATTCTGATTTCTGTATTTGTGCATCTGGAATTTGTTTTGTTTTCTTTCCTTTTAATCATCTTAAAATCTTCCAGATTTATTTGTACTGTTTGTCACAATTTGACTGATTTTACACATATTGGATAAGGTTATTACCTGCACTTGAGAGTTGTGTCCTTTCGGCTCAGTTCTTCAGTACATGAATCATGTCTTTCCCAGAAGGTGGAAAACAACGTAGTCACGTATTTGCCTTTGTTGCTCTTTGTGTTTTCTTGATTTCATGTTTATTATTTGTGGTTTGTGCACACAATGTCATCACTTTATAGTTATTATCTTATTGTCTCCATTTTCCTCTCACTAAGCACTTTGTAGCATCTGTTTTGAAAGGTATTATCTAAAGCTTGTTTTTGTTTCCAATACTTTTAGCTCTTTACAGACTATTGAGAAGAACAATAAAAAAAAATAAATAAATCACAATATCCAAAAGCTCAAAGAAATATAAAATTCGCTGTTTTGTCTGAACACTCTGGACTAAAGAGACAAAAGCAGATCATTCCAGCGATTGAAGTTTTGAAATCATATGCTATTTGCCATTCCAACTGAAAATGTATATATAAATGATTAATCAATATATCACAATAATTTCTCAAAAACTTTCAGCTCATGTACAAATAATTAATCAGCCCTGCAACTCTGGTTGGTAAATTAATATCAATGATCAAATAAAGTTATTTACTTTTTATTTCTTCTTGTTTCAAGGCATTCATCCCATCAACTCACAGTCACATTTTCTTCTAAATAAATTCCCCTCCTGGTGAAAACCACACATAACAATCGTTCATCCTCCAGATAATCATTCAGGTCCACCACATTTCACTAAAAGTGTTTCTCATTTACAGCTGATTGGACACAAAATAAACAATGAGTAACTCAGTACATGGATCAGTTATACAGACGTTCTGTATGGTGTGGCAACACAAAAGCATGAGTAACAGTGGCCATAATGTGCCAACATCCACATAAAAAGGCAGGACCACGAGGAACCCACAACTGTGTCAGTATCTCTCTGACATCGATGTCTTGAAAAGAAAAGGATTGATACTTTGCTCTTTTCTCATGATTACAGTGAAAGATGGACACAGTTGTACTGTTCAGTGAGGTGACTGAAAGGCTCCATGGCCCTATCATAGGTTGTCTCTATGGGTCAAGTTCTCATCTGATTGGCTAATCAGTCTTATTAAGCGGCTGCAGTTTCCAGGCTCCAGTGACATAGCGCAGGCGAATGAAAATCAGGTCCAATCCCATCTGCAGCCAGCTCCAAAATGGGACCAGCTTGGACCCTAGCAGAGCCAAACCATAAGAACTTAATTTTAAAATGAAACCTTCACAAGACAACAATTGAAATATGCCAGTTTGCTACATTTACAGCTGATGGGAGAACAGAAAAGGTTTTATAAACAGCAGTGCGAGGAAGACTTAGGTTAGTAGCAGAAATATGTTTCTAATGAGGATCTATAAACACACCAATGAAAGACATTCATACAGTCAGTGGGGTTACATGAGTGCCATTGGATCGGATTATTGGCTAAATTACAAGAGTTATTCAATTCATGTAGACACCTTAATCTGACAAAAAAAAAACAGATCGGATCGGGTTACTCACGATCGGATTAAGACTCAGAGTTAACTCGATCCAAATGTACACTGAACGTGCATGTAGACGGCAGAGGATCAGATTAAGCGTTCTGCGCATGCTCGAGAATTTTCTCCGGGACTGTCACCCAGAAGAGGAAGGAGACGATATTACCGTTGTTGTCACCGCCGTCGGAAAGAAATAAACAACGCGATGGAGAATGCGCCGTTGTGCATGGAGTTTGTGCCATAACCATGCTCATCACAAACGAAATGTAGAGGGACGTAGCTTCATCTTGCTCTTGGTTCGCAATCTTTCTCGTATACCCGAGTTTGTTGTTGGTGGTGAAGAGGTCAACCGGAAGTGGCTCTATTAGCGATAGTTAAAATGGGTACAGCACCACCTATCTACTGGGGTATGACATTTGTGCCAGTGATTCGATTCATTCACCGCCATATATCCAAGGATAATTACCCTTGCACAGATAAGGAGCATAACCCAACTATAGATATAATCGAGTTAATCTCCTCATGTAGACCCACTGACTGTCCACATAGTCCATGAAAAACCTACCTTCTATTTCAGTCCAGTTGACCGCCACCTCTGCTATGGGGATTTTAAAACACTGGGCAATGTACAGTAGCTCCACATCAAAGGCCCTGAGGGAGGAAAGACACAAGTGCATAGCAGATATAGCTTTGTTAAAATTCAGATTTTATTTCAGCTAAAACAGTCGTCTAATTACTGGTGCCGAGTGTGGAACTACAGTATCTTTTTTTATTTATTTATTTTATTTTTTTTATACCTATGCTGCATTCATTGTACCTCAGAAATGGAGATGAGAATAAAACTGAGAACACTGTCCTCCTTGTGTTCTACGCACAAAGTGGGTGAAAGTTCATCAAGAAAGTTTGCTAATGTTTTATTACATCAAGAAGTTTGAAGGATGTTTGTATTTCATTTAGTCAGGTTGAAAATAGTTAATTTCAATTACTTACTTGGTCTAATTAAGCATATCAATTATTTGCTGCTTGTTTTTCTGTTGGATTACATTTTCAACAGTAACTGCGGATAGGCACATTATTGGCTTTAATACACTAAAATGTTTTTTTTTTAGTTATATCACTGTACTCTACACTAGTCATGGATATTTACTGGCTCCAGTTCTGTATGGAAATACAACATAGAAAATACTTTATTCATGAATACATATATGCACACACATTTGGGTGTACTTGCTAATTCTCACATAGGATGCAGCAGTTGGGCTGCAAGAATGGGTAGAACTTACTTCACAGCAACAACATGTTTACTCAACAAATTCTCACCTTGAGGCTCTGAAACTGACAGCAACAACTCATGAATAAAAAGGGATGGAAATTTATAGATTTCACCTGAGTGCAAGAAAAGAGGAAGCTCACTCTCATTCCACTGTGAGGGGCTGACGTCTGCTGTTTAAAAATAATAAACTTCCCTAATTTTCGTGATTAACAAACTGTGGCCGTCAGTGTACAACATGAAGTTTAATGTCATGTCTTTGTGTTCTTGTAGTAACAGTTTGTCCTTTGTGAAATAGCTGTATTGTAAAGCCTTTAGCCTATTTAAACATGTAGCAATAATATTTAAAGTTCCTTACCATCGCTCTACATGGAGAGAGGAGAAGGTCTTGAGTGCAGCCTCACGTGTGAAAAGCTTGAAGCCACACTGTGTGTCTCCAATCCCTCTCACACAGAAGAACCACACCAGGAAGTGGAAGCCATACATAAGGAATGTACGAAACACAGATCGCTAAGGAGAGCCATAAGTTGTGTCATTATTAAAAATACAAAGTTAATAACAATTGTGTTGTCAAGAGGACAAAAAGATAAAAATTACCTGCGCTACAGACTCTTTTTCTAGATGAGCTCTGGAGCCACACGAAATGGCAAAGTTCTCCTACATGTAAGAGGCATTTTTTTTTTTTTTTAGAACATATCAATTGCAGTTCATTTATGCAAGCATGAGAAAAGGAACAACAAAAGCACAAAGAAAACACACCGGTCCCGGATTGAGTTCCTTAAGTCCAGCCTCCACTTTCTCAAGGTCAGAAAACTTTGTGGCTCCGTCAGCGTCCGCCATCAGAATTAGCTTGCCTCTGGAGCTCAGAGTTCCCTTTAACAGCATCCGGGGAGACACAGATCATATGTAAAATCCGCGCAAAGGCAACCGCACTCTTGCTTCTGTGCTGCATTCAGACATTGTGCACGTCTTACCATCCGCACGGCTCCTCCTTTCCCCCGGTTCTTCACCAGCGTTAGCACTCGCACTTTCTCTGCACTGTACTTTCTCATGTAGCGTAAAGCAACCTGGTAGGATATCACAACACTATTCACTCACAAAACAAAATAGACTTTAAATAGCTTGGCTGAACAAGACTATGATTTAGCTATACTACAATTTATGAAAACGTATTTCGATTAAAAGCTAAAAATGATTACCTCTGTGGTTTTGTCTTTGCTGCCATCATCAACCACGATAACCTCATAGGTGAAAGAAGGGTTTTGCTTCTGCAGGAAGGTAATTATAACAAGGATTTGTATCACAACAAGCAATTTTTACATATCAATGCTGCCACCTAGTGGTAATTGTGAAAAAGGTAATACTTTTAGCAAAAGGAGCCTAATAAAGTCTACCTCACATTTCAAAACGTGCTCCTATCTACTCAAACAGCTACTCTTTAATCATCATTTGTAGAAATAGTCTTAAACCCCTATAAAGTAGATGGGCCTTTGAAAGTAAATTATAATCATGCATAGAATTTCATTTAACAGGGTAGTACTTACCTGTCTGTTTTCCAAGTACTCAATAGATTCATCCAGCATGACAGGCACTGAAATGAACACAGTATATATTAGCACCTATAACTGACTGTAGGAGCGCAGTGACATGACACATGAAAATGCAGGATTATTATTATTATTATTTAAACTGTACCAACTTGGATGACACGAGAAAGCTTTGTTAAACAACTGCTAGTGCACTATCGTGGGTTGTGCACTTTCAATTTCGCAAGTGGAAATGGAATGAAGATGATGCTTCACCCCCCTCTGAGTGTCCATTCTTAATTATGTTACTGTGCAGAAACTCTGGACAGAAAAGCAGGCATCACTAACTTCGGAGCTCCTCGTTGTAGGCTGGGATCACCACAGAGAGCTCCCTGGAGTGGGGATCATGCAGACAGGGGAACGGCTCCTTCTCTCCTGCAGAAGTAAGGAAGTATTTTTCCTTTTCGTGGCGCGTCAAGTTCACCATTCCAGCTGTTAAATGTGCTACGATGAGCACCTGAAAAGGAAGAAATATGAGAATGGGACACTTGTGCAGGCAGGTGATCTTTACTTTCTCCCTTTTTGCTTTTTTTAATTTAGGTGCCAAATAGTAAACAGCTGTGCTAATGTGTTTAATATCTTAAGACATGTATTATTTGAATAATCACCATGTCTAGATTACGCATCAAGATGGCACAACATTGAAATTCCACTATACTACCCAGAAGAACAAGAACTATTCATGAAAGTTCACAATTTCTCCCAGCCTAGCAGACTGCTTAAAAGTTGGAGAACGAAAGTTACACGGTCAACGTTACTGTCAATCAGTAGGTTTATTAGCAAGGATATTTAACAGCTTTTAAGAAACACATCTCTTACTTTATCAACCTTTTGCTAACATGGCTGTTATTAATTTCTGCCAACGAAATATCAAACAACTATTACAATACTCACCACAATAAAACTGAAAGCTGCTAAAGCGACGAGAGCTTGAACTATTTCACAGAGGAAATCCATTTCCCATCAAATTGTCCTGCGACAACTGACAGACCCACTTGTCTAAGTGGCTAGCTAAAAAGCTAGCTTGTTTCTTCTTTGTTTAGCCAGCACCTTTTCGCTGGTGCGCTGAATTACAAATATATGCAAGGGAATACAACTTATAGACAGTGTGTCGATGAAAGGGGCGCTAAATACCCTCTATGTTTCCATTTTTCTATGGGTAGTTCACTCAACTCCACTGCCAATCACAACTGCACACAGCTGCGACGCGGAAGTAACTGGCTGTTGGCGACACATCATCAGTTTAAGGTAAGAGAGGACCAGGCAGCTCTGTGGGAGGCTTCAATGATCCGAACACTGCCATCTATAGGTTAGGAGTGGAAACAAAAACAATAACTTCTTAAATGATACAAGGTTAATTATCAAGCGCATGCAACCAAAAAACTTAAACTTAAGTGGGATTTTTTTCTCAAAATACATTTAGCCTTGTCAGAGCATAAAAGGTACACATAGTGTAGGATTAATAGTGACAATTGTTATTGCATTAATGGGGTTTCTATTGGGGACCGGTTTTTAAATAAAAATAACATCCTTCAAGAAACTTTTCTTTAAGCTCATTATCTGTAGCCCTGTGTGAAACCATTCGGGGGGCGTGAACGGAAAAAAAAGAAGGAAAATGTGTCTGACTTGACAGGTTTCAGTCGAAAATAAAAGGAGTAGAAACTGAAATACGTCAAAGATCTGATTGCAAGGCTTTTCTTAAAGAGAGATGGTTCGAATCTCCAAAATTGACACGCTACCTACTGCACATCAGTCAGATTGCAACGCTTTTCTGAAAGAGAGATGGTGTGAATCCCCATTACTTGTGTTTGACACCAGATTGGAAGCCTTTTCTAAGAGAGTGATGTTTCGAATCCCCATAACTTGTATTTGACACCTTCCACAGTTGAGAGTGATTGAGCTTCAGAGTGGGCTTTCTGCAGCTAACACAGAGAGCAAACGGAGGCACTTGTGGCCAGAAACTTTCCAGCTGTAACTGAGGTGAGGTGCTATAGACACCACATCAAAACATCTGCCCCGTGTGAGGGTCGAACTCACGACCTTGAAATGATGCCACTGATACACTTCCTACGGCACATAAGTCAGGTTAAAACACTTCTCTAAAAGAGAGATGGTTCGAATCCCAAAAATGTGTGTTTGACACCAGATTGCAAGGTCGAACTCCCGACCTTGAGATTATGCCACTGACACACTGCCTACTGCACATCAGTTAGATTGAATCCCCATAACTTGTGTTTGACACCAGATTGGAAGGCTTTTTTAAGAGAGTGATGTTTCGCATCCCCATAACTTGTATTTGACACCTTCCACAGTTGAGAGTGATTGAGCTTCAGAGTGGGCTTTCTGCAGCCACAACAAAGAGCAACCAGAGCAACTTGTACCCACCAACTTTACAGCTGTAACTGAGGTGAAGTGCTATAGAGCCCCCAGCAAAACATCTGCCCCGTGTGAGGGTCAAACTCACGACCTTAAGATGATGCCACTGATACGCTGCCTACTGCACATCAGTCAGGTTCTAAAAGAGTGATGGTTCGAATCCCCAAAATGTGTGTTTGACACCAGATTGCAAGGTCGAACTCACGACCTTGAGATTATGCCTACTGCACATCAGTTAGATTGAATCCCCATAACTTGTGTTTGACACCAGATTGGAAGGCTTTTTTAAGAGAGTGATGTTTCGCATCCCCTTAACTTTTATTTGACAGCTTCCACAGTTTGGAGTGATAGACCTTCCGAATGGGCTTTCTGCAGCCACCACAGAGACAAATTTTGGCTGTACATTGACTGTAAATAAGTGAGATTGCAAGGCTTTTCTTCAAGAGAGATGGTTTGAATCACCATAACTTGTGTTTGAGATTGGAAGGTTTTTCTAAGAGAGTGATGTTTCGAATCCCCATAACTTGTATTTGACACCTTCCACAGATTGGAGTGATTGAGCTTCCAAGTTGACGTTCTGTAGATACAACAGAAAGCAATCAGAGCCACTTGTGCCCACCAACTTTCCAGCTGTAAGTGAGGGGAAGCGCTATGGACACCACATCAAAACATCTGCCCCGTGTGAGGTTCGAGCTCACAACCTTGAGATTATGCCGCTGACATGCTGCTTACTGCACATCAGTCAGTCTGCAGCGCTTTTCCACTAAAGAGGATGGTTTGAATCTCCATAAATGATGTTAGACAGTAAGTTGCAAGATTTTTCTGAAGGAGAGATGGTTCGAATCCCCATAACTTGTGTTTGACACCTTCCACACTCTGGGGTGATTGACCTTCCCAGTGGGCTTTCTGCAGCTAACACAGAGAGCAACCGGAGGCACTTGTGGCCAGCAACTTTCCAGCTGTAACTGAGGGTAAGCGCTATTGACCCTATAATCAAAATCAATACCCTGTGTGAGGGTTGAACTCACGACCTTCAGATTATGAGACTGACGCGCTGCCTACTGCGCCAACAAGGCCTGAAAAGCTTGAAAATACATGTATTGTGAGCCTAGACTCACTTTCCCACACTGATTCATTAGTCCTGCAGACTTTGCTAAAAGTAGTCCTTCAAATGACCTGTTGTTTAGACTAAAGGTTAAACAAACAACTCACAAGTTTCTTCATCTGGCTTTTCTTCTCATTTTGAAAGTTGATGGAAAGTTGCAAAAGAGGTAGTTTCACGTTGGATAAACTTGACTGACTTGCCCCATGTCAGTCTATGTCAAGAGAAGGAGAGTCTGCAAAGGTGCTTTTGTCACACTGCGTATTCTATTATGACAGTAACGGCAAAACCCAAGGAAAATTTGTCTGACTTGACAAGTTTCAGCGGATAATAAGGAGAGCAGAAACTGAAAGACGACAAAGATCTGATTGCAACGCTTTTCTTAAAGAGAGATGGCGTGAATCCCCATTGATTGTGTTTGACACCAGATTACAAGGTTCTTCTACGAAAATATCTTTTTGAATCTCCATAACTTGTATTTGACACCTTCCACACTTAGGCGTGATTGAGCTTCCAAGTTGATTTTCTGCATCCACAACAGAAATCAACCGGAGCCACTTGTGCCCACCAACTTTCAAGCTGTGACTGAGGTGGGGTGCGATAGACACCACATCAAAACATCTACCCCGTGTGAGGGTTGAGCTCACGACCTTGAGATTATGCCACTGACACGCTGCCAACTGCACATCAGTCAGATTGCAATGCTTTTCATAAAGAGAGATGGTTTGAATCCCAATAACTTGTATTTGACACCTTCCACAGTTGAGAGTGATTGAGCTTCAGAGTGGGCTTTCTGCAGCCACAACAAAGAGCAACCAGAGCAACTTGTACCCACCAACTTTACAGCTGTAACTGAGGTGAAGTGCTATAGAGCCCCCAGCAAAACATCTGCCCCGTGTGAGGGTCGAATTCACGACCTTAAGATGATGCCACTGATACGCTGCCTACTGCACATCAGTCAGGTTCTAAAGGAGTGATGGTTCGAATCCCCAAAATGTGTGTTTGACACCAGATTGCAAGGTCGAACTCACGACCTTGAGATTATGCCTACTGCACATCAGTTAGATTGAATCCCCATAACTTGTGTTTGACACCAGATTGGAAGGCTTTTTTAAGAGAGTGATGTTTCGCATCCCCTTAACTTTTATTTGACAGCTTCCACAGTTTGGAGTGATAGACCTTCCGAATGGGCTTTCTGCAGCCACCACAGAGACTAATTTTGGCTGTACATTGACTGTAAATAAGTGAGATTGCAAGGCTTTTCTTCAAGAGACATGGTTTGAATCCACATAAATTGTGTTTGACACCAGGTTGAAAGGATTTTCTGAGGGATTGATATTTTTCGAATGCCCATAACTTGTATTTGACACCTTCCACAGTTGCGGGTGAAGCCCTTTCTGTCTGTGCAAAAGAAATCTTGTTACTGTGCAGAGTGACTTCTCTGGGTAGAGTCGCCTTACTTGTTGCGACTGTGCCGATGTTCGAAGCTGGAGTGCAAAGTTGTTGCTTGAATGGTGCTCGCTGGAGCGTGCGGGAGTGCAAAGTTATACCATTTAAAAGGGCTGAAGAGTGCTCAGTGCAGCGGGTGGGCGGAGGTGCAAAGTGACACTCTGGCCACCTATGGCCATAAAAAGAACACCGCTACAAGTGCGCATTGTGCCAGGAAGGGCCCTCGGACGTGAACCAGTGGACACTTATCGCTTCTCGGCCTTTTGGCTAAGATCAAGTGTAGTATCTGTTCTTATCAGTTTAATATCTGATATGTCCTCTATACGATGACTACATATTAAATGTATTTTTTAGCAATAGGAGTTGAAAAAGGAGCTTGCTCCGTTCACTCCAAGCATCGACCCGGTACTGCAGTGCCGCTGGGAACGGTCCGCTCTTCTCTGCTCTTGTGAAAAAGCAAACAGCGGTGCAGGATGGAAGTTTCTTTTAGTCTGCTGAGAAAAGAGAGTGAATGCAAAGTAGACTTTAACACGGCTCTGGGAGCGAGCCGAGTGCGGGCTAACCAGGAGAATTGCTTGAAAGAAACGCGACACCGAATGAGCGGTCAGAACAAAGCCTCAATACGGTGTTCCCGTGGTGTTTGTGGCTGCCTTGTCTTTTGCACAGAGTAAAAGACAAGGCAGCCATCGAATAGGGCCCGATTGTTCCTACTTGGTCAGCCGAGGAGAAAGGGGGGGAGAGCAAGCGTCTCAACCAAGCAAAGCTCACCATGGGGAAGGTGGCTATGCCAACTAGCCTGATGCCCTGCTCCCGCAGTGACGGATAATCGTACTCTGGTTTCTCTTCATAACGTATCGTAAGCATAATCTAATACGAGAGACAACGCCCTGGCACACAATCAAAAAAAAAACAAAGAGAGAGCGGTTTTGTGTCCCCACTAATGTAGAAAAGAGAGAAAAAAGCCTTTCAGATTTGGTGTGTGTGCTCACAGTGCAGAGTGTAGAGAAAAGAGAGAAAAGAAAGCCGTTTTGGTGTCACAGGTGTTGTGACTTACACACACACATTTCTGAATTGAGAAAGGAAATAATTTTAGAGGAAGCACTAGAGTTTAGATCCCACATTTGTTGATAGGCATTAATTTATTTCTTCACTTCTGATGAAGTTTCAACAATAAACAACAAACTTTGTATTATGAGAAAGAACCAGACTCATTCTTCAGGAATCCGAAAATAAGCTCTATTTTACGAGTTATGCACGAATTCGGATTCTCCTATAAAACGAATTTCTTAACTCAAACCAAGTTAAGACTGCTTTGTCCTTCATATTTATTCATGTCTAATCAAGTTTCAACGATAAACAACGTTGTACTTTGTAGAATGAGAAAGAACTTCTTCAGCAATAAACATCTCTCGACATATGACGAAGTACAGATTTTGCTATAAAATTAATTCCTTCTATGAGCCTGACTTAAAACTGTTTGTCCTCCTTATTTATCCACTTCAAATAAAGTTTCAACAATGAAAAAAATGTTGTAGTTTGAGAAAGAACAACTTAATCTTCAGCAATCAATAAAAAAAGAGAGTAAGAAAAGGTTCAAATGCCAACCATACATCACTTAAAGGTGGAGCGGAGGTATTCGGCTGCAAGTAGGTGTGAATGTCTGACCATAATTTGTAAAAAGCGGGTAAGAAAAGGTTCGAATGCCCGACTATATATTAACAAAAGTGGGAGAAGAGGTCTTTGGATGAGAGTGGGTGAGAATTTCCAACCATAATCTATAAAATGCGGTGAAAAAAAAGGTGTGAATGCCCCATAGAACACTAAAAGGTGGAGCGGAAGTGTTCAGCTGCAAGAAGGTGTGAATGTCCGACAATATTTGGTGAAAAGCAGGTGAAGCAAGTTCTGAATGCCCAACCTTACATCATCAAAAGCGAGATCAGAGGTGTTTGGCTACAAGAAGGCCATAGTTTGCCAAAAGCGGGTAAGGTGCAAATGACCGACTAAATATCAACAAAAGTGGGGGCGGAGGTCTTCGGATGCAAGTGGGTGTGAATATCCCACCATACAATAATGGTGGAGAGGAAGCTGTGAATGGCCGACCATAGTAAAAAGCGGGCAACAAGTAGGTTCGAATGCCCAACCATACATCATCAAAAGCAGGAGTGGATGTGTTCGTCTACAAGAAGGTTTGAATATCCGACCATAGTTTGTAAAAAGCAGGTAAGAAAAGGTTTGAATGCCCGAACATACACCATCAAAAGAGGGAGCGGAGGTGTTCCGCTGTAAGAAGGTGTGAATGTCCGACCATAGTTGGTAAAAAGCGGGTAAGAAAAGGTTAAAATACCCAACTGTACACAATCAATAGCCGTAGCGGAGTTGTTCGGCTACTAAAAGGTGTGAAAGTCAGACCATGGTTTGTAAAAAGTGGGTAAGACAAGGTGCGAATTCCCGACAATGTATGATCAAAAGAGGGAGCGGAGGTTTTCGGCTGCAAGAAGGTCTGAATATCCAACCATAATTTGTAAAAACCGGGGAAGGAAAGGCTCGAAAGCTCAACTATACACCATCAAAAGCGGGAGCGGAGGTGTTCAGCTGCAAGAAGGTCTGAATGTCCATCAATAATTGCTAGAAAACATGAAAGAAAATTTTCGAATATCAAACCGCACATGATCATAAGCGGGAGAGGAAGTGTTCAGCTGCAAGAAGGTTTGAAAGTCCACCCATAATTACTGAAAAATGGGTAAGAAAAGGTGCGAATGACCAACCATACATGATCAAAAGAGGGAGCGGAGGTGCTCCGCTGTAAGACGTCGTGAATGTCCGACCATAGTTGGTAAAAAGCGGGTAAGAAAAGGTGAAAATACCCGACTGTACACAATCAATAGCGGGAGCGGAGTTGTTCGGCTACAAGAAGGTGTGAAAGTCCGACCATGGTTTGTAAAAAGCGGGTAAGAAAAGGTTCGAATGCCCGAATATATACCATCAATAGCGGAAGCGGAGGTGTTCGGCTGCAAGAAGGTGTGAACGTCCGACCAAAGTTTGTAAAAAGCAGTTAAGAAAAGGTTTGAATATCCAACCAAACATAATCAAAAGCGGGAGCAGAGCTGTTTGACTGCAAGTACATGTGAATGTCAGATCATAATTTGCAAAAAGCTGATGAGAAAGGGTGAGAATGCCCGACTATACACCATCAAATGCGGGAGCGGAAGTGTTCGGCTGTGAGTAGGTGTGAATGTCCGACCATAATTGCTGAAAAATGTGTTAGAAAAGGTAAGAATGCCAGACTATACACCATCAAAAGCGGGAGCGGAGGTGTTCAGCTGCAAGAAATTCTGAATGTCCATCAATAATTGCTAGAAAACATGAAAGAAAATTTTCGAATATCAAATATCACCCGACTGTACACAATAAATAGCGGGAGTGGAGTTGTTCGTCTGCAAGAAGGTGTGAATGTCCACCCATAATTACTGAAAAATGGGTAAGAAAAGGTGCGAATGACCAACCATACATCATCAAAAGAGGGAGCGGAGGTGTTCCGCTGTAAGACGGTGTGAATGTCCCACCATAGTTGGTAAAAAGCGGGTAAGAAAAGGTTAAAATACCCGACTGTACACAATCAATAGTGGGAGCGGAGTTGTTCGGCTACAAGAAGGTGTGAAAGTCTGTTATGGAAGTTTTCAATCGCTTCCTTCCTAATACCTCTGATGAGCAATGAAATAGAGAAACTTACTTTTTCTGCCGGCCGGCTAAGTTTTTTATTCTTCGTTGCAAGGAAAAAGATCAGTCCACACCATTCAGCGGCAATGGTATGAAAAGATACAGACAAAAGGAACACAAAGGATTTATACCTGAGGAGGTGGGCTTTGTTCTTTAGGTGTGTAATCACACCTCCAGGGGGGGTGGGATGCAGTCTATATAATAATAATTAAGAAACAGGAGGTTAAAACAATTATCTTGTCTGAGTGTTAATTAAGAAGTAAATAGTTTAAAACAATTAGCGTGTCTGGGTGATACAAATGGTTAATGTGGATTGGAATCTGTCAGTCCTGAGACGGAAAATTTACCATCACAATTCTCCCTTTTGATTATTAATTAATCACTAACAGAAAACAAACTTAAGAAAAATAAAATGGATGAAAACTAAATGCAAGAGAATACTTAAGTATCCGGTACGCTATTTGAAAATGTATCATTGTGGTAGTTGATTAGAGCAGAGAAAAGACTAACAAAACAAAGCAAACAAAAAAAACAACCCAAAAAACAAAATGAAATGAAATTTTACAGACTGTTATCAAAGTCAGAGTCTTAGCTGGGGTAAAATATCGGGGTCAGGAATATGAGGAGAGGTTGAATTTTGATCAGCATTATTGGCGTTCACCTAAACATATGTGGAGGAATGAGTCATCTCTTTCATGAGCACGTTAGACAGCCTTTTCAATACACATGAAATTAAGGTGCAGAGCAAAAGGAAAATCATTACATATGGGATTATTGTTAAAAACCATGCTGGCCATCCTTGGCCCAAAGATTTCAGCCAAGGGAACCATGAGTAATTTATTACAGGAGGGAGTTGAATGGCATCTTTCATGTGTTTGATAATGTTGGTAATGTTCTCATATTCGTCGGAGTCTGACAGCATGTTAAGTAGGGCGTCATGTGGGTCTGGTGGCCCATTGACTATGACTGTGAGTTGTCTGTACATATCCGAGCTTGGATATTCAATTCCACACCAATACGTGCCTGCATCAGTGGGTTTGACATCAGAGATGGTGATCTGGGCTCCGTTGGAATTTGGAAGTTTTGTTATTGTGAAGCGGGGATTTCTGTTTGGAGCAATGGTTTTGTCAGTGGTGGCAACAATCAAGTGCCAATCGTGTGGGCCGCAGGGGTCTCTGCATAGGTATTTGTCATACTTGGCATAAAATGCCTGAACCCGTCCTGATCGCCAAATTTCAGGGTAAACGAGGCAGGTGAATGTTGCACTTTGACCTTCTGTCAAAGTGACAGTCCTGGCAGGTTTGTAGGTGTAAGCCTCCATCAGCTGCGCCAAACATGACAGCATCAGAATCAGGTGATGCATGGTGGAGTTTGGTGGAACACGTCTAGTTGGTGTTTGTTGAATCCACAGGGCCAATTCCACGGGTCGTCCTCTTTGGCGTCTGTGCGTCCTCGTGTCGTCCGTCCGTCCTCACGTCGATCAGGTTGGCAGCTGGGCTCCTCCGTTTGCTCGGGGATCTTCCTGCAGTGGCTGGCGTGCACCCACGTTGCCCTCTCGGCTATCTTCGCAATGGTATGCGTTGTCAGAATGGATCTGGTCACCGTTTGGAATTCCAGTGCTCCTTTCTGAAGTCGTTTCTCACCACCCAGGTTGGAAATCTGCAGAGAGAGAGAGAGAGAATAAGTTTTTTGCAATATTGTAGCATATATCCTCACATAGGCCAGTGGAGGGGAGTGGCCTGGTTACAGGTTTTACTCCCAGAGATGGAGGTCTGCCAAAATTGAAATTTTGATTTCAGAGTGCCATTTTCTCGTTTGACAACGTCTCTACTGGCAGGGTGTTATACACAATGTTGTCTGAGGTTAATGGTAAGAAATTCACTAATTTGGGTTATTGCAGAATTGACAAAGTGAGAGCCATTATCGCTGCTCAGTTTTGGTGCAGTTGTAGTTCCCAGATGGGGAGTAATCTCTGTTAGCAGAGCCTTTGCTACCACTTGGCTACTCTGGTGTTTTGCTGGAAATACTTCAATCTATTTTGACCATGTCAACTATTACTAAGCAGCGTTTCTTTCCTTCTGCTGGTGACAGTTCTATGAAATCCATCATTAAGTGTTCGAATGGTCTGTCTGGTGATGGGTGAGCGATGTGTGTGATTGCTTTGGTTTTACCTGTTATGCGTTGCACAAACCATACGCGGTTGACTGATTTTCTGCTGTATGAACTGAAAATTCTTTGGTGAACCAGTGCTGGGTTATGGCATCCATTGTCCCCCCTTTTGACACATGGTCCAATCCATGTGTCAATTTCGCGAAATGAGGGAAAAAATGTTTAGGTAGACAAGGCTTATTATTGGTTCCTCGCCACACATCTTCCTGTGGTGTGGAAAAAGATTGCACCGTTGTGAGAGAGGTGGAAATAGTGACAGGGATCAATTATAGTGGGTAGGAGTGTAGCTTCTTTTTCAGCAGCATCCGCTCTTGCATTTCCTTGAGAGACAGGACCTGTGTTGTTAGTGTGAGCAAAGCATTTACAAACAGAGATTGACTTTTTGGAGTAAAATGGCATCAAGAAGAGCTGTGATTTTGTCATGATGGAGAATGGGTTTGCCGTTAGATTTTAGGAATTGTCTGTGTTTCCACAGAGTGTCAAAATCCTGGACAACCCAAACATGTATCTGGAATCAGATTAGATGGTTACTGCTTTGTTGTTAGCTAGTCTGCATGCCTCTGCCATTGCTATCAGTTCTGCCACCTGTGCAGAATGGTGAGGAGGGAGTGAGCTGGAGAGAAGAGTTTCATGATTAGTGACAACAGTAAAACCAACTCTGTTGTGACCCGTTTGTGGGTCACGTGAAGCTGATCCATCTGCAAAGAGAACCAAATCAGGATTTGTTAATTGTGTTTCTTGTAGATCAGGCCTTGGTGAGCAAGCCTGTTGGAGGATGGCAACACAGTTATGCTGTTCTCCATCGTCTGGTGTGGGGAGCAGAGTGGCAGGGTTCAACACATTACAGCGTTCGACAGTAATGTTAGACATTTCTAAAAGTACTGTGTTGTATCGTAGCCAGCGTGCTGTGGAGAGATGGGAAGTTTTTTGTTCAAGTAGAATAATGGACACATCATGTGGGACCAGGAGAGTTACATAAGAATAGCCCACAATGTCTCTGGAGGCCATAACTGCCTTTTCAGCTGCCGCCACATATCTGAATATATCTTGGGAGACCTGCAGCCACGGGGTCCAGTTTTGAAGAAAAATAAGCTACAGGCCGCAGCTTATTTCCATGATCCTGCAACAAAACAGAAGTCATACATCCATCTTTTCCATCTACTGTTTGAATGAACGGTCTGGTAGGGTCAGGCAGGCCCAAAGTTGGAGTGCTTTGTAAAGCAAGTTTTAGTTCTGTGAAAGATTGTTCTGCTTCAGGAGTCCATTTGATCTCATGTTTTGCTTGCAGGCCCTTGCCATGAATGAGGGAGGTGAGTGGAGCTTCAAGAATGGCATAGTTAGAAATGAATTGTCGACAGTAAGAGTACATACCAAGAAATTACATCATCTGCTTCCTTGTGATGGGTTTTGGAAGGTTCTGAATTGCATCCACTCTTTTTGGTGAAAGAGTTTTACCTTCAGAAGTGATGACATGACCTAAGAAGACAACCCTTTCCTGGACAAATTGGAGTTTTGTCAAGCTGGCTTTGTGACCAGTTTGTGCCAGATGTTTCAAGAGTGTGACTGTGTTGGCTTCACACTGCTCTTTAGTCGGACTGCAGATCATGAGGTCATCAACATACTGTAACAAAGCAGTGTCTGGGGAGAGAACAAAGGGTTCAAGACTGTCTGAGAGCTTCAATGCAAATGGTGGGACTTTCACAGTATCCTTGGCACAGACATGTGAATGTGTAGTCCCTCCTATTGAATTTGAAAGCAAACCAGAATTAGCTTCCTGGGTGACCTGGAACACTGGAGGTGTCTGAAAGGTTGACCACTGAAAAGAATTTTGCATTAGTTGGTTGCATCACCTGCTTGCAGATCCTGAATATAGCGCCAGTCTGTTGGTTGATCTTTGCCTCTGATTTTAAGCAAAGGCGTGCGTATTGGAGAATCTTTGCGTGGAACAATTACTCCTGCTGCCTTAAGAGACTCAAAGAATGGTGGTATATTATCAATGGCTTTTTGTTTAAGTGAGTATTGAGCCTTGCAAGGTTTAAAGTCTGATTTTGGAATGATGACAACATTTTCACAATCTTTGACAAGGTTAACATACTTTCTGTTGACTGTTCTTTGTGTGTGCACAAAAGATGTCAGTGAAGGTGAAAAAATAATAGATCTATCAGATGTTTGCCTTTCGGCTGTAGGCTTACACAATTTCATAACTGGGTTCAAATCTTCCCAGCTATCTGATGTGTGTTTTTCTAGTGGGATGTGTGGGACTGAATAGTCCATGGTGTACATGTTACGTTGAGCTGGTGTGAGAGAGACTGACACAGCGCATTTATGTTCTGTCCAAAAAATGTGTGTCAGTGTTAGTTTGTCAAACCTCTCCCTTAACCAGCTTTCCTCGTACGATTCGTCAGATTCTGGTGACAGATGGGAGGTACACTGCAGGTCCTCTTTGGCCATGAAGTCTGTTGAAATGATGTTTTTTTGCTGAAACAAACTCAGGGAAGGTTGTTAGTGGTTGCAGATGCATATGTCATGTTCGAGGTGTGGAAGACAACTGGGGTTGGGATTATCATTTACACATCCAGTTCCTGTCTGTCAGGTTACTGGGACAGATTTTAGAAAGCAACATCTTTTTTTTTTTTTTTTTAAATCAGTTTCTCTTCTAGTTTTTCCATTTTTCTTTGTTTTTTTTTTTTCTTTTAAACTAAGGGACCCCCCTATTGGGAATCTGAGCTCATTTGTCCATACATTTTAATATTTTAAGCTTTTATCCCCAAATCTCTTTTTCATGATTTCCACGATGGGCCCCTCCGGAGGCTCAACCACCTCAACGGAAAATCTCCCCATGCCGAATGGGGATGGGGAGGCCGTACGACAAATCCAGTCCAGACGTCTCTGTACTGGGTGCTTTTTTCAAATGCCAAGTCACAAATGCTTACTGTTTCGTATTTTGGCCACAAACAGCAAAAAACCCCTTCCTTTTGTGTTTTCTTTTCTTCTTTTTCTTTGTCCAAAGGATACAAGCAACAAACGGAATTATTACGTGTTCGTTTTAAAAGAGAAAGAATAGAAATAAAGAAAATAAAAAGAAGCCCCGTTACTTGTTTATCCAAGCACCGTAACATTACTTCGTCTTATTTAAACTGCTACAAGTAACAAAAAGCATGGCCACTTCGTCTCAACGCTACAAGTGGCAAAAAGCTGGCCAACTGTGGAGACCATGAAAAAACTCAAATGTGCCTAATTAAAACCCAAATTTGAAAGACAATGCATTAAGTCAATATTTCAAAACTCACCACACGAGCTTCGCTGAACTCTGTTCTTGGAACCCCGGTGGCAGCGACCCAGGACGTGTTACCGGTTAGCCCTCCCGTCTCACAAATTAATTGCGGTTTGGAGGCTGGAAATGATCTATTTCTCCAGGATGGCCTGTCGCTTTCCGTGCCTCGTCCTGAACGGCTGCTCACGGGGTCCTGCCATACAACGCCAAACTGTTATGGAAGTTTTCAATCGCTTCCTTCCTAATACCTCTGATGAGCAATGAAATAGAGAAACTTATTTTTTCTGCCGGCCGGCTAAGTTTTTTATTCTTCGTTGCAAGGAAAAAGATCAGTCCACACCATTCAGCGGCAATGGTATGAAAAGATACAGACAAAAGGAACACAAAGGATTTATACCTGAGGAGGTGGGCTTTGTTCTTTAGGTGTGTAATCACACCTCCAGGGGGGGTAGGATGCAGTCTTGATAATAATAATTAAGAAACAGGAGGTTAAAACAATTATCTTGTCTGAGTGTTAATTAAGAAGTAAATAGTTTAAAACAATTAGCGTGTCTGGGTGATACAAATGGTTAATGTGGATTGGAGAGTCTGTCAGTCCTGAGACATAAAATTTACCATCACAAGTCCGACCGTGGTTTGTAAAAAAAGGTGCGAATGCCCGACAATGTATGATCAAAAGAGGGAGCGGAGGTGTTCGGCTGCAAGAAGGTGTGAACGTCCGACCAAAGTTTGTAAAAAGCAGTTAAGAAAAGGTTCGAATATCCAACCAAACATAATCAAAAGCGGGAGCAGAGCTGCTCAACTGCAAGTAGGTGTGAATGTCATATCATAATTTGTAAAAAGCTGATGAGAAAGGGTGAGAATGCCCGACTATACACCATCAAATGTGGGAGCGGAAGTGTTCGGCTGTGAGTAGGTGTGAATGTCCGACCATATTTGCTGAAAAATGTGTTAGAAAAGACTAGAATGCCGGACCATACATCATCAATAGTGGGAGAATTTATGTTCGGCTGCAAGTAGGTGTGAATGTCCAGCCATAATTACTCACAAACGGGTAAGAAAAGGTAGTATTGCCTTTTGACATGATCAAAACAGGGAGCGGAGGTGGTTCAGCTGCAAGGTGTGAATTTCTGACTAAAGTTTGTAAAAAGCGGGTAAGACAAGGTGCGAATGCCCGACAATGTATGATCAAAAGAGGGAGCGGAGGTTTTCGGCTGCAAGGTCTGAATGTCCAACCATAATTTGTAAAAACCGGGGAAGAAAAGGCTCGAAAGCCCGACAATGTATGATCAAAAGAGGGAGCGGAGGTTTTCGGCTGCAAGGTACGAATGCCCAACCATACATCACCAAAAGCAGGAGTGGATGTGTTCGGCTACAAGAAGGTTTGAATGTCCGACCATAGTTTGTAAAAGGCAGGTAAGAAAAGGTTTGAATGCCCAAACATACAACATCAAAAGAGGGAGCGGAGGTGTTCCGCTGTAAGAAGGTGTGAACGTCCTACCATAGTTGGTAAAAAGCGGGTAAGAAAAGGTTGAAATACCCGACTCTACACAATCAAAAGACAGAGCGGAGTTGTTCAGCTAAGAGAAGGTGTGAAAGTCCGACCATGGTTTGTAAAAAGCGGGTAAGAAAAGGTTCTTATGCCCGAATATACACCATCAAAGCGGAAGCGGAGGTGTTCGGCTGCAAGAAGGTGTGAACGTCCGACCAAAGTTTGTAAAAAGCAGTTAA
The DNA here is from genome assembly GCF_036924035.1 of Leuresthes tenuis. Lineage (NCBI taxonomy): Eukaryota > Metazoa > Chordata > Actinopteri > Atheriniformes > Atherinopsidae > Leuresthes > Leuresthes tenuis. The sequence goes on along the minus strand of NW_027325375.1, from coordinate 15,163,425 downwards.
GAAAAGGTTCGAATATCTAACCAAACATAATCAAAAGCGGGAGCAGAGCTGTTCGACTGCAAGTAGGTGTGAATGTCAGATCACAATTTGCAAAAAGCTGATGAGAAAGGGTGAGAATGCCCGACTATACACCATCAAATGTGGGGGCGGAGTTTTTCGGCTGTGAGTAGGTGTCAATCTCCGACCATAATTGCTGAAAAATGTGTTAGAAAAGGTAAGAATGCCGGTCCATACATCATCAAAAGCGGGAGAGGTGGTGTTCGGTTGCAAGTAGGTGTGAATGTCCAGCAATAATTACTCACAAACGGGTAAGAAAAGGTAGTATTGCCAGACCATACATGATCAAAACAGGGAGCGGAGGTGGTTCAGCTGCAAGGTGTGAATTTCTGACTAAAGTTTGTAAAAAGCGGGTAAGACAAGGTGCGAATGCCCGACAATGTATTATCAATAGAGGGAGCGGAGGTTTTCGGCTGCAAGGTCTGAATGTCCAACCATAATTTGTAAAAACCGGGGAAGAAAAGGCTCGAAAGCCCGACTATACACCATCAAAAGCGGGAGCGGAGGTGTTCAGCTGCAAGAAGGTCTGAATATCCACCAATAATTACTGAAAAATGGTTAAGAAAAGGTGCGAATGCCCAACCATACATCATCAAAAGCAGGAGTGGATGTGTTCGGCTACAAGAAGGTTTGAATGTCAAACCATAGTTTGTAAAAGGGGGGTAAGAAAAGGTTCGAATGCCCGAACATACACCATCAAAAGAGGGAGCGGAGGTGTTCCGCTGTAAGAAGGTGTGAACGTCCGACCATAGTTGGTAAAAAGCGGGTAAGAAAAGGTTAAAATACCCGACTGTACACAATCAATAGCGGGAGCGGAGTTGTTCAGCTAAGAGAAGGTGTGAAAGTCCGACCGTGGTTTGTAAAAAGCGGGTAAGAAAAGTTGTGAATGCCCGACAATGTAGGATCAAAAGAGGGAGTGGAGTTGTTCGTCTGCAAGAAGGTGTGAACGTCCGACCAAAGTTTGTAAAAAGCAGTTAAGAAAATGTTCGAATATCCAACCAAACATAATCAAAAGCGGGAGCAGAGCTGTTCGACTGCAAGTAGGTGTGAATGTCAGATCATATTTTGAAAAAAGCTGATGAGAAAGGGTGAGAATGCCTGACTATACACCATCAAATGCGGGAGCGGAGTGTTTCGGCTGTGAGTAGGTGTGAATGTCCAACCATAATTGCTGAAAAATGTGTTAGAAAAGGTAAGAATGCCGGTCCATACATCATCAAAAGCGAGAGAGGTGGTGTTCGGCTGCAAGTAGGTGTGAATGTCCAGTCATAATTACTCACAAACGGGTAAGAAAAGGTAGTATTGCCAGACCATACACGATCAAAACAGGGAGCGGAGGTGGTTCAGCTGCAAGAAGGTGTGAATGTCCAACTAAAGTTTAAATATATTAACAAAAGCGGGAGGAGAGGTCTTCGGATGAGAGTGGTTGAGAATTTCCAACCATAATCTCTAAAATGCGGTGAAAAAAAAGTTGTGATAGAACACTAAAAGGTGGAGCGGAAGTGTTCGGCTGCAAGAAGGTGTGAATGTCCGACCATAATTGCTGAAAAATATGTTAGAAAAGGTAAGAATGCCGGACCATACATCATCAAAAGCGGGAGAGGTGGTGTTCGGCTGCAAAAAGGTGTGAATGTTCGACTAAAGTTTGTAAAAAGTGGGTAAGACAAGGTGCGAATGCCTGACAATGTATGATCAAAAGCAGGAGCGGAGGTGTTCAGCTGCAAGAAGGTCTAAATGTCCATCAATAATTGCTAGAAAACATGAAAGAAAATTTTCGAAAATCAAACCGCAAATGATCATAAGTGGGAGAGGAGGTGTTCAGCTGCAAGAAGGTTTGAATGTCCATCCATAATTGCTGAAAAATGGGTAAAAAAAGGTGCGAATGCCCAACCATACATCATCAAAAGCGGGAGAGAAGGTGTTCGACTGCAAGTAGGTGTGAATGTCGGATCATAATTTATAAAAAGCGGGTAAGAAAAGGTGAGAATGCCCAACCATAAATGATCCAAAGTGACAGCATAGATGTTCGGCTGGTATTTATCAATGTCTAGATAGATTTCAACAAAAAACAACGTTGTACTTTGCAGTAAAAGAAAGAACAAATCTAAAGTTTCAGAAATCTGAGTATAAGCTTGCTTTCATGAGTTCTGCACGATTTCGGATTTTGCTATAAATTGAATTCCTTCACTCAAACTAAGTTAAAACTGCTTTGTCCTTCATATGTACCCATTTCTACATATATTTCAAGCACGAACTTCCTCATATTACCCTGAATGAGAAAGAACCACACTTGTGATTAAGCCATACGCCCCTTTTGAGGAGTTCTGCATGATTTGGGATTTTATCTATAAAATGAATTCCTTCACTCAAACTATGTTAAAACGGATATTACCTTCATATTTATCAATGTCTAGATAGATTTAAATAAAAAAACCGTTGTAATTTGCAGTAAAAGAAAGAGCAAATCAAAAGTTTTAGGAATCCGAGAATAAGCTTATTTTCATGAGTTCTGCACGATTTGGGATTTTACTATAAAATTAATTCCTTCACTCAAACCAAATTAAAACTGCTTTGTCCTTCATATTTATCAATGTCTAGATCGACTTAAACAAAGAACAACGTTGTATTTTGCAGTAGAAGAAAGAGCAGCACTGAAGGATCAGGAATCCGAGAATAAGCTTATTTTCATACGTTCTGCATGATTTGGGATTTTATGTATAAAATTAATTCCTTCACTCAAACCAAATTAAAACTGCTTTGTCCTTCATATTTATCAATGTCTAGATCGACTTAAACAAAGAACAACGTTGTATTTTGCAGTAGAAGAAAGAGCAGCACTGAAGGATCAGGAATCCGAGAATAAGCTTGTTTTCATACGTTCTGCATGATTTGGGATTTTATGTATAAAATTAATTCCTTCACTCAAACCAAGTGAAAACTGCTTTTTCCTTCATATTTATCAATGTCTAGATCGACTTAAACAAAGAACAACATTGTATTTTGCAGTAGAAGAAAGAGCAACACTGGAGGATCAGGAATCCGAGAAAAAGCTTGCTTTCATGAGTTCTGCATGATTTGGGATTTTGCTATAAAAAGAATTCCTTCACTCAAACTATGTTAAAACTGCTTTTAACTTCATATTTATCAATGTCTAGATCGACTTCAACAAAGAACAATATTGGATTTTGGAGTAGAAGAAAGAGCAACACTGAAGGAACAGGAATCCGAGAATAAGCTTCTTTTCATACGTTCAGCATGATTTGGGATTTTATGTATAAAATTAATTCTTTCACTCAAACCAAGTGAAAACTGCTTTGTCCTTCATATTTATCAATGTCTAGATCGATTTCAACAAAGAATAAGGTTGTATTTTACAGTATAGGAAAGAGCAACACTGGAGGATCAGGAATCCGAGAAAAAGCTTGCTTTCATGAGTTCTGCAAGATTTCGGATTTTCCTGTAAATGAATTGCTTTGCTCAAACCAAGTTAAAATTGCTTTGTCCTTCATAGTTATCCATGTCCAAAAATGTATCAAGCATAGAGTTCCTCATATTACCCTGAATGAGAAAGAAGCATCCCTTTGGTTGAGCAATACGTTCCTTTTGAGGAGTGCATGATTTCCGATTTTGCTATAAAATTCATTCCTTCACTCAAACCAAGTGGAAACTGCTTTGAACTTCATATTTATCAATGTCTAGATCAATTTCAACTTCTTCTACTGCAAAATACAATGTTGTTCTTTGTTGAAGTCGAAGTGTTGTGAGTAATTATGGCTGGACATTCACACCTACTTGCAGCCGAACACAAATTCTCCCGCTTTTGATGATGTATGGTCCGGCGTTCTAGTCTTTTCTAACACATTTTTCAGCAATTATGGTCGGAGATTCACACCTACTCACAGCCGAACACTTCCGCTCCTGCATTTGATGGTGTATAGTCGGGCATTCTCACCCTTTTACATCAGCTTTTTACAAATCATGATCTGAAATTCACACCTACTTGCAGTTGAGCAGCTCTGGTCCCGCTTTTGATTATGGTTGGTTGGATATTCGAACCTTTTCTTAATTGATTTTTACAAACTTTGGTCGGACGTTCACACCTTCGTGTAGCCGAACACATCCACTCCTGCTTTTGATGATGTATGGTTTGGCATTCGCACCTTTTTTTTACCCATTTTTCAGGAATTATGGGTGGACATTCAAACCTTCTTGCGGCTGAACACCTCCTCTCCCACTTATGATCATGTGCGGTTTGATTTTCGAAAATTTTCTTTCATGTTTTCTAGCAATTATTGATGGACATTTAGACCTTCTTGCAGCTGAACACCTCCGCTCCCGCTTTTGATCATACATTGTCAGGCATTCGCACCTTGTCTTACCCGCTTTTTACCAACTATGGTCGGACATTCACACCTTCTTACAGCGGAACACCTCCGCTCCCTCTTTTGATGGTGTATGTTCGAGCATTCGCACCTTTTCTTACCCGCTTTTTAAAAAACTATGGTCGGACATTCAAACCTTCTTGTAGCCGAACACATCCACTCCTTCTTTTGATGATGTGTGGTTGGGCATTCAAACCTACTTGTTTCTCGCTTTACATTAATTATGGGTGGACATTCACAACTTGTCGCAGCCAAACACCTCCGCTCCCTGTTTTGATCATGTATGGTTGGACATTCGCACATTTTCTCACCCGCTTTTTGCAAACTATGGTCGGCTATTCACAGATTCCTCTCCACCATACTTGTATGGTGCGATATTCACACCCACTTGCATACGAAGACCTCCGCCCCCACTTTTGTTGATATTTAGTCCGTCATTCGAACCTTACCCGCTTTTGGCAAACTATGGCCTTCTTGCAGCCAAACACCTCTGATCTCGCTTTTGATGATGTAAGGTTGGGCATTCAGACCTTGCTTCAACTGCTTTTCACCAAATATTGTCGGACATTCACACCTTCTTGCAGCCGAACACTTCCGCTCCACCGTTGAGTGTTCTATCACACCTTTTTTTTCACCGCATTTTATAGATTATGGTTGAAAATTCTCAACCACTCTCATCCGAAGACCTCTCCTCCAACTTTTGTTAATATATTTGAACTTTAGTCGGACATTCACACCTTGCAGGTGAACCACCTCCGCTCCCTGTTTTGATCATGTATGGTCTGGCAATACTACCTTTTCTTACCCGTTTGTGTAATTATGGCTGGACATTCACACCTACCTGCAGCCGCACACCACCTCTCTCGCTTTTGATGATGTATGGACCGGCATTCTTACCTTTTCTAACACATTTTTCAGCAATTATGGTCGGAGATTCACACCTACTCACAGCTGAACAACTCCGCTCCCGCATTTGATGGTGTACAGTCGGGCATTCTCACCCTTTCTCATCAGCTTTTTTCAAATTATGATCTGACATTCACACCTACTTGCAGTCGAACAGCTCTGCTCCCGCTTTTGATTATGTTTGGTTAGATATTCAAACCTTTTCTTAACTGCTTTTTACAAACTTTGGTCGGACGTTCACACCTTCTTGCAGCCGAACACCTCCGCTTCCGCTTTTGATGGTGTATATTCGGGCATACAAACCTTTTCTTACCCGCTTTTTACAAACCATGGTCGGACTTTCACACCTTCTCTTAGCTGAACAACTCCGCTCCGTCTTTTGATTGTGTAGAGTCGGGTATTTCAACCTTTTCTTACCCGCTTTTTACCAACTATTGTTGGACGTTCACACCTTCTTAGAGCGGAACACCTCTGCTCCCTCTTTTGATGGTGTATGTTTGGGCATTCAAACCTTTTCTTACCCCCCTTTTACAAACTATGGTCGGACATTCAAACCTTCTTGTAGCCGAACACATCCACTTCTGCTTTTGATGATGTATGGTTGCGCATTCGCACCTTATCTTAACCATTTTTCACTAATTATTGGTGGAAATTCAGACATTCTTGCAGCTGAACACCTCCGGTCCCGCTTTTGATGGTGTATAGTCGGGCTTTCAAGCCTTTTCTTCCCCGGTTTTTACAAATTATGGTTGGACATTCAGACCTTGCAGCCGAAAACCTCTGCTCCCTCTTTTGATCATACATTGTTGGGCATTCGCACCTTGTCTTACCCGCTTTTTACAAACTCTAGTCAGAAATTTACATCTTGCAGCTGAACCACCTACGCTCCCTGTTTTGATCATGTCAAAAGGCAATACTACCTTTTCTTACCCGTTTGTGAGTAATTATGGCTGGACATTCACACCTACTTGCAGCCGAACACAAATTCTCCCGCTTTTGATCATGTATGGTCCGGCATTCTAGTCTTTTCTAACACATTTTTCAGCAAATATGGTCGGACATTCACACCTACTCACAGCCGAACACTTCCGCTCCCGCATTTGATGGTGTATAGTCGGGCAATCTCACCCTTTCTCATCAGCTTTTTACAAATTATGATCTGGCATCCACACCTAATTGCAGTCAAACAGCTCTGCTCCCGCTTTTGATTATGTTTGGTTGGATATTCGAACCTTTTCTTAACTGCTTTTTACAAACTTTGGTCGGACGTTCACACCTTCTTGCAGACGAACACCTCCGCTCCCTCTTTTGATCATACATTGTTGGGCATTCGCACCTTTTCTTACCCGCTTTTTACAAACAACGGTCGGACTTTCACACCTTCTTTGAGCCGAACAACTCCGCTCCCGCTATTTATTGTGTACAGTCGGGTATTTTAACCTTTTCTTACCCATTTTCTAGCAATTATTGATGGACATTCAGACTTTCTTGCAGCTGAACACTTCCGCTACCGCTTTTGATGGTGTGTAGTCGGGCTTTCGAGCCTTTTCTTCCCCGGTTTTTACAAATTATGGTTGGACATTCAGACCTTCTTGCAGCCGAACAACACTTCTCCCGCTTTTGATGATGTTTGGTCCGGCATTCTTACCTTTTCTAACACATTTTTCAGCAATTATGGTCGGACATTCACACCTACTCACCGCCGAAAAACTCCGCTCCCGCATTTGATGGTGTATAGTCGGGCATTCTAACCCTTTCTCATCAGCTTTTTGCAAATTATGATCTGACATTCACACGTACTTCCAGTCAAACAGCTCTGCTCCCGCTTTTGATTATGTTTGGTTGGATATTCGAACCTTTTCTTAACTGCTTTTTACAAACTTTGGTCGGACGTTCACACCTTCTTGCAGCCGAACACCTCCGCTTCCGCTTTTGATGGTATATATTCGAGCATTCGAACCTTTTCTTACCCGCTTTTTACAAACCATGGTCGGACTTTCACACCTTCTTGTAGCCGAACAACTCCGCTCCCGCTATTGATTGTGTACAGTCGGGTATTTTAACCTTTTCTTACCCGCTTTTTACCAACTATGGTTGGACATTCACACCGTCTTACAGCGGAACACCTCCGCTCCCTCTTTTGATGATGTATGGTTGGTCATTCGCACCTTTTCTTACCCATTTTTCAGTAATTATGGGTGGACATTCAAACCTTGCAGCTGAACACTTCCTCTCCTGCTTATGATCATGTGCGGTTTGATATTCGAAAATTTTGTTTTCTAGCAATTATTGATGGACATTCAGACCTTGCAGCTGAACACCTCCGCTCCCGCTTTTGATGGTGTATAGTCGGGCTTTCGGGCCTTTTCTTCCCCTGTTTTTACAAATTATGGTTGGACATTCAGACCTTCTTGCAGCTGAAAACCTCCGCTCCCTCTTTTGATCATACATTGTCCGGCATTCGCACCTTTTCTTACCTGCTTTTTACAAACCATGGTCGGACTTTCACACCTTTTAGTAGCCGAACAACTCCGCTCCGGCTATTGATTGTGTACAGTTGGGTATTTCAACCTTTTCTTACCCGCTTTTTACCAACTATGGTCGGACATTCACACCTTCTTACAGCGGAACACCTCCACTCCCTCTTTTGATGGTGTATGTTCGGGCATTCAAACCTTTTCTTACCCGCTTTTTACAAACTATGGTCGGATATTCAAACCTTCTTGTAGACGAACACATCCACTCCTGCTTTTGATGATGTATGGTTGGGCATTCGAACCTACTTGTTGCCCGCTTTTTACTATGGTCGGCCATTCACAGCTTCCTCTCCACCATACTTGTATGGTGGGATATTCACACCCACTTGCATCCGAAGACCTCCGCCCCCACTTTTGTTGATATTTAGTCGGTCATTCGCACCTTACCCGCTTTTGGCAAACTATGGCCTTCTTGTAGCCAAACACCTCTGATCTCGCTTTTGATGATGTAAGGATGGGCATTCAGAACTTGCTTCACCTGCTTTTAACCAAATATTGTCGGACATTCACACCTTCTTGCAGCCGAACACTTCCGCTCCACCTTTTAGTGTTCTATGGGGCATTCACACCTGTTTTTTCACCGCATTTTATAGATTATGGTTGGAAATTCTCACCCACTCTCATCCAAAGACCTCTCCTCCCGCTTTTGTTAATATATAGTCGGGCATTCTAACCTTTTTTTTACCCACTTTTTACAAATTATGGTCGGACATTCACACCTAAATGCAGCCGAATACTTCCGCTCCACCTTTTAGTGATGTATGGTTGGCATTTGCACCTTTTCTTGCCCTCTTTTTTTACTGATTAATGAAGATTAAGTTGTTCTTTCTCAAACTACAAAATTCTTTTCATTTTTGAAACTTGATTTGAAGTGGATAAATAAGGAGGACAAACAGTTTTAAGTCAGGCTCATAGAAGGAATCAATTTTATTGCAAAATCTGTACTTCGTCATATGTCGAGAGATGTTTATTGCTGAAGAAGTTCTTTCTCATTCTACAAAGTACAACGTTCTTTATGGTTGAAACTTGATTAGACATGAATAAATATGAAGGACAAAGCAGTCTTAAATTGGTTTGGGTTAAGGAATTCGTTTTATAGGAGAATCCGAATTTGTGCATAACTCGTAAAATAGAGCTTATTTTCGGATTCCTGAAGGATGAGTCTGGTTCTTTCTCATAATACAAAGTTTGTTGTTTATTGTTGAAACTTCATCAGAAGTGAATAAATAAATGAATGCCTATCAACAAATGTGGGATCTAAACTCTAGTGCTTCCTCTACTGTGGGGACACAAAACCGCTCTCTCTTTTTTTTTTTTGATTGTGTGCCAGGGCGTTGTCTCTCGTATTAGATTATGCTTAAGATACGTTATGAAGAGAAACCAGAGTACGATTATCCGTCACTGCGGGAGCAGGGCATCAGGCTAGTTGGCATAGCCACCTTCCCCATGGTGAGCTTTGCTTGGTTGAGAAGCTTGCTCTCCCCCCCTTTCTCCTCGGTTGACCAAGTAGGAACAATCGGGCCCTATTCGATGGCTGCCTTGTCTTTTACTCTGTGCAAAAGACAAGGCAGCCACAAACACCACGGGAACACCGTGTTGAGGCTTTGTTCTGACCGCTCATTCGGTGTCGTGTTTCTTTCAAGCAATTCTTCTGGTTAGCCCGCACTCGGCTCGCTCCCAGAGCCGTGTTAAAGTCTACTTTGCATTCACTCTCTTTTCTCAGCAGACAAAAAGAAACTTCCTTCCTGCACCGCTGTTTGCTTTTTCACAAGAGCAGAGAAGAGCGCACCGTTCCCAGCGGCACTGCAGTACCAGGTCGATGCTTGGAGTGAACGGAGCAAGCTTCTTTTTCAACTCCTATTGCTAAAAATCCATTTAATGTGTAGTCCTCATATAGAGAACATATCAGATATTAAACTGATAAGAACAGATACTACACTTGATCTTAGCCAAAAGGCAGAGAAGCGATAACTGTCCACTGGTTCACGTCCGAGGGCCCTTCCTGGCACAATGCGCACTTGTAGCGGTGTTCTTTTTATGGCCATAGGTGGCCAGAGTGTCACTTTGCACCTCCGCCCACCCGCTGCACTGAGCACTCTTCAGCCCTTTTAAATGGTATAACTTTGCACTCCCCCACGCTCCAGCAAGCACTATTCAAGCAACATCGGCACAGTCGCAACAAGTAAGGCGACTCTACTCAGAGAAGTCACTCTGCACACTAACAAGATTTCTTTTGCACAGACGGAAAGGGCTTCACCCGCAAAGGTAAAGCCTGCCAAACATAGAAACAACTCATTAGTGCTGCTCTTCACGGAAGTCTTTAGTAAAAGGCGACAGACTTGTACGTTATGAAGAGAAACCAGAGTACGATTATCCATCACTGCGGGAGCAAGGCATCAGGCTAGTTGACATAGCCACCTTCCCCATGGTGAGCTTTGCTTGGTTGAGACGCTTGCTCCCCCCCCCTTGCTCCTCGGCTGACCAAGTAGGAACAATCGGGCCCTATTCGATGGCTGCAACACCTGAAAGAGATATTGATGCGAGACCCGATCAAAAGCTTTTTCAAAGTCTAAATTCAAGATGACAAGATGGGTGTTTCTGTCTCTAGCGTAATCAATGATGTCTTGAATCAGTACGAGGCTGTCAGGGAGTTGTTTCCCTGAGATGGCACAAGCCTGGTCTGGGTGAATTACCTCCTCTAAAACAAAGGACATCCGTGTCGCTAAAACCTTGCTAAAAAGTTTACTGTCAAAGTTTAAAAGTGTGATGGGCCTCCAATTATTTAGGTCAGTCTTATAATTTTTTTTATAAAGTAGAGTCACTATTCCCACTCTAAAACTGTCAGGTAGTCGGTCAAGTTTTTCAAAATCTTTAAAAACATCTAAAATGTCTGATGATAAAAGGTCCCAAAAGGTCAGATAGAATTCTGCAGGAAGCCCGTCTAAACCCGGAGCTCGACTTCTCTTAAAACCTGTTAGGCATTTTTTTTAACTCTAAAGCAGTAAAATCCTGTGTCAAGTGTGCATTCTCTTTTACGGTTTTGTCAACGAATTTAAAAATTTCTGCCGATGTTTCCAAGTGCACTGGTTTCTCTTTTTACATGTTACTATAAAAGGTATGTACAGTTTCAATCATCTCTTGTGTGGATTTTGTTAAAAACCCATCTTCTCTTTTTAGATTTTGAATACACTCCTTTTTATTTATAACTTTCTTAAAAAAGTACCGTGTGCATTTTTCACCTTCCTCAATTTCCTGCTCCCTGCTTCTTACAAAAATTCCTTTACTCTTTATTTCTGCTAAAACTGACATTTCCTTTTTGACATCTTTGATTTCTTCATTAAAGTCTATGCCACACTGATTTAGTTTAAAGTAGTGCTGTAAGCGTTTCTGTAGTCCCATCTTACATCTATTCTCTTTCCTTTTTTTACGTTTACTTTGCTGTTTAAAAAAAGTCTGGGTCGTTTCCTTCACCATTTCCAACCATTGTGCATGTGTTTCGTAGAGGTCTTGAAGGGTCTGCCACTCTTTATAACATTCCCTGTACTGACTGACTATGATTTCATCCTCCAACAGGGAACAGTTGAGTTTCCACAGACCACTTCCTACCATCACACCAGAAGGGGGTGAAAGGGTGCAGGAGAGCATAAGGTGGTCTGAAAAGAAAACAGGGGTTAATCTAACATCAGTGGGTGGGCAATCTCTAGTAAAGAATCAATGCGAGAGGCTCTGGTGCCATCATGACTAAACCAGGTGAAGCCCTCCTCTCTGGGATGCATGGTTTTAAAACAGTCAGTAAGCTTAAAATCCCTGAAGTATGCCCTGAAGTAAAATCGAAGTCTTATCCACTTTAAAATCTCCCCCTGCTCTTTTTCTATCTTTCCTGCTCAAGATACAGTTAAAATCCCCTCCTACAACTAAAGGTACTTGCCCTAGCATGTAAAGCTGTATATCTTCTAAAAGGTCATACCTGTAATTTTTTTCCATTGAAACCATAAATATTTAAGAGGTTAAAGTCTTGCCCCATAAAATTCAAGTGTGCTAAAAGTGCCCGTCCGTCTCTCACCACTGTGCTACCTTTCACCAGAACATGCAGATTTTTAATTAGAATGGCCACACCATCATTTTTATTTTGATTTGAGCCACTCCATATCGATAAATGGGGCCACATTTCCTCCCACTGTCTATGGTTTTTTAAAAAAGGTAGTCCACATTCTTGTATTAAAAACACATCTTATTTTATGGAGTCTAAGAAGGATAAAATACTCTGGGCTCTTGTCTTTGATTTCACACTTCTCACATTTAGTGTTGAGAAGGTGAGAACCATTAAAAGGATAAAGGAAAGTAGGTATGTCATTTTCGTTTTTCTAAGTTATCAAAACAAATTACACACTCAGGTTATTTCTTGGGAAACTAGCTCTTCCTTCATTTCTTTAGGTGAAAAGTGAGTAGGGTGATCTATATTTCCTTTTCGGACTCTCGGTGTTGGCCTCTGACGCAATGTTGCATTTAACTTTGAGTCCCTGGGGGTTGATTGCAGAGCTAAAGTTAAAAAGGAGACCTCATTTGGTGAGTCGGAGGGGAAGACTCTAGGTTCTTCCACTGAAGAACTGTCTGAAAGGGACCTAACCCTTCCCCTCTTCTCTGATACCACTGGGGAATCAGAGGACAACTCAGATGCCGTCCTCTTCGGCTGTTGACCTTCGGGGAGGTGAGTATCTTCACTAGACTCACCTGTCTGCTCTTCCTCCTCATTTAGTGTAGCTCCACCCTCTGCCTGTGAATTCTCACAGACTTCAGCACTTAGTGGTGAGGCCTCTACAGGCCCCTCCCCTGTTTGCTCCTCACTTCCAATCCAAGCTTTTGGCGGGAAGTTTGAATTTATTGGGTCAACCTCTTCACTTTGTTCACCAACTGCCACCTCTGGTCCTTCTCTTTGTTGGCTTGACTGTGGCTTTACCGTCTTTAATTTGTTGGCAAAAGATTTAGGGCAATCTCTGAAGAGGTGATTTAATTCTCCACAGAGATTACATTTCCTGCCATTTGGACACTCTCCAAAAGTGTGCCCAATTTCTCTGCACTTCCCACATATCACCTTGGTACAAGCCTCAACCAGGTGCCCATGCTCACCGCACTTGCGGCAGAGCATGGGCTGCCCCTGGTAGTGGATGTTTTCGAGGTGGCCAGAGTGTCACTTTGCACCTCCGCCCACCCGCTGCACTGAGCACTATTCAGCCCTTCTAAATGGTATAACTTTGCACTCCCCCACGCTCCAGCAAGCACCATTCAAGCAACATCGGCACAGTCGCAACAAGTAAGGCGACTCTATTCAGAGAAGTCACTCTGCACACTAACAAGATTTCTTTTGCACAGACAGAAAGGGCTTCACCCGCAGAGGTAAAGCCTGCCAAAAATCGACACAACTCATTAGTGCTGCTCTCCACGGAAGTCTTTAGTAAAAGGCGAAAGACTTGTACGTTATAAAGAGAAACCAGAGTACGATTATCCGTCACTGCGGGAGCAGGGCATCAGGCTAGTTGGCATAGCCACCTTCCCCATGGTGAGCTTTGCTTGGTTGAGATGCTTGCTCCCCCCCCTTGCTCCTCGGCTGACCAAGTAGGAACAATCGGGCCCTATTTGATGGCTGCCTTGTCTTTTACTCTGTACAAAAGACAAGGCAGCAACAAAAACACCACGGGAACACCGTATTGAGGCTTTGTTCTGACCGCTCATTCGGTGTCGCATTTCTTTCAAGCAATTCTCCCGGTTAGCCCCTTGGGATTTTATCTATAAAATTAATTCCTTCACTCAAACTATGTTAAAACTGCTTTGTCCTTCATATTTACCATGTCTAGAAAGATTTAAACAAAAACAAACAAAGTTGTACTTTGCAGTAAAAGAAAGAGCAAATCTAAAGTTTCAGGAATCCGAGAATAAGCTTACTTTCATGAGTTCTTCACGATTTCGCATTTTGCTATAAAATGAATTCCTTCACTCAAACTAAATTAAAACTGCTAAACCGCTAATCTGTTACTTGTAAGGCAGATGTCAAATTCACCGAAATAGGAAGGGTATTCGGCCAATCGAGCTGTAGCAGCTTCGGTAAAAGAGTATAAGTTGAAGAGTTTGTGAATAAAGGTGTGCGCACACATAGTGAGCTGTAGGAAAATAGGCAGGGAGCAATGCCGGCTGGGGTATATGTTCTTGTATGTTGTCTGACTGTTTGATTTGAATGTGTTGTGTAAGTGTCCTGTTGAATGTTACATGTTTGGGCTTTGACACGCTTCACTGTGGTTGTTAACTATGTGGTGTGTCCTGAAATGTTATATGTTTGGGCTGAGTGACATGCTTAATGCTTGTCAGTAGCTACCCACTTATTCATATATAGCAACTGACAACATAAGAAGTCCGGACATACTTTGATAGTAGTTGTAGAAGTATCCTTATTGATAATAGATAAACTAATTCATAGTGATAGAACAGTAGATGAACAGGTGCCTGCACATGTCTCACGAAAATAAAATGGGTGTATGATTGCTGACGGCAGAGCAATACTGCCAAACTTATGAGTTCTTGTGGCAAACTTTATTCAGTGTCTTGACGTGTATACGCTGTTTCGCTGACTTGATTGTCATAAGAAACAAAGTGTGTTTGATAAGATCCGACCATTTTATTACGGGAGGATCAGTATGTATGTATTCTGATGTGACTGATAAACCCATTCGTATCTTAAGCATAATCTAATACGAGAGACAACGCCCTGGCACACCATCAAAAAAAAAAAAAAAGAGAGAGCGGTTTTGTGTCCCCACAGTCCATAATGTAGAAAAGAGAGAAAAAAGCCTTTCGGATTTGTTGTGTGTGCTCACAGTGCAGAGTGTAGAGAAAAGAGAGAAAAGAAAGCCGTTTTGGTGTCACGGGTGTTGTGACCTACACACACACATTTCTGAATTGAGAAAGGAAATCATTTTAGAGGAAGCACTAGAGTTTAGATCCCACATTTGTTGATAGGCATTCATTTATTTCTTCACTTCTGATGAAGTTTCAACAATAAACAACAAACTCTGTATTATGAGAAAGAACCAGACTCATTCTTCAGGAATCCGAAAATAAGCTCTATTTTACGAGTTATGCACGAATTCGGATTCTCCTATAAAACAAATTTCCTAACTCAAACCAAGTTAAGACTGCTTTGTCCTTCATATTTATTCATGTCTAATCAAGTTTCAACGATAAACAACGTTGTACTTTGTAGAATGAGAAAGAACTTCTTCAGCAATAAACATCTCTCGACATATGACGAAGTACAGATTTTGCAATAAAATTAATTCCTTCTATGAGCCTGACTTAAAACTGTTTGTCCTCCTTATTTATCCAATTCAAATCAAGTTTCAACAATGAAAAAAATTTTGTAGTTTGAGAAAGAACAACTTAATCTTCAGCAATCAGTAAAAATAGAGGGTAAGAAAAGGTGCAAATGCCAACCATACATCACTAAAAGGTGGAGCGGAAGTATTCGGCTGCAAGTAGGTGTGAATGTCTGACCATAATTTGTAAAAAGCGGGTAAGAAAAGGTTCGAATGCCCGACTATATATTAACAAAAGCGGGAGGAGAGGTCTTTGGATGAGAGTGGGTGAGAATTTCCAACCATAATCTATAAAATGCGGTGAAAAAAAAGGTGTGAATGCCCCATAGAACACTAAAAGGTGGAGCGGAAGTGTTCGGCTGCAAGAAGGTGTGAATGTCCGACAATATTTGGGTAAAAGCAGGTGAAGCAAGTTCTGAAAATCCAACCTTACATCATCAAAAGCGAGATCAGAGGTGTTTGGCTACAAGAAGGCCATAGTTTGCCAAAAGAGGGTAAGGTGCGAATGACCGACTAAATATCAACAAAAGTGGGGGCGGAGGTCTTCAGATGCAAGTGGGTGTGAATATCCCACCATACAAGTATGGTGGAGAGGAAGCTGTGAATGGCCGACCATAGTAAAAAGCGGGCAACAAGTAGGTTCGAATGCCCAACCATATATCATCAAAAGCAGGAGTGGATGTGTTCGTCTACAAGAAGGTTTGAATATCCGACCATAGTTTGTAAAAAGCGGGTAAGAAAAGGTTTGAATGCCCGAACATACACCATCAAAAGAGGGAGTGGAGGTGTTCCGCTGTAAGAAGGTGTGAATGTCCGACCATAGTTGGTAAAAAGCGGGTAAGAAAAGGTGCGAATGCCGGACAATGTATGATCAAAAGAGGGAGCGGAGGTTTTCAGCTGCAAGAAGGTCTGAATGTCCAACCATAATTTGTAAAATCCGGGGAAGAAAAGGCTCGAAAGCCCGACTATACACCATCAAAAGCGGGAGCGGAGGTGTTCAGCTGCAAGAAGGTCTGAATGTCCATCAATAATTGCTAGAAAATGGGTAAGAAAAGGTGCGAATGACCAACCATACATCATCAAAAGAGGGAGCGGAGGTGTTCGGCTGCAAGAATGTGTGAACGTCCGACCAAAGTTTGTAAAAAGCAGTTAAGAAAAGGTTCGAATATCCAACCCAACATAATCAAAAGCGGGAGCAGAGCTGTTTGACTGCAATTAGGTGTGAATGCCAGATCATAATTTGTAAAAAGCTGATGAGAAAGGGTGAGATTGCCCGACTATACACCATCAAATGCGGGAGCGGAGTTGTTCGGCTGTGAGTAGGTGTGAATCTCCGACCATAATTGCTGAAAAATGTGTTAGAAAAGGTAAGAATGCCGGACCATACATCATCAAAAGCAGCAGAATTTGTGTTCGGCTGCAAGTAGGTGTGAATGTCCAGCCATAATTACTCACAAAAGGGTAAGAAAAGGTAGTATTGCCTTTTGACATGATCAAAACAGGGAGCGGAGGTGGTTCAGCTGCAAGATGTGAATTTCTGACAAGAGGTTGTAAAAAGCCGGTAAGACAAGGTGCGAATGCCCGACAATGTATGATCAAAAGAGGGAGCAGAGGTTTTCAGCTGCAAGGTCTGAATATCCAACGATAATTTGTAAAAACCGGGGAAGAAAAGGCTTGAAAGCCCGACTATACACCATCAAAAGCGGGACCGGAGGTGTTCAGCTGCAAGAATGTCTGAATTTCCACCAATAATTAGTGAAAAATGGTTAAGATAAGGTGCGAATGCGCAACCATACATCATCAAAAGCAGAAGTGGATGTGTTCGGCTACAAGAAGGTTTGAATGTCCGACCATAGTTTGTAAAAGGCGGGTAAGAAAAGGTTTGAATGCCCAGATCATAATTTGAAAAAAGCTGATGAGAAAGGGTGAGAATGCCCGACCGTACACCATCAAATGCGGGAGCGGAGTTGTTCGGCTGTGAGTAGGTGTGAATCTCCGACCATAATTACTGAAAAATGTGTTAGAAAAGGTAAGAATGCCGGTCCATACATCATCAAAAGCGAGAGAGGTGGTGTTCGGCTGCAAAAAGGTGTGAATGTTCGACTAAAGTTTGTAAAAAGCGGGTAAGACAACGTGCGAATGCCTGACAATGTATGATCAAAAGCAGGAGCGGAGGTGTTCAGCTGCAAGAAGGTCTAAATGTCCATCAATAATTGCTAGAAAACATGAAAGAAAATTTTCGAAAATCAAACCGCAAATGATCATAAGTGGGAGAGGAGGTGTTCAGCTGCAAGAAGGTTTGAATGTCCACCCATAATTGCTGAAAAATGGGTAAAAAAAAGGTGCGAATGCCCAACCATACATCATCAAAAGCGGGAGAGAAGGTGTTCGACTGCAAGTAGGTGTGAATGTCGGATCATAATTTATAAAAAGCGGGTAAGAAAAGGTAAGAATGCCCAACCATAAATTATCCAAAGCGACAGCAGAGATGTTCGGCTAGTATTTATCAATGTCTAGATAGATTTCAACAAAAAACAACGTTGTACTTTGCAGTAAAAGAAAGAACAAATCTAAAGTTTCAGTAATCTGAGTATAAGCTTGCTTTCATGAGTTCTGCACGATTTCGGATTTTGCTATAAATTGAATTCCTTCACTCAAACTATGTTAAAACTGCTTTGTCCTTCATATGTACCCATTTCTACATATATTTCAAGCATGAACTTCCTCATATTACCCTGAATGAGAAAGAACCACACTTGTGATTAAGCCATACGCCCCTTTTGAGGAGTTCTGCATGATTTGGGATTTTATCTATAAAATTAATTCCTTCACTCAAACTATGTTAAAACGGCTATTACCTTCATATTTATCAATGTCTAGATAGATTTAAAAAAAAAAAACCGTTGTAATTTGCAGTAAGAGAAAGAGCAAATCAAAAGTTTTAGGAATCCGAGAATAAGCTTATTTTCATGAGTTCTGCACGATTTGGGATTTTACTATAAAATGAATTCCTTCACTCAAACCAAATTAAAACTGCTTTTTCCTTCATATTTATCAATGTCTAGATCGACTTCAACAAAGAACAACATTGTATTTTGCAGTAGAAGAAAGAGCAACACTGAAGGATCAGGAATCCGAGAATAAGCTTATTTTCATACGTTCTGCATGATTTGGGATTTTGCTATAAAATGAATTCCTTCACTCAAACTATGTTAAAACTGCTTTTAACTTCATATTTATCAATGTCTAGATCGACTTCAATAAAGAACAATATTGGATTTTGGAGTTGAAGAAAGAGCAACACTGAAGGAACAGGAATCCGAGAATAAGCTTCTTTTCATACGTTCTGCATGATTTGGGATTTTATGTATAAAATTAATTCTTTCACTCAAACCAAGTGAAAACTGCTTTGTCCTTCATATTTATCAATGTCTAGATCGATTTCAACAAAGAATAAGGTTGTATTTTACAGTATAGGAAAGAGCAACACTGGAGGATCAGGAATCCGAGAAAAAGCTTGCTTTCATGAGTTCTGCACGATTTCGGATTTTCCTGTAAATGAATTGCTTTGCTCAAACCAAGTTAAAATTGCTTTGTCCTTCATAGTTATCCATGTCTAAAAATGTATCAAGCATAAAGTTCCTCATATTACCCTGAATGACAAAGAAGCATCCCTTTGGTTGAGCAATACGTTCCTTTTGAGGAGTGCATGATTTGAAGGACAAATCAGTTTTAACATAGTTTGAGTGAAGGAATTCATTTTAAAACAAAACCCAACACATGCAGAACTCATTAAAAGCTTATTCTCGCCTTTCACTGCTTTTTACAAACTTTGGTCGGACATTCAAACCTTCTTGCAGCCGAACACTTCCGCTTCCGCTTTTGATGGTGTATATTCGGGCATTCAAACCTTTTCATACCCGCTTTTTACAAACCATGGTCGGACTTTCACACCTTCTTGCAGCCGAACACCACCTTTCCCGCTTTTGATGATGTATGGTCCAGCATTTTAACCTTTTCTAACACATTTTTCAGCAATTATGGTCAGACGTTCACACCTTCTTGCAGCCGAAAACCTCCGCTCCCTCTTTTGATCATACATTGTCGGGCATTCGCACTTTGTCTTACCCGCTTTTTACAAACTTTAGTTGGACATTCACACCTTCTTGCAGCTGAACCACCTCCGCTCCCTGTTTTGATCATGTATGGTCTGGCAATACTACCTTTTCTTTCCCGTTTGTGAGTAATTATGGCTGGACATTCACACCTACTTGCAGTCGAACAGCTCTGCTCCCGCTTTTTCTTATGTTTTGTTAGATATTCGAACCTTTTCTTAACTGCTTTTTACAAACTTTGGTCGGACGTTCACACCTTCTTGCAGCCGAACACCTCCGCTTCCGCTTTTGATGGTGCATATTCGGGCATACAAACCTTTTCTTACCCGCTTTTTAAAAACCATGGTCGGACTTTCACACCTTCTCTTAGCTGAACAACTCCGCTCCGTCTTTTGATTGTGTAGAGTCGGGTATTTCAACCTTTTCTTACCCGCTTTTTACCAACTATTTTTGGACGTTCACACCTTCTTAGAGCGGAACACCTCCGCTCCCTCTTTTGATGGTGTATGTTTGGGCATTCAAACCTTTTCTTACCCGCCTTTTACAAACTATGGTCGGACATTCAAACCTTCTTGTAGCCGAACACATCCACTTCTGCTTTTGATGATGTATGGTTGCGCATTCGCACCTTATCTTAACCATTTTTCACTAATTATTGGTGGAAATTCAGACATTCTTGCAGCTGAACACCTCCGGTCCCGCTTTTGATGGTGTATAGTCGGGCTTTCAAGCCTTTTCTTCCCCGGTTTTTACAAATTATGGTTGGACATTCAGACCTTGCAGCCGAAAACCTCTGCTCCCTCTTTTGATCATACATTGTTGGGCATTCGCACCTTGTCTTACCCGCTTTTTACAAACTCTTGTCAGAAATTCACATTTTGCAGCTGAACCACCTCCGCTCCCTGTTTTGATCATGTCAAAAGGCAATACTGCCTTTTCTTACCCGTTTGTGAGTAATTATGGCTGGACATTCACACCTACTTGCAGCCGAACACAAATTCTCCCGCTTTTGATGATGTATGGTCCGGCATTCTAGTCTTTTCTAACACATTTTTCAGCAAATATGGTAGGACATTCACACCTACTCACAGCCGAACACTTCCGCTCCCGCATTTGATGGTGTATAGTCGGGCAATCTCACCCTTTCTCATCAGCTTTTTACAAATTATGATCTGACATTCACACCTAATTGCAGTCAAACAGCTCTGCTCCCGCTTTTGATTATGTTTGGTTGGATATTCGAACCTTTTCTTAACTGCTTTTTACAAACTTTGGTCGGACGTTCACACCTTCTTGCAGACGAACACCTCTGCTCCCTCTTTTGATCATACATTGTCGGGCATTCGCACCTTTTCTTACCCGCTTTTTACAAACCACGGTCGGACTTTCACACCTTCTTTGAGCCGAACAACTCCGCTCCCGCTATTGATTGTGTACAGTCGGGTATTTTAACCTTTTCTTACCCATTTTCTAGCAATTATTGATGGACATTAAGACTTTCTTGCAGCTGAACACTTCCGCTCCCGCTTTTGATGATGTTTGGTCCGGCATTCTTACCTTTTCTAACACATTTTTCAGCAATTATGGTCGGACATTCACACCTACTCACAGCCGAACAACTCCGCTTCCGCTTTTGATGGTATATATTCGAGCATTCGAACCTTTTCTTACCCGCTTTTTACAAACCATGGTCGGACTTTCACACCTTCTTGTAGCCGAACAACTCCGCTCCCGCTATTGATTGTGTACAGTCGGGTATTTTAAACTTTTCTTACCCGCTTTTTACCAACTATGGTTGGACAGCGGAATACCTCCGCTCCCTCTTTTGATGATGTATGGTTGGTCATTCGCACCTTTTCTTACCCATTTTTCAGTAATTATGGGTGGACATTCAAACCTTCTTGCAGCTGAACACTTCCTCTCCTGCTTATGATCATGTGCGGTTTGATATTCGAAAACTTTTGTTTTCTAGCAATTATTGATGGATATTCAGACCTTCTTGCAGCTGAACACCTCTGCTCCCGCTTTTGATGGTGTATAGTCGGGCTTTCGAGCCTTTTCTTCCCCGGTTTTTACAAATTATGGTTGGACATTCAGACCTTCTTGCAGCTGAAAACCTCCGCTCCCTCTTTTGATCATACATTGTCCGGCATCCGCACCTTTTCTTACCTGCTTTTTACAAACCATGGTCGGACTTTCACACCTTTTAGTAGCCGTACAACTCCACTCCGGCTATTGATTGTGTACAGTTGGGTATTTCAACCTTTTCTTACCCGCTTTTTACCAACTATGGTCGGACATTCACACCTTCTTACAGCGGAACACCTCCGCTCCCTCTTTTGATGGTGTATGTTCGGGCATTCAAACCTTTTCTTACCCGCTTTTTACAAACTATGGTCGGATATTCAAACCTTCTTGTAGACGAACACATCCACTCCTGCTTTTGATGATGTATGGTTGGGCATTCGAACCTACTTGTTGCCCGCTTTTTACTATGATCGGCCATTCACAGCTTCCTCTCCACCATACTTGTATGGTGGGATATTCACAACCACTTGCATCCGAAGACCTCCGCCCCCACTTTTGTTGATATTTAGTCGGTCATTCGCACCTTTCCCGCTTTTGGCAAACTATGGCCTTCTTGTAGCCAAACACCTCTGATCTCGCTTTTGATGATGTAAGGTTTGGCATTCAGAACTTGCTTCACCTGCTTTTAACCAAATATTGTCGGCCATTCACACCTTCTTGCAGCCGAACAATTCCGCTCCACCTTTTAGTGTTCTATGGGGCATTCACACCTTTTTTTTCACCGCATTTTATAGATTATGGTTGGAAATTCTCACCCACTCTCATCCAAAGACCTCTCCTCCCGCTTTTGTTAATATATAGTCGGGCATTCTAACCTTTTTTTTACCCGCTTTTTACAAATTATGGTCGGACATTCACACCTACTTGCAGCCGAATACTTCCGCTCTACCTTTTAGTGATGTATGGTTGGCATTTGCACCTTATCTTGCCCTCTATTTTTACTGATTGCTGAAGATTAAGTTGTTCTTTCTCAAACTACAAAATTTTTTTCATTGTTGAAACTTGATTTGAAGTGGATAAATAAGGAGGACAAACAGTTTTAAGTCAGGCTCATAGAAGGAATTAATTTTATAGCAAAATCTGTACTTCGTCATATGTCGAGAGATGTTTATTGCTGAAGAATTTCTTTTTCATTCTACAAAGTACAACGTTGTTTATCGTTGAAACTTGATTAGACATGAATAAATATGAAGGACAAAGCAGTCTTAACTTGGTTTGAGTTAAGGAATTCGCTTTATAGGAGAATCCGAATTCGTGCATAACTCGTAAAATAGAGCTTATTTTCGGATTCCTGAAGAATGAGTCTGGTTCTTTCTCATAATACAAAGTTTGTTGTTTATTGTTGAAACTTCATCAGAAGTGAAGAAATAAATGAATGCCTATCAACAAATGTGGGATCTAAACTCTAGTGCTTCCTCTAAAATAATTTCCTTTCTCAATTCAGAAATGTGTGTGTGTAAGTCACAACACCTGTGACACCAAAACGGCTTTCTTTTCTCTCTTTTCTTTACACTCTGCACTGTGAGCACACACACCAAATCTGAAAGGCTTTTTTCTCTCTTTTCTACATTATGGACTGTGGGGACACAAAACCGCTCTCTTTTTTTTTTTTGATTGTGTGACAGTCAGACAACATACAAGAACATATACCCCAGCCGGCATTGCTCCCTGCCTATTTTCCTACAGCTCACTATGTGTGTGCACACCTTTATTCACAAACTCTTCAACTTATACTCTTTTACCGAAGCTGCTACAGCTCGATTGGCCGAATACGCTTAGATCCTATTTCGGTGAATTTGACATCTGCCTTACATGTAACAGATTAGCGGTTTAGCAGTTTTAATTTAGTTTGAGTGAAGGAATTCATTTTATAGCAAAATCCGAAATCGTGAAGAACTCATGAAAGTAAGCTTATTTTCGGATTCCTGAAATATTAGATTTGCTCTTTCTTTTACTGCAAAGTACAACGTTGTTTTTTTTTGTTTAAATCTTTCTAGACATGGTAAATATGAAGGACAAAGCAGTTTTAACATAGTTTGAGTGAAGGAATTCATTTTATAGATAAAATACCAAGAGTCTGCTGAGAAAAGAGAGTGAATGCGAAGTAGACTTTAACACGGCTCTGGGAGCGAGCCGAGTGTGGGCTAACCGGGAGAATTGCTTGAAAGAAACGCGACACCGAATGAGCGGTCAGAACAAAGCCTCAATACGGTGTTCCCGTGGTGTTTTTGTAGCTGCCTTGTCTTTTGCACAGAGTAAAAGACAAGGCAGCCATCAAATAGGGCCCGATTGTTCCGACTTGGTCAGCTGAGGAGCAATGGGGGGGAGCAAGCGTCTCAACCAAGCAAAGCTCACCATGGGGAAGGTGGCTATGCCTACTAGCCTGATGCCCTGCTCCCGCAGTGACGGATAATCGTACTCTGGTTTCTCTTCATAACGTACAAGTCTTTCGCCTTTTACTAAAGACTTCCGTGGAGAGCAGCACTAATGAGTTGTTTCTATTTTTGGCAGGCTTTACATTTGCGGGTGAAGCCCTTTCTGTCTGTGCAAAAGAAATCTTGTTACTGTGCAGAGTGACTTCTCTGAGTAGAGTCGCCTTACTTGTTGCGACTGTGCCGATGTTCGAAGCTTGAGTGCAAAGTTGTTGCTTGAATGGTGCTCGCGGGAGTGCAAAGTTATACCATTTAAAAGGGCTGAAGAGTGCCCAGTGCAGCGGGTGGGCGGAGATGCAAAGTGACACTCTGGCCACCTCGAAAGTGAGGTTACATCCACTACCAGGGGCAGCCCAAGCTCTGCCGCAAGTGCGGTGAGCATGGGCACCTGGTTGAGGCTTCTACCAAGGTGATATGTGGGAAGTGCAGAGAAATTGGGCACACTTTTGGAGAGGATCCAAATGGGAGGAAATTTAGTGTCTGTGGAGAATTAAATCACCTCTTCAGAGATTGCCCTAAATCTTTTGCCAACAAATTAAAGACGGTTAAGCCAACAAAGAAGAAGGACCAGAGGTGGCAGTTGGTGAACAAAGTGAAGAGGTTGACCCAATAAATGAAAAGTCCCTTTCAGACAGTTCTTCAGTGGAAGAACCTAGAGTCTTCCCCTCCGACTCACCAAATGAGGTCTCCTTTTTAACTTTAGCTCTGCAATCAACCCCCAGGGACTCAAAGTTAAATGCAACATTGTGTCAGAGGCCAACACCGAGAGTCCGAAAAGGAAATATAGATCACCCTACTCACTTTTCACCTAAAGAAATGAAGGAAGAGCTAGTTTCCCAAGAAATAACCTGAGTGTGTAATTTGTTTTGATAACTTAGAAAAACGAAAATGACATACCTACTTTCCTTTATCCTTTTAATGGTTCTCACCTTCTCAACACTAAATGTGAGAAGTGTGAAATCAAAGACAAGAGCCCAGAGTATTTTATCCTTCTTAGACTCCATAAAATCAGATGTGTTTTTAATACAAGAATGTGGACTACCTTTTTTAAAAAACCATAGACAATGGGAGGGAATGTGGCCCCATTTATCGATATGGAGTGGCTCAAATCAAAATAAAAATGATGGTGTGGCCATTCTAATTAAAAATCCGCATGTTCTGGTGAAAGGTAGCACAGTGGTGAGAGACGGACGGGCACTTTTAGCACACTTGAATTTTATGGGGCAAGACTTTAACCTCTTAAATATTTATGGTTTCAATGGAAAAAATGACAGGTATGACCTTTTAGAAGATATACAGCTTTACATGCTAGGGCAAGTACCTTTAGTTGTAGGAGGGGATTTTAACTGTATCTTGAGCAGGAAAGATAGAAAAAGAGCAGGGGGAGATTTTAAAGTGGATAAGACTTCGATTTTACTTCAGGGCATACTTCAGGGATTTTAAGCTTACTGACTGTTTTAAAACCATGCATCCCAGAGAGGAGGGCTTCACCTGGTTTAGTCATGATGGCACCAGAGCCTCTCGCATTGATTCTTTACTAGAGATTGCCCACCCACTGATGTTAGATTAACCCCTGTTTTCTTTTCAGACCACCTTATGCTCTCCTGCACCCTTTCACCCCCTTCTGGTGCGACGGTAGGAAGTGGTCTGTGGAAACTCAACTGTTCCCTGTTGGAGGATGAAATCATAGTCAGTCAGTACAGGGAATGTTATAAAGAGTGGCAGACCCTTCAAGACCTCTACGAAACACATGCACAATGGTGGGAAATGGTGAAGGAAACGACCCAGACTTTTTTTAAACAGCAAGGTAAATGTAAAAAAAAAAAAATGAAGAAATCAAAGATGTCAAAAAGGAAATGTCAGTTTTAGCAGAAATAAAGAGTAAAGGAATTTTTGCAAGAAGCAGGGAGCAGGAAATTGAGGAAGGTGAAAAATGCACACGGTACTTTTTTAAGAAAGTTATAAATAAAAAGGAATGTATTCAAAATCTAAAAAGAGAAGATGGGTTTTTAACAAAATCCACACAAGAGATGATTGAAACTGTACATACCTTTTATAGTAACATGTAGAAAGAGAAACTAGTGCACTTGGAAACATCGGCAGAAATTTTAAAATTCGTTGACAAAACCGTAAAAGAGAATGCACACTTGACACAGGATTTTACTGCTTTAGAGTTAAAAAAATGCCTAACAGGTTTTAAGAGAAGTCGAGCTCCGGGTTTAGATGGGCTTCCTGCAGAATTCTATCTGACCTTTTGGGACCTTTTATCATCAGACTTTTTAGATGTTTTTAAAGATTTTGAAAAACTTGACCGACTGCCTGACAGTTTTAGAGTGGGAATAGTGACTCTACTTTATAAAAAAAATGATAAGACTGACCTAAAGAATTGGAGGCCCATCACACTTTTAAACTTTGACTGTAAACTTTTTAGCAAGGTTTTAGAGACACGGATGTCCTCTGTTTTAGAGAGGGTAATTCACCCAGACCAGGCTTGTGCCATCTCAGGGACACAACTCACCGACAGCCGCGTACTGATTCGAGACATCATTGATTACGCTAGAGACAGAAACACCCGGCTTGTCATCTTGAATTTAGACTTTTAAAAAGCTTTTGATCGGGTCTCGCATCAATATCTCTTTCAGGTGTTGCAAAAGGTGGGTTTCCCTCAAAGACTGACGACA
Organism: Leuresthes tenuis; assembly: GCF_036924035.1. Lineage (NCBI taxonomy): Eukaryota > Metazoa > Chordata > Actinopteri > Atheriniformes > Atherinopsidae > Leuresthes > Leuresthes tenuis. Next base: position 15,136,863 of record NW_027325375.1, on the reverse strand, counting down.
TCTGTGGGATTACTATACCAAGATATAAGCAGTAGGTTCGTCATAAATGGTCACCTGACTGATGCAGTGAAAGTGAAGTGCGGTGTTCGGCAAGGATGCCCATTATCTGCTCTCTTGTATGTGTGTTGCATCGAGCCTTTAGCACAGATCTTGAGAAAAGATCGACAGATTAAAGGAGTTGTAATCCCAGGCAGTGCAGGCTTGGTAGCTAAATGTGTCCTATACATGGATGACATTAACAAATTGTGTACAGATATTTTATCTATAAATAGAACTTTCGATGTCACTGACTGGTACACCAAGGGATCAGGGGCAAAAATAAACAAAGAAAAGACACAAACCAAATTTTACGGACCATGGACAGAATCAGAGGTGACTGGACTCCCCCTGACAATTGCCCACAGAGACCAAAAAATACTAGGGATCAAATTTGATACAGAAGGAAAAGGAAAAGGAAAAACAAATTGGCCAGATATTGTGGGGAAAATAAGGAAACGACTAGGGTTTTGGGGACTCAGAGGACTGACAAGAAGGCAAGATTTTAATTATAAAAACAGTTATTTTACCTCTGCTGTTGCTTGCCAGTTCTGTCTTTATGCCACTTCGATGAGTTATTTTAGACCTGGAACGATCCATCTTTTATTTTTTATGGAACTCCAAATGGGAAAGGTTGTACTGAAGGGAAGTACTGAAGAAGCCAAAAGTGAAAGGAGGGAAAGCAGTACCAGATCTGTATTTGTTTTTAGGAAGTCTCTTTACCTCTGTACAATTCAAGTGTGCAATTAACCCATCCAAAAACCCAGCGGCAGCTGCAATGCCAAGATTCTGGATGGAGGCCTACTTGAGAAGACTACGACTTTTACTGTGTCTTTTAATCTAACAGAAAGTTATCCTTTTATAAAGACATTTTTAAACCATTTTAATTTAGAACAAGAAGATGTACAAGTTTTAACGTGCCATCAATCTTTGGTCTCTGTTGTGCAGGAGCGGGCCCCAGTGAGTCCAGTGCGTGGGCTCACTATTGGCGAGCCCTCAACAGTTTGGCGCATTGTGAACCTTTCAGCTCTTCCGAACAGACTTTGGGATTTGTCATGGATGGTGGCTCACGAGATTCTCCCAGACAGATCTGTCATGCACTCCAGGGGTATGTTGGCGACGGCCACCTGCCCCCGTCCAGGTTGTGGCGCGCCTGAGACGGTGAGGCATCTCTTCTGGGAGTGCAGTGCTGCTGTGGACTTGTCGGCAACAGCCGACTCCTTAAATTTCCCGTACTTACCAGCAAGAGAGGTCCTGTCAGCACAACTGGTGCTTTATGGGGTGAGTCAAAATCAGAACCTCAGGAAAAGGAATTTGTCAAACAGTGGCTCATCCTGGCCGCCATCAAAGACGCCATATGGACCTCAAGAAACTTGCTGGTAAGAAGGCACAACCAGATTCCCCCCGTGGCTGTGATCCAGATGGCAGTAGCAACAGCCCAACAGGCTGCAGTTGGAGGCGGCAGGCCAAAGACGCAGCCACAAAGAAGCATCGCCTCTGTGCTCACTCGGACGAAGGAGCCGGAGTCACACGAAAGAAAGGTCCAAGCAGCAGCAGTGCTCGCTGGATCATGCGGGAGTGCAAAGTTATATCATTTAAAAGGGCTGAAGAGTGCTCAGTGCAGCGGGTGGGCGGAGGTGCAAAGTGACACTCTGGCCACCTATAGCCATAAAAAGAAAACCGCTACAAGTGCGCATTGTGGCAGGAAGGGCCCTCGGACGTGAACCAGTGTACAGTTATCGCTTCTCGGCCTTTTGGCTAAGCAAAAAGACGCTTGCTCCCCCCCATTGCTCCTCAGCTGACCAAGTCGGAACAATCGGGCCCTATTTGATGGCTGCCTTGTCTTTTACAAGGCAGCAACAAAAACACCACGGGAACACCGTATTGAGGCTTTGTTCTGACCGCTCATTCGGTGTCGCGTTTCTTTCAAGCAATTCTCCCGGTTAGCCCACACTCGGCTCGCTCCCAGAGCCGTGTTAAAGTCTACTTCGCATTCACTCTCTTTTCTCAGCAGACTCTTGGGATTTTATCTATAAAATTAATTCCTTCACTCAAACTATGTTAAAACTGCTTTGTCCTTCATATTTACCATGTCTAGAAAGATTTAAACAAAAAAAAAAACAACGTTGTACTTTGCAGTAAAAGAAAGAGCAAATCTAATGTTTCAGGAATCCGAGAATAAGCTTACTTTCATGAGTTCTTCACGATTTCGGATTTTGCTATAAAATGAATTCCTTCACTCAAACTAAATTAAAACTGCTAAACCGCTAATCTGTTACATGTAAGGCAGATGTCAAATTCACCGAAATAGGATCTAAGCGTATTCGGCCAATCGAGCTGTAGCAGCTTCGGTAAAAGAGTATAAGTTGAAGAGTTTGGGAATAAAGGTGTGCACATACATAGTGAGCTATAGGAAAATAGGCAGGGAGCAATGCTGGCTGGGATATATGTTCTTGTATGTTGTCTGACTGTTTGATTTGAATGTGTTGTGTAAGTGTCCTGTTGAATGTTACATGTTTGGGCTTTGACACGCTTCACTGTGGTTGTTAACTGTGTGGTGTGTCCTGAAATGTTATATGTTTGGGCTGTGTGACATGCTTAATGCTTGTCAGTAGCTACCCACTTATTCATATATAGCAACTGACAACATAAGAAGTCCGGACATACTTTGATAGTAGTTGTAGAAGTATCCTTATTGATAATAGATAAACTAATTCATAGTGATAGAACAGTAGATGAACAGGTGCCTGCACATGTCTCACGAAAATAAAATGGGTGTATGATTGCTGACTGCAGAGCAATACTGCCAAACTTATGAGTTCTTGTGGCAAACTTGATTCAGTGTCTTGACGTGTATACGCTGTTTCGCTGACTTGATTGTCACAAGAAACAAAGTGTGTTTGATAAGATCCGACCATTTTATTACGGGAGGATCAGTATGTATGGATTATGATGTGACTGATAAACCCATTCGTATCTTAAGCATAATCTAATACGTGAGACAACGCCCTGGCACACAATCAAAAAAAAAAAAGAGAGAGCGGTTTTGTGTCCCCACAGTCCATAATGTAGAAAAGAGAGAAAAAAGCCTTTCTGATTTGGTGTGTGTGCTCACAGTGCAGAGTGTAGAGAAAAGTGAGAAAAGAAAGCCGTTTTTTGTGTCACGGGTGTTGTGACTTACACACACACATTTCTGAATTGAGAAAGGAAATTATTTTAGAGGAAGCACTAGAGTTTAGATCCCACATTTGTTGATAGGCATTCATTTATTTCTTCACTTCTGATGAAGTTTCAACAACAAACTTTGTATTATGAGAAAGAACCAGACTCATTCTTCAGGAATCCGAAAATAAGCTCTATTTTACGAGTTATGCACGAATTCGGATTCTCCTATAAAGCGAATTCCTTAACTCAAACCAAGTTAAGACTGCTTTGTCCTTCATATTTATTCATGTCTAATCAAGTTTCAACGATAAACAACGTTGTACTTTGTAGAATGAAAAAGAAATTCTTCAGCAATAAGCATCTCTCGACATATGACGAAGTACAGATTTTGCTAAAAAATTTATTCCTTCTATCAGCCTGACTTAAAACTGTTTGTCCTCTTTATTTATCCACTTCAAATCAAGTTTCAACAATTAAAAAAATTTTGTAGTTTGAGAAAGAACAACTTAATCTTCAGCAATCAGTATAAAAAGAGGGTAAGAAAAGGTGCAAATGCCAACCATACATCACTAAAAGGTGGAGCGGAAGTATTCGGCTCTAAGTAGGTGTGAATGTCTGATCATAATTTGTAAAAAGCGGGTAAGAAAAGGTTAGAATGCCCGACTATATATTAACAAAAGCGGGAGGAGAGGTCTTTGGATGAGAGTGGGTGAGAATTTCCAACCATAATCTATAAAATGCGGTGAAAAAAAAGGTGTGAATGCCCCATAGAACACTAAATACATACAAGTATGGTGGAGAGGAAGCTGAATGGCCGACCATAGTAAAAAGCGGGCAACAAGTAGGTTTGAATGCCCAACCACACATCATCAAAAGCATGAGTGGACGTGTTCGGCTACAAGAAGGTTTGAATATCCGACCATAGTTTGTAAAAAGCGGGTAAGAAAAGGTTTGAATGCCCGAACATACACCATCAAAAGAGGGAGCGGAGGTGTTCCGCTCTAAGAAGGTGTGAACGTCCGACAATAGTTGGTAAAAAGCGGGTAAGAAAAGGTTGAAATACCCGACTCTACACAATCAAAAGACGGAAGCGGAGGTGTTCGGCTGCAAGGTGTGAACGTCCGACCAAAGTTTGTAAAAAGCAGTTAAGAAAAGGTTCGAATATCTAACCAAACATAATCAAAAGCGGGAGCAGAGCTGTTCGACTGCAAGTAGGTGTGAATGTCAGATCATAATTTGAAAAAAGCTGATGAGAAAGGGTGAGAATGCCCGACTGTACACCATCAAATGCGGGAGCGGAGTTGTTCGGCTGTGAGTAGGTGTGAATCTCCGACCATAATTGCTGAAAAATGTGTTAGAAAAGGTAAGAATGCCGGTCCATACATCATCAAAAGCGAGAGAGGTGGTGTTCGGCTGAGAGGAGGTGTGAATGTCCAGCCATAATTACACAAACGGGTAAGAAAAGGTAGTATTGCCAGACCATACATGATCAAAACAGGGAGCGGAGGTGGTTCACCTGCAAGAAGGTGTGAATGTCCGACTAAAGTTCAAATATATTAACAAAAGTGGGAGAAGAGGTCTTCGGATGAGAGTGGGTGAGAATTTCCAACCATAATCTATAAAATGCGGTGAAAAAAAAGGTGTGATAGAACACTCAAAGGTGGAGCGGAAGTGTTCGGCTGCAAGAAGGTGAGAATGTCCGACAATATTTGGTAAATAGCAGGTGAAGCAAGGTCTGAATGCCCAACCTTACATCATCAAAAGCGAGATCAGAGGTGTTTGGCTGCAAGAAGGCCATAGTTTGCCAAAAGCGGGTAAGGTTCGAATGACGGACTAAATATCAACAAAAGTGGGGGCGGAGGTCTTCGGAGGCAAGTGGGTGTGAATATCCCACCATACAAGTATGGTGGAGAGGAATCTGTGATTAGCCGACCATAGTTTGCAAAAAGCGGGTGAGAAAAGGTGCGAATGTCCAACCATACATGATCAAAACAGGGAGCGGAGGTGTTTGGCTGCGACAAGTTGTGAATGTCCAACCATAATTAATGAAAAGCGGGAAACAAGTAGGTTTGAATGCCCAACCACACATCATCAAAAGCAGGAGGGGATGTGTTCGGCTACAAGAAGGTTTTAATGTCCGACCATAGTTTTTTAAAAAGCGGGTAAGAAAAGGTGCGAATGCTCGAACATACACCTTCAAAAGAGGGAGCGGAGGTGTTCCACTGTAAGAAGGTGTGAATGTCCGACCTTAGTTGTTAAAAAGTTGGTAAGAAAAGGTTAAAATACCCGACTGTACACAATCAATAGCGGGAGCGGAGTTGTTCGGCTACAAGAATGTGTGAAAGTCCGACCGTGGTTTGTAAAAAGCGGGTATGAAAAGGTTCGAATGCCCGAATATATACCATCAAAAGCGGAAGCGGAAGTGTTCGGCTGCAAGAAGGTGTGAATGTCCGATCAAAGTTTGTAAAAAGCAGTGAAAGCGAGAATAAGCTTTCAATGAGTTCTACATGTGTTGGGTTTTGTTTTAAAATGAATTCCTTCACTCAAACTATGTTAAAACTGATTTGTCCTTCATAGTTATCCATGTCTAAAAATATTTGAAGCATAGTCTTCCTCATATTACCCTGAATGAGAAAGAACCACACTTGTGATTAAGCCATACGTTCCTTTTGAGGAGTTCTGCATGATTTGGGATTTTGCTATTAAATAAATTCATTCACTCAAACCGAGTGAACACTGATTTTACCTTCATATTTATGAATGTCTAGATCGACTTCAACAAAGGCCAACATTGTATTTTGCAGTAGAAGAAGTTGAAATTGATCTAGACATTGATAAATATGAAGTTCAAAGCAGTTTCCACTTGGTTTGAGTGAAGGAATGAATTTTATAGCAAAATCGGAAATCGTGCACTCCTCAAAAGGAACGTATTGCTCAACCAAAGGGATGCTTCTTTCTTATTCAGGGTAATATGAGGAACAAAGCAATTTTAACTTGGTTTGAGCAAAGCAATTCATTTAAAGGAAAATCCGAAATCGTGCAGAACTCATGAAAGCAAGCTTTTTCTCGGATTCCTGATCCTCCAGTGTTGCTCTTTCCTATACTGTAAAATACAACCTTATTCTTTGTTGAAATCGATCTAGACATTGATAAATATGAAGGACAAAGCAGTTTTCACTTGGTTTGAGTGAAGGAATTAATTTTATACATAAAATCCCAAATCATGCAGAACGTATGAAAAATAAGCTTATTCTCGGATTCCTGTTCCTTCAGTGTTGCTCTTTCTTCTACTGCAAAATCCAATGTTGTTATTTGTTGAAGTCGATCTAGACATTGATAAATATGAAGGACAAAGCAGTTTTCACTTGGTTTGAGTGAAGGAATTAATTTTATACATAAAATCCCAAATCATGCAGAACGTATGAAAATAAGCTTATTCTCGGATTCCTGATCCTTTCGTGCTGCTCTTTCTTCTACTGCAAAATACAACGTTGTTCTTTGTTTAAGTCGATCTAGACATTGATAAATATGAAGGAAAAAGCTGTTTTAATTTGGTTTGAGTGAAAGAATTCATTTTATAGTAAAATCCCAAATCGTGCACAACTCATGAAAATAAGCTTATTCTCGGATTCCTAAAACTTTTGATTTGCTCTTTCTTTTACTGCAAATTACAACGGTTTTTTAAAAAAAAAAATCTATCTAGACATTGATAAATATGAAGGTAATAGCCGTTTTAACATAGTTTGAGTGAAGGAATTAATTTTATAGATAAAATCCCAAATCATGCAGAACTCCTCAAAAGGGGCGTATGGCTTAATCACAAGTGTGGTTCTTTCTCATTCAGGGTAATATGAGGAAGTTCATGCTTGAAATATATGTAGAAATGGGTACATATGAAGGACAAAGCAGTTTTAAGATAGTTTGAGTGAAGGAATTCATTTTATAGCAAAATCCGAAATCGTGCAGAACTCATGAAAGCAAGCTTATACTCGGATTGCTGAAACTTTAGATTTGTTCTTTCTTTTACTGCAAAGTACAACGTTGTTTTTTGTTGAAATCTATCTAGACATTGATAAATACCAGCCGAACATCTCTGCTGTCGCTTTGGATCATTTATGGTTGGGCATTCTTACCTTTTCTTACCCGCTTTTTATAAATTATGATCCGACATTCAGACCTACTTGCAGTCGAACACCTTCTCTCCCGCTTTTGATGATGTATGGTTGGGAATTCGCACCCTTTTGTACCCATTTTTCAGTAATTATGGATGGACATTCAGACCTTCTCACAGCCGAAAACCTCCGCTGCCGCTTTTGATGGTTTATAGTCTGGCTTTCGAGCCTTTTCTTCCCCGGTTTTTACAAATTATGGTTGGACATTCAGACCTTGCAGCCGAAAACCTCCACTCCCACTTTTGATCATACATTGTCGGGCATTAGCATCTTGTCTTACCCGCTTTTTACAAACTTTAGTCAGAAATTCACACCTTGCAGCTGAACCACCTCCGCTCCCTGTTTTGATCATGTCAAAAGGCAATACCTTTTCTTACCCGTTTGTGAGTAATTATGGCTGGACATTCACACCTACTTGCAGCCGAACACAAATTCTCCCGCTTTTGATGATGTATGGTCCGGCATTCTAGTCTTTTCTAACACATTTTTCAGCAATTATGGTCGGACATTCACACCTACTCACAGCCGAACACTTCCGCTCCCACATTTGATGGTATATAGTCGGGTATTCTCACCCTTTCTCATCAGCTTTTTACAAATTATCATCTGACATTCACACCTACTTTCAGTCGAACAGCTCTGCTCCCGCTTTTGATCATACATTGTCGGGCATTCGCACCGTTTCTTACCCGCTTTTTACAAACTATGGTCGGAAATTCACACCTTACAGCGTAACACCTCCGCTCCCTCTTTTGATGGTGTATGTTCGGGCATTCGAACCTTTTCTTACCCGCTTTTTACAAACTATGGTTGGACATTCAAACCTTCTTGTAGCCGAACACATCCACTCCTGCTTTTGATGATGTATGGTTGCGCATTCGCACCTTATCTTAACCAATTTTCAGTAATTATTGGTTGACATTCAGACCTTCTTGCAGCGGAACACCTCTGCTCCTGCTTTTGATCATACATTGTCAAGCATTCGCACCTTGTCTTACCCGCCTTTTACAAACTTTAGTCGAACATTCACACCTTATTGCAGCCGAACACCACCTCTCCCGCTTTTGATGATGTATGGTCCGGCATTCTTACCTTTTCTAACACATTTTTCAGCAATTATGGTCGGACATTCACACCTACTCAGAGCCGAACACCTCCGCCCCCGCATTTGATGGTGTATAGTCGGGCATTCTCACCCTTTCTCATCAGCTTTTTGGCAAATTATGATCTGACATTCACAACTGCTTTTGATAATGTATGGTTGGGCATTCGCACATTTTTCTTTACCCATTTTTTAGGAATTATGGGAGGACATTCACACCTTCTTGCAGCCGAACACCACCTCTCCCGCTTATGATCATGTGTGGTTTGATATTCGAAAATTTTCTTTCAACTTTTAAAGCAATTATTGATGGACATTCAGACCTTCTTGCAGCTGAACCCCTCTGCTCCCGCTTTTGATGGTGTATTGTCGGGCTTTCGAGCTTTTCTTCCCGGTTTTTACAAATTATGGTTGGACATTCAGACCTTCTTGCAGCTGAACACCTCCGCTCCCTCTTTTGATCATACATTGTCGGGCATTCGCACTTTGTCTTACCCGCTTTTTATAAACTTTAGTCGGACATTCACACCTTTATGCAGCTGAACCACCTCCGCTCCCTGTTTTGATCATGTATGGTCTGGCAATACTACCTTTTCTTACCCGTTTGTGAGTAATTATGAATTATCAATAATTGCTACACCTACTTGCAGCCGAACACCACCTCTCCCGCTTTTGATGGTGTATAGTCGGGCATTCTCACTCTTTCTCATCAGCTTTTTGCAAATTATGATCTGACATTCACACCTACTTGCAGTCGAACAGCTCTGCTCCCGCTTTTGATTATGTTTGATTAGATATTCGAACCGTTTCTTAACTGCTTTTTACAAACTTTGGTCGGAAGTTCACACCTTCTTGTAGCCGATCACATCCACTCCTGCTTTTGGTGATGTATGGTTGGGCATTCGCACCTTTTTTTTACCCATTTTTCAGGAATTATGGGTGGACATTCAAACCTTGCAGCTGAACACCTCCTCTCCCGCTTATGATCATGTGCGGTTTGATATTCGAAAATTTTCTTTCATGTTTTCTAGCAATTATTGATGGACATTCAGACCTTCTTGCAGCTGAACACCTCCGCTACTGCTTTTGATGGTGTATAGTCGGGCTTTCGAGGCTTTTCTTCCCCTGTTTTTACAAATTATGGTTGGACATACAGACCTTCTGCAGCCGAAAACCTCCGCTGCCTCTTTTGATCATACATTGTCGGGCATTCGCACCTTTTCTTACCCGCTTTTTACAAACCATGGTCGGACTTTCACACCTTTTAGTAGCCGAACAACTCCGCTCCGGCTATTGATTGTGTACAGTTGGGTATTTTAAGCTTTTCTTACCCGCTTTTTACAAACTATGGTCGGACATTCACACCTTCTTACAGCCGAACACTTCCGCTTCCGCTTTTGATGGTGTATATTCGGGCATACAAACCTTTTCTTACCCGCTTTTTACAAACCATGGTCGAACTTTCACACCTTCTCTTAGCTGAAACACTTCGCTCCATCTTTTGATTGTGTACAATTGGGTATTTCAACCTTTTCTTACCAGCTTTTTACCAACTATGTTCGGACGTTCACACCTTCTTACAGCGGAACACCTTTTTTGATGGTGTATGTTCGGGCATTCAAACCTTTTCTTACCCGCCTTTTACAAACTATGGTCGGACATTCAAACCTTCTTGTAGCCGAACACATCCACTCCTGCTTTTGATGATATATGGTTGGGCATTCGCACCTTTTCTTAACCATTTTTCAGTAATTATTGGTGGACATTCACACCTTCTTGCAGCTGAACACCTCCGTTCCCGCTCTTGATGGTGTATAGTTGGGCTTTCGAGCCTTTTCTTCCCCGTTTTTTACAAATTATGGTTGGACATTCAGACCTTGCAGCCGAAAACCTCCGCTCCCTCTTTTGATCATACATTGTCGGGCATTCGCACCTTGTCTTACGCGCTTTTTACAAACTTTAGCCAGAAATTCACACCTTGCAGCTGAACCACCTCCGCTCCCTGTTTTGATCATGTCAAAAGGCAATACTACCTTTTCTTACCCGTTTGTGAGTAATTATGGCTGGACATTCACACCTACCTGCAGCCGAACACAAATTCTCCCGCTTTTGATGATGTATGGTCCGGCATTCTAGTCTTTTCTAACACATTTTTCAGCAATTATGGTCGGACATTCACACCTACTCACAGCCGAACACTTCCGCTCCCACATTTGATGGTGTATAGTCGGGCATTCTCACCCTTTCTCATCAGCTTTTTACAAATTATGATCTGACATTCACACCTACTTGCAGTCGAACAGCTCTGCTCCCTCTTTTGATTATGTTTGGTTGGATATTCAAACCTTTTCTTAACTGCTTTTTACAAACATTGGTCGGACGTTCACACCTTCTTGCAGCCGAACAGCTCCGCTCCCTCTTTTGATTATACATTGTCGGGCATTCGCATCGTTTCTTACTCGCTTTTTACCAACTATGGTCGGACATTCACATCTTTTTACAGCGGAACACCTCCGCTCCCTCTTTTGATGGTGTATGTTCGGGCATTCGAACCTTTTCTTACCCGCTTTTTACAAACTATGGTCGGACATTCACACCTTCTTGTAGCCGAACACATCCACTCCTGCTTTTGATTATGTTTGGTTGGATATTCGAACCTTTTCTTAACTGCTTTTTACAAACTTTGGTCGGACATTCACACCTTCTTGTAGCCGAACACATCCACTCCTGCTTTTGATGATGTATGGTTGGGCATTCGCACCTTTTTTTTACCCATTTTATAGATTATGGTTGGAAATTCTCAACCACTCTCATCCGAAGACCTCTCCTCCCGCTTTTGTTAATATATTTAAACTTTAGTTGGACATTCACACCTTCTTGCAGCTGAACCACCTCCGCTCCCTATTTTGATCATGTATGGTTTGGCAATACTACCTTTTCTTATCCGTTTGTGAGTAATTATGGCTGGACATTCACACCTACTTGCAGCCGAACACCACCTCTCCCGCTTTTGATGATGTATGGTCCGGCATTCTTACCTTTTCTAACACATTTTTCAGCAATTATGGTCGGAGATTCATACCTACTCACAGCCGATACACTCCGCTCCCGCATTTGATGGTGTATAGTCGGGCATTCTCACCCTTTCTCATCAGCTTTTTGCAAATTATGATCTGACATTCACACCTACTTGCAGTCGAAGAGCTCTGCTCCCGCTTTTGATTATGTTTGGTTGGACATTCGAACCTTTTCTTAACTACTTTTTACAAACTTTGGTCGGACATTCACACCTTCTTGTAGCCGAACACATCCACTCCTGCTTTTGATGATGTATGGTTGGGTATTCGCACCTTTTCTTATCCATTTTTCAGTAATTATGGGTGGACATTCACACCTTCTTGCAGCTGAACACCTCCTCTCCCGCTTATGATCATGTGCGGTTTGACATTCGAAAATTTTCTTTCATGTTTTCTAGCAATTATTGATGGACATTCAGACCTTCTTGTAGTTGAACACCTCCGCTCCCACTTTTGATGGTGTATGGTTGGACATTCGCACCCTTTCTTTACCCATTTTTCAGGAATTAGTGGTGGACATTCAGACTTTCTTGCAGCCGAAAACCTCCGCTCCCTCTTTCTAGCATACATTGTCGGGCATTCGCACCTTTTCGTACCCGCTTTTTAAAAACCATGGTCAGACTTTCACACCTTTTAGTAGCCTAACAACTCCGCTCCCGCTATTGATTGTGTACAGTCGGGTATTGTAACCTTTTCTTACCCGCTTTTTACCAACTATGGTCAGACATTCACACCTTCTTACAGCGAAACACCTCCGCTCCCTCTTTTGATGGTGTTTATTGGGGCATTCGAACCTATTCTTACCCCCTTTTTACAAACTATGCTCGGAGATTCACACCTACTCACAGCCGAACAACTCCGCTCCCGCATTTGATGGTGTATAGTCGGGCATTCTCACTCTTTCTCATCAGCTTTTTGCAAATTATGATCTGACATTCAAACCTACTTGCAGTCGAACAGCTCTGCTTCCGCTTTTGATTATGTTTGGTTGGATATTCGAACCTTTTCTTAACTGCTTTTTACAAACTTTGGTCAGACATTCACACCTTCTTGTAGTCAAACACATCCACTCCTGCTTTTGATGATGTATGGTTGGGCATTTGCACCTTTTTTTTACCCATTTTTCCGGAATTATGGGTGGACATTCAGACTTTCTTGCAGCCGAAAACCTCCGCTCCCTCTTTCTAGCATACATTGTCGGGCATTCGCACCTTTTTGTACCCGCTTTTTAAAAACCATGGTCAGACTTTCACACCTTTTAGTAGCCTAACAACTCCGCTCCCGCTATTGATTGTGTAGAGTCGGGTATTGTAACCTTTTCTTACCCACTTTTTACCAACTATGGTCAGACATTCACACCTTCTTACAGCGGAACACCTCCGCTCCCTCTTTTGATGGTGTATATTCGGGCATTCGAACCTATTCTTACCCCCTTTTCACAAACTATGCTCGGAGATTCACACCTACTCACAGCCGAACAACTCCGCTCCCGCATTTGATGGTGTATAGTCGGGCATTCTCACCCTTTCTCATCAGCTTTTTGCAAATTATGATCTGACATTCACACCTACTTGCAGTCGAACAGCTCTGCTTCCGCTTTTGATTATGTTTGGTTGGATATTCAAACCTTTTCTTAACTGCTTTTTACAAACTTTGGTCGGACATTCACACCTTCTTGTAGTCAAACACATCCACTCCTACTTTTGATGATGTATGGTTGGGCATTCGCACCTTTTTTTTACCCATTTGTCAGGAATTATGGGTGGACATTCAAACCTTCTTGCAGCTGAACACCTCCTCGCCCACATATGATCATTTGCGGTTTGATTTTCGAAAATTTTCTTTCATGTTTTCCTGCAATTATTGATGGACATTTAGACCTTCTTGCAGCTGAACACCTCCGCTCTTGCTTTTGATCATACATTGTCAGGAATTCGCACCTTGTCTTACCCGCTTTTTACAAACTGTAGTCGAACATTCACACCTTTTTGCAGCCGAACACCACCTCTCCCGCTTTTGATGATGTATGGTCTGGCATTCTTACCTTTTCTAACACATTTTTCAGCAATTATGGTTGGACATTCACACCTTCTTGCAGCCGAACACTTCCGCTCCACCTTTTAGTGTTCTATCACACCTTTTTTTTCACCGCATTTTATAGATTATGGTTGGAAATTCTCAACCACTCTCATCCGAAGACCTCTCCTCCCGCTTTTGTTAATATTTTTAAACTTTAGTCGGACATTCACACCTTCTTGCAGCTGAACCACCTCCGCTCCCTGTTTTGATGATGTAAGGTCTGGCAATGCTACCTTTTCTTACCCGTTTGTGAGTAATTATGGCTGGACATTCACACCTACTTGCAGCCGAACACCACCTCTCTCGCTTTTGATGATGTATGGACCGGCATTTTTACCATTTCTAACACATTTTTCAGCAATTATGGTCGGAGATTCACACCTACTCACAGCCGAAACACTCCGCTCCCGCATTTGATGGTGTATAGTCGGGCATTCTCACCCTTTCTCATCAGCTTTTTGCAAATTATGATCTGACATTCACACCTACTTGCAGTCGAACAGCTCTGCTCCCGCTTTTGATTATGTTTGGTTGGATATTCAAACCTTTTCTTAACTGCTTTTTACAAACTTTGGTCGGACATTCACACCTTCTTCTAGCCGAACACATCCACTCCTGCTTTTGATGATGTATGGTCCGGCATTCTTACCTTTTCTAACACATTTTTCAGCAATTACGGTCGGACATTCACACCTTCTTGCAGCCGAACACTTCCGCTCCACCTTTTAGTGTTCTATCACACCTTTTTTTCACCGCATTTTATAGATTATGGTTGGAAATTCTCAACCACTCTCATCCGAAGACCTCTCCTCCCGCTTTTGTTAATATATTTAAACTTTAGTCGGACATTCACACCTTCTTGCAGCTGAACCACATCCGCTCCCTGTTTTGATCATGTATGGTCTGGCAATGCTACCTTTTCTTACCCGTTTGTGAGTAATTATGGCTGGACATTCACACCTACTTGCAGCCGAACACCACCTCTCTCGCTTTTGATGATGTATGGACCGGCATTCTTACCTTTTCTAACACGTTTTTCAGCAATTATTGTCGGAGATTCACACCTACTCACAGCCGAAACACTCCGCTCCCGCATTTGATGGTGTATAGTCGGGCATTCTCACCCTTTCTCATCAGCTTTTTGCAAATTATGATCTGACATTCACACCTACTTGCAGTCGAACATCTCTGCTTCCACTTTTGATGATGTATGGTTGGGCATTCGCACCTTTTTTTTACCCATTTTTCAGGAATTATGGGTGGACATTCAAACCTTCTTGCAGCTGAACACCTCCTCTCCCACTTATGACCATTTGCGGTTTGATTTTCGAAAATTTTCATTCATGTTTTCTAGCAATTATTGATGGACATTTAGACCTTCTTGCAACTGAACACCTCCGCTCCTGCTTTTGATCATACATTGTCAGGCATTCGCACCTTGTCTTATCCGCTTTTTACAAACTTTAGTCGAACATTCACACCTTTTTGCAGCCGAACACCACCTCTCCTGCTTTTGATGATGTATGGTCCGTTATTCTTACCTTTTCTAACACATTTTTCAGCAATTATGGTCGGACATTCACACCTTCTTGCAGCCGAACACTTCCGCTCCACCTTTTAGTGTTCTATCACACTTTTTTTCACCGCATTTTATAGATTATGGTTGGAAATTCTCAACCACTCTCATCCGAAGACCTCTCCTCCCGCTTTTGTTAATATATTTAAACTTTAGTTGGACATTCACACCTTCTTGCAGCTGAACCACCTCCGCTCCCTGTTTTGATCATGTATGGTCTGGCAATACTACCTTTTCTTACCCGTTTGTGAGTAATTATGGCTGGACATTCACACCTACTTGCAGCCGAACACCACCTCTCCCGCTTTTGATGATGTATGGACCGGCATTCTTACCTTTTCTAACACATTTTTCAGCAATTATGGTCGGAGATTGACACCTACTCACAGCTGAAAAACTCCACCCCCACATTTGATGGTGTATAGTCGGGCATTCTCACCCTTTCTCATCAGCTTTTTACAAATTATGATCTGACATTCACACCTACTTGCAGTCGAACAGCTCTGCTCCCGCTTTTGATTATGTTTGGTTGGATATTCAAACCTTTTCTTAACTGCTTTTTACAAACTTTGGTCGGACGTTCACACCTTCTTGCAGCCGAACACCTCCGCTCCCTCTGTTGATCATACATTGTCGGGTATTCGCACCTTTTCTTACCCGCTTTTTACAAACCACGGTCGGACTTTCACACCTTCTCTTAGCTGAACAACTCCGCTCCCGCTATTGATTGTGTACAGTCGGGTATCTTAACCTTTTCTTACCCGCTTTTTACCAACTATGGTAGGACGTTCACACCTTCTTACAGCGGAACACCTCCGCTCCCTCTTTTGATGGTGTATGTTCGGGCATTCGAACCTTTTCTTATCCCCCTTTTACAAACTATGGTCGGACATTCAAACCTTCTTGTAACCGAACACATCCACTCCTGCTTTTGATGATGTATGGTTGGGCATTCGCACCTTTTCTTAACCATTTTTCAGTAATTATTGGTGGACATTCAGACCTTCTTGCAGCTGAACACCTCCGCTCCCGCTTTTGATGGTGTATAGTCGGGCTTTCGAGCCTTTTCTTCCCCGGTTTTTACAAATTATGGTTGGACATTAAGACCTTGCAGCCGAAAACCTCCGCTCCCTCTATTGATAATACATTGTCGGGCATTCGCACCTTGTCTTACCCGCTTTTTACAAACTTTAGTCAGAAATTCACACCTTGCAGCTGAACCACCTCCGCTCCCTGTTTTGATCATGTATGGTCTGGCAATACTACCTTTTCTTACCCGTTTGTGAGTAATTATGGCTGGACATTCACACTTACTTGCAGCCGAACACCACCTCTCCCGCATTTGATGATGTATGGACCGGCATTCTTACCTTTTCTAACACATTTTTCAGCAATTATGGTCGGACATTCACACCTACTCACAGCCGAACAACTCCGCTCCCGCATTTGATGGTGTATAGTCGGGCATTCTCACCCTTTCTCATCAGCTTTTTGCAAATTATGATCTGACATTCACACCTACTTGCAGTCGAACAGCTCTGCTCCCGCTTTTGATTATGTTTGGTTAGATATTCTAACCTTTTCTTAACTGCTTTTTACAAACTTTGGTCGGACGTTCACACATTCTTGCAGCCGAACACCTCCGCGTCCGCTTTTGATGGTGTATATTCGGGCATACAAACCTTTTCCTACCCACTTTTTACAAACCATGGTCGGACTTTCACACCTTCTCTTAGCTGAACAACTCCGCTCCCTCTTTTGATTGTGTACAGTCGGGTATTTTAACCTTTTCTTACCCGCTTTTTACCAACTATGGTCGGACATTCACACCTTCTTACAGCCGAACACCTCCGCTCCCTCTTTTGATGGTGTATGTTCGGGCATTCGAACCTTTTCTTACCCGCTTTTTACAAACTGTGCTCCGACATTCAAACCTTCTTGTAGCCGAACACATCCACTCCTGCATTTGAAGATGTATGGTTAGGCATTCAAACCTACTTGTTGCCCACTTTTCATTAATTATGGGTGGACATTCACACCTTGTCGCAGCCAAACACCTCCGCTCCCTGTTTTGATCATGTATGGTTGGACATTCGCACCTTTTCTCACCCGCTTTTTGCAAACTATGGTCGGCTATTCACAGCTTCCTCTCCACCATACTTGTATGGTGGGATATTCACACCCACTTGCATCCGAAGACCTCCGCCCCCACATTTGTTGATATTTAGTCGGTCATTCGCACCTTACCCGCTTTTGGCAAACTGTGGCCTTCTTGCAGCCAAACACCTCTGATCTCCCCACAGAACCTTTTAGTGTTCTATGGGGCATTCACACCTTTTTTTTCACCGCATTTTATAGATTATGGTTGGAAATTCTCACCCACTCTCATCCAAAGACCTCTCCTCCCGCTTTTGTTAATATATAGTCGGGCATTCGAACCTTTTCTTACCGGCTTTTTACAAATTATGGTCGGACATTCACACCTACTTGCAGCCTAATACTTCCGCTCCACCTTTAAGTGATGTATGGTGGGCATTTGCACCTTTTCTTACCCTCTTTTTATACTGATTGCTGTTCTTTCTCAAACTACAACATTTTTTCATTGTTGAAACTTGATTTGAAGTGGATAAATAAGGAGGACAAACAGTTTTAAGTCAGGCTCATAGAAGGAATTAATTTTATAGCAAAATCTGTACTTCGTCATATGTCGAGAGATGTTTATTGCTGAAGAAGTTCTTTCTCATTCTACAAAGTACAACGTTGTTTATCGTTGAAACTTGATTAGACATGAATAAATATGAAGGACAAAGCAGTCTTAACTTGGTTTGAGTTAAGAAATTTGTTTTATGGGAGAATCCAAATTCGTGCATAACTCGTAAAATAGAGCTTATTTTCGGATTCCTGAAGAATGAGTCTGGTTCTTTCTCATAATACAGAGTTTGTTGTTTATTGTTGAAACTTCATCAGAAGTGAAGAAATAAATGAATGCCTATCAACAAATGTGGGATCTAAACTCTAGTGCTTCCTCTAAAATAATTTCCTTTCTCAATTCAGAAATGTGTGTGTGTAAGTCACAACACCCGTGACACCAAAACGGCTTTCTTTTCTCTCTTTTCTCTACACTCTGCACTGTGAGCACACACAACAAATCCGAAAGGCTTTTTTCTCTCTTTTCTACATTATGGACTGTGGGGACACAAAACCGCTCTCTCTTTTTTTTTTTTTGATGGTGTACCAGGGCGTTGTCTCTCGTATTAGATTATGCTTAAGATACAAATGGGTTTATCAGTCACATCAGAATACATACATACTGATCCTCCCGTAATAAAATGGTCGGATCTTATCAAACACACTTTGTTTCTTATGACAATCAAGTCAGCGAAACAGCGTATACACGTCAAGACACTGAATCATGTTTGCCACAAGAACTCTTAAGTTTGACAGTATTGCTCTGCCGTCAGCAATCATACACCCATTTTATTTTCATGAGACATGTACAGGCACCTGTTCATCTACTGTTCTATCACTATGAATTAGTTTATCTATTATCAATAAGGATACTTCTACAACTACTATCAAAGTATGTCCGGACTTCTTATGTTGTCAGTTGCTATATATGAATAAGTGGGTAGCTACTGACAAGCATTAAGCATGTCACACAGCCCAAACATATAACATTTCAGGACACACCACACAGTTAACAACCACAGTGAAGCGTGTCAAAGCCCAAACATGTAACATTCAACAGGACACTTACACAACACATTCAAATCAAACAGTCAGACAACATACAAGAACATATACCCCAGCCGGCATTGCTCCCTGCCTATTTTCCTACAGCTCACTATGTGTGCGCACACCTTTATTCACAAACTCTTCAACTTATACTCTTTTACCGAAGCTGCTACAGCTCGATTGGCCGAATACCCTTCCTATTTCGGTGAATTTGACATCTGCCTTATATGTAACAGATTAGCGGTTTAGCAGTTTTAATTTAGTTTGAGTGAAGGAATTCATTTTATAGCAAAATGCGAAATCGTGAAGAACTCATGAAAGTAAGCTTATTCTCGGATTCCTGAAACTTTAGATTTGCTCTTTCTTTTACTGCAAAGTACAACTTTGTTTTTTTTTGTTTAAATCTTTCTAGACATGGTAAATATGAAGGACAAAGCAGTTTTAACATAGTTTGAGTGAAGGAATTAATTTTATAGATAAAATCCCAAGGGGCTAACCAGGAGAATTGCTTGAAAGAAACGCGACACCGAATGAGCGGTCAGAACAAAGCCTCAATACGGTGTTCCCGTGGTGTTTTTGTTGCTGCCTTGTCTTTTGTACAGACTAAAAGACAAGGCAGCCATCGAATAGGGTCCGATTGTTCCTACTTGGTCAGCCGAGGAGCAAGGGGGGGGGGGCAAGCATCTCAACCAAGCAAAGCTCACCATGGGGAAGGTGGCTATGCCAACTAGCCTGATGCCCTGCTCCCGCAGTGACGGATAATCGTACTCTGGTTTCTCTTCATAACGTACAAGTCTTTCGCCTTTTACTAAAGACTTCCGTGGAGAGCAGCACTAATGAGTTGTGTCTATTTTTGGCAGGCTTTACCTCTGCGGGTGAAGCCCTTTCTGTCTGTGCAAAAGAAATCTTGTTAGTGTGCAGAGTGACTTCTCTGAATAGAGTCGCCTTACTTGTTGCGACTGTGCCGATGTTGCTTGAATGGTGCTTGCTGGAGTGTGGGGGAGTGCAAAGTTATACCATTTAAAAGGGCTGAAGAGTGCTCAGTGCAGCGGGTGGGCGGAGGTGCAAAGTGACACTCTGGCCACCTCGAAAACATCCACTACCAGGGGCAGCCCATGCTCTGCCGCAAGTGCGGTGAGCATGGGCACCTGGTTGAGGCTTGTACCAAGGTGATATGTGGGAAGTGCAGAGAAATTGGGCACACTTTTGGAGAGTGTCCAAATGGCAGGAAATGTAATCTCTGTGGAGAATTAAATCACCTCTTCAGAGATTGCCCTAAATCTTTTGCCAACAAATTAAAGATGGTAAAGCCACAGTCAAGCCAACAAAGAGAAGGACCAGAGGTGGCAGTTGGTGAACAAAGTGAAGAGGTTGACCCAATAAATTCAAACTTCCTGCCAAAAGCTTGGATTGGAAGTGAGGAGCAAAAAGGGGAGGGGCCTGTAGAGGCCTCACCACTCAGTGCTGAAGTCTGTGAGAATTAACAGGCAGAGGGTGGAGCTACGCTAAATGAGGAGGAAGAGCATACAGGTGAGTCTAGTGAAGATACTCACCTCCCCGAAGGTCAACAGCCGAAGAGGACGGCATCTGAGTTGTCCTCTGATTCCCCAGTGGTATCAGAGAAGAGGGGAAGGGTTAGGTCCCTTTCAGACAGTTCTTCAGTGGAAGAACCTAGAGTCTTCCCCTCCGACTCACCAAATGAGGTCTCCTTTTTAACTTTAGCTCTGCAATCAACCCCCAGGGACTCAAAGTTAAATGCAACATTGTGTCAGAGGCCAACACCGAGAGTCCGAAAAGGAAATATAGATCACCCTACTCACTTTTCACCTAAAGAAATGAAGGAAGAGCTAGTTTCCCAAGAAATAACCTGAGTGTGTAATTTGTTTTGATAACTTAGAAAAACGAAAATGACATACCTACTTTCCTTTATCCTTTTAATGGTTCTCACCTTCTCAACACTAAATGTGAGAAGTGTGAAATCAAAGACAAGAGCCCAGAGTATTTTATCCTTCTTAGACTCCATAAAATAAGATGTGTTTTTAATACAAGAATGTGGACTACCTTTTTTAAAAAACCATAGACAATGGGAGGAAATGTGGCCCCATTTATCGATATGGAGTGGCTCAAATCAAAATAAAAATGATGGTGTGGCCATTCTAATTAAAAATCCGCATGTTCTGGTGAAAGGTAGCACAGTGGTGAGAGACGGACGGGCACTTTTAGCACACTTGAATTTTATGGGGCAAGACTTTAACCTCTTAAATATTTATGGTTTCAATGGAAAAAAATGACAGGTATGACCTTTTAGAAGATATACAGCTTTACATGCTGGGGCAAGTACCTTTAGTTGTAGGAGGGGATTTTAACTGTATCTTGAGCAGGAAAGATAGAAAAAGAGCAGGGGGAGATTTTAAAGTGGATAAGACTTCGATTTTACTTCAGGGCATACTTCAGGGATTTTAAGCTTACTGACTGTTTTAAAACCATGCATCCCAGAGAGGAGGGCTTCACCTGGTTTAGTCATGATGGCACCAGAGCCTCTCGCATTGATTCTTTACTAGAGATTGCCCACCCACTGATGTTAGATTAACCCCTGTTTTCTTTTCAGACCACCTTATGCTCTCCTGCACCCTTTCACCCCCTTCTGGTGTGACGGTAGGAAGTGGTCTGTGGAAACTCAACTGCTCCCTGTTAGAGGATGAAATCATAGTCAGTCAGTACAGGGAATGTTATAAAGAGTGGCAGACCCTTCAAGACCTCTACGAAACACATGCACAATGGTGGGAAATGGTGAAGGAAACGACCCAGACTTTTTTTAAACAGCAAGGTAAACGTAAAAAAAGGAAAGAGAATAGATGTAAGATGGGACTACAGAAACGCTTACAGCGCTACTTTAAACTAAATCAGTGTGGCATAGACTTTAATGAAGAAATCAAAGATGTCAAAAAGGAAATGTCAGTTTTAGCAGAAATAAAGAGTAAAGGAATTTTTGTAAGAAGCAGGGAGCAGGAAATTGAGGAAGGTGAAAAATGCACACGGTACTTTTTTAAGAAAGTTATAAATAAAAAGGAGTGTATTCAAAATCTAAAAAGAGAAGATGGGTTTTTAACAAAATCCACACAAGAGATGTTTGAAACTGTACATACCTTTTATAGTAACATGTACAAAGAGAAACCAGTGCACTTGGAAACATCGGCAGAAATTTTTAAATTCGTTGACAAAACCGTAAAAGAGAATGCACACTTGACACAGGATTTTACTGCTTTAGAGTTAAAAAAAATGCCTAACAGGTTTTAAGAGAAGTCAAGCTCCGGGTTTTGACGGGCTTCCTGCAGAATTCTATCTGACCTTTTTGGACCTTTTATCATCAGACATTTTAGATGTTTTTAAAGATTTTGAAAAACTTGACCGACTGCCTGACAGTTTTAGAGTGGGAATAGTGACTCTACTTTATAAAAAAAATGATAAGACTGACCTAAATAATTGGAGGCCCATAACACTTTTAAACTTTGACAGTAAACATTTTAGCAAGGTTTTAGCGACACGGATGTCCTTTGTTTTAGAGGAGGTAATTCACCCAGACCAGGCTTGTGCCATCTCAGGGAGACAACTCCCTGACAGCCTCGTACTGATTCAAGACATCATTGATTACGCTAGAGACAGAAACACCCATCTTGTCATCTTGAATTTAGACTTTGAAAAAGCTTTTGATCGGGTCTCGCATCAATATCTCTTTCAGGTGTTGCAGCCATCGAATAGGGCCCGATTGTTCCTACTTGGTCAGCCGAGGAGCAAGGGGGGGGGAGCAAGCGTCTCAACCAAGAAAAGCTCACCATGGGGAAGGTGGCTATGTCAACTAGCCTGATGCCCTGCTCCCGCAGTGATGGATAATCGTACTCTGGTTTCTCTTCATAACGTACAAGTCTGTCGCCTTTTACTAAAGACTTCCGTGAAGAGCAGCACTAATGAGTTGTTTCTATGTTTGGCAGGCTTTACATTTGCGGGTGAAGCCCTTTCCGTCTGTGCAAAAGAAATCTTGTTAGTGTGCAGAGTGACTTCTCTGAGTAGAGTCGCCTTACTTGTTGCGACTGTGCCGATGTTGCTTGAATGGTGCTTGCTGGAGCGTGGGGGAGTGCAAAGTTATACCATTTAAAAGGGCTGAAGAGTGCTCAGTGCAGCGGGTGGGCGGAGGTGCAAAGTGACACTCTGGCCACCTATGGCCATAAAAAGAACACCGCTACAAGTGCGCATTGTGCCAGGAAGGGCCCTCGGACGTGAACCAGTGGACAGTTATCGCTTCTCTGCCTTTTGGCTAAGATCAAGTGTAGTATCTGTTCTTATCAGTTTAATATCTGATATGTTCTCTACACGAGGACTACATATTAAATGGATTTTTAGCAATAGGAGTTGAAAAAGAAGCTCGCTCCGTTCACTCCAAGCATCGACCTGGTACTGCAGTGCCGCTGGGAACGGTGCGCTCTTCTCTGCTCTTGTGAAAAAGCAAACATCGGTGCAGGAAGGAAGTTTCTTTTTGTCTGCTGAGAAAAGAGAGTGAATGCAAAGTAGACTTTAACACGGCTCTGGGAGCGAGCCGAGTGCGGGCTAACCAGGAGAATTGCTTGAAAGAAACGCGACACCGAATGAGCGGTCAGAACAAAGCCTCAACACGGTGTTCCCGGGGTGTTTGTGGCTGCCTTGTCTTTTACACAGAGTAAAAGACAAGGCAGCCATCGAATAGGGCCCGATTGTTCCTACTTGGTCAACCGAGGAGAAAGGGGGGGAGAGCAAGCGTCTCAACCAAGCAAAGCTCACCATGGGGAAGGTGGCTATGCCAACTAGCCTGATGCCCTGACGTGTGAATGTCAGATCATAATTTGCAAAAAGCTGATGAGAAAGGGTGAGAATGCCCGACTATACACCATCAAATGCGGGAGCGGAGTTGTTCGGCTGTGAGTAGGTGTGAATGTCCGACCATAATTGCTGAAAAATGTGTTAGAAAAGGTAAGAATGCCGGACCAAACATCATCAAAAGCGGGAGAAGTGTTGTTCGGCTGCAAGAAGGTCTGAATGTCCAACCATAATTTGTAAAAACCGGGGAAGAAAAGGCTCGAAAGCCCGACTATACACCATCAAAAGCGGGAGCAGAGGGATTCAGTTGCAAGAAGGTGTGAATGTCCATCAATAATTGCTTTAAAAGTTGAAAGAAAATTTTCGAATATCAAACCACACATGATCATAAGCGGGAGAGGAGGTGTTCGGTTGCAAGAAGGTGTGAATGTCCTCCCAAAATTCCTAAAAAATGTGTAAAAAAAAGGTGCGAATGCCCAACCATACATTATCAAAAGCAGGTGTGAATGTCAGATCATAATTTGTAAAAAGCTGATGAAAAAGGGTGAGAATGCCCGACTATACACCATCAAATGCGGGAGCGGAGGTGTTCGGCTCTGAGTAGGTGTCAATGTCCGACCATAATTGCTGAAAAATGTTTTAGAAAAGGTAAGAATGCCGGACCATACATCATCAAAAGCGGGAGAGGTGGTGTTCGGCTGCAAAAAGGTGTGAATGTTCGACTAAAGTTTGTAAAAAGCGGGTAAGACAAGGTGCGAATGCTTTACAATGTATGATCAAAAGCAGGACCGGAGGTGTTCGGCTACAAGAAGGTTTGAATGTCCGACCATAGTTTGTAAAAAGTGGGTAAGAAAAGGTTCGAATGTCCGAACATACACCATCAAAAGAGGGAGCGGAGGTGTTCCGCTGTAAGAAGGTGTGAATGTCCGACCATAGTTGGTAAAGAGCGGGTAAGACAAGGTGCGAATGCCTGACAATGTATGATCAAAAGCGGGAGCGGAGGTGTTCAGCTGCAAGAAGGTCTAAATGTCCATCAATAATTGCTAGAAAACATGAAAGAAAATTTTCGAAAATCAAACCGCACATGATCATAAGTGGGAGAGGAGGTGTTCAGCTGTAAGAAGGTTTGAATGTCCACCCATAATTCCTGAAAAATGGGTAAAAAAAAAGGTGCGAATGCCAAACCATACATCATCAAAAGCAGGAGTGGATGTGTTCGGCTACAAGAAGGTGTGAACGTCCGACCAAAGTTTGTAAAAATCAGTTAAGAAAACGTTCGAATATCCAACCAAACATAATCAAAAGCAGGAGCAGAGCTGTTCGACTGCAAGTAGGTGTGAATGTCAGATCATAATTTGTAAAAAGCTGATGAGAAAGGGTGAGAATGCCCGACTATACACCATCAAATGCGGGAGCGGAAGTGTTCGGCTGTGAGTAGGTGTGAATGTCCGACCATAATTGCTGAAAAATGTGTTAGAAAAGACTAGAATGCCGGACCATACATCATCAAAAGCGGGAGAATTTGTGTTCGGCTGCAAGTAGGTGTGAATGTCCAGCCATAATTACTCACAAACGGGTAAGAAAAGGTTGTATTGCCAGACCATACATGATCAAAACAGGGAGCGGAGATGGTTCAGCTGCAAGGTGTAAATTTCTGACTAAAGTTTTTAAAAAGCGGGTAAGACAAGGTGCGAATGCCCGACAATGTATGATCAAAAGTGGGAGCGGAGGTTTTCGGCTGCAAGGTCTGAATGTCCAACCATAATTTGTAAAAACCGGGGAAGAAAAGGCTCGAAAGCCCGACTATACACCATCAAAAGCGGGAGCGGAGGTGTTCCGCTGTAAGGTGTGAACGTCCGACCATAGTTGGTAAAAAGCGGGTAAGAAAAGGTTAAAATACCCGACTCTACACAATCAAAAGACGGAGCGGAGTTGTTCAGCTAAGAGAAGGTGTGAAAGTCAGACCATGGTTTGTAAAAAGGTGGGTAAGAAAAGGTTCGTATGTCCGAATATACACCATCAAAAGCGGAAGCGGAGGTGTTCGGCTGCAAGAAGGTGTGAACGTCTGACCAAAGTTTGTAAAAAGCAGTTAAGAAATGGTTCGAATATCTAACCAAACATAATAAAAAGCGGGAGCAGAGGTGTTCGACTGCAAGTAGGTTTGAATGTCAGATCATAATTTGCAAAAAGCTGATGAGAAAGGGTGAGAAGTCCCGACTATACACCATCAAATGCGGTAGCGGAGTTGTTCGGCTGTGAGTAGGTGTGAATGTCCGACCATAATTGCTGAAAAATGTGTTAGAAAAGGTAAGAATGCCGGACCATTCATCATCAAAAGCGGGAGAGGTGTTCAGCTGCAAGAAGATGTGAATGTCCAGCCATAATTACTCACAAACGGGTAAGAAAAGGAAGTATTGCCAGACCAAACATGATCAAAAGAGGGAGCGGAGGTGGTTCAGCTGCAAGAAGGTGTGAATGTCCGACTAAAGTTTGTAAAAAGCGGGTAAAATAAGGTGCGAATGCCCGACAATGTATGAGGTTTTCAGGAGGTTTTAGGCTGCAAGAAGGTCTGAATGTCTGAATTATGGGTGGCCTGAATGTCCACCCATAATTCCTGAAAAATGGGTAAAAAAATGTGCGAATGCCCAACCATACATCATCAAAAGCAGGAGAGAATGTGTTTGGCTGCAAGAAGGTGTGAATGTTAGACTAAAGTTTGTACAAAGCGGGTAAGACAAGGTGCGAAAGCCCGACAATGTATGATCAAAAGCGGGAGCGGAGTTGTTCAGCTGCAAGAAGGTCTGAATGTCCACCCATAATTACTGAAAAATGGGGAAGAAAAGATGCGAATGCCCAACCATACACCATGAAAAGCAGGAGTGGATGTGTTCGGCTACAAGAAGTTTGAATGTCCGAGCATAGTTTGTAAAAAGCGGGTAAGAAAAGGTTCGAATGCCCGAACATACACCATCAAAAGAGGGAGCGGAGGTGTTCCGCTGTATGAAGGTGTGAATGTCCGACCATAGTTAGTAAAAAGTGGGTAAGAAAAGGTTAAAATACAAGACTGTACAAAATCAATAGCGGGAGCGGAGTTGTTTGGCTACAAGGTGTGAAAGTTCGACCATAATTCTTAAAAAGCGGGTAAGAAAAGGCTCGAATACCCGACTATACACCATCAAAAGAGGGAGCAGAGGGGTTCAGCTGCAAGAAGGTCTGAATGTCCATCAATAATTGCTTTAAAAGATGAAAGAAAATTTTCGAATATCAAACCGCACATGATCATAAGCGGGAGAGGAGGTGTTCAGCTGGAAGAAGGTGTAAAGGTCCACCCATAATTCCTGAAAAATGGGTAAAAAAAAGGTGCGAATGCCCAACCATACATCATCAAATGCAGGAGTGGATGTGTTGGGCTACAAGAAGGTGTGAATGTCCGACCATAGTTTGTAAAAGGCGGGTAAGAAAAGTTTCGAATGCCCGAACATACACCATCAAAAGAGGGAGCGGATGTGTTCCGGTGTAAGACGGTGCGAATGTCCAACCATACATCATCAAAAGCAGGAGTGTATGTGGTCGGCTACAAGAAGGTTTGAATGTCCGTCCATAGTTTGGAAAAGGCGGGTAAGAAAAGTTTCGAATGCCCGAACATACACCATCAAAAGAGGGAGCGGAGGTGTTCCGGTGTAAGACGGTGTGAATGTCCGACCATAGTTTGCAAAAAGCGGGTAAGAAAAGGTTAAAATACCCGACTATACACCTTCAAATGCGGGAACAGAGTTGTTCGGCTGTGAGTAGGTGTGAATCTCGAACCATAATTGCTGAAAAATATGTTAGAAAAGGTAAGAATGCCGGTCCATACATCATCAAAAGTGGGAGAGGTGGTGTTCAGCTGCAAGTACGTGTGAATGTCCAGCCATAATTACTCACAAACGGGTAAGAAAAGGTAGTATTGCCAGACCATACATGATCAAAACAGGGAGCGGAGGTTTTCGGCTGCAAGAAGGTCTGAATGTCCACCCATAATTCCTGAAAAATGGTTAAAAAAAGGGTGCGAATGCCCAATCATACATCATCAAAAGCAGGAGTGGATGTGTTCGGCTACAAGAAGATTTGAATGTCTATAAATAATTGCTTTAAAACATGAAAGAAAATTTTCTAATATCAAACCGCACATGATCATCAGCGGGAGAGGAGGTGTTCAGCTGCAAGAAGGTGAGAATGTCCGACAATATTTGGTGAAAAGCAGGTGAAGCAAGGTCTGAATGCCCAACCTTACATCATCAAAAGCGAGATCAGAGGTGTTTGGCTGCAAGAAGGCCATAGTTTGCCAAAAGCGGGTAAGGTGCGAATGACGGACTAAATAACAACAAAAGTGGGGGCGGAGGTCTTCGGATGCAAGTGGGTGTGAATATCCCACCATACAAGTATGGTGGTGAGGAATCTGTGAATAGCCGACCATAGTTTGCAAAAAGCGGGTGAGAAAAGGTGCGAATGTCCAACCATACATGATCAAAACAGGGAGCGGAGGTGTTTGGCTGCGACAAGTTGTGAATGTCTGGTGTCAAACACAATCAATGGGGATTCACACCATCTCTCTTTAAGAAAAGCGTTGCAATCAGATCTTTGTCGTCTTTCAGTTTCTGCTCTCCTTATTATCCGCTTAAACTTGTCAAGTCAGACAAATTTTCCTTGGGTTTTGCCGTTACTGTCATAATAGAATACGCAGTGTGACAAAAGCACCTTTGCAGACTCTCCTTCTCTTGACATAGACTGACATGGGGCAAGTCAGTCAAGTTTATCCAACGTGAAACTACCTCTTTTGCAACATTCCATAAACTTTCAAAATGAGAAGAAAAGCCAGATGAAGAAAATTGTGAGTTGAGTGTTTAACCTTTAGTCTAAACAACAGGTCATTTGAAGGACTACTTTTAGCAAAGTCTGCAGGACTAATGAATCAGTGTGGGATAGTGAGTCTAGGCAGAATCAGAAGACAAATAGTAACTTATTTTTTTGTTTATTTGCCGTATAAACTCTGCCGATTCCTCGGGGAAAGCCTTAAGATGTGAACTATCTTTTTTGCATTTATTGTCCGTCAGTGCAATAGTAATTTGTCGGCTATCTGTGGCGTTTTCTCCACTCTGGTAACGGAGCCTGGTTATGTGTTTGAGCAGAGCAGACAGATGTGTCCAGATGTATTAACCCTTGTGTTCTGGTCATATTTTTGTTACTCAGGCAATGTTTGTTGGTCTGGTGGACCCGCTGCATTTTTGGGGTTTTTAATTCAACACAATCAAACAATTTTATGTTAAAATACTGTACAGATGTTTACTTCATCCCAATTACAAGCAATATAAACAACATACATGATTAACATGTAATATGATCACATTTATGTATTAAAGTGCAATTCGTTTTTTTCAATAAAATGTGATTACAAAAATAAAAAGGATAGAAAACATTCAAGAAATGTGCAAATGAAGCAAGGTTTTTTGGTATAACTATCATGTATTATTCATTTGAACTTTTTTAGAACTTTGAACATTTACAAAACATAAGTAAGATCTCAATCTCAGCTTGGCTGCTGACCACTTGGTCCTGGGGCCTGCTGCTGTCTAGCTGTAGTTCATTCTCGTTTAGGAGATAGCTGATGATTAATGTCATCCTCTTCTAAAAGTCACTGTCAGACTCTGAATTTGATCTTCATATTCTGAAACCTCTGTCTTGACCAAAATCAATTTCAAGGCCTTGTGTGCGATGAATCTTTTGGTTGTTGCGGAGAATCGGTTGTATTAGTAGTTATCACTGGGAAAGCTATATTTATTGTTTTTCACAGGTGTGTCTTCAGTGGTCAAACTCTTCCACCCATGGAGGTCTGCAGTGCGCTTGGACAGCTTCCATTTCATGCGGCGTTTTAACTGCGGCGTTAAGTTTACATTAAGTGTCTGCCTGTCTGTCTGTCTGTTCGCAGATGATTGCTCGTCTGTTACTGTGTGATTATTGTTACAATGTTAATAAAGTTTGATAATTTTACTTGAACCAAGAACAGCCTTCACATTTTTATTTAATTTCCATTTGCAAAACAGGACGACAGTGAGTGTGAGTGACATCCATTTAATGCAATTGTCAAAAGTGAAGCCAGAATTACTTGGAGAATTATTTTACATTTATTAATAAAACCCAACACTCTTTGTCTCAACCAAAGATTTTTTAAAAATACTTTCTTTGCTCAATTTGGAATTTGTTTCATTCACTTGTGTTGCACAAATAGTGATACAGATAGATAGCTAGTGTTAGCCCGATTTTTTCATTGGAAGCCCAAGAACAAGCTGGAGAAATCGTTTATTAAAAAAGTATTTATCAGTGGTCACATAGTAAAGTATATTGCAGCGCTGGACTCGGAGTGCCAGAGCTCCCGCAGGAAATCCGTCAGGCCGAGCCCCGATATCCGGAAACATGTCATATTTATATTCAGCTTTATCTCACAGAAGTTGTTTTCACACTTGTCAGAGTATAATTGGCCAGTTTTTAGTGGCATGATCAGGCCAGTTGCTGTCCTTGTTGTGTTCTTTGGATGTGAGAAACAATGTGTGTGTATGTGTGAGTGCTGTTTTAGGCGTGGATCTACTATACCAGACCTATCTACTCTACTAGAGATGTTTTGTCTGACCCAGTTGTTTATGTCATTCTAAAGTCTTGGACCCTTTTAAGGTCATCGATTGTGCAGTATGAGCAGAGTGGAAAAGTACCAGCTAGGAACATTTAGGAAAATACAGAATATGAATTTATAATGTCTAAGATCAAAGCCAATTATAACACTAGTCTCTCAAATAATTGAGTGTACCAAAAAAAGAGGGGAAAAATGATGGGAGACTTATTTACATTTACAGTTATACACATTTTGTGTGCTGCCCCCTACAGTAGGCTTTAGTAACGTCCAAAGCACTGTGGTATGTTGGGGTGTTGCCACAATACAGGTTCGAATCCCACAAGAAACATGAAAATTAAACAGATGATAAACCTTGCAATAAGTGCAGAGGTGTGTGTAAACAATGTTGAGAAGATAAGATAATAGAGAAAAGTGGATATAGTGTACGTTTTCCTCTTTTTTTTTCTCCTTTTCTTTTTCTGCGGGCAACAAGTAGGTGCGAATGCCCAACCATACATCATCAAAAGCAGGAGTGGATGTGTTCAGCTACAAGAAGGTTTGAATGTCCGACCATAGTTTTTTAAAAAGCGGGTAAGAAAAGGTGCGAATGCTCGAACATACACCATCAAAAGAGGGAGCGGAGGTGTTCCGCTGTAAGAAGGTGTGAATGTCCGACCTTAGTTGGTAAAAACTTGCTAAGAAAAGGTTAAAATACCCGATGTACACAATCAATAGCCGGAGCGGATGTGTTCGGCTACAAGAAGGTGTGAAAGTCCGACCGTGGTTTGTAAAAAGCGGGTAAGGAAAGGTGCGAATGCCCGACAATGTATGATCAAAAGAGGGAGCGGAGGTTTTTCGGCTGCAAGAAGGTGTGAACGTCCGACCAAAGTTTGTAAAAAGCAGTTAAGAAAAGGTTCGAATATCCAACCAAACATAATCAAAAGCGGGAGCAGAGCTGTTCGACTGCAAGTAGGTGTGAATGTCAGATCATAATTTGCAAAAAGCTGATGAGAAAGGGTGAGAATGCCCGACTATACACCATCAAATGCGGGAGCGGAGGTGTTCGGCTCTGAGTAGGTGTGAATGTCTGATTAAATTTTGTAAAAAGCGGGTAAGACAAGGTGCGAATGCCCGACAATATATGATCAAAAGAGGGAGCGGAGGTTTTCGGCTGCAAGAAGGTCTGAATGTCCACCCATAAATTCTGAAAAATGGGTAAAAAAAGGGTGCAAAAGCCCAACCATACATCATCAAAAGCAGGAGTGGATGTGTTCGGCTACAAGAAGATTTGAATGTCCATCAATAATTGCTTAAAAAAATTAAAGAAAATTTTGAATATCAAACCGCACATGATCATAAGCGGGTGAAGAGTTGTTCAGCTGCAAGAAGGTGTGAATTTCCACCCATAATTACTGAAAAATTGATAAGAAAAGGTGCGAATGCCAAACCATACATCATCAAAAGCAGGTGTGGATGTGTTCGGCTACAAGAAGGTTTTAATGCCCAATTATAGTTTGTAAAAAGCGGGTAAGAAAAGGTTCGAATGCCCGAACATACACCATCAAAAGAGGGAGCGGAGGTGTTCAGCTACAAGAAGGTATGAAAGTACAAAGGTATGGTGTTAAAAAGCGGGTAAGAAAAGGTTCGAATGCCACCATCAAAAGAGGGAGCGGAGGAGCTCTGCTGTAAGACGGTCTGAATGTCCATCAATAATTGCTAGAAAACATGAAAGAAAATTTTCGAATATCAAACTGCACATGATCATAAGCGGGAGAGAAGGTGTTCGAATGCAAGTAGGTGTGAATGTCAGATCATAATTTGTAAAAAGCGGGTAAGAAAAGGTAAGAATGCCCAACCATAAATTATCAAAAGCGGCAGCAGAGATGTTCGGCTGGTATTTATCAATGTGTAGATAGATTTAAACAAAAAACAACGTTGTACTCTTCAATAAAAATAAAAGAAAGAACAAATCTAAAGTTTCAGGAATCCGAGTATAAGCTTGCTTTTATGAGTTCTGCACGATTTCAGATTTTGCTATAAAATTAATTCCTTCACTCAAACTAAGTTAAAACTGCTTTTTCCTTCCATATGTATCAAAGTTGAGATAGATTTAAACAAAAAAAACCACGTTGTACTTTGCAATATAAGAAAAAGCAACACTGAAGGATCAAAAATCTGAGAATAAGCGTTTCATGAGTTCTGCATGTGTTGGGATTTTGTTTTAAAATGAATTCCTTCACTCAAAGTATGTTAAAACTGCTTTGTCCTTCACTTCATATGTACCCATTTTTACATATATTTCAAGCATAAACTTCATCATATTACCCTGAATGAGAAAGAACCACACTTGTGATTAAGCCATACGCCCCTTTTGAGGAGTTCTGCATGATTTGGGATTTTATCTATAAAATTAATTCCTTCACTCAAACTATGTTAAAACGGCTTTTACCTTCATATTTATCAATGTCCAGATAGATTTTTTTTTTAAAAAAACGTTGTACTTTGCAGTAAAAGAAAGAGCAAATCAAAAGTTTTAGGAATCCGAGAATAAACTTATTTTCATGAGTTCTGCACGATTTCGGATTTTACTATAAAATGAATTCCTTCACTCAAACTATGTTAAAACTGCTTTTGACTTCATATTTATCAATGTCTAGATCAACTTCAACAAAGAACAACATTGGATTTTGCAGTAGAAGAAAGAGCAACACTGAATGATCAGGAATCCGAGAATAAGCTTATTTTCATACGTTCTGCGTGATTTGGGATTTTATGTATAAAATGAATTCCTTCACTCAAACCAAATTAAAACTGCTTTGTCCTTCATATTTATCGATGTGTAGATCAACTTCAACAAAGAACAACGTTGTATTTTGCAGTAGAAGAAAGGGCATCACTGAAGGATCAGGAATCCGAGAATAAGCTTATTTTCATGAGTTCTGCATGATTTGGGATTTTGCTATAAAATGAATTCCTTCACTCAAACTATGTTTAAAATGCTTTTTCCTTCACATTTATCGATATCTAGATCGACTTCAACAGAGAACAACATTGGATTTTGCAGTAGATGAAAGAGCAAACCTGAATGATCAGGAATCCGAGAATAAGCTTCTTTTCATACGTTCTGCATGATTTGGGATTTTATGTATAACATTAATTCCTTCACTCAAACCAAGTGGAAACTGCTTTGTCCTTCATATTTATCAATGTCTAGATCGTTTTCAACTTCTTCTACTGCAAAGTCCAATGTTGTTCTTTGCTTTTGATGATGTATGGTTGGGCATTCGCACCTTTTCTTAACCATTTTTCTGTAATTTTTGGTGGACATTCAGACCTTACAGCGGAACACCTCCGCTCCCTCTTTTGATGGTGTATGGTCGGGCATTCGAACCTTTTCTTACCCGCTTTTTACAAACTATGGTCGGAAATTCAAACCTTCTTGTAGCCGAACACATCCATTCCTGCTTTTGATGATGTGTGGTTGGCCATTCAAACCTACTTGTTTCCCATTTTTCATTAATTATAACCTTGTCGCAGCCAAACACCTCCGCTCCCTGTTTTGATCATGTATGGTTGGACATTCGCACCTTTTCTCACCGGCTTTTTGCAAACTATGGTCGGACATTCACACCTTCTTACAGCGGAAAACCTCCGCTCCCTCTTTTGATGTTGTATGTTTGGGCATTCAAACCTTTTCTTACCCACCTTTTACAAACTATGGTCGGACATTCAAACCTTCTTGTAGCCGAACACATCCACTCCTGCTTTTGGTGATGTATGGTTGGGCATTCGCACCTTTTCTTAACCATTTTTCAGTAATTATTGGTGGACATTCAGACCTTCTTGCAGCTGAACACCTCCGCTCCCGCTTTTGATGGTGTATAGTCGGGCTTTCGAGCCTTTTCTTCCCCGGTTTTTACAAATTATGGTTGGACATTCAGACCTTGCAGCCGAAAACCTCCGCTCCCTCTTTTGATCATACATTGTCGGGCATTCGCACCTTGTCTTACCCGCTTTTTACAAACACTAGTCAGAAATTCACACCTTGCAGCTGAACCACCTCCGCTCCCTGTTTTGATCATGTCAAAAGGCAATACTACCTTTTCTTACGCGTTTGTGAGTAATTATGGCTGGACATTCACACCTACTTGCAGCCGAACACAAATTCTCCCACTATTGATGATGTATGGTCCGGCATTCTAGTCTTTTCTAACACATTTTTCAGCAAAAATGGTCGGACATTCACACCTACTCACAGCCGAAAAACTCCACCCCCACATTTGATGGTGTATAGTCGGGCATTCTCACCCTTTCTCATCAGCTTTTTACAAATTATGATATGACATTCACACCTACTTGCAGTCGAGCAGCTCTGCTCCCGCTTTTGATTATGTTTGGTTGGATATTCGAACCTTTTCTTAACTGCTTTTTACAAACTTTGGTCGGACTTTCACACCTTCTTGCAGCCGAACACCTCCGCTCCCTCTTTTGATCATACATTGTCGGGCA
This sequence comes from Leuresthes tenuis, assembly GCF_036924035.1. Classification (NCBI taxonomy): domain Eukaryota; kingdom Metazoa; phylum Chordata; class Actinopteri; order Atheriniformes; family Atherinopsidae; genus Leuresthes; species Leuresthes tenuis. Next base: position 15,101,921 of record NW_027325375.1, on the reverse strand, counting down.
TTCGCACCTTTTTTTACAAACCACGGTCGGACTTTCACACATTCTTGTAGCCGAACAACTCCGCTCCCGCTATTGATTGTGTACAGTCGGGTATTTTAACCTTTTCTTACCCGCTTTTTACCAACTATGGTCGGACATTCACACCGTCTTACAGCGGAACATCTCCGCTCCCTCTTTTGATGATGTATGGTTGGTCATTCGCACCTTTTCTTACCCATTTTTCAGTAATTATGGGTGGACATTCACACCTTCTTGCAGACGAACAACTCCACTCCCGCTATTTATTGTGTACAGTCGGGTGATATTTGATATTCGAAAATTTTCTTTCATGTTTTATAGCAATTATTGATGGACATTCAGAATTTCTTGCAGCTGAACACCTCCGCTCCCACTTTTGATGGTGTATAGTCGGGCTTTCGAGCCTTTTCTTCCCCGGTTTTTACAAATCATGGTTGGACATTCAGACCTTCTTGCAGCCGAACAACACTTCTCCCGCTTTTGATGATGTTTGGTCTGGCATTCTTACCTTTTCTGACACATTTTCAGCAATTATGGTCGGACATTCACACCTACTCACAGCCGAACACTTCCGCTACCGCATTTGATGGTGTATAGTCGGGGATTCTCACCCTTTCTCATCAGCTTTTTGCAAATTATGATCTGACATTCACACCTACTTGCAGTCAAACAGCTCTGCTCCCGCTTTTGATTATGTTTGATTAGATATTCGAACCTTTTCTTAACTGCTTTTTACAAACTTTGGTCGGACGTTCACACCTTCTTGCAGACGAACAACTCCACTCCCGCTATTGATTGTGTACAGTCGGGTAATTTAACCTTTTCTTGCCCGCTTTTTGCCAACTATGGTCGGAGATTCACACCTACTCACAGCCGAACAACTCCGTTTCCGCATTTGATGGTGTATAGTCGGGCATTCTCACCCTTTCTCATCAGCTTTTTTCAAATTATGATCTGACATTCACACCTACTTTCAGTCGAACAGCTCTGCTCCCTTTTTGATTATGTTTGGTTGTATATTCGAACCTTTTCTTAACTGCTTTTTACAAACTTTGGTTGGACGTTCACACCTTCTTGCAGCCGAAAAACCTCCGCTCCCTCTTTTGATCATACATTGTCGGACATTCGCACCTTTCCTTACCCGCTTTTTACAAACCACGGTCGGACTTTCACACGTTCTTGTAGCCAAACACATCCGCTCCCGCTATTGATTCTGTACAGTCGGGTATTTTAACCTTTTCTTACCCGCTTTTTACCAACTATGGTCGGACATTCACACCTTCTTACAGCGGAACACCTCCGCTCCCTCTTTTGATGTTGTATGTTTGGGCATTCAAACCTTTTCTTACTCACCTTTTACAAACTATGGTCGGACATTCAAACCTTCTTGTAGCCGAACACATCCACTCCTGCTTTTGGTGATGTATGGTCGGACATTCACACCTTCTTACAGCGGAACACCTCCGCTCCCTCTTTTGATGTTGTATGTTTGGGCATTCAAACCTTTTCTTACCCACCTTTTACAAACTATGGTCGGACATTCAAACCTTCTTGTAGCCGAACACATCCACTCCTGCTTTTGGTGATGTATGGTTGGGCATTCGCAACTTTTCTTAACCATTTTTCAGTAATTATTGGTGGACATTCAGACCTTCTTGCAGCTGAACACCTCCGCTCCCGCTTTTGATGGTGTATAGTCGGGCTTTCGAGCCTTTTCTTCCCCGGTTTTTACAAATTATGGTTGGACATTCAGACCTTGCAGCCGAAAACCTCCGCTCCCTCTTTTGATCATACATTGTCGGGCATTCGCACCTTGTCTTACCCGCTTTTTACAAACACTAGTCAGAAATTCACACCTTGCAGCTGAACCACCTCCGCTCCCTGTTTTGATCATGTCAAAAGGCAATACTACCTTTTCTTACGCGTTTGTGAGTAATTATGGCTGGACATTCACACCTACTTGCAGCCGATCACAAATTCTCCCACTATTGATGATGTATGGTCCGGCATTCTAGTCTTTTCTAACACATTTTTCAGCAAAAATGGTCGGACATTCACACCTACTCACAGCCGAACACTTCCGCTCCCACATTTGATGGTGTATAGTCGGGCATTCTCACCCTTTCTCATCAGCTTTTTACAAATTATGATATGACATTCACACCTACTTGCAGTCGAGCAGCTCTCCTCCCGCTTTTGATTATGTTTGGTTGGATATTCGAACCTTTTCTTAACTGCTTTTTACAAACTTTGGTCGGACTTTCACACCTTCTTGCAGCCGAACACCTCCGCTCCCTCTTTTGATCATACATTGTCGGGCATTCGCACCTTTTTTTACAAACCACGGTCGGACTTTCACACATTCTTGTAGCCGAACAACTCCGCTCCCGCTATTGATTGTGTACAGTCGGGTATTTTAACCTTTTCTTACCCGCTTTTTACCAACTATGGTCGGACATTCACACCGTCTTACAGCGGAACACCTCCGCTCCCTCTTTTGATGATGTATGGTTGGTCATTCGCACCTTTTCTTACCCATTTTTCAGTAATTATGGGTGGACATTCACACCTTCTTGCAGACAAACAACTCCACTCCCGCTATTTATTGTGTACAGTCGGGTGATATTTGATATTCGAAAATTTTCTTTCATGTTTTATAGCAATTATTGATGGACATTCAGAATTTCTTGCAGCTGAACACCTCCGCTCCCGCTTTTGATGGTGTATAGTCGGGCTTTCGAGCCTTTTCTTCCCCGGTTTTTACAAATCATGGTTGGACATTCAGACCTTCTTGCAGCCGAACAACACTTCTCCCGCTTTTGATGATGTTTGGTCTGGCATTCTTACCTTTTCTGACACATTTTCAGCAATTATGGTCGGACATTCACACCTACTCACAGCCGAACACTTCCGCTCCCGCATTTGATGGTGTATAGTCGGGGATTCTCACCCTTTCTCATCAGCTTTTTGCAAATTATGATCTGACATTCACACCTACTTGCAGTCAAACAGCTCTGCTCCCGCTTTTGATTATGTTTGATTAGATATTCGAACCTTTTCTTAACTGCTTTTTACAAACTTTGGTCGGACGTTCACACCTTCTTGCAGACGAACAACTCAACTCCCGCTATTGATTGTGTACAGTCGGGTATTTTAACCTTTTCTTGCCCGCTTTTTGCCAACTATGGTCGGAGATTCACACCTACTCACAGCCGAACAACTCCGTTTCCGCATTTGATGGTGTATAGTCGGGCATTCTCACCCTTTCTCATCAGCTTTTTTCAAATTATGATCTGACATTCACACCTACTTATAGTCGAACAGCTCTGCTCCCTTTTTGATTATGTTTGGTTGTATATTCGAACCTTTTCTTAACTGCTTTTTACAAACTTTGGTTGGACGTTCACACCTTCTTGCAGCCGAAAAACCTCCGCTCCCTCTTTTGATCATACATTGTCGGACATTCGCACCTTTCCTTACCCGCTTTTTACAAACCACGGTCGGACTTTCACACGTTCTTGTAGCCAAACACATCCGCTCCCGCTATTGATTCTGTACATTCGGGTATTTTAACCTTTTCTTACCCGCTTTTTACCAACTAAGGTCGGACATTCACACCTTCTTACAGCGGAACACCTCCGCTCCCTCTTTTGATGTTGTATGTTTGGGCATTCAAACCTTTTCTTACTCACCTTTTACAAACTATGGTCGGACATTCAAACCTTCTTGTAGCCGAACACATCCACTCCTGCTTTTGGTGATGTATGGTCGGACATTCACACCTTCTTACAGCGGAACACCTCCGCTCCCTCTTTTGATGTTGTATGTTTGGGCATTCAAACCTTTTCTTACTCACCTTTTACAAACTATGGTCGGACATTCAAACCTTCTTGTAGCCGAACACATCCACTCCTGCTTTTGGTGATGTATGGTCGGACATTCACACCTTCTTACAGCGGAACACCTCCGCTCCCTCTTTTGATGGTGTATGTTTGGGCATTCGCACCTTTTCTTACCCGCTTTTTACAAACTATGGTCGGACATTCAAACCTTCTTGTAGCCGAACACATCCACTCCTGCTTTTGATAATGTGTGGTTGGGCAATCAAACCTACTTGTTTCCCGCTTTTCATTAATTATGGGTGGACATTCACAACTTGTCGCAGCCAAACACCTCCGCTCCCTGTTTTGATCATGTATGGTTGGACATTCGCACCTTTTCTCACCCGCTTTTTGCAAACTATGGTCGGCTATTCACAGATTCCTCTCCACCATACTTGTATGGTGGGATATTCACACCCACTTGCATCCGACGACCTCCGCCCCCACTTTTGTTGATATTTAGTCCGTCATTCGCACCTTACCCGCTTTTGTCAAACTATGGCCTTCTTGCAGACAAACACCTCTGATCTCGCTTTTGATGATGTAAGGTTGGGCATTCAGACCTTGCTTCACCTGCTTTTCACCAAATATTGTCGGACATTCTCACCTTCTTGCAGTCGAACACTTCCGCTCCACCTTTGAGTGTTCTATCACACCTTTTTTTTCACCACATTTTATAGATTATCGTTGGAAATTCTCAACTACTCTCATCCGAAGACATCTCCTCCCACTTTTGTTAATATATTTGAACTTTAGTCGGACATTCACACCTTCTTGCAGCTGAACCACCTCCGCTCCCTGTTTTGATCATGTATGGTCTGGCAATACTACCTTTTCTTACCCGTTTGTGAGTAATTATGGCTGGACATTCACGCCTACTTGCAGCCGAACACCACCTCTCTCGCTTTTGATGATGTATGGACCGGCATTCTTACCTTTTCTAACACATTTTTCAGCAATTATGATCTGACATTCACACCTACTTTCAGTCGAACAGCTCTGCTCCCGCTTTTGATTATGTTTGTTTAGATATTCTAACCTTTTTTTAACTGCTTTTTACAAACTTTGGTCGGACGTTCACACCTTCTTGCAGACGAACAACTCCACTCCCGCTATTGATTGTGTACAGTCGGGTATTTTAACCTTTTCTTGCCCGCTTTTTGCCAACTATGGTCGGAGATTCACACCTACTCACAGCTGAACAACTCCGTTTCCGCATTTGATGGTGTATAGTCGGGCATTCTCACCCTTTCTCATCAGCTTTTTTCAAATTATGATCTGACATTCACACCTACTTTCAGTCGAACAGCTCTGCTCCCTTTTTGATTATGTTTGGTTGGATATTCGAACCTTTTCTTAACTGCTTTATACAAACTTTGGTTGGACGTTCACACCTTCTTGCAGCCGAACACCTCCGCTTCCGCTTTTGATGGTATATATTCGGGCATTCGAACCTTTTCTTACCCGCTTTTTACAAACCATGGTCGGACTTTCACACCTTCTTGTAGCCGAACAACTCCGCTCCCGCTATTGATTGTGTACAGTCGGGTATTTTAACCTTTTCTTACCCGCTTTTTTACCAACTATGGTCGGACATTCACACCGTCTTACAGCGGAACACCTCCGCTCCTGCTTTTGATGATGTATGGTTGGTCATTCGCACCTTTTCTTACCCATTTTTAAGTAATTATGGGTAGACATTCACACCTTCTTGCAGCTGAACACCTCCTCTCCCGCTTATGATCATGTGCGGTTTTATATTCGAAAATTTTCTTTCATGTTTTCTAGCAATTATTGATGGACATTCAGACCTTCTTGCAGCTGAACACCTCCGCTCCCGCTTTTGATGGTGTATAGTCGGGCTTTCGAGCCTTTTCTTCCCCGGTTTTTACAAATTATGGTTGGACATTCACACCTTCTTGCAGCCGAAAACCTCCGCTCCCTCTTTTGATCATACATTGTCGGGCATTCGCACCTTTTCTTACCCGCTTTTTACAAACTTGCACCTTCTTACAGCGGAACAACTCCGCTCCCTCTTTTGATCATGTATGTTCGGGCATTCAAACCTTTTCTTACCCGCTTTTTACAAACTATGGTCGGATATTCAAACCTTCTTGTAGCCGAACACATCCACTCCTGCTTTTGATGATGTATGGTTGGGCATTCAAACCTACTAGTTTTCCGCTTTTTACTATGGTCGGGCCATTCACAGCTTCCTCTCCACCATACTTGTATGGTGGGATATTCACACCCACTTGCATCCAAAGACCTCCGCCCCCACTTTTGTTGATATTTAGTCGGTCATTCGCACCTTACCCGCTTTTGGCAAACTATGGCCTTCTTGCAGCCAAACACCTCTGATCTCGCTTTTGATGATGTAAGGTTGGGCATTCAGACCTTGCTTCAACTGCTTTTCACCAAATATTGTCGGACATTCACACCTTCTTGCAGCCGAACACTTCCGCTCCACGTTTTAGTGTTCTATGGGGCATTCACACCTTTTTTTTCACCGCATTTTATAGATCTTGGTTGGAAATTCTCACCCACTCTCATCCGAAGACCTCTCCTCCCGCTTTTGTTAATATATAGTCAGGCATTCGAACCTTTTCTTACCCGCTTTTTACAAATTATGGTCGGACATTCACACCTACTTGCAGCCGAATACTTCCGCTCCACCTTTTAGTGATGTATGGTTGGCATTTGCACCTTTTCTTACCCTCTTTTTATAGTGATTGCTGAAGATTAAGTTGTTCTTTCTCAAACTACAATTTTTTTTTAATTGTTGAAACTTGAGGACAAACAGTTTTAAGTCAGGCTGATAGAAGGAATTAATTTTAGAGCAAAATCTGTACTTCGTCATATGTCGAGAGATGCTTATTGCTGAAGAAGTTCTTTCTCATTCTACAAAGTACAACGTTGTTTATCGTTGAAACTTGATTAGACATGAATAAATATGAAGGACAAAGCAGTCTTAACTTTGTTTAAGTTAAGGAATTCGTTTTATAGGAGAATCCGAATTCGTGCATTACTCGTAAAATAGAGCTTATTTTCGGATTCCTGAAGAATGAGTCTGGTTCTTTCTCATAATACAAAGTTTGTTGTTTATTGTTGAAACTTCATCAGAAGTGAAGAAATAAATGAATGCCTATCAACAAATGTGGGATCTAAACTCTAGTGCTTCCTCTAAAATAATTTCCTTTCTCAATTCAGAAATTTGTGTGTGTAAGTCACAACACCCGTGACACCAAAACGGCTTTCTTTTCTCTCTTTTCTCTACACTCTGCACTGTGAGCACACACACCAAATCAGAAAGGCTTTTTTCTCTCTTTTCTACATTATGGACTGTGGGGACACAAAACCGCTCTCTTTTTTCTTTTTTTTTGATTGTCAATGTCATGTCAAGACACTGAATCAAGTTTGCCACAAGAACTCATAAGTTTGGCAGTATTGCTCTGCCGTCAGCAATCATACACCCATTTTATTTTCGTGAGACATGTGCAGGCACCTGTTCATCTGAAAATTCGGAAAAATGATAAGACTGACCTAAAGAATTGGAGGCCCATCACACTTTTAAACTTTGACTGTAAACTTTTCAGCAAGGTTTTAACGACACGGATGTCCTCTGTTTTAGAGGAGGTAATTCACCCAGACCAGGCTTGTGCCATCTCAGAGAGACAACTCACCGACAGCCTCGTACTGATTCGAGACATCATTGATTACACTAGAGACAGAAACACCCGGCTTGTCATCTTAAATTTAGACTTTGAAAAAGCTTTTGATCGGGTCTCGCATCAATATCTCTTTCAGGTGTTGCAGCCATCGAATAGGGCCCGATTGTTCCTACTTGGTGAGATTTGCTTGGTTGAGACGCTTGCTCCCCCCCCTTGCTCCTCGGCTGACCAAGTAGGAACAATCAGGCCCTATTCGATGGCTGCCTTGTCTTTTACTCTGTGCAAAAGACAAGGCAGCCACAAACACCACGGGAACACCGTCTTGAGGCTTTGTTCTGACCACTCATTCGGTGTCGCGTTTCTTTCAAGCAATTCTCCCGGTTAGCCCACACTCGGCTCGCTCCCAGAGCTGTGTTAAAGTCTACTTCGCATTCACTCTCTTTTCTCAGCAGACTCTTGGGATTTTATCTATAAAATGAATTCCTTCACTCAAACTATGTTAAAACTGCTTTGTCCTTCATATTTACCATGTCTAGAAAGATTTAAACAAAAAAAAAAACAACGTTGTACTTTGCAGTAAAAGAAAGAGCAAATCTAAAGTTTCAGGAATCCGAGAATAAGCTTACTTTCATGAGTTCTTCACGATTTCGGATTTTGCTATAAAATGAATTCCTTCACTCAAACTAAATTAAAACTGCTAAACCGCTAATCTGTTACATGTAAGGCAGATGTCAAATTCACCGAAATAGGATCTAAGGGTATTCGGCCAATCGAGCTGTAGCAGCTTTGGTAAAAGAGTATAAGTTGAAGAGTTTGTGAATAAAGGTGTGCGCACACATAGTGAGCTGTAGGAAAATAGGCAGGGAGCAATGCCGGCTGGGGTATATGTTCTTGTATGTTGTCTGACTGTTTGATTTGAATGTGTTGTGTAAGTGTCCTGTTGAATGTTACATGTTTGGGCTTTGACACTTCACTGTGGTTGTTAACTGTGTGGTGTGTCCTGAAATGTTATATGTTTGGGCTGTGTGACATGCTTAATGCTTGTCAGTAGCTACCCACTTATTCATATATAGCAACTGACAACATAAGAAGTCTGGACATACTTTGATAGTAGTTGTAGAAGTATCCTTATTGATAATAGATAAACTAATTCATAGTGATAGAACAGTAGATGAACAGGTGCCTGCACATGTCTCACAAAAATAAAATGGGTGTATGATTGCTGACGGCAGAGCAATACTGCCAAACTTATGAGTTCTTGTGGCAAACTTGATTCAGTGTCTTGACGTGTATACGCTGTTTCGCTGACTTGATTGTCACAAGAAACAAAGTGTGTTTGATAAGATCCGACCATTTTATTACGGGAGGATCAGTATGTATGGATTCTGATGTGACTGATAAACCCATTCGTATCGTAAGCATAATCTAATACGTGAGACAACGCCCTGGCACACAATCAAAAAAAAAAGAGAGAGCGGTTTTGTGTCCCCACAGTCCATAATGTAGAAAAGAGAGAAAAAAGCCTTTCTGATTTGGTGTGTGTGCTCACAGTGCAGAGTGTAGAGAAAAGAGAGAAAAGAAAGCCGTTTTGGTGTCACAGGTGTTGTGACTTACACACACACATTTCTGAATTGAGAAAGGAAATTATTTTAGAGGAAGCACTAGAGTTTAGATCCCACATTTGTTGATAGGCATTCATTTATTTCTTCACTTCTGATGAAGTTTCAACAATAAACAACAAACTTTGTATTATGAGAAAGAACCAGACTCATTCTTCAGGAATCCGAAAATAAGCTCTATTTTACGAGTTATGCACGAATTCGGATTCTCCTATAAAACGAATTCCTTAACTCTAACCAAGTTAAGACTGCTTTGTCCTTCATATTTATTCATGTCTAATCAAGTTTCAACGATAAACAACGTTGTACTTTGTAGAATGAGAAAGAACTTCTTCAGCAATAAGCATCTCTCGACATATGACGAAATACAGATTTTGCTATAAAATTAATTCCTTCTATCAGCCTGACTTAAAACTGTTTGTCCTCCTTATTTATCCACTTCAAATCAAGTTTCAACAATTAAAAAAATGTTGTAGTTTGAGAAAAAACAACTTAATCTTAAGCAATCAGTAGGGTAAGAAAGGGTAAGAAAAGGTGCAAATGCCAACCATACATCACTAAAAGGTGGAGCGGAAGTATTCGGCTGCAAGTAGGTGCGAATGCCTGACAATGTATGATCAAAAGAGGGAGTGGAGGTTTTCGGCTGCAAGGTCTGAATGTCCAACCATAATTTGTAAAAACCGGGGAAGAAAAGGCTCGAAAGCCCGACTATACACCATCAAAAGCGGGAGCGGAGGTGTTCGGCTGCAAGTAGGTGTGAATGTTCGACCATAATTTGTAAAAAGCGGGTAAGAAAAGGTTCGAATGCCCGACTATATATTAACCAAAGCAGGAGGAGAGGTCTTCGGATAAGAGTGGGTGAGAATTTACAACCATAATCTATAAAATGCGGTGAAAAAAAAGGTGTGAATACCCCATAGAACACTAAAAGGTAGAGCGGAAGTGTTCGGCTGCAAGAAGGTGTGAATGTCTGACCATAGTTTGTAAAAAGCGGTTAAGAAAAGGTTCGAATGCCCGAACATACACCATCAAAGGAGGGAGCGGAGGTGTTCCGCTGTAAGAAGGTGTGAATGTCCGACCATAGTTGGCAAAAAGCAGGTAAGAAAAGGTTAAAATACCCGATTGTACACAATCAATAGCGGGAGCAGAGTTGTTCCGCTACTAAAAGGTGTGAAAGTCCGACCATGGTTTGTAAAAAGCGGGTAAGAAAAGGTGCGAATGCCCGACAATGTATGATCAAAAGAGGGAGCGGAGGTTTTCGGCTGAAACAAGGTCTGAATGTCCATCCATATTTTGTAAAAATCTGGGAAGAAAAGGCTCGAAAGCCCGACTATACACCATCAACAGCTGGAGCGGAGGTGTTCAGCTGCAAGAAGGTCTGAATGTCCATCAATAATTGCTAGAAAAATGGAAGAGAATTTTCGAATATCAAACCGCACATGATCATAAGCGGGAGAGGAGGTGTTCAAATGCAAGAAGGTATGAATGTCCACCCATAATTACTGCAAAATGGGTAAGAAAAGGTACGAATGCCCAACCATACATGATCCTAACAGGGAGCGAGGTGTTTGGCTGCGACAAGGTGTGTATGTCCACCCATAATTAATGAAAAGCGGGCAACAAGTAGGTTTGAATACCCATCATCAAAAGCAGGAGTGGATGTGTTCGGCTACAAGAAGGTTTGAATGTCTGACCATAGTTTGTAAAAAGCGGGTAAGAAAAGGTTCGAATGCCCGAACATACACCATCAAAGGAGGGAGCGGAGGTGTTCCGCTGTAAGAAGGTGTGAATGTCCAACCATAATTGGCAAAAAGCAGATAAGAAAAGGTTAAAATACCCTATTGTACACAATCAATAGCGGGAGCAGAGTTGTTCCGCTACTAAAAGGTGTGAAAGTCCGACCATGAATTGTAAAAAGTGGGTAAGAAAAGGTGCGAATGCCCGACAATGTATGATCAAAAGAGGGAGCGGAGGTTTTCGGCTGAAAGGTTTTAATGTCCGACCATAGTTTGTAAAAAGCGGGTAAGAAAAGGTTCGAATGCCCAAACATACACCATCAAAAGCGGGAGAGGAGGTGTTCCACTGTAAGAAGGTGTGAATGTCTGACCATAGTTGGTAAAAAGCGGGTAAGAAAAGGTGAAAATACCCGACTGTACACAATCAATAGCGGGAGCGGAGTTGTTCGGCTACTAAAAGGTGTGAAAGTCCGACCCTGGTTTGTAAAAAGCGGGTAAGAGAAGGTGCGAATGCCCGACAATGTATGATCAAAAGAGGGAGCGGAGGTTTTCGGCTGCAAGAAGGTCTGAATGTCCAACAATAATTTTGTAAAAACCGGGGAAGATAAGGCTCGAAAGCCCGACTATACATCATCAAAAGCGGGAGCGGAGGTGTTCAGCTGCAAGAAGGTCTGAATGTCCATCAATAATTGCTAGAAAACATGAAAGAAAATTTTCGAATATCAAACCACACATCATCATAAGCGGGAGAGGAGGTGTTCAGCTGCAAGAAGGTGTGAATGTCCGACCATAGTTTTTAAAAAATGGGTAAGAAAAGGTGCGAATGCTCAACCATACATCATCAAAAGCAGGAGTGGATGTGTTCGGCTAAAAGAAGGTTTGAATGTCCGACCATAGTTCGTAAAATGCGGGTAAGAAAAGGTTCGAATGCCCGAACATACACCATCAAAAGAGGGAGCGGAGGTGTTCCGCTGTAAGACGGTGTGAATGTCCAACAATAGTTGGTAAAAAGCGGGTAAGAAAAGGTTAAAATACCCGACTGTACACAATCAATAGCGGGAGCGGAGTTGTTCGGCTACTAAAAGGTGTGAAAGTCCGACCCTGGTTTGTAAAAAGCGGGTAAGAAAAGGTTCGAATGCCCGAACATACACCATCAAAAGAGGGAGCGGAGGTGTTCCGCTGTAAGACGGTGTGAATGTCCGATTATAGTTGGTAAAAAGCGGGTAAGAAAAGGTTAAAATACCAAACTGTACACAATCAAAAGAGGGAGCGGAGTTGTTCAGCTAAGAGAAGGTGTGAAAGTCCAACCATGGTTTGAAAAAAGTGGGTAAGAAAAGGTTCGTATGCCCGAATATACACTATCAAAACCGGAAGCGTAGGTGTTCGGCTGCAAGAAGGTGTGAACGTCCGACCAAAGATTGTAAAAAAGCAGTTAAGAAAAGGTTCGAATATCTAACCAAACATAATCAAAAGCGGGAGCAGAGCTGTTCGACTGCAAGTAGGTGTGAATGTCAGAGAATAATTTGCAAAAAGCTGATGAGAAAGGGTGAGAAATCCCGACTATACACCATCAAATGCGGTAGCGGAGTTGTTCGGCTGTGAGTAGGTGTGATTTTCCAACCATAATTGCTGAAAAATGTGTTAGAAAAGGTAAGAATGCCGGTCCATACATCATCAAAAGCGGGAGAGGTGGTGTTCGGCTGCAAGTAGGTGTGAATGTCCATTAATAATTGCTTTAAAACATGAAAGAAAATTTTCGAATATCAAACCTTACATGATCATTAGCGGGAGAGGAGGTGTTCAGCTGCAATAAGATGTGAATATCCACCCATAATTACTGAAAAATGGGTAGGAAAAGATGCGAATGTCCAACCATAAATCATCAAAAGCAGGAGTGGAGTTGTTCAGCTACAAGAAGGTATGAAAGTCCAACCATGGTTTGTAAAAAGCGGGTAAGAGAAGGTTCGAATACCCGAATATATACCATCAAAAGCGGAAGCGGGGGTGTTCGGCTGCAAGAAGGTGTGAACGTCCGACCATAGTTTGTAAAAAGCAGTTAAGAAAAGGTTTGAATATCCAACCGAACATAATCAAAAGCGGGAGCAGAGCTGTTCGACTGCAAGTAGGTGTGAATGTCAGATCATAATTGCTGAAAAATGTGATAGAAAAGACTAGAATTCCGGACAATACATCATCAAAAGCGGGAGAGGTGGTTTTTCGGCTGCAAGTAGGTGTGAATGTCCAGCCATAATTACTCACAAACGGGGGAAGAAAAGGTAGTATTTCCAGACCACACATGATCAAAACAGGGAATGGAGGTGGTTCAGCTGCAAGGTGTGAATGTCTGACTAAAGTTTGTAAAAACCGTGTAAGACAAGGGGCGAATGCCCGACAATGTATGATCAAAAGAGGGAGCGGAGGTTTTCGGCTGCAAGGTCTGAATGTCCAACCATAATTTGTAAAAATCGGGGAAGAAAAGGCTCGAAAGCCCGACTATACACCATCAAAAGCGGGAGCAGAGGTGTTCAGGTGCAAGAAGGTCTGAATGTCCGACCAATAATTACTGAAAAATGGGTAAGAAAATGTGCGAATGCCAAATCATACATCATCAAAAGCAGGAGCGGATGTGTTCGGCTACAAGAAGGTTTGAATGTCCAACCATAGTAAGTAATAGGTGGGTAAGAAAAGGCTCTAAAGCCCGAACATACACCATCAAAGGAGGGAGCGGAGGTGTTCCGCTGTAAGAAGGTGTGAACTTCCGACCAAAGTTTGTAAAAAGCATTAAGAAAATGTTCGAATATCCAACCAAACATAATCAAAAGCGGGAGCAGAGCTGTTCGACTGCAAGTAGGTGTGAATATCAGATCATAATTTGAAATAAGCTGATGAGAAAGGATGAGAATGCCCGACTATACACTATCAAATGTGGGAGCGGAGGTGTTCGTCTGTGAGTAGGTGTGAATGTCCGACCATAATTGCTGAAAAATGTGTTAGAAAAGGTAAGAATGCCGGACCATATATCATCAAAAGCGGGAGAGGTTGTGTTCGGCTGCAAGAAGGTGTGAATGTCCAGCCATAATTACTCACAAACGGGTAAGAAAAGGTACTATTGCCAGACCATATATGATCAAAACAGGGAGCGGAGGTGGTTCAGCTGCAAGAAGGTTTGAATGTCCGACTAAAGTTTGTAAAAAGCGGGTAAGACAAGGTGTGAATGCCCGACAATGTATGATCAAAAGAGGAGCGGAGGTTTTCTGCTGCAAGAAGGTCTGAATGTCCACCCATAATTACTGAAAAATGGGTAAGAAAAGGTGCGAAAGCCCAACCGCACATGATCATAAGTGGATGAGAAGGTGTTCGACTGCAAGTAGGTGTGAATGTAAGATCATAATTTGTAAAAAGTGGGTAAGAAAAGGTAAGAATGCCCAACCATAAATTATCAAAAGCGGCAGCAGAGTTTCGGCTGGTATTTATCAATGTCTAGATAGATTTCAACAAAAAACAACGTTGTACTTTGCAGTAAAAGAAAGTGCAAATCAAAAGTTTTAGGAATCCGAGAATAAGCTTATTTTCATGAGTTCTGCACGATTTCGGATTTTATGTATAAAATGAATTTCTTCACGCAAACTAAGTTAACACTGCTTTGTCCTTCATATGTACCCATTTCTACATATATTTCAAGCATAAACTTCCTCATATTACCCTGAATGAGAAAGAGCCACACTTGTGATTAAGCCATACGCCCCTTTTGAGGAGTTCTGCGTGATTTGGGATTTTATCTATAAAATTAATTCCTTCACTCAAACTATGTTAAAACGGCTTTTACCTTCATATTTATAAATGTCTCGATAGATTTAAACAAAAAAACAACGTTGTACTTTGCAGTAAAGGAAAGAGCAAATCAAAAGTTTTAGGAATCCGAGAATAAGCTTATTTTCATGAGTTCTGCACGATTTCGGATTTTATGTATAAAATGAATTCATTCACTCAAACCAAGTTAAAACTGCTTTTTCCTTCATATTTATCAATGTCTAGATCGACTTCAACGAAGAACAATATTGTATTTTGCAGTAGAAGAAAGAGCAAAGCTGAAGGATCAGGAATCCGAGAATAAGCTTCTTTTCATACGTTCTGCATGATTTGGGATTTTATCTATAAAATCAATTCCTTCACTCAAACTATGTTAAAACGGCTTTTACCTTCATATTTATCAATGTCTCGATAGATTTAAACAAAAAAACAACGTTGTACTTTGCAGTAAAAGAAAGAGCAAATCAAAAGTTTTAGGAATCCGAGAATAAGCTTATTTTCATGAGTTCTGCACGATTTCGGATTTTATGTATAAAATGAATTCATTCACTCAAACCAAGTTAAAACTGCTTTTTCATTCATATTTATCAATGTCTAGATCGACTTCAACAAAGAACAACATTGTATTTTGCAGTAGAAGAAAGAGCAAAACTGAAGGATCAGGAATCCGAGAATAAGCTTCTTTTCATACGTTCTGCATGATTTGGGATTTTATGTATAAAATGAATTCCTTCACTCAAATTAAGTTAACACTGCTTTGTCCTTCATATGTACCCATTTCTACATATATTTCAAGCATAAACTTCCTCATACTACCCTGAATGAGAAAGAACCACACTTGTGATTAAGCCATACGCCCCTTTTGAGGAGTTCTGCATGATTTGGGATTTTATGTATAAAATGAATTCATTCACTCAAACCAAGTTAAAACTGCTTTTTCCTTCATATTTATCAACGTCTAGATCGACTTCAACAAAGAACAACATTGTATTTTGCAGTAGAAGAAAGAGCAACACTGAAGGATCAGGAATCCGAGAATAAGCTTATTTTCTTATGGGCGAGTGGGAACTGCTTTGTCCTTCATATTTATCAATGTGTAGATGGATTTCAACTTCTTCTACTGCAAAGTCCAATGTTTTTCTTTGTTGAAGTCGATCTAGACATTGATGAATAGGGAAGGACAAAGCAGTTTTAACTTGGTTTCAGTGAAGTAATGCATTTTATAAGCAAAATCCCAAATCATGCAGAACTCACGAAATGCTTTTTCTCGCTTTTCACTGCTTTTTACAAACTTTGGTCGGACGTTCACACCTTCTTGCATCCGAACACCTCCGCTTCCGCTTTTGATGATGTATATTCGGGCATTCGAACCTTTTTTTACCCGCTTTTTACAAACTATTGTCGGACTTTCACACCTTCTTGCAGCCGAACACCACCTCTCCCGCTTTTGATGATGTATAGTCGGGCTTTCGAGCCTTTTCTTACCCGGTTTTTACAATTTATGGTTGGACATCCAGACCTTGCAGCCGAACACCTCCGCTCTCTCTTTTGATCATACATTGTTGGGCATTCGCACCTTGTCTTACCCGCTTTTTACAAACTATAGTCAGACATTCACACCTTGCAGCTGAACCTCCGCTCCCTGTTTTGATCATGTATGGTCTGGCAATACTACCTTTTCTTCCCCCGTTTGTGAGTAATTATGGCTGGACATTCACACCTACTTGCAGTCGAACAGCTCAGCTCCCGCTTTTGATTATGTTTGGTTGGATATTCGAACCTTTTCTTAACTGCTTTTTACAAACCATGGTCGGACTTTCACACCTTCTTGTAGCCGAACAACTCCGCTCCCGCTATTGATTGTGTACAGTCAGGTATTTTAACCTTTTCTTACCCGCTTTTTACCAACTATTGTTGGACATTCACACCTTCTTACAGCGGAACACCTCCGCTCCCTCTTTTGATGGTGTATGTTCGGGCACTCGAACCTTTTCTTACCCGCTTTTTACAAACTATGGTCAGACATTCAAACCTTCTTGTAGCCGAACACACCCACTCCTACTTTTGATGATGGGTATTCAAACCTACTTGTTGACCGCTTTTCATTAATTATGGGTGGACATACACACCTTGTCGCAGCCAAACACCTCCGCTCCCTGTTTTGATCATGTATGATTGGACATTCGCACCTTTTCTCACCCGCTTTTTACTATGGTCGGCCATTCACAGCTTCCTCTCCACCATACTTGTATGGTGGGATATTCACACCCACTTGCATCCGAAGACCTCCGCCCCCACTTTTGTTGATATTTAGTCGGTCATTCGCAGCTTACCCGCTTTTGGCAAACTATGGCCTTCTTGCAGCCAAACACCTCTGATCTCGTTTTTGATGATGTAAGGTTGGGCATTCAGACCTTGCTTCACCTGCTTTTCACCAAATATAGTCGAACAGTCACACCTTCTTGCACCCGAACACTTCTGCTCCACCTTTTAGTGTTCTATGGGGTATTCACACCTTTTTTTTCACCGCATTTTATTGATTATGGTTGGAAATTCTCATCCACTCTTATCCGAAGACTTCTCCTCCTGCTTTTGTTAATATATAGTCGGGCATTCAAACCTTTTCTTACCCGCTTTTTACAAATTATGGTCGAACATTCACACCTACTTGCAGCCGAATACCTCCGCTCCCGCTTTTGATGGTGTATAGTCGGGCTTTCGAGCCTTTTCTTCCCCGGTTTTTACAAATTATGGTTGTACATTCAGACCTTGCAGCCGAAAACCTCCGCTCCCTCATTTGATCATACATTGTCAGGCATTCGCACCTTGTCTTACCCGCTTTTTATAAACTTTAGTCAGACATTCACACCTTGCAGCTGAACCACCTCCGCTCCCTGTTTTGATAATGTATGGTCTGGCAATACTACCTTTTCTTACCGGTTTGTGAGTAATTATGGCTGGACATTCACACCTACTTGCAGCCGAACACCACTTTTCCCGCTTTTGATGATGTATGGTCCGGCATTCTAGTCTTTTCTAACACATTTTTCAGCAATTATGGTTTGACATTCACACCTACTCACAGCCGAACACTTCCGCTCCCGCATTTGATGGTGTATAGTCGGGCATTCTCACCCTTTCTCATCAGCTTTTTGCAAATTATGATCTGACATTCACACCTACTTGCAGTCGAACAGCTCTGCTCCCGCTTTTGATTATGTTTGGTTGGATATTCGAAACTTTTCTTCACTGCTTTTTACAAACTTTGGTCGGACGTTCACACCTTCTTACAGCGGAACACCTCCGCTCCCTCCTTTGATGGTGTATGTTCGGGCATTCGAACCTTTTCTTACCCGCTTTTTACAAACTATGGTCAGACATTCAAACCTTCTTGTAGCCGAACACATCCACTCCTGCTTTTGATGATGGGTATTCAAACCTACTTGTTGCCCGCTTTTCATTAATTATGGGTTGACATACACACCTTGTCGCAGCCAAACACCTCCGCTCCCTGTTAGGATCATGTATGGTTGGGCATTCGAGCCTTTTCTTACCCATTTTGCAGTAATTATGGGTGGACATTCACACCTTCTTGCATTTGAACACCTCCTCTCCCGCTTATGATCATGTGCGGTTTGATATTCGAAAATTCTCTTCCATGTTTTCTAGCCATTATTGATGGACATTCAGACCTTCTTGCAGCTGAACACCTCCGCTCCAGCTGTTGATGGTGTATAGTCGGGCTTTCGAGCCTTTTCTTCCCAGATTTTTACAAAATATGGATGGACATTCAGACCTTGTTTCAGCCGAAAACCTCCGCTCCCTCTTTTGATCATACATTGTCGGGCATTCGCACCTTTTCTTACCCGCTTTTTACAAACCATGGTCGGATTTTCACACCTTTTAGTAGCGGAACAACTCTGCTCCCGCTATTGATTGTGTACAATCGGGTATTTTAACCTTTTCTTACCTGCTTTTTGCCAACTATGGTCGGACATTCACACCTTCTTACAGCGGAACACCTCCGCTCCCTCCTTTGATGGTGTATGTTCGGGCATTCGAACCTTTTCTTACCCGCTTTTTACAAACTATGGTCAGACATTCACACCTTCTTGCAGCCGAACACTTCCGCTCTACCTTTTAGTGTTCTATGGGGTATTCACACCTTTTTTTTCACCGCATTTTATAGATTATGGTTGTAAATTCTCACCCACTCTTATCCGAAGACCTCTCCTCCTGCTTTGGTTAATATATAGTCGGGCATTCGAACCTTTTCTTACCCGCTTTTTACAAATTATGGTCGAACATTCACACCTACTTGCAGCCGAACACCTCCGCTCCCGCTTTTGATGGTGTATAGTCGGGCTTTCTTGCCTTTTCTTCCCCGGTTTTTACAAATTATGGTTGGACATTCAGACCTTGCAGCCGAAAACCTCTGCTCCCTCTTTTGATCATACATTGTCAGGCATTCGCACCTACTTGCAGCCGAATACTTCCGCTCCACCTTTTAGTGATGTATGGTTGGCATTTGCAGCTTTTCTTACCCTTTCTTACCCTACTGATTGCTTAAGATTAAGTTGTTTTTTCTCAAACTACAACATTTTTTTAATTGTTGAAACTTGATTTGAAGTGGATAAATAAGGAGGACAAACAGTTTTAAGTCAGGTTGATAGAAGGAATTAATTTTATAGCAAAATCTGTATTTCGTCATATGTCGAGAGATGCTTATTGCTGAAGAAGTACAAAGTACAACGTTGTTTATCGTTGAAACTTGATTAGACATGAATAAATATGAAGGACAAAGCAGTCTTAACTTGGTTAGAGTTAAGGAATTCGTTTTATAGGAGAATCCGAATTCGTGCATAACTCGTAAAATAGAGCTTATTTTCGGATTCCTGAAGAATGAGTCTGGTTCTTTCTCATAATACAAAGTTTGTTGTTTATTGTTGAAACTTCATCAGAAGTGAAGAAATAAATGAATGCCTATCAACAAATGTGGGATCTAAACTCTAGTGCTTCCTCTAAAATAATTTCCTTTCTCAATTCAGAAATGTGTGTGTGTAAGTCACAACACCTGTGACACCAAAACGGCTTTCTTTTCTCTCTTTTCTCTACACTCTGCACTGTGAGCACACACACCAAATCAGAAAGGCTTTTTTCTCTCTTTTCTACATTATGGACTGTGGGGACACAAAACCGCTCTCTCCTTTTTTTTTTTGATTGTGTGCCAGGGCGTTGTCTCACGTATTAGATTATGCTTACGATACGAATGGGTTTATCAGTCACATCAGAATCCATACATACTGATCCTCCCGTAATAAAATGGTCGGATCTTATCAAACACACTTTGTTTCTTGTGACAATCAAGTCAGCGAAACAGCGTATACACGTCAAGACACTGAATCAAGTTTGCCACAAGAACTCATAAGTTTGGCAGTATTGCTCTGCCGTCAGCAATCATACACCCATTTTATTTTCGTGAGACATGTGCAGGCACCTGTTCATCTACTGTTCTATCACTATGAATTAGTTTATCTATTATCAATAAGGATACTTCTACAACTACTATCAAAGTATGTCCAGACTTCTTATGTTGTCAGTTGCTATATATGAATAAGTGGGTAGCTACTGACAAGCATTAAGCATGTCACACAGCCCAAACATATAACATTTCAGGACACACCACACAGTTAACAACCACAGTGAAGTGTCAAAGCCCAAACATGTAACATTCAACAGGACACTTACACAACACATTCAAATCAAACAGTCAGACAACATACAAGAACATATACCCCAGCCGGCATTGCTCCCTGCCTATTTTCCTACAGCTCACTATGTGTGCGCACACCTTTATTCACAAACTCTTCAACTTATACTCTTTTACCAAAGCTGCTACAGCTCGATTGGCCGAATACCCTTAGATCCTATTTCGGTGAATTTGACATCTGCCTTACATGTAACAGATTAGCGGTTTAGCAGTTTTAATTTAGTTTGAGTGAAGGAATTCATTTTATAGCAAAATCCGAAATCGTGAAGCACTCATGAAAGTAAGCTTATTCTCGGATTCCTGAAACTTTAGATTTGCTCTTTCTTTTACTGCAAAGTACAACGTTGTTTTTTTTTTGTTTAAATCTTTCTAGACATGGTAAATATGAAGGACAAAGCAGTTTTAACATAGTTTGAGTGAAGGAATTCATTTTATAGATAAAATCCCAAGAGTCTGCAGAGAAAAGAGAGTGAATGCGAAGTAGACTTTAACACGGCTATGGGAGCGAGCCGAGTGTCGGCTAACCGGGAGAATTGCTTGAAAGAAACGCGACACCGAATGAGCGGTCAGAACAAAGCCTCAATACGGTTTTCCCGTGGTGCTTTTGCTGCTGCCTTGTCTTTTGCACAGAGTAAAAGACAAGGCAGCCATCGAATAGATTGTTCCTACTTGGTCAGCCGAGGAGCGGGGGGGGGGGGGGGGGGGGGGGGGGAGCAAGCGTCTCAACCAAGCAAAGCTCACCATGGGGAAGGTGGCTATGGCAACTAGCCTGATGCCCTGCTCCCGCAGTGACGGATAATCGTACTCTGGTTTCTCTTCATAACGTACAAGTCTTTCGCCTTTTACTAAAGACTTCTGTGGAGAGCAGCACTAATGAGTTGTTTCTATTTTTGGCAGGCTTTACCTTTGCGGGTGAAGCCCTTTCTGTCTGTGCAAAAGAAATCTTCTTACTGTGCAGAGTGACTTCTCTGAGTAGAGTCGCCTTACTTGTTGCGACTGTGCCGATGTTCGAAGCTGGAGTGCAAAGTTGTTGCTTGAATGGTGCTTGCTGGAGCGTGCGGGAGTGCAAAGTTATACCATTTAAAAGGGCTGAAGAGTGCTCAGTGCAGCGGGTGGGCGACACTCTGGCCACCTTGAAAACCGAGGTTACATCCACTACCAGGGGCAGCCCAAGTTCTGCCGCAAGTGTGGTGAGCATGGGCACCTGGTTGAGGCTTGTACCAAGGTGTTATGTGGGAAGAGCAGAGAAATTGGGCAAACTTTTGGAGAGTGTCCAAATGGCAGGAAATGTAATCTCTGTGGAGAATTAAATCACCTCTTCAGAGATTGCCCTAAATCTTTTGCCAACAAATTAAAGACGGTAAAGCCACAGTCAAGCCAACAAAGAGAAGGACCAAAGGTGGCAGTTGGTGAACAAAGTGAAGAGGTTGACCCAATAAATTCAAACTTCCCGCCAAAAGCTTGGATTGGAAGTGAGGAGCAAAAAGGGGAGGGGCCTGTAGAGGCCTCACCACTCAGTGTTGAAGTCTGTGAGAATTCACAGGCAGAGGGTGGAGCTACGCTAAATGAGGAGGAAGAGCAGACAGGTGAGTCTAGTGAAGATACTCACCTCCCCGAAGGTCAACAGCCGAAGAGGACGGCATCTGAGCCTCTGATTCCCCAGTGGTATCAGAGAAGAGGGGAAGGGTTAGGTCCCTTTCAGACAGTTCTTCAGTGGAAGAACCTAGAGTCTTCCCCTCCGACTCACAAAATGAGGTCTCCTTTTTAACTTCAGGTCTGCAATCGACCCCCAGGGACTCAAAGTTAAATGCAACATTGCGTCAGAGGCCAACACCGAGAGTCCGAAAAGGAAATATAGATCACCCTACTCACTTTTCACCTAAAGAAATGAAGGAAGAGCTAGTTTCCCAAGAAATAACCTGTGTGTAATTTGTTTTTATAACTTAGAAAAACGAAAATGACATACCTACTTTCCTTTATGCTTTTAATGGTTCTCACCTTCTCAACACTAAATGTGAGAAGTGTGAAATCAAAGACAAGAGCCCAGAGTATTTTATCCTTCTTAGACTCCATAAAATCAGATGTGTTTTTAATACAAGAATGTGGACTACCTTTTTTAAAAAACCATAGACAATGGGAGGAAATGTGGCCCCATTTATCGATATGGAGTGGCTCAAATCAAAATAAAAATGATGGTGTGGCCATTCTAATTAAAAATCCGCATGTTCTGGTGAAAGGTAGCACAGTGGTGAGAGACGGACGGGCACTTTTAGCACACTTGAATTTTATGGGGCAAGACTTTAACCTCTTAAATATTTATGGTTTCAATGGAAAAAATGAAAGGTATGACCTTTTAGAAGATATACAGCTTTACATGCTAGGGCAAGTACCTTTCCTAGGAGGGGATTTTAACTGTATCTTGAGCAGGAAAGATAGAAAAAGAGCAGGGGTAGATTTTAAAGTGGATAAGACTTCGATTTTACTTCAGGGCATATGCAGGGATTTTAAGCTTACTGACTGTTTTAAAACCATGCATCCCAGAGAGGAGGGCTTCACCTGGTTTAGTCATGATGGCACCAGAGCCTCTCGCATTGATTATTTCTTTACTAGAGATTGCCCACCCACTGATGTTAGATTAACCCCTGTTTTCTTTTCAGACCACCTTATGCTCTCCTGCACCCTTTCACCCCCTTCTGGTGTGACGGTAGGAAGTGGTCTGTGGAAACTCAACTGTTCCCTGTTGGAGGATGAAATCATAGTCAGTCAGTACAGGGAATGTTATAAAGAGTGGCAGACCCTTCAAGACCTCTACGAAACACATGCACAATGGTGGGAAATGGTGAAGGAAACGACCCAGACTTTTTTTAAACAGCAAGGTAAACGTTAAAAAAGGAAAGAGAATAGATGTATGATGGGACTACATAAACGCTTACAGCGCTACTTTAAACTAAATCAGTGTGGCATAGACTTTAAAGAAGAAATCAAAGATGTCAAAAAGGAAATGTCAGTTTTAGCAGAAATAAAGAGTAAAGGAATTTTTGTAAGAAGCAGGGAGCAGGAAATTGAGGAAGGTGAAAAAGAAAGAAAGTTATAAATAAAAAGGAGTGTATTCAAAATCTAAAAAGAGAAGATGAGTTTTTAACAAAATCCACACAAGAGATGATTGAAACTGTACATACCTTTTATAGTAACATGTACAAAGAGAAACCAGTGCACTTGGAAACATCGGCAGAAATCTTAAAATTCGTTGACAAAACCTTAAAAGAGAATGCACACTTGACACAGAATTTTACTGCTTTAGAGTTAAAAAAATGCCTAACAGGTTTTAAGAGAAGTCGAGCTCCGGGTTTAGACGGGCTTCCTGCAGAATTCTATCTGACCTATTGGGACCTTTTATCATCAGACATTTTAGATGTTTTTAAAGATTTTGAAAAACTCGACCGACTGCCTGACAGTTTTAGAGTGGGAATAGTGACTCTACTTTATAAAAAAAATGATAAGACTGACCTAAAGAATTGGAGGCCCATCACACTTTTAAACTTTGACTGTAAACTTTTTAGCAAGGTTTTAGCGACACGGATGTCCTCTGTTTTAGAGGAGGTAATTCACCCAGACCAAGCTTGTGCCATCTCAGGGAGACAACTCACCGACAGCCTCGTACTGATTCGAGACATCATTGATTACGCTAGAGACAGAAACACCCGGCTTGTCATCTTAAATTTAGACTTTGAAAAAGCATTTGATCGGGTCTCGCATCAATATCTCTTTCAGGTGTTGCAGCCATCGAAAAGGGCCCGATTGTTCCTACTTGGTGAGCTTTGCTTGGTTGAGACGCTTGCTCCCCCCCCTTGCTCCTCGGCTGACCAAGTAGGAACAATCAGGCCCTATTCGATGGCTGCCTTGTCTTTTACTCTGTGCAAAAGACAAGGCAGCCACAAACACCACGGGAACACCGTATTTCTACATACGTACATTTCTGAATTGAGAAAGGAAATTATTTTAGAGGAAGCACTAGAGTTTAGATCCCACATTTGTTGATAGGCATTCATTTATTTCTTCACTTCTGATGAAGTTTCAACAATAAACAACAAACTTTGTATTATGAGAAAGAACCAGACTCATTCTTCAGGAATCCGAAAATAAGCACGAATTCGGATTCTCCTATAAAACGAATTAATTAACTCAAACCAAGATAAGACTGCTTTGTCCTTCATATTTATTCATGTCTAATCAAGTTTCAACGATAAACAACGTTGTACTTTGTAGAATGAGAAAGAACTTCTTCAGCAATAAGCATCTCTCGACATATGACGAAATACAGATTTTGCTATAAAATTAATTTCTTCTATCAGCGTGACTTAAAACTGTTTGTCCTCCTTATTTATCCACTTCAAATCAAGTTTCAACAATTAAAAAAAAAATTGTAGTTTGAGAAAGAACAACTTAATCTTCAGCAATCAGTATAAAAAGAGGGTAACAAAAGGTGCAAATGCCAACCATACATCACTAAAAGGTGGAGCGGAAGTATTCAGCTGCAAGTAGGTGTGAATGTTCGACCATAATTTGTAAAAAGTGGGTAAGAAAAGGTTCGAATGCCCGACTAAATATTAACAAAAGCGGGAGGAGAGGTCTTCGGATGAGAGTGGGTGAGAATTTCCTACCATACAAGTATGGTGGAGAGGAAGCTGTGATTGAACGACAATAGAAAAAAGCAGGTGAGAAAAGGTGCGAATGTCAAAACATACATGATCAAAACAGGGAGCGGAGGTGTTTGGCTGCGACAAGGTGTGAATGTCCACCCATAATTAATGAAAAACGGGCAACAAGTAGGTTCGAATGCCCAACCATACATCATCAAAAGCAGGAGTGGATGTGTTCGGCTTCAAGAAGGTATGAATGTCCATCAATAATTGCTATAAAACATGAAAGAAAATTTTCGATTATCAAACCGCACATAATCATAAGCGGGAGAGGAGGTGTTCCACTGCAAGAAGGTGTGAATATCCACCCATAATTACTGAAAAATGGGTAAGAAAAGGTGCGAATGCCCAACCATACATCATCAAAAGCAGGAGTGGATGTGTTCGGCTACAAGAAGGTTTGAATGTCCGACCATAGTTTGTAAAAAGCGGGTAAGAACAGGTTTGTATGCCCGACTGTACACAATCAAAAGAGGGAGCGGAGTTGTTCAGCTACAAGAAGGTGTGAAAGTCCGACCATGGTTTGTAAAAAGCGGGTAAGAACAGGTTCATATGCCCGAATATACACCATCAAATGCGGGAGCGGAGGTGTTCAGCTGTGAGTAGGTGTGAATCTCCAACCATAATTGCTGAAAAATGTGTTAGAAAAGGTAAGAATGCCGGTCCATACATCATCAAAAGCGGGAGAGGTGGTGTTCGGCTGCAAGTAGGTGTGAATGTCCAGCCATAATTACTCACAAATGGGTAAGAAAAGGTAGTATTGCCAGACCATACATGATCAAAACAGGGAGCGGAGGTGGTTAAGCTGCAAGAAGGTGTTAATGTCCGACTAAAGTTTGTAAAAAGCGGGTAAGAAAAGGTGCGAATGCCCGACAATGTATGATCAAAAGAGGGAGCGGAGGTTTTCGGCTGAAAGAAGGTCTGAATGTCCAACCATAATTTGTAAAAACCGGGGAAGAAAAGGCTCGAAAGCCCGACTATACACCATCAAAATCTGGAGCGGAGGTGTTCAGCTGCAAGAAGGTCTGAATGTCCATCAATAATTGCTAGAAAACATGAAAGAAAATTTTCGAATATCAAACCGCACATGATAATAAGCGGGAGAGGAGGTGTTCAGCTGCAAGAAGGTGTGAATGTCCACCCATAATTACTGAAAAATGGGTAAGAAAAGGTGCGAATTCCCAACCATACATCATCAAATGCACGAGTGGATGTGTTCGGCTACAAGAAGGTTTGAATGTCCGACCATAGTTTGTAAAAAGCGGGTAAGAAAAGGTTCGAATGCCCAAACATACACCATCAAAAGAGGGAGCGGAGGTGTTCCGCTGTAAGAAGGTGTTAATGTCCGACCATAGTTGGTAAAAAGCGGGTAAGAAAAGGTTAAAATACCCGACTGTACACAATCAATAGCGGGAGCGGAGTTGTTCGGCTACTAAAAGGTGTGAAAGTCCGACCCTGGTTTTAAAAAGCGGGTAAGAAAAGGTTCGAATGCCCGAACATACACCATCAAAAGAGGTAGCGGAGGTGTTCCGCTGTAAGACGGTGTGAATGTCCGATCATAGTTGGTAAAAAGCGGTAAGAAAAGGTTAAAATACCCGACTGTACACAATCAAAAGAGGGAGCGGAGTTGTTCAGCTAAGAGAAGGTGTGAAAGTCCGACCATGGTTTGTAAAAAGCGGGTAAGAAAAGGTTCGTATGCCCGAATATACACTATCAAAATCGGAAGCGTAGGTGTTCGGCTGCAAGAAGGTGTGAACGTCCGACCAAAGTTTGTGAAAAAGCAGTTACGAAAAGGTTCGAATATCTAACCAAACATAATCAAAAGCGGGAGCAGAGCTGTTCGACTGCAAGTAGGTGTGAATGTCAGAGAATAATTTGCAAAAAGCTGATGAGAAAGGGTGAGAAATCCCGACTATACACCATCAAATGCGGGAGCGGAGTTGTTCGGCTGTGAGTAGGTGTGAATCTCCAACCATAATTGCTGAAAAATGTGTTAGAAAAGGTAAGAATGCCGGTATGTACATCATCAAAAGCGGGAGAGGTGGTGTTCGGCTGCAAGTAGGTGTGAATGTCCATTAATAATTGCTTTAAAACATGAAAGAAAATTTTCGAATATCAAACCTTACATGATCATTAGCGGGAGAGGAGGTGTTCAGCTGCAAGAAGGTGTGAATATCCACCCATAATTACTGAAAACTGGGTAGGAAAAGATGCGAATGTCCAACCATAAATCATCAAAAGCAGGAGTGGAGTTGTTCAGCTACAAGAAGGTATGAAAGTCCAACGATGGTTTGTAAAAAGCGGGTAAGAGAAGGTTCGAATACCCGAATATATACCATTAAAAGCGGAAGCGGAGGTGTTCGGCTGCAAGAAGGTGTGAACGTCCGACCAAAGTTTTGAAAAAGCAGTTAAGAAAAGGTTTGAATATCCAACCGAACATAATCAAAAGCGGGAGCAGAGTTGTTCGACTGCAAGTAGGTGTGAATGTCAGATCATAATTGCTGAAAAATGTGATAGAAAAGACTAGAATGCCGGACAATATATCATCAAAAGCGGGAGAGGTGGTTTTTCGGCTGCAAGTAGGTGTGAATGTCCAGCCATAATTACTCACAAACGGGGGAAGAAAAGGTAGTATTTCCAGACCACACATGATCAAAACAGGGAATGGAGGTGGTTCAGCTGCAAGGTGTGAATGTCTGACTAAAGTTTGTAAAAACCATGTAAGACATGGGGCGAATGCCCGACAATGTATGATCAAAAGAGGGAGCGGAGGTTTTCGGCTGCAAGGTCTGAATGTCCAACCACAATTTGTAAAAATCGGGGAAGAAAAGGCTCGAAAGCCCGACTATACACCATCAAAAGCGGGAGCAGAGGTGTTCAGGTGCAAGAAGGTCTGAATGTCCGACCAAAAATTACTGAAAAATGGGTAAGAAAAGGTGCGAATGCCAAATCATACATCATCAAAAGCAAGAGCGGATGTGTTCGGCTACAAGAAGGTTTGAATGTCCAACCATAGTAAGTAATAGGCGGGTAAGAAAAGGCTCGAATGCCCGACTATATACCATCAAAAGCGGAAGCGGAGGTGTTCGGCTGCAAGACGGTGTGAACGTCCAACCAAAGTTTGTAAAAAGCAGTTAAGAAAATGTTCGAATATCCAACCAAACATAATCAAAAGCGGGAGCAGAGCTGTTCGACTGCAAGTAGGTGTGAATATCAGATCATAATTTGCAAAAAGCTGTTGAGAAAGGGTGAGAATGCCCGACTATACACTATCAAATGTGGGAGCGGAGGTGTTCGTCTGTGAGTAGGTGTGAATCTCCGACCATAATTGCTGAAAAATGTGTTAGAAAAGGTAGTATTGCCAGACCATATATGATCAAAACAGGGAGCGGAGGTGGTTCAGCTGCAAGAAGGTTTGAATGTCCGACTAAAGTTTGTAAAAAGCGGGTAAGACAAGGTGTGAATGCCCGACAATGTATGATCAAAAGAGGAGCGGAGGTTTTCGGCTGCAAGAAGGTCTGAATGTCCACCCATAATTACTGAAAAATGGGTAAGAAAAGGTGCGAAAGCCCAACCGCACATGATCATAAGTGGATGAGAAGGTGTTCGACTGCAAGTAGGTGTGAATGTAAGATCATAATTTGTAAAAAGCGGGTAAGAAAAGGTAAGAATGCCCAACCATAAATTATCAAAAGCGGCAGCAGAGTTTCGGCTGGTATTTATCAATGTCTAGATAGATTTCAACAAAAAACAACGTTGTACTTTGCAGTAAAAGAAAGTGCAAATCAAAAGTTTTAGGAATCCGAGAATAAGCTTATTTTCATGAGTTCTGCACGATTTCGGATTTTATGTATAAAATGAATTCCTTCACGCAAACTAAGTTAACACTGCTTTGTCCTTCACATGTACCCATTTCTACATATATTTCAAGCATAAACTTCCTCATACTACCCTGAATGAGAAAGAGCCACACTTGTGATTAAGCCATACGCCCCTTTTGAGGAGTTCTGCATGGTTTGGGATTTTATCTATAAAATTAATTCCTTCACTCAAACTATGTTAAAACGGCTTTTACCTTCATATTTATCAATGTCTCGATAGATTTAAACAAAAAAACAACGTTGTACTTTGCAATAAAAGAAAGAGCAAATCAAAAGTTTTAGGAATCCGAGAATAAGCTTATTTTCATGAGTTCTGCACGATTTCGGATTTTATGTATAAAATGAATTAATTCACTCAAACCAAGTTAAAACTGCTTTTTCCTTCATATTTATCAATGTCTAGATCGACTTCAACAAAGAACAACATTGCATTTTGCAGTAGAAGAAAGAGCAAAACTGAAGGATCAGGAATCCGAGAATAAGCTTCTTTTCATACGTTCTGCATGATTTCGGATTTTATGTATAAAATGAATTCCTTCACTCAAACTAAGTTAACACTGCTTTGTCCTTCATATGTACCCATTTCTACATATATTTCAAGCAAAAACTTCCTCATACTACCCTGAATGAGAAAGAGCCACACTTGTGATTAAGCCATACGCCCCTTTTGAGGAGTTCTGAATTATTTGGGATTTTATCTATAAAATCAATTCCTTCACCCAAACTATGTTAAAACGGCTTTTACCTTCATATTTATCAATGTCTCGATAGATTTAAACAAAAAAACAACGTTGTACTTTGCAATAAAAGAAAGAGCCAATCAAAAGTTTTAGGAATCCGAGAATAAGCTTATTTTCATGAGTTCTGCACGATTTCGGATTTTATGTATAGAATGAATTCATTCACTCAAACCAAGTTAAAACTGCTTTTTCATTCATATTTATCAATGTCTAGATCGACTTCAACAAAGAACAACATTGTATTTTGCAGTAGAAGAAAGAGCAAAACTGAAGGATCAGGAATCCGAGAATAAGCTTATTTTCTTATGGGCAAGTGGGAACTGCTTTGTCCTTCATATTTATCAATGTGTAGATGGATTTCAACTTCTTCTACTGCAAAGTCCAATGTTTTTCTTTGTTGAAGTCGATCTAGACATTGATGAATATGGAAGGACAAAGCAGTTTTAACTTGGTTTGAGCAAAGCAATTCATTTTATAGCAAAATCCGAAATCGTGCAGAACTCACGAAAAGCTTTTTCTCGCTTTTCACTGCTTTTTACAAACTTTGGTCGGACGTTCACACCTTCTTGCATCCGAACAACTCCGCTTCCGTTTTTGATTATGTATATTCGGGCATTCGAACCTTTTATTACCCGCTTTTTACAAACCATTGTCGGACTTTCACACCTTCTTGCAGCCGAACACCACCTCTCCCGCTTTTGATGATGTATGGTCCAGTATTCTTACCTTTTCTAACACATTTTTCAGCAATTATGGTCGGACATTCACACCTACTCACAGCTGGACACCTCCGCTCCCGCTTTTGATCATACAATGTCGGGACATCGCTCCTTGTCTTACCAGCTTTTTACAAACTTTAGTCGAACATTCACACCTTCTTGCAGCTGAACACCTCCGCTCCCGCTTTTGATGATGTATAGTCGGGCTTTCGAGCCTTTTCTTACCCGGTTTTTACAAATTATGGTTGGACATTCAGACCTTGCAGCCGAACACCTCCGTTCTCTCTTTTGATCATACATTGTCGGGCATTCGCACCTTGTCTTACCCGCTTTTTACAAACTATAGTCAGACATTCACACCTTGCAGCTGAACCTCCGCTCCCTGTTTTGATCATGTATGGTCTGGATATACTACCTTTTCTTCCCCCGTTTGTGAGTAATTATGGCTGGACATTCAGACCTACTTGCAGTCGAACAGCTCTGCTCCCGCTTTTGATTATGTTTGGTTGGATATTCGAACCTTTTCTTAACTGCTTTTTACAAACCATGGTCGGACACCTTCTTGTAGCCGAACAACTCCGCTCCCGCTATTGATTGTTTACAGTCGGGTATTTTAACCTTTTCTTACCCGCTTTTTACCAACTATGGTCGGACATTCACACCGTCTTACAGCGGAACACCTCCGCTCCCGCTTTTTATGGTGTATAGTCGGGCATTCGAACCATTTCTTACCCGCTATTTACAAACTATGGTAGGACATTCAAACTTTCATGTATCCGAAAACCTCCGCTCTCTCTTTTGATCATACATTGTCGGACATTCGCACCTTTTCTTACCCGCTTTTTACAAACCATGGTCGGACTTTCACACCTTCTTGTAGCCGAACACATCCGCTCCCGCTATTGATTGTGTACAGTCGGGTATATTAACCTTTTCTTACCCGCTTTTTACCAAGTATGGTTGGACATTCACACCTTCGTACAGCGGAACACCTCCTCTCCCGCTTATGATCATGTACGGTTTGATATTCGAAAATTTACTTTCTTGTTTTAAAGCAATTATTGATGGACATTCAAACCTTCTTTTTGATGGTGTATAGTCGGGCTTTCGAGCCTTTTCTTCCCGGTTTTTACAAACCATGGTGTGACTTTCACACCTTCTTGTAGCCGAACACATCCGCTCCCGCTATTGATTGTGTACAGTCGGGTATTTTAACCTTTTCTTACCCGCTTTTTACCAAGTATGGTCGGACATTCACACTTTCGTACAGCGGAACACCTCCGCTCCCTCTTTTGATGGTGTATGTTCGGGCATTCAAACCTTTTCTTACCCGCTTTTTCCAAACTATGGTCGGCTATTCACAGCTTCCTCTCCACCATACTTGTATGGTGGGATATTCACACCCACTTGCATCCGAAGACCTCCGCCCCAAATTTTGTTGATATTTAGTCGGACATTCGCACATTACCCGCATTTGGCAAACTATGGCCTTCTTGCAGCCAAACAACTCTGATCTTGCTTTTGATGATGTAAGGTTGGGCATTCAGACCTTGCTTCACCTGCTTTTCACCAAATATAGTCGGACATTCACACCTTCTTGCAGCCGAACACTTCCGCTCCACCTTTTAGTGTTCTATCACACCTTTTTTTTCACCGCATTTTATACATTATGGTTGGAAATTTTCAACCACTCTCATCCGAAGACCTCTCCTCCCGCTTTTGTTAATATATTTGAACTTTAGTTTGACATTCAAACCTTCTTGCAGCTGAACCACCTCCGCTCCCTGTTTTGATCATATATGGTCTGGCTACTACCTTTTCTTACCCGTTTGTGAGTAATTATGGCTGGACATTCACACCTACTTGCAGTCGAACACAACCTCTCTCGCTTTTGATGATGTATGGACCGGCATTTTTACCTTTTCTAACACATTTTTCAGCAATTATGGTCGGAGATTCACACCTACTCACAGCCGAACAACTCCGCTCCCGCATTTGATGATGTATAGTCGGGCATTCTCACCCTTTCTCATCAGCTTTTTGCAAATTATGATCTGACATTCACACCTACTTGCAGTCGAACAGCTCTGCTCCCGCTTTTGATTATGTTTGGTTGGATATTCGAACCTTTTCTTAACTTCTTTTTACATATTTTGGTTGGACGTTCACACCTTCTTGTAGCCGAACACTTCCACTCCTGCTTTTGATGATGTATGGTTGGGCATTCACACCTTTTTTTTGCCCATTTTTCAGGAATTATGGGTGGACATTCACACCTTGCAGCTGAAAACCTCCTATCCCACTTATGATCATGTGCGGTTTGATTTTCGAAAAGTTTCTTTCATGTTTTCTAGCAATTATTGATGGACATGTAGACCTTCTTGCAGCTGAACACCTCCGCTCCCGCTTTTGATCATACATTGTCAGGCATTCGCACCTTGTCTTACCCACTTTTTACAAACTTTAGTCGAACAGTCACACCTTTTTGCAGCCGAACACCACCTCTCCCGCTTTTGATGATGTATGGTCCAGCATTCTTACCTTTTCTAACACATTCTTCAGCAATTATGGTCGGACATTCACACCTACTCAGAGCCGAACACCTCCGCTCCCGCATTTGATGGTGTATAGTCGGGCATTCTCACCCTTTCTCATCAGCTTTTTACAAATTATGATCTGACATTCACACCTGCTTTTGATAATTTATTGTTAGGCATTCACACCTTTTTTTTACCCATTTTTCATGAATTATGGGTGGACATTCACACCTTCTTGCAGCCGAACACCTCCTCTCCCGCTTATGACCATGTGCGGTTTGATATTCGAAAATTTACTTTCTTGTTTTAAAGCAATTATTGATGGACATTCAAACCTTCTTTTTGATGGTGTATAGTTGGGCTTTCGAGCCTTTTCTTCCCGGTTTTTACAAACCATGGTCGGACTTTCACACCTTCTTGTAGCCGAACAACTCCGCTCCCGCTATTGATTGTGTACAGTCGGGTATTTTAACCTTTTCTTACCCGCTTTTTACCAACTATGGTCGGACATTCACACCGTCTTACAGCGGAACACCTCTGCTCCCGCTTTTGATGGTGTATAGTCGGGCATTCGAACCTTTTCTTACGCGCTTTTTACAAACTATGGTGGGACATTCAAACCTTCTTGTATCCGAAAACCTCCGCTCTCTCTTTTGATCATACATTGTCGGACATTCGCACCTTTTCTTACCCGCTTTTTACAAACCATGGTCGGACTTTCACATCTTCTTGTAGCCGAACACATCCGCTCCCGCTATTGATTGTGTACAGTCGGGTATTTTAACCTTTTCTTACCCGCTTTTTACCAAGTATGGTCGGACATTCACACCTTCGTACAGCGGAACACCTCTGCTCCCTCTTTTGATGGTGTATGTTCGGGCATTCAAACCTTTTCTTACCCGCTTTTTCCAAACTATGGTCGGCTATTCACAGCTTCCTCTCCACCATACTTGTATGGTGGGATATTCACACCCACTTGCATCCGAAGCCCTCCGCCCCAAATTTTGTTGATATTTAGTCGGACATTCGCACCTTACCTGCTTTTGGAAAACTATGGCCTTCTTGCAGCCAAACACCTCTGATCTCGCTTTTGATGATGTAAGGTTGGGCATTCAGACCTTGCTTCACCTGCTTTTCACCAAATATAGTCGGACATTCACACCTTCTTGCAGCCGAACACTTCCGCTTTTAGTGTTCTATGAGGCATTCACATATTTTTTTTCACCGTATTTTATAGATTATGGTTGGAAATTCTCACCCACTCTCATCCGAAGACCTCTCCTCCCGCTTTTGTTAATATATAGTCGGGCATTCGAACCTTTTCTTACCCGCTTTTTACAAATTATAGTCGAACATTCACACCTACTTGCAGCTGAATACTTCCGCTCCACCTTTTAGGTATGTATGGTTGGCATTTGCACCTCTTTTTATACTGATTGCTGAAGATTAAGTTGTACTTTCTCAAACTACAACATTTTTTTTGTTGTTGAAACTTGATTTGAAGTGGATAAATAAGGAGGACAAACAGTTTTAAGTCAGGCTGATAGAAGGAATTAGTTTTATAGGAAAATCTGTACTTCGTCATATGTCGAGAGATGCTTATTGCTGAAGAAGTTCTTTCTCATTCTACAAAGTACAACGTTGTTTATCGTTGAAACTTGATTAGACATGAATAAATATGAAGGACAAAGCAGTCTTAACTTGGTTTGAGTTAAGGAATTCGTTTTATAGGAGAATCCGAATTCGTGCATAACTCATAAAATAGAGCTTATTTTCGGATTCCTGAAGAATGATTCTGGTTCTTTCTCATAATACAAAGTTTGTTGTTTATTGTTGAAACTTCATCAGAAGTGAAGAAATAAATTAATGCCTATCAACAAATTGACCTTCTGTTGACCTTCGGGGAGGTGAGTATCTTCACTAGACTCACCGGTCTTTGATTTCACACTTCTCACATTTAGTGTTGAGAAGGTGAGAACCATTAAAAGCATAAAGGAAAGTAGGTATGTCATTTTCGTTTTTCTAAGTTATCAAAACAAATTACACACAGGTTATTTCTTGGGAAACTAGCTCTTCCTTCATTTCTTTAGGTGAAAAGTGAGTAGGGTGATCTATATTTCCTTTTCGGACTCTCGGTGTTGGCCTCTGACGCAATGTTGCATTTAACTTTGAGTCCCTGGGGGTCGATTGCAGAGCTGAAGTTAAAAAGGAGACCTCATTTTTTGAGTCGGAGGGGAAGACTCTAGGTTCTTCCACTGAAGAACTGTCTGAAAGGGACCTAACCCTTCCCCTCTTCTCTGATACCACTGGGGAATCAGAGGCTCAGATGCCGTCCTCTTCGGCTGTTGACCTTCGGGGAGGTGAGTATCTTCACTAGACTCACCTGTCTGCTCTTCCTCCTCATTTAGCGTAGCTCCACCCTCTGCCTGTGAATTCTCACAGACTTCAACACTGAGTGGTGAGGCCTCTACAGGCCCCTCCCCTTTTTGCTCCTCACTTCCAATCCAAGCTTTTGGCGGGAAGTTTGAATTTATTGGGTCAACCTCTTCACTTTGTTCACCAACTGCCACCTTTGGTCCTTCTCTTTGTTGGCTTGACTGTGGCTTTACCGTCTTTAATTTGTTGGCAAAAGATTTAGGGCAATCTCTGAAGAGGTGATTTAATTCTCCACAGAGATTACATTTCCTGCCATTTGGACACTCTCCAAAAGTTTGCCCAATTTCTCTGCTCTTCCCACATAACACCTTGGTACAAGCCTCAACCAGGTGCCCATGCTCACCACACTTGCGGCAGAACTTGGGCTGCCCCTGGTAGTGGATGTAACCTCGGTTTTCAAGGTGGCCAGAGTGTCGCCCACCCGCTGCACTGAGCACTCTTCAGCCCTTTTAAATGGTATAACTTTGCACTCCCGCACGCTCCAGCAAGCACCATTCAAGCAACAACTTTGCACTCCAGCTTTGAACATCGGCACAGTCGCAACAAGTAAGGCGACTCTACTCAGAGAAGTCACTCTGCACAGTAAGAAGATTTCTTTTGCACAGACAGAAAGGGCTTCACCCGCAAAGGTAAAGCCTGCCAAAAATAGAAACAACTCATTAGTGCTGCTCAACATTGTACTTTGCAGTAAAAGAAAGAGCAAATCTAAAGTTTCAGGAATCCGAGAAGAAGCTTAGTTCTTCACGATTTCGGATTTTGCTATAAAATGAATTCCTTCACTCAAACTAAATTAAAACTGCTAAACCGCTAATCTGTTACATACAAGGCAGATGTCAAATTCACCGAAATAGGATCTAAGGGTATTTGGCCAATCGAGCTGTAGCAGCTTCGGTAAAAGAGTATAAGTTGAAGAGTTTGTGAATAAAGGTGTGCGCACACATAGTGTGCTGTACGAAAATAGGCAGGGAGCAATGCCGGCTGGGGTATATGTTCTTGTATGTTGTCTGACTGTTTGATTTGAATGTGTTGTGTAAGTGTCCTGTTGAATGTTACATGTTTGGGCTTTGACACGCTTCACTGTGGTTGTTAACTGTGTGGTGTGTCCTGAAATGTTATATGTTTGGGCTGTGTGACATGCTTAATGCTTGTCAGTAGCTACCCAGTTATTCATATATAGCAACTGACAACATAAGAAGTCCGGACATACTTTGATAGTAGTTGTAGAAGTATCCTTATTGATAATAGATCACTAATTCATAGTGATAGAACAGTAGATGAACAGGTGCTTGCACATGTCTCACGAAAATAAAATGGGTGTATCATTGCTGATGGCAGAGCAATACTGCCAAACTTATGAGTTCTTGTGGCAAACTTGATTCAGTGTCTTGACGTGTATACGCTGTTTCGCTGACTTGATTGTCACAAGAAACAAAGTGTGTTTGATAAGATCCGACCATTTTATTACGGGAGGATCAGTATGTATGGATTCTGATGTGACTGATAAACCCATTCGTATCTTAAGCATAATCTAATACATGAGACAACGCCCTGGCACACGATAAAAAAAAAAAAGAGAGAGAGCGGTTTTGTGTCCCCACAGTCCATAATGTAGAAAAGAGAGAAAAAAGCCTTTCTGATTTGGTGTGTGTGCTCATAGTGCAGAGTGTAGAGAAAATAAAGCCGTTTTGGTGTCACGGGTGTTGTGACTTACACACACACATTTCTAAATTGAGAAAGGAAATTATTTTAGAGGAAGCACTAGAGTTTAGATCCCACATTTGTTGATAGGCATTCATTTATTTCTTCACTTCTGATGAAGTTTCAACAATAAACAACAAACTTTGTATTATGAGAAAGAACCAGAATCATTCTTCAGGAATCCGAAAATAAGCTCTATTTTATGAGTTATGCACGAATTCGGATTCTCCTATAAAACGAATTCCTTAACTCAAACCAAGTTAAGACTGCTTTGTCCTTCATATTTATTCATGTCTAATCAAGTTTCAACGATAAACAACGTTGTACTTTGTAGAATGAGAAAGAACTTATTCAGCAATAAGCATCTCTCGACATATGACGAAGTACAGATTTTGCTATAAAATTAATTCCTTCTATCAGCCTGACTTAAAACTGTTTGTCCTCCTTATTTATCCAATTCAAATCAAGTTTCAACAAATAAAAAAACGTTGTAGTTTGAGAAAGTACAACTTAATCTTCAGCAATCAGTATAAAAAGAGGTGCAAATGCCAACCATACATACCTAAAAGGTGGAGCGGAAGTATTCAGCTGCAAGTAGGTGTGAATGTTCGACTATAATTTGTAAAAAGCGGGTAAGACAAGGTGCGAATGCCTGACAATGTATGATCAAAAGCGGGAGCGGAGGTGTTCAGCTGCAAGAAGGTCTACATGTCCATCAATAATTGCTAGAAAACATGAAAGAAACTTTTCGAAAATCAAACCGCACATGATCATAAGTGGGATAGGAGGTGTTCAGCTGCAAGGTGTGAATGTCCACCCATAATTCCTGAAAAATGGGCAAAAAAAAGGTGTAAATGCCCAACCATACATCATCAAAAGCAGGAGTGGAAGTGTTCGGCTACAAGAAGGTGTGAACGTCCAACCAAAATATGTAAAAAGAAGTTAAGAAAAGGTTCGAATATCCAACCAAACATAATCAAAAGCGGGAGCAGAGCTGTTCGACTGCAAGTAGGTGTGAATGTCAGATCATAATTTGCAAAAAGCTGATGAGAAAGGGTGAGAATGCCCGACTATACACCATCAAATGTGGGAGCGGAGTTGTTCGGCTGTGAGTAGGTGTGAATCTCCGACCATAATTGCTGAAAAATGTGTTAGAAAAGGTAAGAATGCCGGTCCATACATCATCAAAAGCGAGAGAGGTTGTGTTCGGCTGCAAGTAGGTGTGAATGTCCAGCCATAATTACTCACAAACGGGTAAGAAAAGGTAGTATTGCCAGACCATATATGATCAAAACAGGGAGCGGAGGTGGTTCAGCTGCAAGAAGGTTTGAATGTCCGACTAAAGTTCAAATATATTAACAAAAGCGGGAGGAGAGGTCTTCGGATGAGAGTGGTTGAAAATTTCCGACCATAATGTATAAAATGCGGTGAAAAAAAGGTGTGATAGAACACTAAAAGGTGGAGCGGAAGTGTTCGGCTGCAAGAAGGTGTGAATGTCCGACTATATTTGGTGAAAAGCAGGTGAAGCAAGGTCTGAATGCCCAACCTTACATCATCAAAAGCGAGATCAGAGGTGTTTGGCTGCAAGAAGGCCATAGTTTGCCAAAAGCGGGTAAGGTGCGAATGTCCGACTAAATATCAACAAAATTTGGGGCGGAGGTCTTCGGATGCAAGTGGGTGTGAATATCCCACCATACAAGTATGGTGGAGAGGAAGCTGTGAATAGCCGACCATAGTTTGGAAAAAGCGGGTAAGAAAAGGTTTGAATGCCCGAACATACACCATCAAAAGAGGGAGCGGAGGTGTTCCGCTGTACGAAGGTGTGAATGTCCGACCATACTTGGTAAAAAGCGGGTAAGAAAAGGTTAAAATACCCGACTGTACACAATCAATAGCGGGAGCGGATGTGTTCGGCTACAAGAAGATGTGAAAGTCCGACCATGGTTTGTAAAAAGCGGGTAAGAAAAGGTGCGAATGTCCGACAATGTATGATCAAAAGAGAGAGCGGAGGTTTTCGGATACAAGAAGGTTTGAATGTCCCACCATAGTTTGTAAAAAGCGGGTAAGAAAAGCTTCGAATGCCCGACTATACACCATCAAAAGCGGGAGCAGAGGTGTTCCGCTGTAAGACGGTGTGAATGTCCGACCATAGTTGGTAAAAAGCGGGTAAGAAAAGGTTAAAATACCCGACTGTACACAATCAATAGCGGGAGCGGAGTTGTTCGGCTACAAGAAGGTGTGAAAGTCCGACCATGGTTTGTAAAAACCGGGAAGAAAAGGCTCGAAAGCCCGACTATACACAATCAAAAAGAAGGTTTGAATGTCCATCAATAATTGCTTTAAAACAAGAAAGTAAATTTTCGAATATCAAACCGCACATGATCATAAGCGGGAGAGGAGGTGTTCGGCTGCAAGAAGGTGTGAATGTCCACCCATATTTCATGAAAAATGGGTAAAAAAAAAGGTGCGAATGCCTAACAATACATTATCAAAAGCAGGTGTGAATGTCAGATCATAATTTGTAAAAAGCTGATGAGAAAGGGTGAGAATGCCCGACTATACACCATCAAATGCGGGAGCGGAGGTGTTCGGCTCTGCGTAGGTGTGAATGTCCGACCATAATTGCTGAAGAATGTGTTAGAAAAGGTAAGAATGCTGGACCATACATCATCAAAAGCGGGAGAGGTGGTGTTCGGCTGCAAAAAGAAGTGACTGTTCGACTAAAGTTTGTAAAAAGTGGGTAAGACAAGGTGCAAATGCCTGACAATGTATGATCAAAAGCGGGAGCAGAGGTGTTCAGCTGCAAGAAGGTCTACATGTCCATCAATAATTGCTAGAAAACATGAAAGAAACTTTTCGAAAATCAATCCGCACATGATCATAAGTGGGATAGGAGGTGTTCAGCTGCAAGGTGTGAATGTCCACCCATAATTCCTGAAAAATGGGCAAAAAAAAGGTGTGAATGCCCAACCATACATCATCAAAAGCAGGAGTGGAAGTGTTCGGCTACAAGAAGGTGTGAACGTCCAACCAAAATATGTAAAAAGAAGTTAAGAAAAGGTTCGAATATCCAACCAAACATAATCAAAAGCGGGAGCAGAGCTGTTCGACTGCAAGTAGGTGTGAATGTCAGATCATAATTTGCAAAAAGCTGATGAGAAAGGGTGAGAATGCCCGACTATACATCATCAAATGCGGGAGCGGAGTTGTTCGGCTGTGAGTAGGTGTGAATCTCCGACCATAATTGCTGAAAAATGTGTTAGAAAAGGTAAGAATGCCGGTCCATACATCATCAAAAGCGAGAGAGGTTGTGTTCGGCTGCAAGTAGGTGTGAATGTCCAGCCATAATTACTCACAAACGGGTAAGAAAAGGTAGTAGCCAGACCATATATGATCAAAACAGGGAGCGGAGGTGGTTCAGCTGCAAGAAGGTTTGAATGTAAAACTAAAGTTCACATATATTAACAAAAGCGGGAGGAGAGGTCTTCGGATGAGAGTGGTTGAAAATTTCTAACATAATGTATAAAATGCGGTGAAAAAAAAGGTGTGATAGAACACTAAAAGGTGGAGCGGAAGTAGTCGGCTGCAAGAAGGTGTGAATGTCCGACTATATTTGGTGAAAAGCAGGTGAAGCAAGGTCTGAATGCCCAACCTTACATCATCAAAAGCGAGATCAGAGGTGTTTGGCTGCAAGAAGGCCATAGTTTGCCAAAAGCGGGTAAGGTGCGAATGTCCGACTAAATATCAACAAAATTTGGGGCGGAGGTCTTCGGATGCAAGTGGGTGTGAATATCCCACCATAC
Organism: Leuresthes tenuis; assembly: GCF_036924035.1. Taxonomy (NCBI): domain Eukaryota; kingdom Metazoa; phylum Chordata; class Actinopteri; order Atheriniformes; family Atherinopsidae; genus Leuresthes; species Leuresthes tenuis. The sequence continues at coordinate 15,060,902 of NW_027325375.1, read as the reverse complement.
AAGTATGGTGGAGAGGAAGCTGTGAATAGCCGACCATAGTTTGGAAAAAGCGGGTAAGAAAAGGTTTGAATGCCCGAACATACACCATCAAAAGAGGGAGCGGAGGTGTTCCGCTGTACGAAGGTGTGAATGTCCGACCATACTTGGTAAAAAGCGGGTAAGAAAAGGTTAAAATACCCGACTGTACACAATCAATAGCGGGAGCGGATGTGTTCGGCTACAAGAAGATGTGAAAGTCCGACCATGGTTTGTAAAAAGCGGGTAAGAAAAGGTGCGAATGTCCGACAATGTATGATCAAAAGAGAGAGCGGAGGTTTTCGGATACAAGAAGGTTTGAATGTCCCACCATAGTTTGTAAAAAGCGGGTAAGAAAAGCTTCGAATGCCCGACTATACACCATCAAAAGCGGGAGCAGAGGTGTTCCGCTGTAAGACGGTGTGAATGTCCGACCATAGTTGGTAAAAAGCGGGTAAGAAAAGGTTAAAATACCCGACTGTACACAATCAATAGCGGGAGCGGAGTTGTTCGGCTACAAGAAGGTGTGAAAGTCCGACCATGGTTTGTAAAAACCGGGAAGAAAAGGCTCGAAAGCCCAACTATACACCATCAAAAAGAAGGTTTGAATGTCCATCAATAATTGCTTTAAAACAAGAAAGTAAATTTTCGAATATCAAACCGCACATGATCATAAGCGGGAGAGGAGGTGTTCGGCTGCAAGAAGGTTTGAATGTCCACCCATAATTCATGAAAAATGGGTAAAAAAAAAGGTGCGAATGCCTAACAATACATTATCAAAAGCAGGTGTGAATGTCAGATCATAATTTGTAAAAAGCTGATGAGAAAGGGTGAGAATGCCCGACTATACACCATCAAATGCGGGAGCGGAGGTGTTCGGCTCTGAGTAGGTGTGAATGTCCGACCATAATTGCTGAAGAATGTGTTAGAAAAGGTAAGAATGCTGGACCATACATCATCAAAAGCGGGAGAGGTGGTGTTCGGCTGCAAAAAGGTGTGACTGTTCGACTAAAGTTTGTAAAAAGAGGGTAAGACAAGGTGCGAATGCCTGACAGTGTATGATCAAAAGCGGGAGCGGAGGTGTTCAGCTGCAAGAAGGTCTACATGTCCATCAATAATTGCTAGAAAACATGAAAGAAACTTTTCGAAAATCAATCCGCACATGATCATAAGTGGGATAGGAGGTGTTCAGCTGCAAGGTGTGAATGTCCACCCATAATTCCTGAAAAATGGGCAAAAAAAAGGTGTGAATGCCCAACCATACATAATCAAAAGCAGGAGTGGAAGTGTTCGGCTACAAGAAGGTGTGAACGTCCAACCAAAATATGTAAAAAGAAGTTAAGAAAAGGTTCGAATATCCAACCAAACATAATCAAAAGCGGGAGCAGAGCTGTTCGACTGCAAGTAGGTGTGAATGTCAGATCATAATTTGCAAAAAGCTGATGAGAAAGGGTGAGAATGCCCGACTATACATCATCAAATGCGGGAGCGGAGTTGTTCGGCTGTGAGTAGGTGTGAATCTCCGACCATAATTGCTGAAAAATGTGTTAGAAAAGGTAAAAATGCCGGTCCATACATCATCAAAAGCGAGAGAGGTTGTGTTCGACTGCAAGTAGGTGTGAATGTCCAGCCATAATTACTCACAAACGGGTAAGAAAAGGTAGTAGCCAGACCATATATGATCAAAACAGGGAGCGGAGGTGGTTCAGCTGCAAGAAGGTTTGAATGTCAAACTAAAGTTCAAATATATTAACAAAAGCGGGAGGAGAGGTCTTCGGATGAGAGTGGTTGAAAATTTCCAACCATAATGTATAAAATGCGGTGAAAAAAAAGGTGTGATAGAACACTAAAAGGTGGAGCGGAAGTGTTCGGCTGCAAGAAGGTGTGAATGTCCGACTATATTTGGTGAAAAGCAGGTGAAGCAAGGTCTGAATGCCCAACCTTACATCATCAAAAGCAAGATCAGAGTTGTTTGGCTGCAAGAAGGCCATAGTTTGCCAAAAGCGGGTAAGGTGCGAATGTCCGACTAAATATCAACTAAATTTGGGGCGGAGGTCTTCGGATGCAAGTGGGTGTGAATATCCCACCATAAAAGTATGGTGGAGAGGAAGCTGTGAATAGCCGACCATAGTTTGGAAAAAGCGGGTAAGAAAAGCTTCGAATGCCCGACTATACACCATCAAAAGCGGGAGCAGAGGTGTTCCGCTGTAAGACGGTGTGAATGTCCGACCATAGTTGGTAAAAAGCGGGTAAGAAAAGGTTAAAATACCCGACTGTACACAATCAATAGCGGGAGCGGAGTTGTTCGGCTACAAGAAGGTGTGAAAGTCCGACCATGGTTTGTAAAAACCGGGAAGAAAAGGCTCGAAAGCCCAACTATACACCATCAAAAAGAAGGTTTGAATGTCCATCAATAATTGCTTTAAAACAAGAAAGTAAATTTTCGAATATCAAACCGCACATGATCATAAGCGGGAGAGGAGGTGTTCGGCTGCAAGAAGGTTTGAATGTCCACCCATAATTCATGAAAAATGGGTAAAAAAAAAGGTGCGAATGCCTAACAATACATTATCAAAAGCAGGTGTGAATGTCAGATCATAATTTGTAAAAAGCTGATGAGAAAGGGTGAGAATGCCCGACTATACACCATCAAATGCGGGAGCGGAGGTGTTCGGCTCTGAGTAGGTGTGAATGTCCGACCATAATTGCTGAAGAATGTGTTAGAAAAGGTAAGAATGCTGGACCATACATCATCAAAAGCGGGAGAGGTGGTGTTCGGCTGCAAAAAGGTGTGACTGTTCGACTAAAGTTTGTAAAAAGAGGGTAAGACAAGGTGCGAATGCCTGACAGTGTATGATCAAAAGCGGGAGCGGAGGTGTTCAGCTGCAAGAAGGTCTACATGTCCATCAATAATTGCTAGAAAACATGAAAGAAACTTTTCGAAAATCAATCCGCACATGATCATAAGTGGGATAGGAGGTGTTCAGCTGCAAGGTGTGAATGTCCACCCATAATTCCTGAAAAATGGGCAAAAAAAAGGTGTGAATGCCCAACCATACATAATCAAAAGCAGGAGTGGAAGTGTTCGGCTACAAGAAGGTGTGAACGTCCAACCAAAATATGTAAAAAGAAGTTAAGAAAAGGTTCGAATATCCAACCAAACATAATCAAAAGCGGGAGCAGAGCTGTTCGACTGCAAGTAGGTGTGAATGTCAGATCATAATTTGCAAAAAGCTGATGAGAAAGGGTGAGAATGCCCGACTATACATCATCAAATGCGGGAGCGGAGTTGTTCGGCTGTGAGTAGGTGGGAATCTCCGACCATAATTGCTGAAAAATGTGTTAGAAAAGGTAAAAATGCCGGTCCATACATCATCAAAAGCGAGAGAGGTTGTGTTCGACTGCAAGTAGGTGTGAATGTCCAGCCATAATTACTCACAAACGGGTAAGAAAAGGTAGTAGCCAGACCATATATGATCAAAACAGGGAGCGGAGGTGGTTCAGCTGCAAGAAGGTTTGAATGTCAAACTAAAGTTCAAATATATTAACAGAAGCGGGAGGAGAGGTCTTCGGATGAGAGTGGTTGAAAATTTCCAACCATAATGTATAAAATGCGGTGAAAAAAAAGGTGTGATAGAACACTAAAAGGTGGAGCGGAAGTGTTCGGCTGCAAGAAGGTGTGAATGTCCGACTATATTTGGTGAAAAGCAGGTGAAGCAAGGTCTGAATGCCCAACCTTACATCATCAAAAGCAAGATCAGAGTTGTTTGGCTGCAAGAAGGCCATAGTTTGCCAAAAGCGGGTAAGGTGCGAATGTCCGACTAAATATCAACTAAATTTGGGGCGGAGGTCTTCGGATGCAAGTGGGTGTGAATATCCCACCATAAAAGTATGGTGGAGAGGAAGCTGTGAATAGCCGACCATAGTTTGGAAAAAGCGGGTAAGAAAAGGTTTGAATGCCCGAACATACACCATCAAAAGCGGGAGCAGAGGTGTTCCGCTGTAAGACGGTGTGAATGTCCGACCATAGTTGGTAAAAAGCGGGTAAGAAAAGGTTAAAATACCCGACTGTACACAATCAATAGCGGGAGCGGAGTTGTTCGGCTACAAGAAGGTGTGAAAGTCCGACCATGGTTTGTAAAAACCGGGAAGAAAAGGCTCGAAAGCCCGACTATACACCATCAAAAAGAAGGTTTGAATGTCCATCAATAATTGCTTTAAAACAAGAAAGTAAATTTTCGAATATCAAACCGCACATGATCATAAGCGGGAGAGGAGGTGTTCGGCTGCAAGAAGGTGTGAATGTCCACCCATAATTCATGAAAAATGGGTAAAAAAAAAGGTGCGAATGCCTAACAATACATTATCAAAAGCAGGTGTGAATGTCAGATCATAATTTGTAAAAAGCTGATGAGAAAGGGTGAGAATGCCCGACTATACACCATCAAATGCGGGAGCGGAGGTGTTCGGCTCTGAGTAGGTGTGAATGTCCGACCATAATTGCTGAAGAATGTGTTAGAAAAGGTAAGAATGCTGGACCATACATCATCAAAAGCGGGAGAGGTGGTGTTCGGCTGCAAAAAGGTGTGACTGTTCGACTAAAGTTTGTAAAAAGTGGGTAAGACAAGGTGCGAATGCCTGACAATGTATGATCAAAAGCGGGAGCGGAGGTGTTCAGCTGCAAGAAGGTCTACATGTCCATCAATAATTGCTAGAAAACATGAAAGAAACTTTTCGAAAATCAAACCGCACATGATCATAAGTGGGATAGGAGGTGTTCAGCTGCAAGGTGTGAATGTCCACCCATAATTCCTGAAAAATGGGCAAAAAAAAGGTGTGAATGCCCAACCATACATAATCAAAAGCAGGAGTGGAAGTGTTCGGCTACAAGAAGGTGTGAATGTCCAACCAAAATATGTAAAAAGAAGTTAAGAAAAGGTTCGAATATCCAACCAAACATAATCAAAAGCGGGAGCAGAGCTGTTCGACTGCAAGTAGGTGTGAATGTCAGATCATAATTTGCAAAAAGCTGATGAGAAAGGGTGAGAATGCCCGACTATACATCATCAAATGCGGGAGCGGAGTTGTTCGGCTGTGAGTAGGTGTGAATCTCCGACCATAATTGCTGAAAAATGTGTTAGAAAAGGTAAGAATGCCGGTCTATACATCATCAAAAGCGAGAGAGGTTGTGTTCGACTGCAAGTAGGTGTGAATGTCCAGCCATAATTACTCACAAACGGGTAAGAAAAGGTAGTAGCCAGACCATATATGATCAAAACAGGGAGCGGAGGTGGTTCAGCTGCAAGAAGGTTTGAATGTCAAACTAAAGTTCAAATATATTAACAAAAGCGGGAGGAGAGGTCTTCGGATGAGAGTGGTTGAAAATTTCCAACCATAATGTATAAAATGCAGTGAAAAAAAAGGTGTGATAGAACACTAAAAGGTGGAACGGAAGTGTTCGGCTGCAAGAAGGTGTGAATGTCCTACTATATTTGGTGAAAAGCAGGTGAAGCAAGGTCTGAATGCCCAACCTTACATCATCAAAAGCAAGATCAGAGTTGTTTGGCTGCAAGAAGGCCATAGTTTGCCAAAAGCGGGTAAGGTGCGAATGTCCGACTAAATATCAACTAAATTTGGGGCGGAGGTCTTCGGATGCAAGTGGGTGTGAATATCCCACCATAAAAGTATGGTGGAGAGGAAGCTGTGAATAGCCGACCATAGTTTGGAAAAAGCGGGTAAGAAAAGGTTTGAATGCCCGAACATACACCATCAAAAGCGGGAGCAGAGGTGTTCCGCTGTAAGACGGTGTGAATGTCCGACCATAGTTGGTAAAAAGCGGGTAAGAAAAGGTTAAAATACCCGACTGTACACAATCAATAGCGGGAGCGGAGTTGTTCGGCTACAAGAAGGTGTGAAAGTCCGACCATGGTTTGTAAAAACCGGGAAGAAAAGGCTCGAAAGCCCGACTATACACCATCAAAAAGAAGGTTTGAATGTCCATCAATAATTGCTTTAAAACAAGAAAGTAAATTTTCGAATATCAAACCGCACATGATCATAAGCGGGAGAGGAGGTGTTCGGCTGCAAGAAGGTGTGAATGTCCACCCATAATTCATGAAAAATGGGTAAAAAAAAAGGTGCGAATGCCTAACAATACATTATCAAAAGCAGGTGTGAATGTCAGATCATAATTTGTAAAAAGCTGATGAGAAAGGGTGAGAATGCCCGACTATACACCATCAAATGCGGGAGCGGAGGTGTTCGGCTCTGAGTAGGTGTGAATGTCCGACCATAATTGCTGAAGAATGTGTTAGAAAAGGTAAGAATGCTGGACCATACATCATCAAAAGCGGGAGAGGTGGTGTTCGGCTGCAAAAAGGTGTGACTGTTCGACTAAAGTTTGTAAAAAGTGGGTAAGACAAGGTGCGAATGCCTGACAATGTATGATCAAAAGCGGGAGCGGAGGTGTTCAGCTGCAAGAAGGTCTACATGTCCATCAATAATTGCTAGAAAACATGAAAGAAACTTTTCGAAAATCAAACCGCACATGATCATAAGTGGGATAGGAGGTGTTCAGCTGCAAGGTGTGAATGTCCACCCATAATTCCTGAAAAATGGGCAAAAAAAAGGTGTGAATGCCCAACCATACATAATCAAAAGCAGGAGTGGAAGTGTTCGGCTACAAGAAGGTGTGAATGTCCAACCAAAATATGTAAAAAGAAGTTAAGAAAAGGTTCGAATATCCAACCAAACATAATCAAAAGCGGGAGCAGAGCTGTTCGACTGCAAGTAGGTGTGAATGTCAGATCATAATTTGCAAAAAGCTGATGAGAAAGGGTGAGAATGCCCGACTATACATCATCAAATGCGGGAGCGGAGTTGTTCGGCTGTGAGTAGGTGTGAATCTCCGACCATAATTGCTGAAAAATGTGTTAGAAAAGGTAAGAATGCCGGTCCATACATCATCAAAAGCGAGAGAGGTTGTGTTCGACTGCAAGTAGGTGTGAATGTCCAGCCATAATTACTCACAAACGGGTAAGAAAAGGTAGTAGCCAGACCATATATGATCAAAACAGGGAGCGGAGGTGGTTCAGCTGCAAGAAGGTTTGAATGTCAAACTAAAGTTCAAATATATTAACAAAAGCGGGAGGAGAGGTCTTCGGATGAGAGTGGTTGAAAATTTCCAACCATAATGTATAAAATGCAGTGAAAAAAAAGGTGTGATAGAACACTAAAAGGTGGAGCGGAAGTGTTCGGCTGCAAGAAGGTGTGAATGTCCTACTATATTTGGTGAAAAGCAGGTGAAGCAAGGTCTGAATGCCCAACCTTACATCATCAAAAGCAAGATCAGAGTTGTTTGGCTGCAAGAAGGCCATAGTTTGCCAAAAGCGGGTAAGGTGCGAATGTCCGACTAAATATCAACAAAATTTGGGGCGGAGGTCTTCGGATGCAAGTGGGTGTGAATATCCCACCATACAAGTATGGTGGAGAGGAAGCTGTGAATAGCCGACCATAGTTTGGAAAAAGCGGGTAAGAAAAGGTTTGAATGCCCGAACATACACCATCAAAAGAGGGAGCGGAGGTGTTCCGCTGTACGAAGGTGTGAATGTCCGACCATACTTGGTAAAAAGCGGGTAAGAAAAGGTTAAAATACCCGACTGTACACAATCAATAGCGGGAGCGGATGTGTTCGGCTACAAGAAGATGTGAAAGTCCGACCATGGTTTGTAAAAAGCGGGTAAGAAAAGGTGCGAATGTCCGACAATGTATGATCAAAAGAGAGAGCGGAGGTTTTCGGATACAAGAAGGTTTGAATGTCCCACCATAGTTTGTAAAAAGCGGGTAAGAAAAGCTTCGAATGCCCGACTATACACCATCAAAAGCGGGAGCAGAGGTGTTCCGCTGTAAGACGGTGTGAATGTCCAACCATACTTGGTAAAAAGCGTGTAAGAAAAGGTTAATATACCCGACTGTACACAATCAATAGCGGGAGCGGATGTGTTCGGCTACAAGAAGGTGTGACAGTCCGACCATGGTTTGTAAAAAGCGGGTAAGAAAAGGTGCGAATGTCCGACAATGTATGATCAAAAGAGAGAGCGGAGGTTTTCGGATACACGAAAGTTTGAATGTCCTACCATAGTTTGTAAATAGTGGGTAAGAAAAGGTTCGGATGCCCGACTATACACCATAAAAAGCGGGAGCGGAGGTGTTCCGCTGTAAGATGGTGTGAATGTCCGACCATAGTTGGTAAAAAGCGGGTAAGAAAAGGTTAAAATACCCGACTGTACACAATCAATAGCGGGAGCGGAGTTGTTCGGCTACAAGAAGGTGTGAAAGTCCGACCATGGTTTGTAAAAACCGGGAAGAAAAGGCTCGAAAGCCCGACTATACACCATCAAAAAGAAGGTTTGAATGTCCATCAATAATTGCTTTAAAACAAGAAAGTAAATTTTCGAATATCAAACCGCACATGATCATAAGCGGGAGAAGAGGTGTTCGGCTGCAAGAAGGTGTGAATGTCCACCCATAATTCATGAAAAATGGGTAAAAAAAAAGGTGCGAATGCCTAACAATACATTATCAAAAGCAGGTGTGAATGTCAGATCATAATTTGTAAAAAGCTGATGAGAAAGGGTGAGAATGCCCGACTATACACCATCAAATGCGGGAGCGGAGGTGTTCGGCTCTGAGTAGGTGTGAATGTCAGACCATAATTGCTGAAGAATGTGTTAGAAAAGGTAAGAATGCTGGACCATACATCATCAAAAGCGGGATAGGTGGTGTTCGGCTGCAAAAAGGTGTGACTGTTCGACTAAAGTTTGTAAAAAGTGGGTAAGACAAGGTGCAAATGCCTGACAATGTATGATCAAAAGCGGGAGCGGAGGTGTTCAGCTGCAAGAAGGTCTACATGTCCATCAATAATTGCTAGAAAACATGAAAGAAACTTTTCGAAAATCAAACCGCACATGATCATAAGTGGGATAGGAGGTGTTCAGCTGCAAGGTGTGAATGTCCACCCATAATTCCTGAAAAATGGGCAAAAAAAAGGTGTGAATGACCAACCATACATCATCAAAAGCAGGAGTTGAAGTGTTCGGCTACAAGAAGGTGTGAACGTCCAACCAAAATATGTAAAAAGAAGTTAAGAAAAGGTTCGAATATCCAACCAAACATAATCAAAAGCGGGAGCAGAGCTATTCGACTGCAAGTAGGTGTGAATGTCAGATCATAATTTGCAAAAAGCTGATGAGAAAGGGTGAGAATGCCCGACTATACATCATCAAATGCGGGAGCGGAGTTGTTCGGATGTGAGTAGGTGTGAATCTCCGACCATAATTGCTGAAAAATGTGTTAGAAAAGGTAAGAATGCCGGTCCATACATCATCAAAAGCGAGAGAGGTTGTGTTCGACTGCAAGTAGGTGTGAATGTCCAGCCATAATTACTCACAAACGGGTAAGAAAAGGTAGTAGCCAGACCATATATGATCAAAACAGGGAGCGGAGGTGGTTCAGCTGCAAGAAGGTTTGAATGTCAAACTAAAGTTCAAATATATGAACAAAAGCGGGAGGAGAGGTCTTCGGATGAGAGTGGTTGAAAATTTCCAACCATAATGTATAAAATGCGGTGAAAAAAAAGGTGTGATAGAACACTAAAAGGTGGAGCGGAAGTGTTCGGCTGCAAGAAGGTGTGAATGTCCTACTATATTTGGTGAAAAGCAGGTGAAGCAAGGTCTGAATGCCCAACCTTACATCATCAAAAGCAAGATCAGAGTTGTTTGGCTGCAAGAAGGCCATAGTTTGCCAAAAGCGGGTAAGGTTCGAATGTCCGACTAAATATCAACAAAATTTGGGGCGGAGGTCTTCGGATGCAAGTGGGTGTGAATATCCCACCATACCAAGTATGGTGGAGAGGAAGCTGTGAATAGCCGACCATAGTTTGGAAAAAGCGGGTAAGAAAAGGTTTGAATGCCCGAACATACACCATCAAAAGAGGGAGCGGAGGTGTTCCGCTGTACGAAGGTGTGAATGTCCGACCATACTTGGTAAAAAGCGGGTAAGAAAAGGTTAAAATACCCGACTGTACACAATCAATAGCGGGAGCGGATGTGTTCGGCTACAAGAAGATGTGAAAGTCCGACCATGGTTTGTAAAAAGCGGGTAAGAAAAGGTGCGAATGTCCGACAATGTATGATCAAAAGAGAGAGCGGAGGTTTTCGGATACAAGAAGGTTTGAATGTCCCACCATAGTTTGTAAAAAGTGGGTAAGAAAAGCTTCGAATGCCCGACTATACACCATCAAAAGCGGGAGCAGAGGTGTTCCGCTGTAAGACGGTGTGAATGTCCAACCATACTTGGTAAAAAGCGTGTAAGAAAAGGTTAATATACCCGACTGTACACAATCAATAGCGGGAGCGGATGTGTTCGGCTACAAGAAGGTGTGACAGTCCGACCATGGTTTGTAAAAAGCGGGTAAGAAAAGGTGCGAATGTCCGACAATGTATGATCAAAAGAGAGAGCGGAGGTTTTCGGATACACGAAAGTTTGAATGTCCTACCATAGTTTGTAAATAGTGGGTAAGAAAAGGTTCGGATGCCCGACTATACACCATAAAAAGCGGGAGCGGAGGTGTTCCGCTGTAAGATGGTGTGAATGTCCGACCATAGTTGGTAAAAAGTGGGTAAGAAAAGGTTAAAATACCCGACTGTACAAAATCAATAGCGGGAGCGGAGTTGTTCGGCTACAAGAAGGTGTGAAAGTCCGACCATGGTTTGTAAAAAGCAGTTAAGAAAAGGTTCGAATATCCAACCAAACATAATCAAAAGCGGGAGCAGAGCTGTTCGACTGCAAGTAGGTGTGAATGTCCAGCCATAATTACTCACAAACGGGGGAAGAAAAGGTAGTATTGCCAGACCATACATGATCAAAACAGGGAGCGGAGGTTCAGCTGCAAGGTGTGAATGTCTGACTATAGTTTGTAAAAAGCGGGTAAGACAAGGAGCGAATGCTCTGAATGTAAATGGTAAATGGACTTGTACTTGTATAGCGCTTTTGTAGTCTAGCTGACCACTCAAAGCGCTTCACTACATGCCGCATTCACCCCCACTCACACACATTCATACAGCACGTCTTAGGGGATAACTACGTGCTTTCTAAGCATTCACACACATTCATACCCCCAATGATACACTGGGGGAGCAACGTGGGGTTCAGTGTCTTGCCCAAGGACGCTTCGACATGTATCCTGGGGAAGCCAGAGTCGAACCACCGACCTTCCGATTGGTGTGCGACTGCTCATCCTCCTGAGCTACAGCCGCCCAACCATAATTTGTAAAAACCGGTTAAGAAAAGAATTGAAAGCCCGACTATACATCATCAAAAGCGGGAGCGGAGGTGTTCAGCTGCAAGAAGGTGTGAATGTTCGACTAAAGTTTGTAAAAAGCTGGTAAGACAAGGGGCGATGTCCCGACATTGTATGATCAAAAGCGGGAGCGGAGGTGTCCAGCTGTGAGTAGGTGTGAATGTCCGACCATAATTGCTGAAAAATGTGTTAGAAAAGGTAAGAATACTGAACCATACATCATCAAAAGCGGTAGAGGTGGTGTTCGGCTGCAAGAAGGTGTGAAAGTCCGACAATGGTATGTAAAAAGCGGGTAATAAAAGGTTCGAATGCCCGAATATACATCATCAAAAGCGGAAGCGGAGGTGTTCGGATGCAAGAAGGTGTGAACGTCCGACCAAAGTTTGTAAAAAGCAGTGAAAAGCGAGAAAAAGCATTTCGTGAGTTCTGCATGATTTGGGATTTTGCTTATAAAATGCATTACTTCACTCAAACTATGTTAAAACTGATTTGTCCTTCATATTTACCATGTCTAGAAATATTTAAACAAAAAAACAACGTTGTACTTTGCAGTAAAAGAAAGAGCAAATCTAAAGTTTCAGGAATCCGAGTATAAGCCTGCTTTCATGAGTTCTGCACGATTTCGGATTTTGCTATAAAATGAATTGCTTTGCTCAAACCAAGTTAAAACTGCTTTGTCCTTCCATATTCATCAATGTCTAGATCGACTTCAACAAAGAAAAACATTGTACTTTGCAGTAGAAGAAGTTGAAATCCATCTACACATTGATAAATATGAAGGACAAAGCAGTTCCCACTTGCCCATAAGAAAATAAGCTTATTCTCGGATTCCTGATCAGTTCAGGAAACTTCAGTTTTGCTCTTTCTTCTACTGCAAAATACAATGTTTTTCTTTGTTGAAGTCGATCTAGACATTGATAAATATGAATGAAAAAGCAGTTTTAACTTGGTTTGAGTGAATGAATTCATTTTATACATAAAATCCGAAATCGTGCAGAACTCATGAAAATAAGCTTATTCTCGGATTCCTAAAACTTTTGATTGGCTCTTTCTTTTACTGCAAAGTACAACGTTGTTTTTTTGTTTAAATCTATCGAGACATTGATAAATATGAAGGTAAAAGCCGTTTTAACATAGTTTGAGTGAAGGAATTGATTTTATAGATAAAATCCCAAATCATGCAGAACTCCTCAAAAGGGGCGTATGGCTTAATCACAAGTGTGGCTCTTTCTCATTCAGGGTAGTATGAGGAAGTTCATGCTTGAAATATATGTAGAAATGGGTACATATGAAGGACAAAGCAGTGTTAACTTAGTTTGAGTGAAGGAATTCATTTTATACATAAAATCCCAAATCATGCAGAACGTATGAAAAGAAGCTTATTCTCGGATTCCTGATCCTTCAGTTTTGCTCTTTCTTCTCCTGCAAAATACAATGTTGTTCTTTGTTGAAGTCGATCTAGACATTGATAAATATGAAGGAAAAAGCAGTTTTAACTTGGTTTGAGTGAATGAATTCATTTTATACATAAAATCCGAAATCGTGCAGAACTCATGAAAATAAGCTTATTCTCGGATTCCTAAAACTTTTGATTTGCTCTTTCTTTTATTGCAAAGTACAACGTTGTTTTTTTGTTTAAATCTATCGAGACATTGATAAATATGAAGGTAAAAGCCGTTTTAACATAGTTTGAGTGAAGGAATTAATTTTATAGATAAAATCCCAAACCATAAAGAACTCCTCAAAAGGGTCGTATGGCTTAATCACAAGTGTGGCTCTTTCTCATTCAGGGTAGTATGAGAAAGTTTATGCTTGAAATATATGTAGAAATGGGTACATATGAAGGACAAAGCAGTGTTAACTTAGTTTGCGTGAAGGAATTCATTTTATACATAAAATCCGAAATCGTGCAGAACTCATGAAAATAAGCTTATTCTCGGATTCCTAAAACTTCTGATTTGCACTTTCTTTTACTGCAAAGTACAACGTTGTTTTTTGTTGAAATCTATCTAGACATTGATAAATACGAGCCGAAACTCTGCTGCCACTTTTGATAATTTATGGTTGGGCATTCTTACCTTTTCTTACCCGCTTTTTACAAATTATGATCTTACATTCACACCTACTTGCAGTCGAACACCTTCTCATCCACTTATGATCATGTGCGGTTGGGCTTTCGCACCTTTTCTTACCCATTTTTCAGTAATTATGGGTGGACATTCAGACCTTCTTGCAGCCGAAAACCTCCGCTCCTCTTTTGATCATACATTGTCGGGCATTCACACCTTGTCTTACCCGCTTTTTACAAACTTTAGTCGGACATTCAAACCTTCTTGCTGCTGAACCACCTCCGCTCCCTGTTTTGATCATATATGGTCTGGCAATAGTACCTTTTCTTACCCGTTTGTGAGTAATTATGGCTGGACATTCACACCTACTTGCAGCCGAACACAACCTCTCCCGCTTTTGATGATATATGGTCCGGCATTCTTACCTTTTCTAACACATTTTTCAGCAATTATGGTCGGACATTCACACCTACTCACAGACGAACACCTCCGCTCCCACATTTGATAGTGTATAGTCGGGCATTCTCACCCTTTCTCAACAGCTTTTTGCAAATTATGATCTGATATTCACACCTACTTGCAGTCGAACAGCTCTGCTCCCGCTTTTGATTATGTTTGGTTGGATATTCGAACATTTTCTTAACTGCTTTTTACAAACTTTGGTCGGACGTTCACACCGTCTTGCAGCCGAACACCTCCGCTTCCGCTTTTGATGGTATATAGTCGGGCATTCGAGCCTTTTCTTACCCGCGTATTACTTACTATGGTTGGACATTCAAACCTTCTTGTAGCCGAACACATCCGCTCCTGCTTTTGATGATGTATGATTTGGCATTCGCACCTTTTCTTACCCATTTTTCAGTAATTTTTGGTCGGACATTCAGACCTTCTTGCACCTGAACACCTCTGCTCCCGCTTTTGATGGTGTATAGTCGGGCTTTCGAGCCTTTTCTTCCCCGATTTTTACAAATTGTGGTTGGACATTCAGACCTTGCAGCCGAAAACCTCCGCTCCCTCTTTTGATCATACATTGTCGGGCATTCGCCCCTTGTCTTACACGGTTTTTACAAACTTTAGTCAGACATTCACACCTTGCAGCTGAACCACCTCCATTCCCTGTTTTGATCATGTGTGGTCTGGAAATACTACCTTTTCTTCCCCCGTTTGTGAGTAATTATAGCTGGACATTCACACCTACTTGCAGCCGAAAAACCACCTCTCCGACGTTTGATGATGTATTGTCCGGCATTCTAGTCTTTTCTATCACATTTTTCAGCAATTATGATCTGACATTCACACCTACTTGCAGTCGAACAGCTCTGCTCCCGCTTTTGATTATGTTCGGTTAGATATTCAAACCTTTTCTTAACTGCTTTTTACAAACTTTGGTCGGACGTTCACACCTTCTTGCAGCCGAACACCTCAGCTTCCGCTTTTGATGGTATATATTCGGGTATTCGAACCTTCTCTTACCCGCTTTTTACAAACCATGGTTGGACTTTCATACCTTCTTGTAGCTGAACAACTCCACTCCTGCTTTTGATGATTTATGGTTGGACATTCGCATCTTTTCCTACCCATTTTTCAGTAATTATGGGTGGATATTCACACCTTCTTGCAGCTGAACACCTCCTCTCCCGCTAATGCTCATGTAAGGTTTGATATTCGAAAATTTTCTTTCATGTTTTAAAGCAATTATTAATGGACATTCACACCTACTTGCAGCCGAATACCACCTCTCCCGCTTTTGATGATGTATGGACCGGCATTCTTACATTTTCTAACACATTTTTCAGCAATTATGGTTGGAGAATCACACCTACTCACAGCCGAACAACTCCGCTACCGCATTTGATGGTGTATAGTCGGGATTTCTCACCCTTTCTCATCAGCTTTTTGCAAATTATTCTCTGACATTCACACCTACTTGCAGTCGAACAGCTGTGCTCCCGCTTTTGATTATGTTTGGTTAGATATTCGAACCTTTTCTTAACTGCTTTTTCACAAACTTTGGTCGGACGTTCACACCTTCTTGCAGCCGAACCCCTACGCTTCCGGTTTTGATAGTGTATATTCGGGCATACGAACCTTTTCTTACCCGCTTTTTACAAACCATGGTCGGACTTTCACACCTTCTCTTAGCTGAACAACTCCGCTCCCTCTTTTGATTGTGTACAGTCGGGTATTTTAACCTTTTCTTACCCGCTTTTTACCAACTATGATCGGACATTCACACCGTCTTACAGCGGAACACCTCCGCTACCTCTTTTGATGGTGTATGTTCGGGCATTCGAACCTTTTCTTACCCGCTTTTTAAAACCAGGGTCGGACTTTCACACCTTTTAGTAGCCGAACAACTCCACTCCCGCTATTGATTGTGTACAGTCGGGTATTTTAACCTTTTCTTACCCGCTTTTTACCAACTATGGTCGGACATTCACACCTTCTTACAGCGGAACACCTCCGCTCCCTCTTTTGATGGTGTATGTTTGGGCATTCGAACCTTTTCTTACCCGCTTTTTACAAACTATGGTCGGACATTCAAACCTTCTTGTAGCCGAACACATCCACTCGTGCATTTGATGATGTATGGTTGGGAATTCGCACCTTTTCTTACCCATTTTTCAGTAATTATGGGTGGACATTCACACCTTCTTGCAGCTGAACACCTCCTCTCCCGCTTATTATCATGTGCGGTTTTATATTCGAAAATTCTCTTTCATGTTTTCTAGCAATTATTGATGGACATTCAGACCTTCTTGCAGCTGAACACCTCCGCTCCAGCTTTTGATGGTGTATAGTCGGGCTTTCGAGCCTTTTCTTCCCCGGTTTTTACAAATTATGGTTGGACATTCAGACCTTCTTTCAGCCGAAAACCTCCGCTCCCTCTTTTGATCATACATTGTCGGGCATTCGCACCTTTTCTTACCCGCTTTTTACAAACCTTAGTCGGACATTAACACCTTCTTTCAGCTTAACCACCTCCACTCCCTGTTTTCATCATGTATGGTCTGGCAATACTACCTTTTCTTACCCATTTGTGAGTAATTATGGCTGGACATTCACACCTACTTGCAGCTGAACACCACCTCTCCCGCTTTTGATGATATATGGACCGGCATTCTTACCTTTTCTAACACATTTTTCAGCAATTATGGTTGGAGATTCACACCTACTCACAGCCGATCACCTCCGCTCCCGCATTTGATGGTGTATATTCGGGCATACGAACCTGTTCTTACCCGCTTTTCACAAACCATGGTCGGACTTTCACACCTTCTTGTAGCTGAAGAACTCCGCTCCCTCTTTTGATTGTGTACAGTCGGGCATACAAACCTGTTCTTACCCGCTTTTTACAAACTATGGTCGGACATTCAAACCTTCTTGTAGCCGAACACATCCACTCCTGCTTTTGATGATGTATGGTTGGGCATTCGCACCTTTTCTTACCCATTTTTCAGTAATTCTGGGTGGATATTCACACCTTCTTGCAGCGGAACACCTCCTCTCCCGCTTATGATTATGTGCGGTTTGATATTCGAAAATTTTCTTTCATGTTTTATAGCAATTATTGATGGACATTCATACCTTCTTGAAGCCGAACACATCCACTCCTGCTTTTGATGATGTATGGTTGGGCATTCGAACCTACTTGTTGCCCGTTTTTCATTAATTATGGGTGGACATTCATGTAGCTCAGGAGGAAGAGCAGTCGCTCTTCAATCGGCCACCAATCGGAAGGTCGGTGGTTCGACTCTGGCTTCCCCAGGATACATGTCGAAGCGTCCTTGGGCAAGACACTGAACCCCACGTTGCTTCCCCAGTGTATCATTGGGGGTATGAATGTGTGTGAATGCTTAGAAAGCACGTAGTTATATCCTAAGACGTGCTGTATGAATGTGTGTGAGTGGGGTGAATGTGGCATGTAGTGAAGCGCTTTGAGTGGTCAGCTAGACTAGAAAAGCGCTATACAAGTACAAGTCCATTTACCATTTACATTCACACCTTGTCGCAGCCAAACACCTCCGCTCCCTGTTTTGATCATGTATGTTTTGACATTCGCACCTTTTCTCACCTGCTTTTTACTATTGTCAGCCAATCACAGCTTCCTCTCCACCATACTTGTATGGTAGGAAATTCTCACCCACTCTCATCCGAAGACCTCTCCTCCCGCTTTTGTTAATATTTAGTCGGGCATTCGAACCTTTTCTTACCCACTTTTTACAAATTATGGTCGAACATTCACACCTACTTGCAGCTGAATACTTCCGCTCCACCTTTTAGTGATGTATGGTTGGCATTTGCACCTTTTGTTACCCTCTTTTTATACTGATTGCTGAAGATTAAGTTGTTCTTTCTCAAACTACAATTTTTTTTTAATTGTTGAAACTTGATTTGAAGTGGATAAATAAGGAGGACAAACAGTTTTAAGTCACGCTGATAGAAGAAATTAATTTTATAGCAAAATCTGTATTTCGTCATATGTCGAGAGATGCTTATTGCTGAAGAAGTTCTTTCTCATTCTACAAAGTACAACGTTGTTTATCGTTGAAACTTGATTAGACATGAATACATATGAAGGACAAAGCAGTCTTAACTTGGTTTGAGTTAATTAATTCGTTTTATAGGAGAATCCGAATTCGTGCTTATTTTCGGATTCCTGAAGAATGAGTCTGGTTCTTTCTCATAATACAAAGTTTGTTGTTTATTGTTGAAACTTCATCAGAAGTGAAGAAATAAATGAATGCCTATCAACAAATGTGGGATCTAAACTCTACTGCTTCCTCTAAAATAATTTCTTTTCTCAATTCAGAAATGTGTGTGTGTAAGTCACAACACCCGTGACACCAAAACGGCTTTCTTTTCTCTCTTTTCTCTACACTCTGCACTATGAGCACACACACCAAATCAGAAAGGCTTTTTTCTCTCTTTTCTACATTATGGACTGTGGGGACACAAAACCGCTCTCTCTTTTTTTTTTGATTGTGTGCCAGGGCGTTGTCTCACGTATTAGATTATGCTTAAGATACGAATGGGTTTATCAGTCACATCAGAATCCATACATACTGATCCTCCCGTAATAAAATGGTCGGATCTTATCAAACACACTTTGTTTCTTGTGACAATCAAGTCAGCGAAACAGCGTATACACGTCAAGACACTGAATCAAGTTTGCCACAAGAACTCATAAGTTTGGCAGTATTACTCTGCCGTCAGCAATCATACACCCATTTTATTTTCGTGAGACGTGCAGGCACCTGTTCATCTACTGTTCTATCACTATGAATTAGTTTATCTATTATCAATAAGGATACTTCTACAACTACTATCAAAGTATGTCCAGACTTCTTATGTTGTCAGTTGCTATATATGAATAAGTGGGTAGCTACTGACAAGCATTAAGCATGTCACACAGCCCAAACATATAACATTTCAGGACACACCACACAGTTAACAACCACAGTGAAGTGTCAAAGCCCAAACATTCAACAGGACACTTACACAACACATTCAAATCAAACAGTCAGACAACATACAAGAACATATACCCCAGCCGGCATTGCTCCCTGCCTATTTTCCTACAGCTCACTATGTGTGCGCACACCTTTATTCACAAACTCTTCAACTTATACTCTTTTACCAAAGCTGCTACAGCTCGATTGGCCGAATACCCTTAGATCCTATTTCGGTGAATTTGACATCTGCCTTACATGTAACAGATTAGCGGTTTAGCAGTTTTAATTTAGTTTGAGTGAAGGAATTCATTCATTCGGTTTTGTGTCCCCACAGTCCATAATGTAGAAAAGAGAGAAAAAACCCTTTCTGATTTGTTGTGTGTGCTCATAGTGCAGAGTGTAGAGAAAAGAAAGCCGTTTTGGTGTCACGGGTGTTGTGACTTACACACACACATTTCTAAATTGAGAAAGGAAATTATTTTAGAGGAAGCACTAGAGTTTAGATCCCACATTTGTTGATAGGCATTCATTTATTTCTTCACTTCTGATAAAAATGATAAGACTGACCTAAAGAATTGGAGGCCCATCACACGTTTAAACTTTGACTGTAAACTTTTTAGCAAGGTTTTAACGACACGGATGTCCTCTGTTTTAGAGGAGGTAATTCACCCAGACCAGGCTTGTGCCATCTCAGAGAGACAACTCACCGACAGCCTCGTACTGATTCGAGACATCATTGATTACGCTAGAGACAGAAACACCCGGCTTGTCATCTTAAATTTAGACTTTCAAAAAGCTTTTGATCGGGTCTCGCATCAATATCTCTTTCAGGTGTTGCAGCCATCGAATAGGGCCCGATTGTTCCTACTTGGTGAGATTTGCTTGGTTGAGACGCTTGCTCCCCCCCCTTGCTCCTCGGCTGACCAAGTAGGAACAATCGGGCCCTATTCGATGGCTGCCTTGTCTTTTACTCTGTGCAAAAGACAAGGCAGCCACAAACACCACGGGAACACCGTATTGAGGCTTTGTTCTGACCACTCATTCGGTGTCGCGTTTCTTTCAAGCAATTCTCCCGGTTAGCCCACACTCGGCTCGCTCCCAGAGCTCTGTTAAAGTCTACTTCGCATTCACTCTCTTTTCTCAGCAGATTAAAAGAAAGTTTCATCTTGGGCTCCCTGAAACTTCCATCCTGCACCGCTGTTTGCTTTTTCACAAGAGCAGAGAAGAGCGCACCGTTCCCAGCGGCACTGCAGTACTGGGTCGATGCTTGGAGTGAACGGAGCAAGCTTCTTTTTCAACTCCTATTCTTAAAAATCCATTTAATATGTAGTCCTCGTATAGAGGACATATTAAACTGATAAGAACAGATACTACACTTGATCTTAGCCAAAAGGCCGAGAAGCGATAACTGTCCACTGTTTCAGGTCCGGGGGCCCTTGCTGGCACAATGCGCACTTGTAGCAGTGTTCTTTTTATGGCCATAGGTGGCCAGAGTGTCACGTTGCACCTCCGCCCACCCGTTGCACTGAGCACTCTTCAGCCCTTTTAAATGGTATAACTTTGCACTCCCGCATGCTCCAGCAAGCACCATTCAAGCAACAACTTTGCACTCCAGCTTCGAACATCGGCACAATCGCAACAAGTAAGGCGACTCTACTCAGAGAAGTCACTCTGCACAGTAACAAGATTTCTTTTGCACAGACAGAAAGGGCTTCACCCGCAAAGGTAAAGCCTGCCAAAAATAGAAACAACTCATTAGTGCTGCTCTCCACGAAAGTCTTTAGTAAAAGGCGAAAGACTTGTATGTTATGAAGAGAAACCAGAGTACGATTATCCGTCACTGCGGGAGCAGGGCATCAGGCTAGTTGCCATAGCCACCTTCCCCATGGTGAGCGTTTTTTGGTTGAAACGCTTGCCCCTGTGCAATCGACAAGGCAGCAACAAAAACACCACGGGAACACCGTATTGAGGCTTTGTTCAGACCGCTCATTCGGTGTCGCGTTTCTTTCAAGCAATTCTCCCGGTTAGCCCACACTCGGCTCGCTCCCAGAGCCGTGTTAAAGTCTACTTCGCATTCACTCTCTTTTCTCAGCAGACTCTTGGGATTTTATCTATAAAATGAATTCCTTCACTCAAACTATGTTAAAACTGCTTTGTCCTTCATATTTACCATGTCTAGAAAGATTTAAACAAAAAAAAACAACGTTGTACTTTGCAGTAAAAGAAAGAGCAAATCTAAAGTTTCAGGAATCCGAGAATAAGCTTACTTTCATGAGTTCTTCACGATTTCAGATTTTGCTATAAAATGAATTCCTTCACTCAAACTAAATTAAAACTGCTAAACCGCTAATCTGTTACATGTAAGGCAGATGTCAAATTCACCGAAATAGGATCTAAGGGTATTCGGCCAATCGAGCTGTAGCAGCTTCGGTAAAAGAGTATAAGTTGAAGAGTTTGTGAATAAAGGTGTGCGCACACATAGTGAGCTGTAGGAAAATAGGCAGGGAGCAATGCCGGCTGGGGTATATGTTCTTGTATGTTGTCTGACTGTTTGATTTGAATGTGTTGTGTAAGTGTCCTGTTCAATGTTACATGTTTGGGCTTTGACACGCTTCACTGTGGTTGTTAACTGTGTGGTGTGTCCTGAAATGTTATATGTTTGGGCTGTGTGACATGCTTAATGCTTGTCAGTAGCTACCCAGTTATTCATATATAGCAACTGACAACATAAGAAGTCCGGACATACTTTGATAGTAGTTGTAGAAGTATCCTTATTGATAATAGATCACTAATTCATAGTGATAGAACAGTAGATGAACAGGTGCCTGCACATGTCTCACGAAAATAAAATGGGTGTATGATTGCTGACGGCAGAGCAATACTGCCAAACTTATGAGTTCTTGTGGCAAACTTGATTCAGTGTCTTGACGTGTATACGCTGTTTCGCTGACTTGATTGTCACAAGAAACAAAGTGTGTTTGATAAGATCCGACCATTTTATTACGGGAGGATCAGTATGTATAGATTCTGATGTGACTGATAAACCCATTCGTATCTTAAGCATAATCTAATACGTGAGACAACGCCCTGGCACACGATAAAAAAAAAAAGAGAGAGCGGTTTTGTGTCCCCACAGTCCATAATGTAGAAAAGAGAGAAAAAAGCCTTTCTGATTTGGTGTGTGTGCTCACAGTGCAGAGTGTAGAGAAAAGAGAGAAAAGAAAGCCGTTTTGGTGTCACGGGTGTTGTGACTTACACACACACATTTCTGAATTGAGAAAGGAAATTATTTTAGAGGAAGCACTAGAGTTTAGATCCCACATTTGTTGATAGGCATTCATTTATTTCTTCACTTCTGATGAAGTTTCAACAATAAACAACAAACTTTGTATTATGAGAAAGAACCAGACTCATTCTTCAGGAATCCGAAAATAAGCTCTATTTTACGAGTTATGCACGAATTCGGATTCTCCTATAAAACGAATTCCTTAACTCTAACCAAGTTAAGACTGCTTTGTCCTTCATATTTATTCATGTCTAATCAAGTTTCAACGATAAACAACGTTGTACTTTGTAAAATGAGAAGTAACTTCTTCAGCAATAAGCATCTCTCGACATATGACGAAATACAGATTTTGCTATAAAATTAATTCCTTCTATCAGCCTGACTTAAAACTGTTTGTCCTCCTTATTTATCCACTTCAAATCAAGTTTCAACAATTAAAAAAATGTTGTAGTTTGAGAAAAAACAACTTCATCTTAAGCAATCAGTAGGGTAAGAAAGGGTAAGAAAAGGTGCAAATGCCAACCATACATCACTAAAAGGTGGAGCGGAAGTATTCGGCTGCAAGTAGGTGCGAATGCCTGACAATGTATGATCAAAAGAGGGAGCGGAGGTTTTCGGCTGCAAGGTCTGAATGTCCAACCATAATTTGTAAAAACCGGGGAAGAAAAGGCTCGAAAGCCCGACTATACACCATCAAAAGCGGGAGCGGAGGTGTTCGGCTGCAAGTAGGTGTGAATGTTCAACCATAATTTGTAAAAAGCGGGTAAGAAAAGGTTCGAATGCCCGACTATATATTAACCAAAGCAGGAGGAGAGGTCTTCGGATACGAGTGGGTGAGAATTTACAACCATAATCTATAAAATGCGGTGAAAAAAAAGGTGTGAATACCCCATAGAACACTAAAAGGTAGAGCGGAAGTGTTCGGCTGCAAGAAGGTGTGAATGTCTGACCATAGTTTGTAAAAAGCGGGTAAGAAAAGGTTTGAATGCCCGAACATACACCATCAAAGGAGGGAGCGGAGGTGTTCCGCTGTAAGAAGGTGTGAATGTCCGACCATAGTTGGCAAAAAGCAGGTAAGAAAAGGTTAAAATACCCGATTGTACACAATCAATAGCGGGAGCAGAGTTGTTCCGCTACTAAAAGGTGTGAAAGTCCGACCATGGTTTGTAAAAAGCGGGTAAGAAAAGGTGTGAATGCCCGACAATGTATGATCAAAAGAGGGAGAGGAGGTTTTCGGCTGAAACAAGGTCTGAATGTCCATCCATATTTTGTAAAAATCTGGGAAGAAAAGGCTCGAAAGCCCGACTATACACCATCAACAGCTGGAGCGGAGGTGTTCAGCTGCAAGAAGGTCTGAATGTCCATCAATAATTGCTAGAAAACATGGAAGAGAATTTTCGAATATCAAACCGCACATGATCATAAGCGGGAGAGGAGGTGTTCAAATGCAAGAAGGTGTGAATGTCCACCCATAATTACTGCAAAATGGGTAAGAAAAGGTACGAATGCCCAACCATACATGATCCTAACAGGGACCGGAGGTGTTTGGCTGCGACAAGGTGTGTATGTACACCCATAATTAATGAAAAGCGGGCAACAAGTAGGTTTGAATACCCATCATCAAAAGCAGGAGTGGATGTGTTCCGCTGTAAGAAGGTGTGAATGTCCAACCATAATTGGCAAAAAGCAGGTAAGAAAAGGTTAAAATACCCTATTGTACACAATCAATAGCGGGAGCAGAGTTTTTCCGCTACTAAAAGGTGTGAAAGTCCGACCATGAATTGTAAAAAGCGGGTAAGAAAAGGTGCGAATGCCCGACAATGTATGATCAAAAAAGGGAGCGGAGGTTTTCGGCTGAAAGAAGGTCTGAATGTCCATCCATAATTTGTAAAAATCGGGGAAGAAAAGGCTCGAAAGCCCGACTATACACCATCAACAGCTGGAGCGGAGGTGTTCAGCTGCAAGAAGGTCTGAATGTCCATCAATAATTGCTAGAAAACATGGAAGAGAATTTTCGAATATCAAACCGCACATGATCATAAGCGGGAGAGGAGGTGTTAAAATGCAAAAAGGTGTGAATGTCCACCCATAATTACTGCAAAATGGGTAAGAAAAGGTACGAATGCCCAACCATACATCATCAAAAGCAGGAGTGGATGTGTTCGGCTACAAGAAGGTTTTAATGTCCGACCATAGTTTGTAAAAAACGGGTAAGAAAAGGTTCGAATGCCCGAACATACACCATCAAAAGAGGGAGCGGAGGTGTTCCACTGTAAGAAGGTGTGAATGTCTGACCATAGTTGGTAAAAAGCGGGTAAGAAAAGGTGAAAATACCCGACTGTACACAATCAATAGCGGGAGCGGAGTTTTTCGGCTACTAAAAGGTGTGAAAGTCCGACCCTGGTTTGTAAAAAGCGGGTAAGAGAAGGTGCGAATGCCCGACAATGTATGATCAAAAGAGGGAGCGGAGGTTTTCGGCTGCAAGAAGGTCTGAATGTCCAACAATAATTTTGTAAAAACCGGGGAAGAAAAGGCTCGAAAGCCCGACTATACATCATCAAAAGCGGGAGCGGAGGTGTTCAGCTGCAAGAAGGTCTGAATGTCCATCAATAATTGCTAGAAAACATGAAAGAAAATTTTCGAATATCAAACCACACATCATCATAAGCGGGAGAGGAGGTGTTCAGCTGCAAGAAGGTGTGAATGTCCGACCATAGTTTGTAAAAAATGGGTAAGAAAAGGTGCGAATGCTCAACCATACATCATCAAAAGCAGGAGTGGATGTGTTCGGCTAAAAGAAGGTTTGAATGTCCGACCATAGTTCGTAAAATGCGGGTAAGAAAAGGTTCGAATGCCCGAACATACACCATCAAAAGAGGGAGCGGAGGTGTTCCGCTGTAAGACGGTGTGAATGTCCAACAATAGTTGGTATAAAGCGGGTAAGAAAAGGTTAAAATACCCGACTGTACACAATCAATAGCGGGAGCTGAGTTGTTCGGCTACAAGAAGGTGTGACAGTCCGACCATGGTTTGTAAAAAGCGGGTAAGAAAAGGTTCGAATGCCCGAATATATACCATCAAAAGCGGAAGCGGAGGTGTTCGGCTGCAAGAAGGTGTGAATGTCCGACCAAAGTTTGTAAAAAGCAGTGAAGAAAAGTTTCGAATATCCAACCAAACATAATCAAAAGCGGGAGCGGAAGTGTTCGGCTGTGAGTAGGTGTGAATGTCAAACCATAATATCTGAAAAATGTGTTAGAAAAGACTAGAATGCCGGACCATACATCATCAAAAGCGGGAAAAGTGGTGTTCGGCTGCAAGTAGATGTGAATGTCCAGCCATAATTACTCACAAACCGGTAAGAAAAGGTAGTATTGCCAGACCATACATTATCAAAACAGGGAGCGGAGGTGGTTCAGCTGCAAGGTGTGAATGTCTGACTAAAGTTTATAAAAAGCGGGTAAGACAAGGTGCGAATGCCTGACAACGTATGATCAAATGAGGGAGCGGAGGTTTTCGGCTGCAAGGTCTGAATATACAACCATAATTTGTAAAAACCGGGGAAGAAAAGGCTCGAAAGCCCGACTATACACCATCAAAAGCGGGAGCGGAGGTGTTCGGCTGCAAGTAGGTGTGAATGTTCGACCATAATTTGTAAAAAGCGGGTAAGAAAAGGTTTGAATGCCCGACTATATATTAACAAAAGCAGGAGGAGAGGTCTTCGGATAAGAGTGGGTGAGAATTTCCAACCATAATCAATAAAATGCGGTGAAAAAAAAGGTGTGAATACCCCATAGAACACTAAAAGGTGGAGCAGAAGTGTTCGGCTGCAAGAAGGTGTGACTGTTCGACTATATTTGGTGAAAAGCAGGTGAAGCAAGGTCTGAATGCCCAACCTTACATCATCAAAAACGAGATCAGAGGTGTTTGGCTGCAAGAAGGCCATAGTTTGCCAAAAGCGGGTAAGCTGCGAATGACCGACTAAATATCAACAAAAGTGGGGGCGGAGGTCTTCGGATGCAAGTGGGTGTGAATATCCCACCATACAAGTATGGTGGAGAGGAAGCTGTGAATGGCCGACCATAGTAAAAAGCGGGTGAGAAAAGGTGCGAATGTCCAATCATACATGATCAAAACAGGGAGCGGAGGTGTTTGGCTGCGACAAGGTGTGTATGTCCACCCATAATTAATGAAAAGCGGGCAACAAGTAGGTTTGAATACCCATCATCAAAAGCAGGAGTGGATGTGTTCGGCTACAAGAAGGTTTGAATGTCTGACCATAGTTTGTAAAAAGCGGGTAAGAAAAGGTTCGAGTGCCCGAACATACACCATCAAAAGAGGGAGCGGAGGTGTTCCGCTGTACGAAGGTGTGAATGTCCGACCATACTTGGTAAAAAGCGGGTAAGAAAAGGTTAAAATACCCGACTGTACACAATCAATAGCGGGAGCGGATGTGTTCGGCTACAAGAAGGTGTGACAGTCCAAACCATGGTTTGTAAAAAGCGGGTAAGAAAAGGTGCGAATGTCCGACAATGTATGATGAAAAGAGAGAGCGGAGGTTTTCGGATACACGAAGGTTTGAATGTCCTACCATAGTTTGTAAAAAGCGGGTAAGAAAAGGTTCGAATGCCCGACTATACACCATAAAAAGCGGGAGCGGAGGTGTTCCGCTGTAAGACGGTGTGAATGTCCGACCATAGTTGGTAAAAAGCGGGTAAGAAAAGGTTAAAATACTCGACTGTACACAATCAATAGCGGGAGCGGAGTTGTTCGGCTACAAGGAGGTGTGAAAGTCCAACCATGGTTTGTAAAAAGCAGTTAAGAAAAGGTTCGAATATCCAACCAAACATAATCAAAAGCGGGAGCAGAGCTGTTCGACTGCAAGTAGGTGTGAATGTCCAGCCATAATTACTCACAAACGGGGGAAGAAAAGGTAGTATTGCCAGACCATACATGATCAAAACAGGGAGCGGAGGTTTGCTGCAAGGTGTTAATGTCCAACCATAATTTGTAAAAACCGGGTAAGAAAAGGCTCGAAAGCCCGACTATACATCATCAAAAGCGGGAGCGGAGGTGTTCAGCTGCAAGAATGTGTGAATGTTCGACTAAAGTTTGTAAAAAGCTGGTAAGACAAGGAGCGATGTCCCGACATTGTATGATCAAAAGCGGGAGCGGAGGTGTCCAGTTGTGAGTAGGTGTGAATGTCCGACCATAATTGCTGAAAAATGTGTTAGAAAAGGTAAGAATACTGGACCATACATCATCAAAAGCGGGAGAGGTGGTGTTCGGCTGCAAGAAGGTGTGAAAGTCCGACAATGGTTTGTAAAAAGCGGGTAAAAAAAGGTTCAAATGCCCGAATATACATCATCAAAAGCGGAAGCGGAGGTGTTCGGATGCAAGAAGGTGTGAACGTCCGACCAAAGTTTGTAAAAAGCAGTGAAAAGCGAGAAAAAGCATTTCGTGAGTTCTGCATGATTTGGGATTTTGCTTATAAAATGCATTACTTCACTCAAACTATGTTAAAACTGATTTGTCCTTCATATTTACCATGTCTAGAAATATTTAAACAAAAAAACAACGTTGTACTTTGCAGTAAAAGAAAGAGCAAATCTAAAGTTTCAGGAATCCGAGTATAAGCCTGCTTTCATGAGTTCTGCACGATTTCGGATTTTGCTATAAAATGAATTGCTTTGCTCAAACCAAGTTAAAACTGCTTTGTCCTTCCATATTCATCAATGTCTAGATCGACTTCAACAAAGAAAAACATTGGTTTTTGCAGTAGAAGAAGTTGAAATCCATCTACACATTGATAAATATGAAGGACAAAGCAGTTCCCACTTGCCCATAAGAAAATAAGCTTATTCTCGGATTCCTGATCCTTCAGTGTTGCTCTTTCTTCTACTGCAAAATACAATGTTGTTCTTTGTTGAAGTCGATCTAGACATTGATAAATATGAAGGAAAAAGCAGTTTTAACTTGGTTTGAGTGAATTAATTCATTTTATACATAAAATCCGAAATCGTGCAGAACTCATGAAAATAAGCTTATTCTCGGATTCCTAAAACTTTTGATTGGCTCTTTCTTTTACTGCAAAGTACAACGTTGTTTTTTTTGTTTGAATATATCGAGACATTGATAAATATGAAGGTAAAAGCCGTTTTAACATAGTTTGAGTGAAGGAATTGATTTTATAGATAAAATCCCAAATCATGCAGAACTCCTCAAAAGGGGCGTATGGCTTAATCACAAGTGTGGTTCTTTCTCATTCAGGGTAGTATGAGGAAGTTTATGCTTGAAATATATGTAGAAATGGGTACATATGAAGGACAAAGCAGTGTTAACTTAGTTTGAGTGAAGGAATTCATTTTATACATAAAATCCCAAATCATGCAGAACGTATGAAAAGAAGCTTATTCTCGGATTCCTGATCCTTCAGTTTTGCTCTTTCTTCTACTGCAAAATACAATGTTGTTCTTTGTTGAAGTCGATCTAGACATTGATAAATATGAAGGAAAAAGCAGTTTTAACTTGGTTTGAGTGAATGAATTCATTTTATACATAAAATCCGAAATCGTGCAGAACTCATGAAAATATGCTTATTGTCGGATTCCTAGAACTTTTGATTTGCTCTTTCTTTTATTGCAAAGTACAACGTTGTTTTTTTGTTTAAATCTATCGAGACATTGATATATATGAAGGTAAAAGCCGTTTTAACATAGTTTGAGTGAAGGAATTAATTTTATAGATAAAATCCCAAATCATGCAGAACTCCTCAAAAGGGAGGTATGGCTTACTCACAAGTGTGGCTCTTTCTCATTCAGGGTAATATGAGGAAGTTTATGCTTGAAATATATGTAGAAATGGGTACATATGAAGGACAAAGCAGTGTTAACTTAGTTTGCGTGTGCGGTTGGGCTTTCGCACCTTTTCTTACCCATTTTTCAGTAATTATGGGTGGACATTCAGACCTTCTTGCAGCCGAAAACCTCCGCTCCTCTTTTGATCATACATTGTCGGGCATTCACACCTTGTCTTACCCGCTTTTTACAAACTTTAGTCGGACATTCAAACCTTCTTGCAGCTGAACCACCTCCGCTCCCTGTTTTGATCATATATGGTCTGGCAATAGTACCTTTTCTTACCCGTTTGTGAGTAATTATGGCTGGACATTCACACCTTCTTGCAGCCGAACACAACCTCTCCCGCTTTTGATGATATATGGTCCGGCCTTCTTACCTTTTCTAACACATTTTTTAGCAATTATGGTCGGACATTCACACCTACTCACAGAGGAACACCTCCGCTCCCACATTTGATAGTGTATAGTCGGGCATTCTCACCCTTTCTCATCAGCTTTTTGCAAATTATGATCTGATATTCACACCTACTTGAAGTCGAACAGCTCTGCTCCCCCTTTTGATTATGTTTGGTTGGATATTCGAACATTTTCTTAATGCTTTTTACAAACTTTGGTCGGACGTTCACACCGTCTTGCAGCCGAACACCTCCGCTTCCGCTTTTGATGGTGTATAGTCGGGCATTCGAGCCTTTTCTTACCCACCTATTACTTACTATGGTTGGACATTCAAACCTTCTTGTAGCCGAACACATCCGCTCCTGCTTTTGATGATGTATGATTTGGCATTCGCACCTTTTCTTACCCATTTTTCAGTAATTATTGGTCGGACATTCAGACCTTCTTGCACCTGAACACCTCTGCTCCCGCTTTTGATGGTGTATAGTAGGGCTTTCGAGCCTTTTCTTCCCCGATTTTTACAAATTATGGTTGGACATTCAGAACTTGCAGCCGAAAACCTCCGCTCCCTCTTTTGATCATACATTGTCGGGCATTCGCCCCTTGTCTTACACGGTTTTTACAAACTTTAGTCAGACATTCACACCTTGCAGCTGAACCACCTCCATTCCCTGTTTTGATCATGTGTGGTCTGGAAATACTACCTTTTCTTCCCCCGTTTGTGAGTAATTATGGCTGGACATTCACACCTACTTGCAGCCGAAAAACCACCTCTCCCGCTTTTGATGATGTATTGTCCGGCATTCTAGTCTTTTCTATCACATTTTTCAGCAATTATGATCTGACATTCACACCTACTTGCAGTCGAACAGCTCTGCTCCCGCTTTTGATTATGTTCGGTTGGATATTCAAACCTTTTCTTAACTGCTTTTTACAAACTTTGGTCGGACGTTCACACCTTCTTGCAGCCGAACACCCCCGCTTCCGCTTTTGATGGTATATATTCGGGTATTCGAACCTTCTCTTACCCGCTTTTTACAAACCATGGTTGGACTTTCATACCTTCTTGTAGCTGAACAACTCCACTCCTGCTTTTGATGATTTATGGTTGGACATTCGCATCTTTTCCTACCCATTTTTCAGTAATTATAGGTGGATATTCACATCTTCTTGCAGCTGAACACCTCCTCTCCCGCTAATGATCATGTAAGGTTTGATATTCGAAAATTTTCTTTCATGTTTTAAAGCAATTATTAATGGACATTCACACCTACTTGCAGCCGAACACCACCTCTCCCGCTTTTGATGATGTATGGTTAGATATTCGAACCTTTTCTTAACTGCTTTTTTACAAACTTTGGTCGGACGTTCACACCTTCTTGCAGCCGAAAACCTACACTTCCGGTTTTGATAGTGTATATTCGGGCATACGAACCTTTTCTTACCCGCTTTTTACAAACCATGGTCGGACTTTCACACCTTCTCTTAGCTGAACAACTCCGCTCCCTCTTTTGATTGTGTACAGTCGGGTATTTTAACCTTTTCTTACCCGCTTTTTACCAACTATGATCGGACATTCACACCGTCTTACAGCGGAACACCTCCACTCCCTCTTTTGATGGTATATGTTCGGGCATTCGAACCTTTTCTTACCCACTTTTTACAAACCAGGGTCGGACTTTCACACCTTTTAGTAGCCGAAAAACTCCGCTCCCGCTATTGATTGTGTACAGTCGGGTATTTTAACCTTTTCTTACCCGCTTTTTACCAACTATGGTCGGACATTCACACCGTCTTACAGCGGAACACCTCCTCTCCCGCTTATGATCATGTACGGTTTGATATTCGAAAATTTACTTTCTTGTTTTAAAGCAATTATTGATGGACATTCAAACCTTCTTTTTGATGGTGTATAGTCGGGCTTTCGAGCCTTTTCTTCCCGGTTTTTACAAACCATTTTCGGACTTTCACTCCTTCTTGTAGCCGAACAACTCCGCTCCTGCTATTGATTGTGTACAGTCGGGTATTTTAACCTTTTCTTACCCGCTTTTTACCAACTATGGTCGGACATTCACACCGTCTTACAGCGGAACACCTCTGCTCCCGCTTTTGATGGTGTATAGTCGGGCATTCGAACCTTTTCTTACCCGCTTTTTACAAACTATGGTGGGACATTCAAACCTTCTTGTATCCGAAAACCTCCGCTCTCTCTTTTGATCATACATTGTCGGACATTCGCACCTTTTCTTACCCACTTTTTACAAACCATGGTCGGACTTTCACACCTTCTTGTAGCCGAACAAATCCGCTCCCGCTATTGATTGTGTACAGTCGGGTATTTTAACCTTTTCTTACCCGCTTTTTACCAACTATGGTCGGACATTCACACCTTCGTACAGCGGAACACCTCCGCTCCCTTTTGATGGTGTATGTTCGGGTATTCAAACCTTTTCTTACCCGCTTTTTCCAAACTATGGTCGGCTATTCACAGCTTCCTCTCCACCATACTTGTATGGTTGGATATTCACACCCACTTGCATCCGAAGACCTCTGCCCCAAATTTTTTTGATATTTAGTCGGACATTCGCACCTTACCCGCTTTTGGCAAACTATGGCCTTCTTGCAGCCAAACACCTCTGATCTCGCATTTGATGATTTAACGTTTGGCATTCAGACCTTGCTTCACCTGCTTTTCACCAAATATAGTCGGACATTCACACCTTCTTGCAGCCGAACACTTCCGCTCCACCTTTTAGTGTTCTATCACACCTTTTTTTCACCGCATTTTATACATTATGGTCGGAAATTTTCAACCACTCTCATCCGAAGACCTCTCCTCCCGCTTTCTTTAATATATTTGAACTTTAGTCGGACATTCAAACCTTCTTGCAGCTGAACCACCTCCGCTCCCTGTTTTGATCATATATGGTCTGGCAAAACTACCTTTTCTTACCCGTTTGTGAGTAATTATGGCTGGACATTCACACCTTCTTGTAGCCGAACACTTCCACTCCTGCTTTTGATGATGTATGGTTGGGCATTCACACCTTTTTTTTGCCCATTTTTCAGGAATTATTGGTGGACATTCACACCTTGCAGCTGAACACCTCCTATCCCACTTATGATCATGTGCGGTTTGATTTTCGAAAAGTTTCTTTCATGTTTTCTAGCAATTATTGATGGACATGTAGACCTTCTTGCAGCTGAACACCTCCGCTCCCGCTTTTGATCATACATTGTCAGGCATTCGCACCTTGTCTTACCCACTTTTTACAAACTTTAGTCGAAGAGTCACACCTACTTGCAGCCGAACACAACCTCTCTCGCTTTTGATGATGTATGGACCGGCATTCTTACCTTTTCTAACACATTTTTCAGCAATTATGATCTGACATTCACACCTACTCACAGCTGAACAACTCCGCTCCCGCATTTGATGGTGTATAGTCGGGCATTCTCACCCTTTCTCATCAGCTTTTTGCAAATTATGATCTGACATTCACACCTACTTGCAGTCGAACAGCTCTGCTCCTGCTTTTGATTATGTTTGGTTGGATATTCGAACCTTTTCTTAACTGCTTTTTACAAACTTTGGTTGGACGTTCACACCTTCTTGTAGCCGAACACATGCACTCCTGCTTTTGATGATGTATGGTTGGGCATTCGCACCTTTTTTTTACCATTTTTTCAGGTATTATGGGTGGACATTCACACCTTCTTGCAGCTGAACACCTCTTCTCCCACTTATGATCATGTGTGGTTTGATTTTCGAAAATTTTCTTTCATGTTTTCTAGCAATTATTGATGGACATTTAGACCTTCTTGCAGCTGAACACCACCTCTCCCGATTTTGATGATGTATGGACCGGCATTTTTACCTTTTCTAACACATTTTTCATCAATTATGGTTGGAGATTCACACCTACTCACAGCCAAACAACTAGGCTACCGCATTTGATGGTGTATAGTCGGGATTTCTCACCCTTTCTCATCAGCTTTTTGCAAATTATTCTCTGACATTCACACCTACTTGCAGTCGAACAGCTCTGCTCCCGCTTTTGATTATGTTTGGTTAGATATTCGAACCTTTTCTTAACTGCTTTTTTACAAACTTTGGTCGGACGTTCACACCTTCTTGCAGCCGAACACCTACACTTCCGGTTTTGATAGTGTATATTCGGGCATACGAACCTTTTCTTACCCGCTTTTTACAAACCATGGTCGGACTTTCACACCTTCTCTTAGCTGAACAACTCCGCTCCCTCTTTTGATTGTGTACAGTCGGGTATTTTAACCTTTTCTTTCCCGCTTTTTACCAACTATGATCGGACATTCACACCGTCTTACAGCGGAACACCTCCTCTCCCGCTTATGATCATGTACGGTTTGATATTCGAAAATTTACTTTCTTGTTTTAAAGCAATTATTGATGGACATTCAAACCTTCTTTTTGATGGTGTATAGTCGGGCTTTCGAGCCTTTTCTTCCCGGTTTTTACAAACCATTTTCGGACTTTCACTCCTTCTTGTAGCCGAACAACTCCGCTCCTGCTATTGATTGTGTACAGTCGGGTATTTTAACCTTTTCTTACCCGCTTTTTACCAACTATGGTCGGACATTCACACCGTCTTACAGCGGAACACCTCTGCTCCCGCTTTTGATGGTGTATAGTCGGGCATTCGCACCTTTTCTTACCCGCTTTTTACAAACTATGGTGGGACATTCAAACCTTCTTGTATCCGAAAACCTCCGCTCTCTCTTTTGATCATACATTGTCGGACATTCGCACCTTTTCTTACCCACTTTTTACAAACCATGGTCGGACTTTCACACCTTCTTGTAGCCGAACAAATCCGCTCCCGCTATTGATTGTGTACAGTCGGGTATTTTAACCTTTTCTTACCCGCTTTTTACCAACTATGGTCGGACATTCACACCTTCGTACAGCGGAACACCTCCGCTCCCTTTTGATGGTGTATGTTCGGGTATTCAAACCTTTTCTTACCCGCTTTTTCCAAACTATGGTCGGCTATTCACAGCTTCCTCTCCACCATACTTGTATGGTTGGATATTCACACCCACTTGCATCCGAAGACCTCTGCCCCAAATTTTGTTGATATTTAGTCGGACATTCGCACCTTACCCGCTTTTGGCAAACTATGGCCTTCTTGCAGCCAAACACCTCTGATCTCGCATTTGATGATGTAACGTTTGGCATTCAGACCTTGCTTCACCTGCTTTTCACCAAATATAGTCGGACATTCACACCTTCTTGCAGCCGAACACTTCCGCTTTTAGTGTTCTATGAGGCATTCACATATTTTTTTTCACCGTATTTTATAGATTATGGTTGGAAATTCTCACCCACTCTCATCCGAAGACCTCTCCTCCCGCTTTTGTTAATATATAGTCGGGCATTCGAACCTTTTCTTACCCGCTTTTTACAAATTATGGTCGAACATTCACACCTACTTGCAGCTGAATACTTCCGCTCCACCTTTTAGGTATGTATGGTTGGCATTTGCACCTCTTTTTATACTGATTGCTGAAGATTAAGTTGTTCTTTCTCAAACTACAATTTTTTTTTAATTGTTGAAACTTGATTTGAAGTGGCTAAATAAGGAGGACAAACAGTTTTAAGTAAGGCTGATAGAAGAAATTAATTTTATAGCAAAATCTGTATTTCGTCATATGTCGAGAGATGCTTATTGCTCAAGAAGTTCTTTCTCATTCTACAAAGTACAACGTTGTTTATCGTTGAAACTTGATTAGATATGAATAAATATGAAGGACAAAGCAGTCTTAACTTGGTTTGAGTTAATGAATTCGTTTTATAGGAGAATCCGAATTCGTGCATAACTCATAAAATGGAGCTTATTTTCGGATTCCTGAAGAATGAGTCTGGTTCTTTCTCATAATACAAAGTTTGTTGTTTATTGTTGAAACTTCATCAGAAGTGAAGAAATAAATGAATGCCTATCAACAAATGTGGGATCTAAACTCTAGTGCTTCCTCTAAAATAATTTCCTTTCTCAATTTAGAAATGTGTGTGTGTAAGTCACAACACCCGTGACACCAAAACGGCTTTCTTTTCTCTACACTCTGCACTATGAGCACACACACCAAATCAGAAAGGCTTTTTTCTCTCTTTTCTACATTATGGACTGTGGGGACACAAAACCGCTCTCTCTCTTTCTTTTTTTTTTGATTGTGTTTCAGGGCGTTGTCTCACATATTAGATTATGCTTAAGATACGAATGGGTTTATCAGTCACATCAGAATCCATACATACTGATCCTCCCGTAATAAAATGGTCGGATCTTATCAAACACACTTTGTTTCTTGTGACAATCAAGTCAGCGAAACAGCGTATACACGTCAAGACACTGAATCAAGTTTGCCACAAGAACTCATAAGTTTGGCAGTATTGCTCTGCCGTCAGCAATCATACACCCATTTAATTTTCGTGAGACGTGCAGGCACCTGTTCATCTACTGTTCTATCACTATGAATTAGTTTATCTATTATCAATAAGGATACTTCTACAACTACTATCAAAGTATGTCCAGACTTCTTATGTTGTCAGTTGCTATATATGAATAAGTGGGTAGCTACTGACAAGCATTAAGCATGTCACACAGCCCAAACATATAACATTTCAGGACACACCACACAGTTAACAACCACAGTGAAGTGTCAAAGCCCAAACATTCAACAGGACACTTACACAACACATTCAAATCAAACAGTCAGACAACATACAAGAACATATACCCCAGCCGGCATTGCTCCCTGCCTATTTTCCTACAGCTCACTATGTGTGCGCACACCTTTATTCACAAACTCTTCAACTTATACTTTTTTACCGAAGCTGCTACAGCTCGATTGGCCGAATACCCTTAGATCCTATTTCGGTGAATTTGACATCTGCCTTACATGTAACAGATTAGCGGTTTAGCAGTTTTAATTTAGTTTGAGTGAAGGAATTCATTTTATAGCAAAATCCGAAATCGTGAAGCACTCATGAAAGTAAGCTTATTCTCGGATTCCTGAAACTTTAGATTTGCTCTTTCTTTTACTGCAAAGTACAACGTTGTTTTTTTTGTTTAAATCTTTCTAGACATGGTAAATATGAACGACAAAGCAGTTTTAACATAGTTTGAGTGAAGGAATTCATTTTATAGATAAAATCCCAAGAGTCTGCAGAGAAAAGAGAGTGAATGCGAAGTAGACTTTAACACGGCTATGGGAGCGAGCCGAGTGTCGGCTAACCGGGAGAATTGCTTGAAAGAAACGCGACACCGAATGAGCGGTCAGAACAAAGCCTCAATACGGGATTCTCGTGGTGTTTTTGTTGCTGCCTTGTCTTTTGCATAGAGTAAAAGACAAGGCAGCCATCGAATAGATTGTTTCTACTTGGTCAGCCGAGGAGCAGGGGGGGGGGGGGGGGGGGGGGGGGGGGGGGGGGGCAAGCGTCTCAACCAAGCAAAGCTCACCAAGTAGGAACAATCGGGCCCTTTTCGATGGCTGCAACACCTGAAAGAGATATTGATGCGAGACCCGATCAAATGCTTTTTCAAAGTCTAAATTTAAGATGACAAGCCGGGTGTTTCTGTCTCTAGCGTAATCAATGATGTCTCGAATCAGTACGAGGCTGTCGGTGAGTTGTCTCCCTGAGATGGCACAAGCTTGGTCTGGGTGAATTACCTCCTCTAAAACAGAGGACATCCGTGTCGCTAAAACCTTGCAAAAAAGTTTACAGTCAAAGTTTAAAAGTGTGATGGGCCTCCAATTATTTAGGTCAGTCTTATCATTTTTTTTATAAAGTAGAGTCACTATTCCCACTCTAAAACTGTCAGGCAGTCGGTCGAGTTTTTCAAAATCTTTAAAAACATCTAAAATGTCTGATGATAAAAGGTCCCAATAGGTCAGATAGAATTCTGCAGGAAGCCCGTCTAAACCCGGAGCTCGACTTCTCTTAAAACCTGTTAGGCATTTTTTTAACTCTAAAGCAGTAAAATTCTGTGTCAAGTGTGCATTCTCTTTTACGGTTTTGTCAACGAATTTTAAGATTTCTGCCGATGTTTCCAAGTGCACTGGTTTCTCTTTGTACATGTTACTATAAAAGGTATGTACAGTTTCAATCATCTCTTGTGTGGATTTTGTTAAAAACCCATCTTCGCTTTTTAGATTTTGAATACACTCCTTTTTATTTTCTTAACTTTCTTTCTTTTTCACCTTCCTCAATTTCCTGCTCCCTGCTTCTTACAAAAATTCCTTTACTCTTTATTTCTGCTAAAACTGACATTT